>NC_137592.1:24622153-25222153 GCF_963210335.1 Falco punctatus | reverse complement strand
CAGCAAATTAACATTCTTATCATTTTTTTTTTTCTTCTTCCAAGGAAATGTACTGTAACTCATAGTGGAAAGTTTGATGAAGAGCACTATGCCACTCTGCACAGAAATTCGGCTCTTGTGGCTAAATTAAACATCACTGGTTGCTTTCATTTAGATGAACCCTTTTGGAAGTTCTTTTTTTAAAGCTAGCGGATTGGACTTCTAATTTTAACTCTTATGGTTTATTATTAGAAACATTTCCAAACTTGTTTACAAACACCTGCACTTGACAGCGTGTGTCTGCAATTTTAGAAGGACTCACTTGTCACTTCCAATGGGGGTTGAGAGGGCATCTGAGTTCTTTGTGTTTGTACAGTTAGTTTTGGGATACTGGAATGAGTTTTTTTTTAAATAAGGTTACAAATATGTGATGTTTTGTGAGAGGGGGTTACATGCACCTGGTCGGCAAATAGGTCTTATTGACTAGCTGTAGGTTATTTCAAAGTCAGGAGGATTATTAGTTAGTGGTCATTTGGAACAAGACTCAAACTGGCACCCAAAGGAGAAATTCCAGGAACTAATTTTAGCAGTTTGGTCTCTCAATTGGAGAAGATGGTTTACAGGTTTTCTGTATTTATCTTGTCTTCAAACATACTACTTTCTTGCCAGCTGTCCTTCAGAAGTTATTCGGAGAGTTTAAAATGACTTTTGAATAAATCGTTGCTTTGTCGTATGAAGTTAGAAGTAGCTGAACATACAGTGAAGCAACAGAGCGTGGTTCCCCTCGAGCTGGAGTGGGACGTGTGTGTTATGCAAGTCTGTACGCTGCTTGTTTGCAGTAGGGTGAATATCATACTGTGTTACCCATTGGTCAAGTATATAATCACGTTAGAGGTAGTCAAAATACTTCATAAAAAAAAATAAAATCCTTTGACTCCTCGATATGCTCTTTACACCTGATTTTTAGCTGCATCACATAGGTTAACAATGTTACTTATCAATTTCTAGTATAATGAGGAAGATTATCCTCACTAAAAATTGATGCTGCATGGGAGGGTAGCAGGAAGAACCCTCCAAATATGCTTCAAGGGTATGGCTGGACCAGAGGTAGTCAGAGCAGACTTAAGCAGTAGTGGCATAAGGTGTCCTATTGATTGCTTTATGCTCTTGTTGTTACTAATTAGTATGAAAAACTCCAGTTAATTAGACCAGCCTGTTTGGCTGTTGTGTCCTCTGCTGGGAACCATGGTCAACTTTAGAGAAACTCTGATATCGGAGAGGATAAGGAGGCCATGAAGCAAAAAGTATTTTATTTTCTGCTGGTTTGTTGTCCAAAAAAGCACGGACCCAGATCCAGCTGAGGAATCCCTGTTAATGTCAAAGGATCATGTCCTCCGAGGTGCTTACCGTCTATCAATTTCACTGAGAGTTGATATAAGTGGGATTAGGCACCTAAATACCTTTGTGTATGCATGTTCTTTGAAGTTAAACCTGCAGTCTGCAGCCTGTATCTTATGCTTGACCCCTCTGGAGAGCACACAGCATATACGAGCTGGGGGGCTCTTCCAAAGCAATTGCTTATAAGTAGACAAACAGATAATTAAATAAAGCGTTTGGAGTACAAGGTACAGGTCTGAGGAATAGTTTTTTTCCAACTGTAAAACAGCTGTGCCTTGTAGCTGTATTTCTGGATTCCTTTAAGGTAATATGATTTTAACAAGCGTTCACTTTCTGTGGAAAACAGGCATTTTTTTAAATTTTACTTTTTCAACAAGTAGACTAGCCAAAAATTATGATGCTACTTACATAGTCCACAGCATAATTTCTTAGTGAGTACGGCTGCAATTAATAAATTGTGTTGTGACTGCATTGGGCTGTTACCATCTTTGAAAACATCTTCAAACACAGTTCACAAGCTCTAGTGTTGCCAGGGTCCCAGTTGATCAGAGCTGAAAACACCCAACATTTTAGAAGTTGCTCACAATTCAAATATGACCATAGAATTTAAACTCAAGAGGAATTTCTTGCTTAACTAGAAACTTCTGTTTGATCTGGAGATAGCACTTTCCCAAGTGATGTACTGAGGGAAATGTCGTTTTGTGCCAGTGTTTTCAGTTTTCCTCTATTTCTGTTTGCTCGTGTGAGCTCTATGCCCACTTTCCTAAGTGTTAATATGTAGGAATGTTTCTAAAGGTTAGGGGGGGGCTCAGAAGCGAGAACTGTGCAGGTGCAGTAAGATCCACCTATCCAGCAACACCTCGAAAACATGCAAAAACGACTTTGATGTTAGAAGTCTCGACTGACCATGAAGTTAGTGATGAGCTTTCTCAGATGTACGCGATGAGAAAGGAAAACCTCTATGGGATCTTTGTAGTTATCTAACCTGCATAAGCCTGAACAGTTCTTTGGTGTGAATCTTTGGGTGGAGCGTACGGTGTATGTGTGAAACAATCTGTTCTCAGGATATTCTGCCTGGCCCCTACAGTGAAACGGCATGGAAAAATCTCTTTTGGTGCATTTAAAAAGATACTGCCTTCCTCAGAAAGTGATAATTAAGATAAATGGAGGAGTTGTGGAAAGAAGGGAAAATGGCTTCAGAGTTCTGCTTTGGTTCTTCTCCCAGTAACTCTCACTTAAGGTAAAATTGTTGCCTCTTGCAAAGAATCCCTTGGTAGGATTGAATAGTTTGAGCCACAGCGTGGAAGATATACCAGCATGATTTAAGAATTGAATTCATATCCAGGTAGCTGGGCATATGAAGGTATGTTGTATGTCATCACATACCATGAGAGGGGAAGCTCTGGGAGGCATATCTGGTTGTGGTTAGAAATCAACTATGGATATAAGGTGACTGCTTGTATATTGCCAAAGGGATTTAATGTAGGTTCCCAAGCCATGAAGGCCCAGCATCGACGTTATGGCTGCATCCCAGGGGACTGCAGATCCCTGAGGTGTGAATCCTTTGCCTGCTTCTCCCATGGTATATAGCTATAAACTGGTTTTTAAAAGTCCATAAATAGGTGTAAAACATGCATTTTCCCATAGAAGTAATGAAAGTAAAGAGGACTGTGACTATTACTATGGTGTATTGCAAATTATCTGTAGCTTAAAGTTTTGCAGTTTCTTAGTACTGGTGCATGTGCTTTATACGAGCAGCTGTTTGATATTTCTGAAGTAATCCGGTGCTGTAAAAATATGTGATTTTCCTTCTTAAAGAAACTGTTACATGCCAGTTGTACCCCAGCTGAAGGGACCTAGAGCAAATGTCTATGAGGTGGAACTGCTTCAGGATAACCTGCATTGGTTTAGGGGACAGTTAATGATAAATTTATTTTCATGACCTGTCTGCCAAGTATTTGTATACTAATTAGGTCCTATTTTGAGGGCAGAGCATGTGAGCTTGTAAGAAACCCCTTGTACAGCGTGGGAAGGGCAAGGGGATTTTTGTCCCTAGTGAGTGCAAACCCCTTCTTTACATAGCATCACCTAAATGTGTGCATTATTTCTAAGCAGCATATGAATCCCTTGGCTCACGTGGAGGCACTTCTTAAATTGGCTCATGGGAGTATCTGTAGCCAGCTAAGGTGCTCAAGTACAGAGCACTGGGGAAGAAACTGAACTGACTCAAAGCATTGTCATAGTTTTTAATTTTATATAATGTCTTTCACAATAGAGTAGAAAATTACCTTTATGACTAGTGGCAGGACCTGTTGTATAAGTAATCCAGCCATGTGCTGGTTGGTATCTCGCTTTTCACTTGAACCTCTCTGCGATGCAGGTCTTGGAGGAGTGAGTGCCTGGTGCAGTCTCTGCCTGGCTCCTTGGTAAGTCATTCGAGTCTATCTTTCTGTACAGTCACTTTCCAAACTGCTGAGCAAAAATAAGGAAATTTTTCATAGAGTGCTTTAAAAGAGAGTTGCTAATCAATTTTTCTTACTATTTTATGCCCTGTGATTTTTACACCACCCCCACCAGCTGGTTAATCATGCAAAAGCTGAACACTTCATTAGCCAGAACATATTTGCCCATGGGCATTTCTGTAGTAAATTAGTTCTTTCTATTTATACAGGTAAGTCATGGCCAAAAGTCTTTAAGGTGCCAAAGGTAAGGGTTCGAATGAATTCTTTTTCTGAGTTTTGAAGAGAACTAGGTTTAACTTTGTGGGCTGTTGATTTTAAATTACTCTTGAATTAAAGATAGCATGGGTAAAAGAGCATTCTCAGACTGTTCTGAAATACATTGCGTCTTTCTGGATCTCAAATTTGGCCTGCCTCAAAAAAAAACCCCAACAAACCAACAAACCACTCAAAACCACATGTGTGCTCTCACCCGTGTATGTGTGTGTGTATATATGTGTGTGTATATATATACACACACAGAGTATCTACATGCAGAGACTCTGCTTATTTGAGTGGCATGTGGCATATTGACCAGTGTTTTTCCTTTCTTACCGTGTGCTTTTTAAACTATTAATTGAAAATATGTGGTTTGTAGATGCTTTTTTCCCTCAAATCAAACGATGCCCTCTGAAAGCCTAGTTTAGCTCAACAATGAATTTAGCTTTCAGGCTTTGGCCATTGCAATATTGTTTGAATGCCACCATTTCCTGCAATCAATGTAATTTTATATCTACTTGGAATAGAAAGTCAAGATGGTGATTGCCTTAATTTAACACAGTGTTGTATTCATTAAGGAGCTCATCCTAAATTCCTTTCAGATCAAAGTCTGTCTTGATTTCAGTGGAACCTTTCGGCGCACAAGGTGTGCGGTAGCCTTCTGAAATGTTGTCATTGTGACTAGTGAATAAAAACTAAATGTGTTGCTAAATTTAGGCTGTTGCTCATGTCAGCTTCCTTTTCTAAATGACGGTAAGTGCATTCCATAAATAGTATGCCTCTTATGTTGTCATATCTCTTTGGCTTGCTTTGCAGTATTTTACAGGATATTTGCAAATGAATTTCATGTTCAGTAGGCAGGGGATGAAAATAACACTACTCATTGGGACTCCATTAACCCGCAGCTAATGAGGAACCATTTCAAGGGCTGGATGAGTGTAATTCAGATTAGCCTGCGTGCCAGGCTGCTCTGCTTCTGCTCGGGCTCGCACCGTGCCATGCTCTTGCCGTGGTCTGGAGGGACAGAGCCCGGTGCAGCACAGCTGGCGCTTCGGCACGGACTTTTGTCGGTTAAGTTTTCTGTGCTTCGGTTCCCCTTTCGGAAGGTAGGAGAGAAGAGTGAGTTGTGTGTGTGTGTGTGCGTGTAGATAGGTGACAGTGATCTTGACCTCCATAGTCGAGTGTTTTGAGATGTAATGAAATACTCTACAAACACTATACTTGTGCTCGCTGGTTGATAGCATTGTTACTTGTAGAAAAGGGTACTACATGGTGACAGTAAAGGTGGTCCAGACTGGCCCTTAATTAATTTTATTTTCAAAATCTATATTAGTGACTGTCACGAGGGCACCTGGGCACTTTACATCAATAAAATAATCAATTTATAAAACGTGTAGACCAGAACTCTGTGTTCACTAGCAAAACTCCTGTTCCCCGTTATGACAAAAGGTCAGTCCAAGGCTGGCCAAGCAAGCAAGACTCACATTTCTGTGCCTTGGCACTTGCCAGGCACGGCTCTGGCGAAACACCGCTGGCACCAGCTTCCAGATGCTGGTGGTTCCTGCAGAGAACATCTTGCTGCTGGCCGATGGCTTGTTAACCCCCCTGCAAGGCTCAAACTGGTTTCAGGACCAACCGAGAAGGTGGAGAAAGACTATTTCAGAGGCCAGTCCCAATTAAAAATGTGACTTTGCTAGCTGCGAGCAGCCCACCAAAGTGCAGGGAAGGGGGGCTCAGTGGAGGTGGGCTGCTGGGGTAGAAAGAGAAAGAGACCTCCTCCTGAAGAACAGGCTAGAGGTCTCTTAACTGAAGAAACTTTATTGATGGTAAATGTTACGTTATGCAAGCTTAGCAAATTCTCTAGGAATGTAATGCTTCCCAGTTTTTTCTTACATGTGTTAATATTTTATGATACCTGTCCATTAAGGGCCAGTTCCTACAATGTTTAAGTGAGTTTGGACTGCTAAATTGCCTTTATGGACTTTTGAAAAAACACTGCTGGCCACTACGGATTAGCTAAATTCCCAATCTCACTTAATGTGCTGATATAAAATCAGCTTGTTTTTCATGTATTAAGTGAGCATATGTAATTAAATTAAATGTTGTCAAGCTGCGTTTTATTTATTTGTATTAGTACATTTGGGGCAATAATCCCACTTTAATACATATCTAATTGTGCAAACAATGCTGAAACTAGGGGTCCCCGAACATTGCTGTAATTTTTAAAATGTGAAACGGTAATATATTTTGATGTCTTGAAATCCAGTTGAACTCAAGCTGAGCTTAAAAATCCAAGATCTGATTCAGGAGAATTCCGTCCCATCTGGCTGGTGGGTAGCAGGTGTCCAGTGTGTGTGTGTGTGTGTGTGTGTGCAAGGGAGGGAGGTGATTGCAGGGAGTGAAACGTTTCAGTTTTCCTGTAGAGCTTTAATTCCAGTTTAATGCTGTGGGCTGAGGCTCTCTGCAGTTTAAGTTCTTGTGTAATTACCAGCATCTATTGTTGGTCTTCATTTCTAGACAACATAATGGTGATGGTGAATGGCATAAGCAAGTAAGCATATCACATTATGGAGAAAGATGGTTTCTAAATCTTAAAGTTTTGATTTAATTTCTGATTACACGCAAGACTCTTTGTATGGGAAAGTGTGTTTTTACAAATAGATACAGATGTGATCCTTGAAGACTGCATGAGAAAGGTTTCATTGTGGCGCTTGGTATCAAGGGCTTTTTGAGAGTTGTTGCGTGTTCCCACAACAACATAGAGCAGGTTTGTTTCATCTACTTATTTTTATAAAACCAAAGAAAATGTGTATGCAATTTTTGTTTTCAGCAGATAATAGAAAAGTTCTACATTTTGGTATTACTGTGATTGTAATGAAGGAGTATTTTTTAATCTTCGAGAGTATTTTAACAATCTTTTGGATACTTCAAGCAACTCTACTGGTCCCACTTTATACCCTGTAACGTTCAGAAATGTGTTACAGCTCTTCTCATTTTCCTCTTTCTTCTTCCTTTCCTTCATCTTTTGATCAGATACTGCCAGTTACCTTCTGCCTGGGAGCTTTTCACTTAGGAAGTTTAAGAACCTGCTCTTCCTTGACTTTTGGCATTAGCTATCAAGTCAGCTCCCTTTTACACTCCTGTCAACTCTCCCTCTACCAGCTTTTAAATATTTCCGTTTGCTTTTATTTGTCTTCAGTGCTGTGTAACTTTCTGCTGGAAAGTCATTTGGCACACATTTTTTTTCTTTATGGGAGCTGGCACACAAAGTACTACTTAACAAAATAAGTAAGCAAACAGTCATACTTCTTTTCTAGTTTTCAACTTCACACTACTACAGTGGATGGCACTTTGCTACTGTATTTCACGGGTTTTTTTCATGGTGAACTGACTTAATTTCTAACATAGAGTGGAACTGGTGCTGTGCTGCAGAGGGAAGTCCATCTGGTTTGATAGACAAAATGATAAGCATTTCTCTGGACATCCCTGTAAAGATCTCCCTTTTACTTGTTTGCTTTATGAAGTTAAATGGAAGAGGTCACCCCCTTTGACAGAGCAAATTCTTTTTCTCTAGCAATAGGGCTTTGCATGAAAACATTTTTTATTAAGCAAGTCATCCATACTGCACCGTAGGCTGTTTGAGTGTAACAGTATGTTACAGTCTGCAAAGTTAATGCAGTTAATATTCAACTGAACTTTTGGGGGGTTGCTAATCCCTTAGGCGGGCTTAGCAGAAAGGGCAAACATATTTATAGCACTTTGAATCAGACTGCAGTGAACAAGTAAGAGTATGTGTTATACCATGCAAATGTTATACAATTTCAGGAAATCTCAGTGCATAATCATCTTTTAATAGTACTTCAGTTGGTGAAATATCTTGTCTGTGAGCAACAGAGTTGTTGGTTCAGTGGACAACAAGTCTGTTAAAAAGAGACTCTGTGGAAGGTCGTGAGGTTCCTGTTCTGGTGATAAATTCTGTAAGTTCTGAACAGATTTGTGGGCTGTTTAATTAGGAGCTAACTGTATTCTTTAAGCTCTGTCATTTGTATTTTTCCCTCATAGGATTTCATTGGACTTTGTCACATATCTGACTATGACTGCGTAAGTGTAGGGTTGTCAATAGCCTATTCCATGTAGGCCACGGTCTCTTACTGTCTTTGTAGAAGTAAAAAGATCATTCCTGAATGATCGTTCCTCTGAGTGGAAGCACAACACTGGGTAGAGTTTGCTTTGGTTGGAACCATGGGTCCACTGGGCAAAAGAAACATGAGTTAAGTCATTTGTTGCGGGAAGTTCATAGAGAATTGACGTGCTCAGGCTGCGAAAGTTCCATAAGGAGGGATGTCCAGCACGTTTCTGTGAGACAGAAACTCTCCATATTTATGGCACAGACAAAACTTGCATTGAGTGTAAGGTTATGTGGAAAAGCACGTGAAGGCCCTGTAATGCTACCAACCCATCAGGACCCAGAGAAAAAGAAATTATGATCTTGGGTTTTCCACAGAATTTGATTGTGTGGAGTTTTTAGTCTAATAAATAAGAGGTCCATCAGCTGGTAGTTGACAAAAAGTCATTTGTACATTTTTTATTTTATTTTGAGAGATAATTAATGTGATTGCTAACAGATGTAGTCTGTGTGTTTGATTTTTAAGGTGGACTTCTGGTGCCCTACAGACACAGAACACAGGCCTGGCAAAGTGGCCATTCTGTTCCAATTAAGATTTTTTTAATATCTTTTACATTTTGGCTATTTCTTCCATATTTTCTAAATATTAAATATTGGAATCAGTGACTCCAACATGGAAACTGACCTTAAAGGGGGCTCGGGTGACTGAATTTATGCATCTACTCAAGTAATTTATCTATCTGCTACCTTACCTACACCTGCTCCCTTCCTTTTCCTTTTGCTCTTTGTGAACCACATTGGCCATTCATAGTCCTTCAGAAAAAAAAAAGTTTGCAAAATAATTGGTATGTCAGAATTGTTAGGAAAAATAGAAATACGTTGATAAAGATTTTCAAATCTTTCTATTGATTATATTTTCAGTTAAAAATAAAATGGCTGAATACCAGAGTAAGTTAAAAATTTGTATGGCAGCTGTTTGTATCTGAAGTACCAGAAAATAGCTAGTTTATTACATGCAAAATTTCAAATTCCAGAGTATATTAAAATATTAGCTCAAAGGTCAAAAGCCTCTTCCAAGGAAGGAAGAAAATTAGAAGGGAATTTGGGCTAATCAGGTTAAGACCCAGTAGGTCTGTAACAGGTGCACAGGGATGATGGGGCCGACACTGATGTGGCTTCCTTTGGTTCCTCATCCTGAATGTCCCCAGCTTGTCATTGGATCATCTTCCATAGAAATCTTAAGCAAGGTTCAACCTTATACCTCAATATCTGTATTGAGACTCCCTAACATTTCTGTCATTTGATTAAACAGTAAATACAGACATCCACAGGAAACGCCTAACTTCACAGAGCATGCTGGTGAAGGTGTGCTGGGTCTTAGCTACACATCCTGCAGCCATCCTGGAGTTTAGGAATAAGTCAAACCATCTGCATTGGGAAAACAAAGAGTTAATGCTCCGGTGATGTTAACTGTGATAAAAGGTATGTGTGTGTGTGTTACTTCGCTGTGCTCTATACATTTATGAGATCTTTTTATAGTAGCATTCCCAGGAGCAGTCCAGGTCCAATCAGGACTGGTATGCCATTGTGCGAGGTGTTGTTCTAATTCATGTGTAAATGTGGAGTGGTTGCTGCCCTGAGGATATTACAGTGAAATTACAAACAGGATGAAAAATAGTAGGAGGTGTGGAGGAGAAGGAGGGCAGCTGCAGAGAGGTGCGCTTGTCTCCTTGGGGTTGTGGTACATAAAGCCTGATACCAAAGGATGGGCATTTCATTTCTTCAAAACAATTAACCTCATTGTCTTTCATTTGTGTCTTACTTATTTAAACAGAAATGTACAAAGTACAAAATCGTTGCTTCTGAGATCCTTCATAGAATCACAGAACAGTTTGGGTTGGAAGGGATCTTAGAGACCATCTAGTTCAACCCTGCTGCCACGGGCAGGGACATCCTCCACTAGACCAGGTTGTCCAAGCCCCATCCAGCCTGGCCTTGAGCACTGCCAGGGATGGGGCATCCACAGCTGCTCTGGGTAACCTGTGCCAGTGCCTCACCACCCTCATCACAAAGAATTTCTTCCTTAGATCTAATCTAAACCTACCCTCTTTCAGCTTCAAGCCATTCCCTCTTGTCCTATCACGACATGCCCTTGTAAAAAGTCCCTCTCCAGCTTTCTCATACCTCCTTTAGGTACTGGAAGGCCGCTGTAAGTTCTCTTCAGAGCCTTCTCTTCTCCAGGCTGAACAACCCCAACTCTCTCAGCCTGTCCTCATAGGAGAGGTGCTCCAGCCCTCTGAGCATCTTCCTGCCCCTCCTCTGGACTCACTCCAACAGGTCCATGTCCTTCTTATGCTGGGAGCCCCAGAGCTGAACGCTCTCCAGGTGCTCTCCAGGTGGGGATTCATGAGAGCTGGGCAGATGGGGAGAATCACCTCCCTCGACCTGCGGGCTGCGCTTATTTTGATGCAGCCCAGGATTCAGTTGGCTTTCTGGGCTGCAAGCCGACATTGCTGGGTCATGTTGAGCTTCTTGTCCACCAGCACCCCCAAGTCCTTCTCAGGGCTGCTGTCAATTTATTCTCCACCCAGCCTGTGTTCGTGCTTGGGATTGGCCTGACCCAGGTGCAGGACCTTGCGCTTGGCCTTGTTGAACTTCACGAGGTTCACACAGGCCCAACTTTCAAGCCCGTCAGGGTTCCCCTGGATGGCATCCCTTCCCTCCAGTGTGTCAACTGCACCATACAGCTTGGTGTCGTCAGCAAACTTGCTATCGTCAGCAAATCCTTCTAGCCTCCTGTTCTGTCTCTAGCAATGACCAACCCCAGGCGCCTCAAGGAAAGTTATAAGAGCCTCACAATGGGCAGACATGGGATAATCTTCTCTCTACATGTTCTCATCCTAATCTTTCATTATTAGGGATTAATTTAAGCTTTGAAGCATGAAGTTTTAAAAAAATATATTTGTTGTCCCCCCTCCTCCACTGTGAACCCTGTTTAAAGTACGAAATATCCTCCCAAGCCTGTGATCCGAGCTGTTCTTGGGGTAATCCTACCTGCTCCTTGGTGTGCTGACCAAATTTGCAGCTTGGGAGCTACCGTGGTGCTTTTGCTTCTTCTGATGCCAGAAGGCATGGGTAGATCCTTCTTTGCAGAGGGGTGGGGAAGGCAGAAGCGTGTTGAGCTGTTACAGCTTGGGTGTTCCCATGTCGCCGTATGTCAAAGCTGTGGTGCTGCAGCAGGATCTCTCCCCTTTCTTTTAATATTTTAGTGGCTAATTTGCAGTAAAGCACAATAGGAAATAACCATAAATAAATCTGGGAACCTTTGTAGTAATTTCTTTTGCTAGCTGTGTACATATGAGCAGCTTGCCATTTGCATATGTGAATCTTGTCATAACAATTTCGGGAAGTGATTTGTTAATAATCAAGTTCTCAGAACAGCTCTAAATCAGTAATTGATGTAGGTCTGGATAAAGGAAGCCTTCCGCCTGCCTGTTTTGTGGAGCATTTTTGGCAAGTTTCGAGCTAGTGTGAAAACTAGCCATCAGAATAAAATTTAGGACAGCTGGGATGCTTTCAGTGAAGACTTTTGGCTCCACAGTTCAAATAATCACAATAGCAGCTCAATTTAGCCTTTGGCTGGATAGGTTTGGCAGGGCACAATGAAAAATAATTATTTCATGGCCTGCTTATTTGTCCCTTAACAAATAAACTCTCTGACCTATGCAGGCTTATGTAAATATGCTGCCGTATGTGGGGTTGTAGAACACTGTTGTGTCCCCATTTGGAAATATGTTTTATTTCACCCTCATGTTACAAACTTTGGGAAGCGAAGAAAGAGGTAGGGGATAACGGATACTGAAGCCCAGACAGCCAGGCACAGAGTCTAAAAAGCCATCTAACAGCCTTCTTTCTGAAAACACATCCATTAGTATGCAGTGTTTTCACTGCTGTAATAATAAGAGCAATCATGATATGAACAAGTCCGTCTCTTCACAGCCTTCCCACGCGGGATGGAGAATGACAGCTCCTAAAGCATTTGGATATTTGCCTGAATGTATGCTGCTTAGCTAACCACGGTTCAACTTGCTCTCCATCTTATGGCTTCCTGGATATCCTTCTCAATTGTTTCGGTGACAGCTTAAAATGTGAGACTTGGAGGGGGGAGATAAAAGCTTAGCGAAAGGCTTTTTGTGTGTGTATTTAAGGGGAAGTTTTATTACACTTGATGATGGAGAGACGTGCCACACTATTTTCTGTTCCTACAATTTCAGTATTTGCACTTTCTGTTGTGCTGGCAGCAGCCAATCCATAACGTTGTCTTTCTGTTTCCCACTCCGGAGGGGGAAAAATACACAGAAGAATACAGATTGATGGTTTTGTCTTCTGACACCACCATTTTGGTTCTGAAACAGTAAAAGAAAGCCTTTTCCCCAATGATCTGAAAGATCTCTCTAGAACATCTGCCGTTACACACTCAAGCGCATGCACACACACACACATGCACGCACACATGCACAGACCCTTGCTAAGGTGGCTATGATCTGTTTTTAATAGTGGCACTTCTTCTCAAAGTGTCATTTAAAAAACCATCAGCAGTCATGTCATGCATCGGGATGAATTTCTAAATGTAAATGAGATTCTCTCAGTAATTTATTTACATTTGTTTTCAGCACAACAAATGAGACATCACGTAGCTTCATAATTTCCCATGACCGAGTCACCAGCATGAGGTGTGTAATTTACCCTGATTTAAGATGCTTATCTAGAGGTTCTTGCAACAGTACCTGGTGGGCTTTTTTTATACTACTTTTTGCTGGCTTTTAACCCATGTACTTCACCTCCTTCTCTGTTTTTCAGTTGAAAAAGAAGTATAAGTGTGTCTGCTGCTGAAGGCCGTTTTTCACTGAAGCTGAGAGGGGTGGCTTTATTGCCTTATTTTGTATATTATTTTCCCTGCCATTTCCTTCTCATTTGGTAAAGATCATAGAAAGGCTTCAAGAACATACCTTAATTTACAATCTAGTGATGCAGGAAGGCAGTGCTGATTGTGGACATTTCTAATAGAAAAATGTTCATCCAGACATAGAACATGAATGGGAAGCATCCTGCAGTCATTGCTTCTCCGGTTGTTTCAGCTGAAATACCAGATCTTAGGTCTGGTCTTGGCTCTGCTATTGACTTTGAGTTTCTGATCTGCCTGGGGCTGAAACGATACTGAGATTGAGGGGGGATGTGAATGCCAGTTTTCAGATCATGTGGGCACAGTCATGTACCACAAAACTCATGGATTTTAAGTCTGTAGTTGGAACATTTAGATGTCTAACTACTTGCTTGAGTATCTCAGGTAGGTAGATGATTAAAGGTGCAATGTACCATTGCATACTATTCTGTACCTCTTATCTTGCAGTCTCAGTTAAGGCTTGGCTAAAAGTCAGGGTAATAATTTTTGCTATTTTACAGGCTAACAACATGGGAGAACTGAGAGGCTTTGGTGAAAGTTACTGGCAGTGACTAGTAACCACTAGTTCAGCAGCAGTACAAAATGCTATGCCATATAATTGTGCTGTGGCAGTAGTTTGGTATATTATCGTGCAAAAATACTGCACATATTTATGGAGATCTGCAGGATTAACCATATGTGGGTGATCTTTTCCTCACTGAGAGGAAGTATGACATTTCTTTGTGTTAATTCCCAAGGGAAAATTCAACATCTTTATTTGAGTAAGCATAGTCCAGAAAAGAATCGATATGGACTGGTTTTTAATGTTCATTGTACATACTAGGGCCCAGCTGAGATTTAATTTTTGGCCTGCTGGCCATTTCCTTAATGTTGCATGGGTCTAGCACCAAATTATGCTGATGGCCTGTCTATCACCAAATTATTTACAGAACTGCAGTTAAATTACAGAAATCTTCCAGACAAGCAGCGCTCTAGGCAAATTATTTCATCAAAGTTATTTTCCATGGTATACTTAAGCAAAAGCTTACAGGAACAACACGAATCTTTTTTTGGTACGTAATTATGCATATGTGGTTACAGCCCCCTTTTCAGAAATAGCTAGCTTTCTACCTGGGAAAACGGAAGGGAACCATGATAAGAAAATCAGTGATATCTGTGCTGTCCTCAGTTTCAAGCAAAAGTTTTCTGTTATGGAGGTGTGGGACTAGGGCCAGCAGTAGCATGGCCATTTCAGGACAGCCTCAGCTCATTCAAGGTCTTGGCAAGTATTTTTTTCCTGTAGACTTATAACTGCATGCCTCTGTGCTCTTGTAAAATCAGGTACTGCATGAGCAGGTCAGCTGGCATTACTAGTTCCCTGTGACTTCCAGGCCCAGCGGTCACTGGCCACTTGAAGTACATTTGCGTATCTGAAGGCAGTTTTTTGCATATCTGAGTGGCTTTTACTGCGTTACCCTCCCATCTAGCAAGACTTGCGCTGCTGTATGATTATGAAATGTACAAAGAGAATATAAATCCTAAAAGCAGCCCTAACTCCCTCTTATAATTGGCATCCTTTCAAACTCTGTTCCAGAGTTTAGAAATATAGTCAGGGTAGAACATCTATATTTGGGTTTATATGTAATGGTCATACCTACTGGTTCACTTGGAAAAAACATTGGCATAGATCACTATTTAAGGACTCTGGATGCAGTGTTTATGTTTAGCTCGGTGTTTTTTATCACTGCATATTTTTTTAGTATTCCATTTTAATGTGTTTGCACTGTGAGACAAGAATGCCTTCCCAGCCTCTGCACGGTTGTGCGCTTTTTGTTTAATGAATATAGAAATTCAGGTTTTAAACTGACTCCCATGCATAAATTCTACTGGGAAGACAGGTGCTTAAAATCTGTATTTTCCAGACCCCTCTCCTCCCGTATCTTCAGGGCAGGACTTGGCCACGGGCAGATAGCAGACTCGAATGGGACCTTTGCAGTCAGGGCCCAGATGCTGAAAACCTCAGACGCGTGAGGAAGGACAGCAGGCTTGGAAATGCACGGGAGCTGAAGGGCTTCGCAAACCGAACATCCAATTTAACCTGATTTCCACCTGGCGTTGGGCTATGCTCGTTGTGACTGTGTGGGGCGCTGGGGCTGGGCCTGGGGAGCCCACCCTGCGGCTCAGCTGGGTCGGCCCAGCCCGGCCATGGGAGAGGTGGGACTGCACTTGCTGGTGCTTCGTTATGTTGTTTCAGGATTATTGTTTTTTATCGATTGGCAGGATGTGAATATATGTGAAAGCTGGATCTCCTTTACTCGTGATGCTTAGCAGTTACGAGTCTGATTAAGAGCCCCTGTAATTTAGAAATGCTCTGAAAGACAGGAAGATACTTAAGGCTGGCTTTGTCAACAAGATGGAGGAGCTGTGCTCTTGGGGCTCATTAGCAGTGCTGCCAAGATGGCCGCTGCTGCACAAACACTGGGAATTAAGTTTCTAAAAAACCCAAGAAGCTCCAAATTGTATATCTCACAAGTTCTTTACTCCCCCAGTTGTAATCCATATCCCACTTATTGCTAGAGTCAACAGTCTAATGGTAACAAAAAATACAACCTTTCATCATCTATTGATTTTCGGTCTTTAAAAACTGACAATAAGCTATTTTTTGTCCAATTTCTCAATAAATAGGAACATTTATTGGTTTTTCAGTTTTATTGTATTACATTAGAATATATTTTACTGCATATAGTGGGTAATGTAGCATCAGGAGACATGTTTATGTTCAGCAAGTAACTTTTGAAACTGCCTAGCTCAACTGAGATATGTAAACAAATTTGTAATACTAGTTTAATTTAGATTACAATGTAGAATACTCAGGCTTGAGCTCATTTTTCTATTTATTCCATTATGATCCTCTAACTAATGGAGGAGAATTGCCATAAAAAATAATTACTGTAGACCATCAGTAAAGGTGAACATCTACTTTCTTCCCTATCTCAGGGAGAGGGAGGAATTTTGTAGTTAAGTAAGCATCACAATGTCTGGGTTTATTTCTTCGAAATCTGCCACAGACAATGTTGTACAGGTTTGGCAAGTCATAAATTCTGTCGGTGTGATACTGTGTGTCAAGTGATGTGCCATGAACGTTTTCTTTCTCAGTGACCTCTGTTACTGTCTCTCTCCTTCTAAAAAAGGAGACAAACCGGAATATGATTTAACCACGGTAGACCTTGAGATGTGGATCCTGAGTTGCCTCCCCACTGCCACCTGCCTTCACAGTGAAAGATCACCTGGCAGGTTTTTGTGCTTTTCAGAACCTGTCAGGAAACACTGAAGATCAACAGTTGCCTCTTGCTTACTCTTGTGATGAGAAATAGCAATTTGATGATATTTTTATCCCTGCTGTAGAAGCAGTTTAAGCAGTTCTTTTAATTTTTTTCTTTTTTTTTTTTAATTGATACGCGGTTTATTTCTCAGCTGGTGACATTCAGCCCCACAGCCAAAGACAGTAAGGTCTTTGTTTTTTCTGTCCTACCACCAGAAAACCTGTGGTGGAGGGGCCACTGCTGGGGTGGGGACGTACAAAACAGCCTCTGCTTTAAATCAGCCATGCCACTGCATCTCCCACACTGGCCTTTGCAGACCTAAGTGGTTCTTCTGCTTCGAGGCTATCAAACTGATCATCCTGGCAGGCCTCTCAGATGAAAAATTTCACCTAGATCATGAAACATTTTCCTGTACGCTATGAACATAGAAACAGTTCTGGCTTATGTTTCATAACTGTTGCACAGTAAGCAGAGGGAGAACTGTTTGGGCAAAAGGCTTAAATTTTGGTGTATTGGCTATGATTCTGAGAGGCATGAGCCCTTTCTTATAAGCTGCTGTGGATCTTGCTGTCATCTCTGCCTCACAGGATCTGATGCACAAGGAGTTAATAGATATCCAGTGACCAAAGCCATTTATATTTCTCTTTATATACAGAAGTGAAGTGGAGCATGTAAAATTGGAAAGCAGAACCAAACTTGAAATTCTCTAACTTTATGACTAGTGTGTGTGTGTGTGTGTGTTATTTTCCCATGATCTTTAATTACATTCTGTTCTGGAGGGGGAGAGGGGGGATGCTAATCTGGTGCACCAACTGGGAAAAAAAACAAACTGTTTTACAGCGGGAGTCTAGATGACAGCACACAGCAAATGCAAAATCTGACATTCATATGAAAGTGAGCTAAGCAAGACCAATAGAGGAGAGCCAAAATGACTGCAGCAAGAGGAATACAAGTGGTTTAAGGAAACCACAGTTTCACTGTTTATTGAAATATCACAGCTGACCTTTAAGGTGGTGGTGATGCGATGTAGATTTTGTAGAGTAGCACCAAGAGAGATGGCTGTTATAAAGGGAATGTGTGATTGGATTCAGGTTCATGAGAAGCTAGGTTTAGAAGAGGATTGCCCTTCCCTCTTTGAACATATAATATAGTGGGGTATGTGTCATTGCTGTGAATGGAAAGATGCTATTTTCGGGACCGCTGT
Source organism: Falco punctatus (assembly GCF_963210335.1). Taxonomy (NCBI): domain Eukaryota; kingdom Metazoa; phylum Chordata; class Aves; order Falconiformes; family Falconidae; genus Falco; species Falco punctatus. The sequence continues at coordinate 25,204,464 of NC_137592.1, read as the reverse complement.
TTGCTGTGCTTGCTAATGAATTTCCAAGGGGTGTTTGAGCCTCGGATATTTACTGTAGAGATGCTTGCAGTCAGTTGGAAGAGATGTGACCGAACTGAAGCTTAGTTCTGTGTACATACAATCCTGCTCTGTGATTCTGTCTCAAGTTTTATATTCAATATCATTTTACCATAGTAAATAATTTGCAGGAGTCCAGCTGTGACTTTAAGGCCTCTCTACAAACAGCATCCAGGGTGCAGAGTCATGTGATACCCTTTTTCTTCTCTCACTGGATAAAATAGCCTTTAAAAAATGATTCCTACTTCCAGTCAAAACATTAAAGCCATTGAACTGGGTGTACGCTTTTGCTGGGGTACAGCAAAAATGGTCTCTGACCTGTTCTTTGGTTCTGATATCTTCTTCATCCTCTTGGCTGAGAGCTGGGTCACAGCACACTGCTGTGCTCTTCTGCACCACAGGGGCTGAGTTTCTGTGCAGAAGTAAATGTCTTTGCTAAACAGCTTGACAACAGCACAGTATGCATACTACTTATTGGAGTAAGGGATGAGCAGACTATTTAAAAACAGAATTCCCAGGGTGTTCTAGTGTCATGTTTGAAAGGTGGTGGAGAGTCTGACCTAAAGGTATCCTGTGTAATAAAGGTTTAAGCACAGGTCTTACCTTGTCTCTTCACTCTTTTTTTCCTTTTTTTTCTTTTTTCTTCTCTTCATGTTCATTAGCCTGCTATTCAAATGTCAGTGGGAAGTTTTGTCTTGGTGGATAGCATGTTCCAAAGCACCAAGTTCTCCTCTGGGAGGAGGACCAGGACATCTGTGATGCGTGCCAATTTAACACCTTTGATTGGCATGTGAGGGCATCTGTCCTGCTCCCCAGTGGTGCTAACCCATGAATTGAATAATCATGGAGCCAACGGGGCAGTATGTCTTACACCTCTCTGCACCAGCTGTGACTGGTGTGGATCCCTGGGGTGATACCGAGGATGAAATGAACTCTTGTGTGCTCGGATGTGTTGGTTATGAGCAGATCATCACTCAACACCCATGTTCTTATCACATTCTGGACAGTTTACCTCTACCCTTAGGAACAGTTGTAGCAATGTGCTTTAATCTGGATTCCGATTTTAAATCTAACTTTTATGTGAACCCTTAGAAAAAAAAGATAAATTGTGCTTTGAAAAAGAAACAAGTGAAAGGTGGAATGAGAGGATGTAGAATAATCAGGGTGCTCTTTTTCTCTTTGGTAGGTGCTAGGAAGGAAGAATAACATACTGTGGATCCTCTTCTCTTGCTCATTGTTTTTTGATCCAGACCATTACACATGCTGGTCCCAACACCTCCAATAATTTCCTACCAGTTCTGTCACTCCGAGGCCAGACTTTACTACCATACCTTTTAACACTGCACTGTCTCAGGGCATTCCCTTGGGGCATCCTCTACCCCTCCTACTTCTTACCGTTCTCAGCTGCAGAAAGCACACTGCACTTGCACATCCAAGCCCAACATCACACTTTCACCATACAACCAGCACTTGAGATCATTTACATTTTTCATTAGCCTTCTAAAGTAGTTGCTCAAAAGGTACGGTGGCTTTCAAAGCTGTTTGAACTCCTTTGGAAGGCTGTCGTTTTGAATCAGTAGTCTACCAGTGACTTATAATGGTTGTGCAAAACATTGCACAAACATAACTAATTGCAAAATTAAGATTGCTTTCTCCTCATCATCCCATTCATCATATTACTTATTCACACCTATAGTCAGCATCTGGCATTAACAAAGGCTGTATTTGTCGCATTAATACATTCCTTTTCTAGTGAAAACGCCTTTTGTATATCCCTTTGTTACTGAAGGGTCCTGTCAGCATGTTCAGTAAGCCTAAAAATGGTTTTTAGAAAGCCTTGTAGTGGACATCCCTTTTTCAAATGTTTAATGGGAGTGTAATGCAGTGGTACTCCAGGATACAAAAGCAGCAGCTCTCAGAGCTCAGAAAAGGGACCTGATACAGATCAGCAAAGTGCCTCTCCACCCCCCCACCCCCGCCCCATTTGCTTAACAATGTTGAAGTAAGTAATACAGTGTTTTGCTGCTTTTTAAAATCAAAGGTAAATAATGCAAGATAGGTTTTCTTCACAGTGGACGTTTCAAGGTCATCAGCCCTGTTAGCCTGACATAAGACTCATAATCAATTCATTCTGATAGTCCAGACCGAAACCAAGCAAGCCAAACCTATGCTGAAAAGCGCAGGAGGTAAGTCCAAGAACGCCTGTGAAGCAAAACATGGGAACTACCCGGTACCCTCACTGCCAGAGCTAGGCGGAAGGTTTTGTGCTTGAAGGTATTGAGGGGGTGTTTGCCTCTCATGTAAGGATAGGATGGGAGCGTCTTGGATTGGAAGCCCGAGGAGTTCTGCAGCACCGTAATTCTTGTTAGGAAAAGGAAATGATGTAAGTTTCTACTTCTGGAATCTTTCCCCACAACTCTATAAATTTTAAGAAATAAAACACAAACAGAAAATTGATTTTTGAATGACAGTGAAATATTGTCATTAGAGGATCTGTAGTTTTGTGTCAAGGGAAAAAAAAAAACCCTTCGGTGTACTATACGCTACTTTTTGAAGCATTACTTAATGTACCAGTCATTGCTGGGAACATGGAGTCCTTTTAATGCTAGTCAGGTAATATGTCATTCTCTCTGTAGAAATTCTGCAGCAGAGACATGAGTTATGTACTGATGTAGTTATCAGAATATCATGTGGTAGCACTAATGTGAGTCACTACAGTGGAGTTCGCCCTGTTTGAAATTTTTACATAATTAAATATAAGTGAGTCATTGTCCAAATTCTGCCAAAGTGCAGATGTCTTTAATTTAACATACGCAATTCAGCTTGCATGTGCCTTCCATAGGGTGAGCATCTTTTCCTTTGTACACAACCCTGGGTTAGCTCTGGTCTGGGTCTGGTTTCCTTTCACCTTTCAGTGTGCAACGCTCCCATTGAAATCCATAGCAGCTTTGGTAAAAATAGCTGGAACACCCAGACCTTAAATAGACCTCTCTGCTTCGCTTTCTGTTCTGCTGGTAATTCTTTAAATACATGTAGTTAGATCAAAACAAGCGTATTTTTGTTTCTGTAATAACAAAGGATATGGCCTACATATCCCAGTGAAATATGTTCGGTTGCCTTCTGTGACATCTGTCTCTGTACCAAGGCAAAGACCAAAGAGTGGATTAGAAAGGTAAGGCAAGTTTCTTTAAGGAAAAAACAAGCTGGATGTGCTTACATAAGTATTAGGATTTTTTGAAATTCTAAACTTCAAGATGGTGAATGGTTTAGTACTCAGGGATAGTTAAACCTGATTGTTTTGCCTGAGATTAAAAACACGCTCTACGCAGTTAGTTACATCACTGACGTTTCTGAAGATTTCAGAAATAGTTTTGGTTTTGGGGTCTGAAGATGATGATGTACCTTCTCTGAGTCATTTGGCTGAAGAGGTGATAGCTTCTCCCCCTGCTCCCCGTCTTCCCTTTCTTTCCCTTTCTTTCCCTTTCTTTCCCTTTCTTTCCCTTTCTTTCCCTTTCTTTCCCTTTCTTTCCCTTTCTTTCCCTTTCTTTCCCTTTCTTTCCCTTTCTTTCCCTGCTGTAAATCTAATTGCTCTCCATCTAATGCTGAAACGTAACAAAAACGTGGTTAACTGTCACATTCAGAAGTACCTCGTAGTTTTACTGGGCACAGGAGGAAAGAACAGGCATGTATGGAAATGGTGGAAAAATGTCTGATTAACTCATGACAGGCAGTGAAAATTACTAAGGCGACTAAGACTGCTCTGCTAATTTCTGAGTCACTGAGTAGATGCTATTTTTTCTTATTTGTCAACTTCTCTCTTAATAGGGATATTAAATACTGTTTACTACTGTAAAACCTTTCCCAGGAGGAAAAAGTTGGATTTAAATCCATTGCAGTTTCACCTGCAAGTTGGGCTGCATGATGTACCAAGTGTTTGATGAACTTGCACTGATTTTCAGATCTGTTGCCAGTCCCACTGTCAGGCAAGTTTTGTATGCGTTACTGATTTACTTTGGGTGTTTAGCACAAACTGTAAAGAAGACGTCTAGTTAATTTCTTTGGGAGTTTGGGCCTTTCTCTACAAGCTCTATACTAGTAATATGTGTAGGATCCTGTTCTTGAAAGGTAGCCTTGGAATCTTATGCCCAGTTTTCCTTCTGGACTGTAAAATGGTGTGCTACCTTTCTTCAGAGCTCAGAATAGGAGGCTGTGTTACAGAAGAAACTTATTTATTTTACTTTAAAAGCCAGCTCTTCCCCTATAGAAAGACTGCAGCTTTATGCAGGAGGGCAGCATGTATGTTAGCCCATCCAGAGAAAGGGGTGTATGCTTCAAACACCCCCTGAGTCCTGAAAGCTACCTTAGTAATTTATTAATGACAGATATGAGAAATAAATTCCTCCCATAGCCTCCCTCCTCATGCGGCTCAGTTAACACTGCCAGCAAAGGAAGGAAGTTCCCACACCTTCACCTTCACCTGCTGCAGAGAAAGGAGTACGCAGGCAAGCAGTCCTGTGTGCCAGGTAAATAAATAGTCACAGGAACACGTGATTTTTGATACCCTCAGTGCCTGCTCCCTATTCCTGTTACATATATAAATATATATATATAGTCTGCTTTATTCATAATTTCTGAGCCTGTTCCTGTTAACTTTCCTCCTGCTAGTAAAAATCTTTGTCTCAAAAAATAAAGCGGCACGGATCTGCCTGAATAGCAAAGCACAGTGTCCTATATGATGTAGCTCAGGTTTTGGGAGCAGGGTAATTGCAGTGGTGTGAGACTTCTTTTACAATAATTAGTCTTGCTGAGAACCAGGGTATAAAAGCCTGTGCGGAGCACGGTACTAATGCAGTTACACCATTTCCAGTATTTGTGTGCCCCTGCATAGCCCTGCAGATCAGAGCAGGCATGCCCACAGCGATGGTCAAGGAATGATTTCATCTGCAGCCCTGTGCCAGGACTATGATACAGAATACGTGGGATTCATTCTAACGAAAACAGTGGCACTCATCTTCCATACTAAACTGGGAGGCCTTTGAGATGATTAAGAATCATTTTTACAAAGGAGAGGTTTCTGTTTCCGTGCGTGGAGCCAAAGCCTGTTCTTGTGCCATATTACTACATGGCACTTGCCCATCCAGGAGCAAACTCCTTCAGCTGCGTGCACTTGCAGATGTTGGGATTTCCATTTCAAAGTACAAACAATTCTAATAATAAGAAGGCTGTTTCCCCACTGGGAATATGGGTTGCATGAGCTTCTTGACTTTTCTTTTTCATCTTTTGATCGTGTATGGTAACACCTTTAGATCTCTCTATCACTTTTTTTTTGTCAGCATCACAGTGGACAAAATGTCAGTAGAAGTTAAAGTGGAAAGCATCCTTAGGGAGATAAAGGTTCTCTTCCACTGCCTGCTATGTGGTTGACTCTGCTGCTCTTTTCTGCTGGGAGTTTGTCTGCTGGGACGCTTCGTTGCTTAACTTAAATTTACTTATCTGTTATATAAATAAGGGATCGTCTTGGCCATTAAGTAAATCTGTTGATGGAGGGAAAAGGGATTTTCTAGAGTGCCTGTGTGCCTTTCTGAGACATGGAGTTCAAAACTATCTGATAAGGTAACCTTCAGCTGGTTTTCTGCAATGACTTTTATCAGTGAGCCCTAAAAGCATTGATACTGTCAGGCATTATAGCTGAAGAGAACTGCAGTGTTCTTGAACTACCCACTAGCCAAAGGAACGACATCTCCAAACTCAGCTGGTGAATTCCCATGTACTGTCATACGTGACTGACTTTTTCCTTTCTCTTTGGAATGTCCGACTGGTACCAGGACCGTGGCTCCTGCTGGTACCGCTCTCAGGTGCTGCCTGGATTTGCTGGTGCCCTCAGAATGTCTGCTCCTGTATTGTATAGTGAGGATAATCCTTTGTTTAATTTTTTTTAACATTTTGTAAGGAAAATAGGGGTCTCATTCAGGTCTTTCCATTTTTGCATGATAGTACAGTTGAACAACGTGTACATGTGTTAATTAAACATCCTTTCTTATCACTGTTTTGGTAAGTGTCCTGTAAATTTAATCACTACGACACCTCTGTACACATTACAATCCTTTTAAAGATCTAGAGAAAAATCCTGGTGGATTATTCAAAGCACTAAATCACACAGAATTACAGTAGTTATTAGAGGCATTAAAACCTGTGATAAGAAGCTTTATCATGCATTTTTGGGGAGGCTTAGTCTTTATCGGAGATGACTGTAAATAGAAGTTAACAGTAAAAAACTTGATAACAGTTTATTTTACAGTACATCAATAATCAGTTACTGTAATTACAGTATAATTACATAATTATTGCATAGTGGGTAACTACAATATATTAATTTTCTTGGTTTTCTGTTATCACTACTACCTGCAAGACCTGAGTGAACAAGGGGCCTTATTCTACACCCACTTACCCAGGGTTTACACAGACATGCACACACACACGCGCGCACACACACACACACACATATTTACATTATATATGTGTTTTGACTGACTTCAGAGGAGTTGCACCTGTTTACAGGAGGAGGACCAGGCAGTGTGACGTACTAAAGTAGGTATGATCTCTTCCACATGTACATTTGTCTCAGGACTCAGGACTATAAAAGAAGAGAATCGGATTTTAGTTGCGGTTATATTTAGCTATCCAATTTATTTCCCCCCCCCCATCTCTTTTTGGCACTGGGAAAGTTGTGGTATTCTTAATGACTTAGATAAACCTCTCAGTTACAGACCTACTCAGTGTGTGGGTGTTTATATTATATCTGTAGATTATTTATCTCTGTACATCTGCATCTGAATACAGATTAGATTAAGTCACTGTTAATTGTACTTGGGCTGTGTGTGCATGTCTGTGTTTACATATTTCCGGTACTAACCCTGAAATGTTCAGTCATTTTGGGGTGTAGGCGAAGTGAAAATAACCTATTATGTATGACGACTTCTAGTTTAATGCTGTTTACGATGTTAAAGGTTCCAGTTAATTAAGAATAGTTGTGAAGCTTGCAGAAGAAATGTTCGTGTTGAAATGACAAGATTTTCTTGATAACAAGTGCTGAAGCTTTAATACAAAATACAGCCCGTGAGCAGTATGGAGTGATTTCTGCTCCTCACGGCTTTGGTAGGAGCTCAGCTATACCTCTAAGTGCAGATGTGGGCAGCACACCCCAAATAAGCTACAGAGAGCTTGGGGAAAGTCCAAAGGAAAGGCAATGAGGGTGATAAGAGTGCAAGGGAATGTGACCTGTCAGGAAGTACTGATGATACTGGGAGTGCTTGGCCTGAAAAAGAGATGTCTGAGGGAAGCATGGCCATGGGCTGTAAGAATACAAAAGACTGGTGGAAAAGACGGTAATTTATTCTTCATCTCCATGGCAAGAAATGGGAGAGTATGGGAAGTATTTTGTTAAACAGAAACACAGAAAATTCAAATTAGGTATTGGGAATGGCCTTCTAAGGTGGACAAAACAAAACACCAGAAAAAGGCAACTCGGGATGTTGTGGCATTTCTTTTGTTGGAAATTTTTCAGAAACAGGCATAGATGGTCCTGCCTGGAGACACAGAGGAGGACAAAAGGCATCAAGACATCTTAACACTCCTAGCCCCATTTTCTGTGACTTGATGACAATCTGTTTAAGAATCATGGCTGTGAGAAGGTGGCATGTTCCCAGTTTGCTTACCAGTGGGTCAAAAGAAAAACAGATGGATTGCTCGTCTGGAATAAACATTCTGTCCAGTAAAAGGCCTTGGAAAGAGTCAGCATCCAAAGGGGTTTGGTACGTTACCGAAACTTTGTTTCTATCAAGATTTGAAGGCAGATGCTACCTTGGCTGAATCTGGTGGCAAAACTTCCCCTGGCAGTAGTGGAACCAATGCCAATTTATTCTATAAAATCCCTGTGTTTTTCTCATCATTTTGAACTAGTGATTGCACATGCCAGGCATCGTTTATGCTGTTTAATCATAAATTATACAGTGAGAATAATTGATTTCCAAAAGTAGTGACCCTACTCTTAACTTTATTGTTGTAACTACCATGCAGTTTCAGGATCTAAAGTCTAGTAGCAAGTGTGAATGTACACTTAACATGCTCTAATTTCCTTTTCTCTTCCTTTTGACTGAGTAAAATGTCAGGTAATATATTTGCTGTCCAATACTTGTTGATTAGGGGACTCTTTGTTTAATTTTCAGGTGAAATAACTCAGATTTTTTTCTCTCTTTCTTGTGGGAACAACTCTCATTGAGATACCAGTATAACTTTTATAACACTTCCTATTTTTTTCTAGAAGAAATTTTGGTTTTGTTTGTATAGTAGCTGACATTTGTAGTAAACAATAAAAGGCAATGATCCAGCTGGAGAACAATTTGCTTAATACACCAAAAACTCTTCCTGCACAAGATGACGGTACTGGATTTTTAGGCTGGCTTTGTTCAAATCAGTACAGAGAGGCAGTTTTTGTTTCCGTTGGTTTTTGAACATGTGACTGATGAATAACTACTGTATTTACAACTTTCTAACTGCACTACGAGAGGACCTGCTCTTGGGCACGGGGAAAGTATGTTGCATTAAGTGATACTTCTAAACCTGCAGATGCTTTCCCTCTGGGAAATGCTTCGAACTGAGTTTTTTTGAAAACATAACTCCCTCTTAGGTACAGGTGATGCTCGTGGCCCCTTTTCTGCCTAGTCTGTTGTCAAATGATGTGCAAAATGTCAGACTGATGAGTCACACGGAAGCGCTGCACTATCGGGACAGAAAGGTTCAAATCTTAAGGACTAATTTGGAGATTGTTGGTTCCTTTGCAAGTATTTAGCAGGAAAGATGAGCCGAAAGATGCTGAGGTTGCTGTTTATGGCTGAGGCCACTTTCATGCAGTCCGCTGAGTGTATTTACAGTGCTCGTTATACTGCTGTGGGGTTTGGTCTCCATTTCAGACAGAAAGGGGTCCCAGTGGTTATCTGAACACAATGAAAGAAGGACTTTCTAAATTTCTTTTTAGACTCCTGGTGTTTCTAATGCTAAGGATTTTAAGGATATGGTTTTCTAAAAAATTGTTTTATTTTAGGAAACATTCTTTTTACAGAGGCACATTAGAGGGGAGATGGTAGGATTATTTAAGGGAGGGGAATTAATTGTGTCACTTCTATGGGCATTAGGCAAATTGCCTCACTTGGAGTTAAGAGGCAGCATGGGAGTATTTAAGTGTAGGGTACCTGCAATCCACTTTATGATAGTCTTAGCTTACGACCTTATATCATTTTATTTCTCTATTAAAGCAAGACATTCCACACTGAGACTGCGATTGTGCACGGTGTGGTAGTTAGCACCTCGTGTCCTGAAGACTACATGGCATACTGTGATAAAACAGTGAAGGAAATGGTGAGAAGTTTGTATGATCCAAGAAATAAAAGGTGATATCTGATACGTGGTAGGATGGAAGATACGTAAATGAGATAGAAAAATGTCTAACTCAGAATTATGTTCTATGTGCTTTACCCATAAACTTATTTGTACAACAGATGCCACAATAAAGAGAATAACTTAAAAAATGGTTATGGGCCACCCAGAAATACTAGACTAAATCCCTGACTCCAGAGGTAGTAAAGACCTTACAGGTCAGTCCAGTGATGGTGCTTAGCATTTATCACTAGTGCTACTTTGGCATTTCACAGAGGAGCGCTCGGGTATCGAGGAACAGACTGTGCTGACTCGGAGTGCCCTCCTGCCTTGGGGAGAAGGGAGAGTGACGGATAAAAGATACTGCTTCTGAGTTTTATTTTACCATGAAACATGTTCTCGTAGGAGGAACAAGAGGATGCCTTTGGACACTAGCAGTACTGAATTGTTTTCTACATGGGAGTAAATACTGACCTTGCTGATGAGTGCTGGCTTTAGCCTGACAACAGGGATATTGCTGATTAGGGACTCAGGCCGAGGTAGTTTATGGCTCCTAGATAGGTTTTGGTGCACGTTACGTCGTCCAGTCCTTTGTGGAGAGAGAACCTAGGCTGTGAGTAGAGATGCAGCTCTAAAGTTTTGTGTATCTTCAAGTCAGAAATTAAAAAACATATTAAGATTAGACAGTTGCAGGGTTGGGGAGCATCCAGATTCTCAAGATTACTGTTTATAACAGATAAATAAATTCTTCTCCAGCTTTTAGGTATATAGATGCTTCCTTTGACTCCAGCCAATTTTGTGGAATTTTGTGGAATGGCTATTTCAAGTACAGGTGTTTTTGAGTGTGAACAAAGCTATCATCGGTATTGTATTGCAAACCAAGCACAGGCTCTTGAACAGACAGTTTTGTGGAGCCGGCTGTTTTTAACAGTAAAGATGTTGTATATTCACGCAACAGACAGACCTTATATTTTCTCTACATGGAATAGTACAGTAGCACTTTTTTCCTCAGTAAGTTCTCCTTCACAAGAATTTAGAGCTTCACTTAAATGGTGTAACAGGAGACCCAAGATGATGAAGAGGTTCAGATCACCAAGGCTTTGGATATTTTAGGCCACACAGTGCAGTGAGATTCACCAGTCTAACATGTGCCTTTGGAAAGGCTGTTTGGAAAGGAAAGTAAGTGGGTTACTGTCCCACTTCATGTAAATGGGCAACGTTGAGTTGTCTGCTTGGGTGATAAGCCTTTAATTGTCAAACTTACGAATAATCTGTGTGACCAAAGGTATGTATAAAAGGAGGAGGAGGAGAGTGAAAAGCTCTTTATGAAAAGCTGCAAAGTCCAATGCAAGTAACAGTCAACATTTTACAACAAACAGGAATGAACTGGGTGGTGTGTCCATGCACATTAACCGAACTGATAAAAGGCAAAGACCAAGGAGACTGGCAAAGCCCAGGGCAGCATCAGAAGCCTCCAAAGGGAGAGCCAGACTCCCTCAGGCCAGAGGCAGGCAAGTCAGCCAAGCCAGAGCAGCCCAGCAGAGCTCACGGGTGTGTGCGTCCCCCTCTGTAGGGCAGCTAAGGCAGGGAGCTGGAGAGGGTGTTAAACCACTTGGCCGTGCTTTTTGGAGAGTGGTGTCCCACGTTTATCTTTGGAGGAAGCTCAAAAGAGAACTGCCAGCTTTTTGGTGATTACAGCCCTGAATGGGACTCCGAGGTGTCAGTAGGCACAATGTGGTTTAGCACTACAAGGCAGAGCCTGGGCAACAGAATTTCTGAAAGTATGATTTGGCTGCTAATGTATGCAATGGATTACTTTGGCTAAGTTTGCCATTTTTATGGTTTGCCATTGCCTTTGAATTGAGCCTGTGTCATGTGAGACACTGAGATCCTCTGCTGAGAAAATGCCCTTCCAATCTACTGGGCACTCCACTAGATGAAGCAGTTACCTGCTACTTCTGCATTTAATATTTTCCCTGATGTTAAGTAAATAAACACACCAAAGGATTTCCCAGAAAGGTTGGAAAAGCAATTTTAGAAATGTTTCCAGCAGAATCACTGGAAAAACAGAATATTTGTTTCTATGGGAATTACATTTCCATTCCTGAATTCTTGTCATAAAGTTTTTTTTCAGTAGAAATTCTTGCTGTCTATTCACATTTGATTTTAGGATTTTTGTAACTATATGGGAGATCATACCCATGCTGAGAGCTATTTCATCTCCTCTGTTTCATTTCCCCACGTGTAAAACAGAAATAATGGTACTAGCTCTTGGTGTACAGTGCTCTGAGTTCATTAATAATAATAATAGTGTTGAAAACTTGGGTGCTGTAATGCTTGCAACTCAAAAGTCTCACTTTTAAACACTGAAATGATAGTTGTGAGGCTTTATTTTTTCTTTTTGATCTGGTTAGTTCAGTAGGAATAGCCTAAACTAGGCATAATTACCACAGAAGGTAATAACTTCAGTTATTTATTTTTTTCTATATATATATATAAAACTACATTTAACCTGTTGACTGAGAAGTGGGTGAAAATTTTTGCTAAATATCAAATCCTAAAGCATCAGGCAAACTTTTAAAATGGTTCCTGCCACTCTCTGCATGCCAAGCATATCTCAGCTGCTCTTAGAGCTGCAGTAACAGTGGGGTGGATTTCCAATGCATGGGATTTCCAGGAGGAGCCTCCCTTTTGTGGGACAACTGATGCGTAACAACCGGTGCCCGTAGTTTGGCACAACTGCAAGGCCAATCTTGGTCTTGTCCTTGGAGCCGCCTGGATGGCTGTGCAGAGCAGGAACTGGCCACACAGATACTGTGACCTGTGTCCAGTTTGTGGCTGCTAAGTTAATACGCACACATTTTATGGGTGCAAACTGTAGCTGGAAGAACAGGAGAGTGTCTAAGCACAACCTGCAATGTGTGCAAATAAATAGCAAAAAAAAAAAAACCCAAAAACAAAACAAAAAAAAGGAACATGGGTTGGCATAACTGAGATATCCCTATGTGTGATTAAAAATGTATACCTTCATTTGTTTTTCCTCATGCAGCCAAAACATAGTAAAAGAAATATACCTGCTCAGGCACTCGGAGTTTCTTCCAGGAAGGTCAGCTCCCAGAAATGAAATGGAAAAATAAATTGGGTAAGAGTGATGACTGAGAAAAACAGTGAACTTTATAACAAAAAGCCAAGAGTCAGATCTGAACAGACAGGTTTTGTTGCAGCACAGGATCCACCGAGCAGTAAGTTGTTATCACAGCAGAGGACACCACCTAAATACGTAGACAGATTAAAAAAAGGTTTCATTTTCTTCTCTCAGCAGTAGCTGCTGTGTGGTTTCTGTTATGACTTTTTTACAGGCATTGTTTACACAAAAATCACGTTATTCTCCCACTGCTGACGTAGCTGATGATGCAAATACGCCCGCTCAAGGCCCGTTCCTCGGAGAGGCCGAGCAGGCAGGGCGCTCTGAGCTTCTTGCGTTGGTCGGCAGCTCTTGATGCCAGGATTTTGGCACCGGCCGCCTTCATGTCTGAGCTCTGTCACAGGAAATGAGATTTGGTACTCAAGGAAACAGGACCTCATTTGAGAACTGCGGTGTGGGGTAACTCTCCCTTTTCCTTAAGCAAAACATTGCATATGGTCCCTTCTGAAAAGAAGTATGCTTCGCTGAGGTATAGCCAGGAGGCTGTCTGGCAGGATGCAGAATATAGAAACAAATTAACCCTATTCCTGCATTTAGCAGCAATATTAATATTTTCCCAGGCAGCCCTTACAATGTATGTCTGTTTGGTTTTTTTTAAGTGACATTAAACTATCTTCAAGGTAGATCGCTTCCAAAATCCCTTCCAGACAGAGAAGAGGGATCATCTGAAAGAAGCCAGCGACAGGAGGACGGGCTGAATGCGCGCTGCCTGCGAACAATGAGCGCTGCTCCGAGTAAGACATCAGGGAAGGACTTTACGCAGGAAAATAATGAAAGCACTGACAGGGTGAGACCACATGCAGAAAAGGGAAAGCTTATTTCCTTAAGAGGTGCGATCATGCTTTATTAAAGGAGCATTGTAAGGAAACAAATAAGATTTTTTAAAATGACTTCTTGCAGAAGCAGTGGTAAATGAATTTCTCACAGGAAAGGAATGCTAGCTGGAGTACTTTCGTGATATAAAAACATTTCAGTGTTGCGCTCGCAGCCTATGAGGAAGAGAGAAAGAAAGTGAAACTAACCAGGAATGGCCCAAACTAGCTTCACTGTGTAGGCTAAGAGAAATAAGAGATTAAAAAAATAATTAATTAACAGTGCATTAGATAACTTTACAAGTGTTTACTGTAACATGGAAAATGCTTGTTCTTGTAGGTGTGAATGCAACCTTTATTTTTTCTTCAGTTTTAACCTGCCTTACTTCTCATGGCAGCACTTTGATCTGTTTTCAGCAAGAGGAGACAGCCCACCAAGACCCTGTTTTTTTACACATGTAGCTGAAGATTTTGGCAGATCTAAGTGTAAAGCCGGTGGAGCAGAATGTACACTATAGCTCTGCATTTCATTTCTAACAGTTAATTATTTGCTGGTTCTGAGCAAAGGTTCTGTATTCAGTCTTGTGCCAAACATGGTTAGCGTTAAACTCATACCATGCATTAAGCCTCTGGGCTAAGGGATGCAGATTTGCTACATAGATGTTTTGTCTCTCTTCCAGCTGCTTTGTTCTGGCTGTCTACTCTGCAGCTGTTATCCCAGTGATCTGAATAATCTTCCTTCCAGTGGTCTTAAGCATCCCTGTTTTCATCAGGAAACGCGTGTTTTCATCAGGAAACGCCAGTTTGTTCCGTCCCACAGGCAGGTAGTGGCAAAGAACGTTGGGAGGGAGATGTGAGCTGGGACAGAATATTGGGGAAGGCTCAACAAGGCAGTTGCGTAGTACTTGTGCAAGAAGGAGAGGAAAAGTCCTGACCCGGTGCTGAGTTTCAGCCCACGTGTTGTCTTCTGAGAGACAGTGGGGTGGGAGAGAACATGCCCAGCAGCACATGGCGTGGAGGCACTCTCTCCGGCGCATGTCTGCATGCCACACGTAGCCGCAGGGAAGCAGACTGTGCTGGCAGCTTCTCACAGCTACGGCCATCCACTAGGTAACCAGTTAGTGACTGTCGGGGTTTACCAGTGGGGTAAGTATAGATCGAATGGCTCTGGTTTTCCATTTGTGTAGTTGTGACTCCACTGGCTGTTGATGTATTTTTGATGTGGAATGGCAGAGGTGGAGGTATGTGAGAGCCAGCATATAAACCGGTATAAACTGGATCACATTGGGGTCTCTTGTGTTGTCTCAGTGCCCAGGGACAACAGGACGTAATGCCCATTAGCAACATGGGAAGATAAGTGTGTAGTTCTCACTTTGGAAGAAAATACTTTTGTTAGTGTCCATGTGCCAGCTGCATTGACTCAGAACACTGTAAGGAGCTCCATTAAGTTCTATTGGGTCCATAATCTGCACATTAAGAAAAATTTACATGATAGATGGAGCTGTTAAAGTCTAATTGGGTAATCAAAAATTAGTTAATGTGCCAAAATATGTATTTAGCTGATAAACTCTAATGGTTCCAAAGGGTTCTAGTATTAATAGAAGGCATGCTTGCACATTAAGGAGTTGAGAGTAAGATATTGCTCTTCTAACACTCGTTTCAAATAAGGATCCCAAAGCACTTGACAGATATTAAATCACTTATTGATTTGATTTTTCCAAAATATGTCCATCCAAGGCTCTGGGGGAATATATGTTAACAATAATGTCAAATTTGCACGTAAGTAATAAATTGTAATTTCGCCCCACTTCCCAAGTCTATCAAGTGCAATAATCACTTCTACCCTCAAACCCAGTTAAAATCTCTCTAGGCTGGGTCTTCTTCAATTGAACCATATTATGTCCCCGTGATATACTGCATCCACTTGAGTGATAAATAAGCTGAATCCCAGTGAAATGAACTGGTTTGAAAAGGGTTGGAGGTAAAGTGAGTGGCAGAGTCAGTAAAAGAATTGTGGCATTGCTGGTTAGGTTTCCTTTATCCTGCAGAGCAGCCAGCACAGCATTTGTGTATTCACAGAGCCAGAAGGATGTTTTGGCATTCTGCAAATAGCTTCCTTACCTATTCGTTCAAATTTCATTCTTTTTTTAATGGAGGAAATGAATAAGAATTTTAAAATAACTCTTCTGCTTAATAGTTTCAAAATGTCCTAATATATTATTAATAGCATGCCACTCCCACATCATAATAGCATGTGGTTCTGTGTTTGTACAGCATCTAGTGTAACAGGGACCTCATCCAAGAGACTTTTGTAGGCTCTTCTACAGTTCAAACAGATAATGGTAGCTTTATTTTAAGATGGAAAAAGGTTATCCGTGTTTTATAGAGGAAATGGAGGCAGAAAGGTAAAACCTGACACAGAAGTAGAACTAGACTCCAGGCTCAGGTGTTGTTTTGCTACTCTTACTACTGGACTACACCACAGAGGCATTCCTAAACTTGTGTCTGTTAAAAACAATTTGTGCTTTGATTCATATATAATGTGCTTTTATTTCTCTATTAGATTTATAACAATAACTATCCTGAGTGTATTTGACCTATTGGGCTCCAAAAAAGCCTCTGGACATCTAAAAGTGCCAGACAAATGGCCAAAGTCCCTTCTGTTTGACTAGGCACGACTTTGAGGAGGGAGAGAACATCTCCAAGAAAACTCAAACTTAGGGTAGCCTAATCCTGTCTCCATACCATGTAAATATTTAAAGACAAAATGCAACAGCCACATTGTTGAATTTCCTACTTTGGATGACTGTCACATTTTTAATGATAGTTGAAGAGTTTTGTATTTTATTTATGTGGTGTCATTTGTTTGCTGGGAAATATGAATTGAATGCTTTCCTTGCCTCTGAATTTGAAAATGTATTTTCCCCGATATCATTAGTTGAAGGATGTTAGACAACTGCATGTTTTCTCTTCCACATAAATAAATAAATAAGCCAAGTGTCATGATTGTTTGCTGTCTAATATACATAGATCCAAACATATACTGAAATGCTGTTTGAAACAGATGAGTCAGTGCGACATTTTCTGACATCTACCCAGAAAGAGAGGAAAAAACCCTCACCTCGTAGAGAGGGGAAAAAGCCAGAAACAGTCACTTGGCTTTTTGGGAAAGCTCTGGCCTGTGAAAGAAGGGGTGGGGGAGGGGGGGGGGGAAGTGGGTAATAATAGTGAATTCATCAAGCTGAAAATGCACAGGCCAATGGAGCGCTTAGATTTCAATAGAAGGCAAATGGAAAGAGAGCCCCCATTACTGTTGAGATACAGCGACATGGCTCCACTAATCGCTTGGTCATGCTTGGTAGACAGTAAGTCATCACGGGCCATGACATGGTGAGAACAGGTGCCAGGGTTTGTTGTAAGAAAAAATTGTTTATTTAACATCTGCAGTCAAGATCATCCCCCTCCTTTGCCTTGCATCCCAGTGCCGAAATCCATCTGTCTCTGCAGGGGAAGAGTTCCCCAGGCAGCACAGTCAGGCTCCTGCTGTGCAGCAGACCTGGGCGGCTGATAAGGGAATGGTTTTGGTAGGGTGTGACCGAGGTGGTGACAGGCTGACCTGGCCTGCAGTGGCAATTGGGTGTGTGCTGGTCGGGAGAGACGGCGCTGTTGTGGTGTTGGTGGAATGAGCTGGTTAGTTCGGGTGTATTTGTGCACCGGGAGGAGGAGGGTGGGAGTGCTTACTAGTTCTAGCACAGGTAGCGTGAGCATGGAAACGAGCAAGGTGGTACTTCAAGATCAGAACTGAAGTAAATTGCTGGATGTTTGTCCTCTGCTTCAGACATTGTTGTGTAATGTATTATCGACCCCTTTAGTAGAGCTTCCTGTCCTTCCACAAGTATTCCACACAAGTATTGTCATACTAGGTTAGCAGCTAGGTATATTGTAGGTAATAAAAATCCTGTATTTAATATCCATCAGGTTTTACGCTCAATGGGTCTTAAAATACTTGTCACCTTATAAGTGTACACACTGAAATATCTAAGAGGCTCCTAGGGTGTTTGGGTCATGAATTAATTTTTGTAAATAAGGGATTCAAATAGCATTTCTTCTAGTTTTTGAACAGCTTGTCTCACCAAATTTGTCACTCTTTAAACAAATATTATAGTACTTTCTAGCTTCAAAATTAATAAAATTGTCGACATTGCTTTTATGTGAGATATGCTCCCTCTCTTTAGAAAAACCACCACCTACCCACCCAACCAACAGACTCTAACAAACTAAAATCTCCTAGGCTTTTTCTTGGAAAACTGACCATTTCTATTGGACCAAAAGGAAAGGAGCTGAACTGAGTGATGCTGGGCTGGGAAAATAATGGTCTGTGGGAACTTGCTATCATAACATTAGGAAAGTCTCCTCAGAGCCTAGTCTTTCAAGGTAGGTAAGCTTTGTTGCAGTTGTACTCATTGATTAATGCAGTGGATGGGAGCTTGGAAGAGCTGGGCTCTATTCTTGGCTCCTGCCACAGACTTCCTATGTGCTGATGAACAAGTCTTTTAGACCAACACTTTTTTTTGGTGAGAATTTCCTTGCATTTTAAATCTGTGGGGAATTAAATGGAACGGACATTTAGATTTGCTTTCCCACCTCTTTCAGTAACAGATGAAATGGAAAAGATATAGAAACATGTTTAAAAGATCAAGTCATTGCACTTATTTTGTAACCAGAAACTAAGGGAACAAGCTGTTGTTTTTTTTAAAAATGCACATCTGCTTTTTTCCCCCAACCTCCCTTTGAGATAAGTCAAAATCAGTCTTTGAAAGATTAATTGAGGACTCCATATCTCACAGAAATGTAGCCAATGAATTAAAAAAAAAAAAAAAAAAAGCGTAGTGTTGACTAATAAAACTGTCTAGCTATACAAACCTCTAAAATCAAGAAATTGCCTGTCCACATGTTTTTTCTGCCAGATATCTTAATTAGCTCCACAAATAACACTGCCTACTTTCACTTTCCCATCTATTAATTAGTCCCATACTACTGTGAAGTGAGCACTGAGAAAATAGCCATTCTTTGTTCCTTGTGTTATAATATGGATATTACCTTCATTCTGACCTGAGGAGAAAGGAAGACTCTATGCTCTTTATGAGAGCATGGCTATCTTGTAAGGCTTCTGCATTATTTTACAGATTTGCATTGTTTCTGTATAAGAAAGAATTTAATGTCCTGAACACACACACATGCACGTGCGCGCACACGCATGCACACACACACGTACATATTCACACAAAATTAGTAAATCTAGAATACTGAACTGTGATCTGCTCTAGGGTGTTCCTCTACGATTAAACTAATATTAGGGAAAGAAAGAGACTAGGAGACCAGAAGCTAATTAAAAAAAAAATCTCATGCACTGAAGGCAGAAATAGAGCACTGAGAATTTTTTTTTTGTTTTCTTCCTTTCTCTGGTCAAAAAGGAGAAAAAATATTGGAACAAAGAAACACTAAATTGAACTCTGCCTACTCTTTATGAAAAACATCCAAAATTCCTTGAGTTAAAAATGAGTCTGGGTAGCTAACAGTCACCTACAAAATTACCATTGCTCCTCCAGTCCTTACTCAGATGAGATAAGTTCTTTTTCTGATAAGGCATGTGTGTGAGCTTAACTGAACTCATAATTAACAGACTTATAACATCTGCAGTCCCAAGTACCTTAAAATGTTAATATCTTGAGGGTGCTCACCTGTGAAAGTAGAGGTTTTCAAAGGGTATCACTCATGCTTGGGAGCTGAGTGGCAAGAGTAACAAATGTTGTTTGGGTATTTTCTAGTCAGGTGACGACTGTCTAACCTAGTATCAAAATTTCTGTTGTTAGTGGCTTTGGTTTTATACTTTGCAAACCATCTCCCAAATTGTGGGGATTAGGCTGGAACTAATGGACTTTCCTACTGCCGAAGTGTTTTTTACCACCACGAGACTGCAGGCCACCTTCTTGTGAGAGGCAGTCTGCGTTCAGAATGAAGCAGGTTGGAGGGCCTGGAAAAATAGGGATTTATGGCACGGCATCAAAGTGCAGGTAGGTAACTGCGGCAATACCCACCCTCCAGAAAAACGTGATCCTGCATAGTCCTGAGTTTCCACAAGTCTAACATTATGATGTCAGTTCAGCATCTCTCCAGTGAATAAAATTTCAGTCAGAGGTTCTATCTATTGTTGCATCTTGATGAGGAAAAAGTGATTGAGTTTAGGCCAGGCATAGCTAATTTATCTTAATATAGACGAAACTTGTGTACCCATCTTCAAGCTTAGATCATGTTTCCCATCGTGATATCTGAGAGTCTTTATCATAAGAACTTCCAGTTCCTCACTCAAAAAGGAATAATTAGAGAATTGAGGATGCCAGTTTTATCTGATTAAAAAAAAGTATATACCCTCTTCCCCCTTAGTTTGGCAAGCTTATTCTATGTATCACCAAAGTTTGGTAAAAAGATAGGTCATTCAAAGAAGACTGTGTGGTATAGTGTGAAGGTTGTTCTTTCAGGTTCATAAAGTGATCTGATTTCATTTTGAGTTCCCAATTGATGTTTGTTTTTATTTAAAATGTCTGTAAGGGTAACTGTTCAGAATGTACTATCCAAGATAATAGCATTAACTGGCATGGCTGCAAAATCAATAATAGTAACAAAAATATACCTCTACTGATTAAAAGTGACATAAAATAAATTTCTTAACTAAAATGGATGTAGTCAACAGTTTAAACACGTGTCTTAAATACTGTAATGCAGTTCATAGTTCTTATTTTAACTTTTAGATACTTTTTTAAAAAGAACCTTTGAAAATGTGTATTGCATTTCTCTCCTTATAAAAAGACAAGCAAAACTAAGCTAGAAAGTATTTCATTTCCTCTAAACAGAGCTCCTACCCACAAAAATAAACCTGATAACAAAACTGTAGTGGACTGCACCTAAATAAAATAATTGAAAATGGTAATTCGGAAGCCATAGACTAGCTTTGAAGGACAGGTCTTTGTCATCAGGCTTCATGAGAAACAGCAGAGCAGAAATAAAAATAGATCATTGACCAAAAATATCCTTTTCCAGCTGGGTCATTTAAAGAACTGTCTATTTTTTTCAGTCATGCATACAGCTGATTCCAAAACTACCCCAAAAAGTTGTCTAACTCTAAGGTCAAATACTCAAGAGGGTTTTGTTGTTGTTTGCTCATTTTGGATTTTTTTTGAGAGCAAGAGTTGTTACAGGGATGAAGAAAAGTGATTTGCAAAAAGTCTGCAATGGAGTCTTTGAGTCAGGTATGCAAGCCTATGTTCATCAAGCTGTGACCAGCACCAGGGCCTGTGCATCCCAGTCACGTCACTTCCAAACCCAATAGAATCCTACTGCAGCTTATTTGAGGTCTTCTCTGCACTGGCTCACGGGTTTTGATCTTGGCACAGAAATCCAGATGTGTGGGCCACATATGCATTAACGTACCAAAGCTGATTATTAGTCCTTCACATAAGAAACCTAAAGGCTTTTGGGAACTGAATGGGAACACTGGACACCCAGCATAGTGTCATCTTGAAGACACAGTTCAACAGTATGACAAGTTAATTTTTACCTAATTTTGAGGGAAAAGTTAAGATGCTTAGCCATTAATTTAGAGATCTTCAAGCTGTATGAAATTTGCTTTTTGGAGATACTGCAGTTGAGGTCAGATTCTTTTATTTTCTATTCAGCTGTGGGGATAAGCCAGTTAAAAAGTACCTTTTCCCCGTGGGTAAACATGGCACCAAGGAGGTGATTTTCTCTGTGCAAGGGCAGCAAGTTGGCTGGAGGCTGGCAGGAAGGCTCCTAGGGCACTGTGCAGGCACATGCGGGATTTCCTAAAAAAAGGCTGAGGAGCAGAAGGATGAGCGGCATGCTCAGTGGCAGACTTGCAAGAGGGGTTCGCCAGCCACCCCTTGAATGTAAGTGGAGAAGAAAAGGGGGCTGTAGGAGAGGATTCCCCATGGATGTGCATGCTGCACATGCTGGTGTGCAGCTCCGAGCAAGGCACCACGTGCACTTGCTGCAGCTCTGCAGAGCTTTGCTCCGTTCCACGAAAGCCCTACAAGAGCTTGAGGTCTGAACTAACTGGTTTAAAGTTATCTGCTGTGGTGTAACAGCTGCTGTGGCATTCGTAGAAGTCTCACCCATTGAGATAGATCTTCAAATTCTATACACAATTTTTGCTGAAGTGGGGGCCATCAGTTCATGCCAGCTACTTATTTTTGCTGCCAGCTAAAATGAAAGTTTGGCAAAGCTTTACTTGCGTCCCCTTCATGCAGTGGCATTTCATGGAGAGACACATCCAGGAGACTACTATAGATGCTTCAGACACTGCGTAAATGTTTATTCATCCTAGCTCTTTATTTAATACGTAAGCACAGCTTGAAGCACAGATATGAAATAAAACTAAGTATTGACAAGAGACACAAAAATATGAAGATTCTGGTTCAGGACTATCAGAGATAATGATACCTAAACACCTTAACCTCAAACTCATTAGTCTCACATATTTCAATCAATATGGATTCTCTCAGAAATCAATTTTCAGCAGCAAATATGATTGTTAAATAATTCACAAGTTACAGGCCTTCGGGCAAGAAGAGGTTAGAGAAGCAGAAGGAAAGTGGTGATCTTGACCTGAGATGTGATTTCAATTAAAAGAGGAGAGCATCTGTAAAACATAGTTTTATGTTCAAGGTGTCAAACTGTTTAAAGAAAAGAGGATTATAAATGTAAATTACAGTATTAAGCAGTATAGTATTTAAAGCACATTCTTATTTTTCATACATTAGCAGAAAGAATCTATTCAATTGATCAGCACGGAATGTGTCATTTTAAAAATCCGAGCCAGTACTACTGGCATAATTTCTTTATTTACTTTTGCTTTTTCTCTCTCTCTGTATTACACAGCTAATTTATTATGAAGTGGCAGTAAAAGGCAGAAGTGGTACAAAACTTCAGGAGATTCTCTCAAATACTTTGAATATTTCTGACCAAAGGCATTAGAATTTTCGCCTACTGTTAACTTTATATTCTCAGGTCTACTTGGTTCCATACCTGTGTGTTCATATTCGCTATTAGGTGAATGACAGTTCTTAGCAGAAACATTATTTTAGGGTTAGAAAGGTCAAGCTGGGAGAAGTCTTATGAGGTGGGATGGTACTAGCACTCCAGTACTTTTCTCGGGCCTTATCATGCCTACTGCAGCGTGTGGAAAGATTTGTATTGATCTACTGAATCTTGGATCTGGCTCTAATTACGCTTGTGTAAATTTGGAATTACATCACTGAAGTTAATGGTATAATAACTATATTAGCTTAATGCAAATATTCATATTCAGACCCTGAATTCTTTGGATTTGTAGTTTTGTTGTGATGTCCATGATGCAAGTTGTAGTTTTAACACGATTTAAAAACCATAATTTAATTAAAAATATTTACTAACCCAATTATTTCTATACCAGACATCTCTTTGAAGTAATTATAATGATACATTTTAATCTGATGTTATCTGTATTCTGCCAGGGATTTTTCAATAGGCATAATTTGGATAAATATCAAGCACTCCAAATGCATTTGAATTCAGCCCAGGTCAATAATGGTATTACTGTCTGAAGGCCCTCGATAGGTTTGGTCAGGTGAGCTGGTGAGCTTAGTCTGCTTTCAGCAGCACTGAGATGCTCTGGTGTCAGATGCCAGCGTAACAATTCAAGCAGATGGAAGAATTGCAGTGAAAAGGTACCTTTAGTGAGGCACAGCTGAGGCTTTGTGTAAAGACCTAACAACACTCCTAGTCTTTGATCTGAGCTAACTCGATTGGTTTGGGGTTACCATGCATATAGCAAAACTTGAGTCTCACCCACGTTTTTAGTTTCTTTCCAAAGCACCCCATCATTCGTGACTGGCTGGCAGCCTTTCACCTGCACAAAGTTTCAGCTTCATAAAAGTAGAAAAAACAGAAAGAAAAAAAAAATCCCAACAAAAAAACCTGTCCCTCCAGACCTTAGAAATACTGTACAAGTTCGCCATCCCTAAGATTGTTCAGAACATGAAAAAAACCAACCAAACCGCAACATTTAAAATACTTCAGCTATCTCTGAAACTACTTAAAACTTTCTCTGTTAGAAAATGTATGAAAGAGTAAAGGAACTCTGGTCTTCTCAGCTGTGGATAATGAGTGAATTGTGATCAGAAGCGAAAGGCAGCATCTGGCTGCTGGTGAGAAGAGGGATAACACGAAGGAAGATCATGGCGATAGTTTTGTTGTGTAGTGAGGGGAGAGAGGATTTGATCCCCTTTTCTGTTTCAGCTTGCTGTAAAAACAGAAAATTTGTATCTGTGAATAGGGCCATGGTCTGAACCCATGTCCCAGGAGAGTAAAAGGGGGCAAGGGAGAGTGTTTATGTTTACTGCTATGGAATTAGTCAATCGTGTGAAAAGTTACTTCAGTCAAGAATGGGCTAAAGTAAGCGTAATAGTTATAACACATGCTTATGTTACTCTTCTAAATCTAGTTTTGTGTTGAATGAACTTTGTTTTTAAAAATATATTTTGAAATGTGATTAGTGGTGAACGTCAGTGAAATTTATTGTACTATTAAAATCCTATTGGGTCTATGTTTATGAAATGTATTTTCCTGTATTTGAGGTTTAGGGAGGCTTGATAATGAGGCTGTGAAATTCATGGCCCCTTTTCTGCAGCTTAATTTAGGCTCTATATCAAATATGTAAAAGAACATTATATCTTCCTGCAGCCTGTGTGTGTGATACATTTTTATATTATTTCCCTGCCAATGTTATTTCTTTTACAAATGCAGAGCTCGAAAATGGTGACAAACTGACAAGCTTAGCTTTCTGTTATTTTTCTAGGCTAGAAAGAGTAAATCTGAAAGGTGCTGTGGTCATAAGTTTTACGAAGGTCAGACATCTGTCTGTGGCCACGTGTTCACCAAAGATCGCGTTATGCTTGATTTAAAGTAATAATGGACAGCCAGCAGAGAAATTTGTGAGGAGATGTTTCAGAGCCCGCTGTCTCTGCTGCTGGCTGAGAACTTCCACCTTCCAGGGTAGGACACCTGAAGATAAACGTTCCTGTTGGAAAGTGGCATGGTGTCCCCAGCCGTATGCCAGTGTCCTGGCAATGAGCTTTAGCTGTAGAGGTATAGCTGAGGGATGCTCTCATCCTTAGCTGTAACGAACTTCAGAGAATGGTGATTACAGTGGAAAGATGTTATTTTGATTTTCATAGAGATGGTCTGATCTCCTCGATTCTGCTGGTGATCAGTCCTGCCATCCATCAGTGCAGCAAGGCAGGGGTATGGTAGGAATAGTCCCCGGGTGGTTTTGGTCTGTTACTCCAACACAGTATATCTCTTCCAGAGATGGGTTATAGTGTGTGACTTAGGGAAGTCACTACCTCTTCGATGATTTAGGAAGACGTTTAATTCCTGTTCTCCTTGTACTGTGGGTTATTTCCCTCTCAATGCTCAAATCCTCCTCAAGATCCAGACTCACCAAGAGCAGTACGTAGGTGTCTCTGGCATAATTGCTTTCAGTTCTTCAAATACCCTTTTTACTAACTCAGTCAGATGGCTGTCTCCAACCATAAGCAGGAGGGGGGGTTCTGAAGGATGGAGATACAGAAAGAATAAGGTAAGATGTTCCCATTTGTACATGTACAAGTATGAGAGAAGGGCATTGCTTCCCGCGTATGTCGGTGTAATTGAAATTAGAACCCTGCTCCAGCAGCCTGTATGGAAGCTGATAAATATCAGTTTTGTTACCTCACTGAAAACTGAAATATCACAAATTGATCTCCTCTTGCTTACACTGATATAAACCCCGAGTAATCCCACTGAAGGCTGGGGAATGACATATGTAAAATTCCTGTTCTCTGATCAAGCCCCAAAGTCTTTGGAAGCCAAAGCTTTCATTTGCCGGCATCTTTCAGACTGGTAGGTGTGGTTAGGGAATGAAACCATCAGTTCCAGCTTTGAGATCTCGATGAGCAGGGCATCCCTGGTTTGAATTGTTCTGAGGAGTGTCTTTGAATCCTACCTCTGCTATGTTTGAGACATTGTTTAGCCAGAAAAAAACCAAATCTTTAGGGCCAGGCTTTCCTTTCAGCTGTGTCCTGGGATGTCAAGAGAACAAAGCTCTGTTAATTGTTCCTCATTCAAGATGCGTAGCATGGCATTATAATACTCAAACAATATTCATTAGGCAAAACAATTGCAATAATTATCTTATAAAAAGTCAGGCAGGATAATTTCTTTTAAAATGAGGATAATCTCCAGAGGAGATTCTGCTCCGGTTTTGTTTTTGTTTGTTTATTTTTGGCTGAATGCTTTTAAATAGAAATTACTGAGGTGTCAATGACCTCTGCGTTCAATTGAATTAAGACATTTAAATGAAGTTTAAGCAATATTGGTATCTGCTGGGAGGTAGAAAATTGTGTCTGTGAAACACTGCAAAAATGCCACCTGTATACATTTTTGTTTTGAAGCCGTGGCTAAAAATTGGGTAGTAGAGGGGGTTTAGGCATTTCAGTAAGGTCCTTGAAATCTGGAAAACCAAATCTCATCCTTAACCATCCTCAGGATGTTCTGGGGTTTGATGCTTTGAGACATGACTGTATTTTGTGTGTCTATGGGGACTCGTACAGGGCATGAAAAATAGCAATAGCATTCCTTCTCTTGAATTTTCTTTTGCTTCTCAGCTCCCATGTTATTCCCGAGTATTAGCAAGATCCTGGACCTGGGTGATATTATGCATGATCAGCACAGAAGAAGGACATGCCAGTAGCAAAGTATGTAAAAAATCAAGTAGACGTTTTTACTGGACACCATGATTATTATCCATCAAAAGTTAGGAGTATTTCTAAGCAAGCCAGGATTCTCCTTCTTTGGATTCAGTACTGTAGTTTCCAGAAGACACCAATAGAACTGTGAGATTAATTCAATACTAGGATGCAGCTGCATTGATCTTTCTGATGTCATTGCCCTAAATTATTATAGGATACAACTGAAAAACAGGTCTAGAATACATATGAGCAAGGACATGATCCAGGAGTATTTCTTCTCATTCTGATAATGAGTTAGCAGACCAAATCTTTGCTTTGAGAAATCCAACTGTATTTCAGTTTTCATAAGGCTCTTACTTTTTTTAATTTCAAATCTGAAGGGGAGGGGGGAGTGCAGCAAGAAGATTGATCACTGACTGAGAAGAGAAGGCTGGAAGCTGATCGTATACTCTCTTATTCAAATTCATGAATAATTTTCACTTGTACGAATTGCCCATTGAAGTCCATAGCACTTCTTATGTGAGACAGGATCACTCATGCAAATAAAGGTTTACGGGATGAGGATCTAGGATGTGTTATTACAGGGTCATTTCCTGATACAGTCTTGGCTTTTTTTACTTCTTACCCACTAATTTTATAGGTTCTACTCTTCTGCCAGAAGAGATTGTTACATCATTAGTAATGGAGCTTATTATTGCTTTTAATATTTGAATTATATCTGAAAAAGCTGGAAGTGTATTCATTTCCTTAGGAGAGCATTAAAATTAAAAGATGCTAGACTCTTTGAGTTGTACTCTGTATCATTTTAAAATAATTTTGGCATTTTTTTCCCCTCTGGCAACTGAAGCCTTTAACCTTATGGGACCCTGATTTATGATGACACCACAGTCTTTTCAAAGGCAACATTATTATGTCATCAATACTGAAATGGTACAGTCAGAAATAAGCAGAAACTGATTAAGGGACAAAATTATTACAGTACAGCAGACTTGACTTAGAGACCAAGGGCCACATCCTGATTGTTTTACTTGAACAAATAGTCCTGTTGCATCTCATTCAGATGTGCAGCACTAGCACAAACCTAGAAAAAAGCTCACATGAAGTCACCATTGTAACTGAGATTAGAATCTGAGGCAGAATTATGCATGTATATGTGGAGGGAGGAAGAGATTGTCCAAAATATTCATTTAATTTAAATATGTATAGGAAGTGAATGAAAGTGTTGGGCCAAATCCTGCTCTCATTTACATTAATGCAGCCCCGCGAAGTCTGTTGAGGGTAGAATTTGATCTGACATTAGCACAAACTAACTTTTACATTTGCCAGATTCTTATTTGCACACAGCATGTGGCCGGCCAGAAATATAAATAAATCAAATCTGTTTCTAGGAAGAATCCAGCAATCCTTTGAAACTTTCCTTCTTTGCATTACAAGAAAAGAAGGAGTAGAAAAAAGGGGAGAGGATGGAGGGTTACATAAATGAGAGCAGGTGCGGTCGTGCAGAAGTAACTATTCAGCATATGTAAGTGCAGTTGGAAAATCATTGTCTTGCAGAGAATACTTGAAATTGGTCCCTAATGGCCTTGGTTTTTGTCATATGGTCTTGATTATCAGGCTAAAATTGCATTGCCGATGCCTTTAGTGTGAACGAGATGGATGAATAATTATTACGTGCACTGAATACCTTTCTGCAAGGAGGAACCAGGACATCCCCTGGTCACCGCAGCTACCATTTCACCTTGCTGTCAAGAAAACTGCAAGTGGCCAATTCATCACTTCCTTATTGTTCTTAAAAATATATGTTTATAATAATAAACGCTCATAACCTGCACTAAGAATGGGCAATGCAAAACCTCAGTGTTGTGAGGAATATCTGTGAGACCTCGTTATTTCTGGGACTGAGAGGGCACAAACCCTAAGTGCCTTATCCGGTTTCTAAAGACCTTGCTTTATCTTTATTAAGGAGCAAAATGAGTTTCTAGTAAATAACATAAGCACGTATGAGATACCCCAGATTAGTTTTGGCTTCTGTTCAGAAACGAATTACCATCTTTTTCCCTTTTTTAGCAGTTAAAAAAGGGCTCGCATGCTGCCTTACTTCCCTTTGCCTACCTTTGTCTCCATTACTGGTTACTACTACAATAACAGAAGTAGCAGTAATGAAGTTAACAAAAATCTTATTGCTAGCACTAAGAATAAATCTCTGTAGTATGGAAAAGATTGCTCCGCCCCCACCGGCCCCTCCACAGAAAGGAGAATATGATGGTAAGGTTCAGAACCACACCACGATCCATGACCACACTGCTTGTTCGTCACCTGAGTATTTATTTGCATTAAATCATGGCTGGGTGTGACTGCTGCTTATTCTCTGTGCAATCCTTTGCAATACTGGCAATTAGTTATAGGATCCACCAGTTCCTAAATGATGCGGGTTGAGCTTCCTCGTAGCCGCAAATAGAGCACAACAGCCTGTGTTTCCTCCTGGCGTGTGATCAGAAGGATTGTGTGTGTGTAGGGTACAAGTGTTTCAGGACAAGATTTCCAGTGTCTGCAGGTTTTCCTAATTAATTGCTCGATGCCATTTGCCATTAAAACCCTAATGAAGTGCCTAAAACCAGTTTTGATTAAGTAATCAGACAATCACCCCAACTATTCAAGTCTACTGATTATCTCTTACCAGTTGTTTTAGCAGTGACTGCCTATTATGACCAAAAAAATATGTATGTGTATATAGCCTTAAATTTGAAGAAGACAAAGAATAAGGTGATTAAAAAAATCACATTTAAGAGAATGGGGTTTAACCATGTCTTAATATTTTTCATCAAATTCTTCAAATACTCTTCTTGCATGAGTAAATTAATCATGGCACAGTGCTTCCCTTGAACTTCTGTATTCTTTTTATACCTATTTTACAGATGGCTACATTCAAGTGCAATGTATTTCTACACTCCAAACAAAACACGTAGCTAGGTCAGGTTAAATATGATCCTGTGATCTGGGTGATGACTGGTCAAAGTAACAACTGGAGTTAAACCTGAAGAGAACCCTGAAGTAAAGTACAAGCGGCTGCTAGTCTCAGTTCTCAGTTTTCTCTGGTTTGCTGTCCCAGGTTACCTAGCCCAAGGAAAGGCAGCTTGCTTTTCCCCTGGAGTACCAGAAGCACCTGAGGAAAAGCCAAGTGACCTGCCTAAAGCAAGTGCCAGAGCAGGATGTGAGGATTTGGACTTCACTTCACTCAAGCTCTTCTGTAACCCATGAGCGCGCTTGCAGCAAAATTTGGGTAGCAGCCTGGCCCTGCTTGTCTCTTTAAAACCAATTTGATAGGCATCACTCAAGTACAACCAAACCATTGACTAAGCAGATCACCTGAGGGAAGATCTGGTGGTGGAAACTAAAAGTTCTGAATTTTTCCTGAGAGTAGTCCATATACCTAGGTAGGATTCAAGTGACCTGAATCTCCCCCATAGCGCCTCGTTCATTCCTGTTGATACTGATTTGCATTGGAGGCAGCCTCTGGCTTTTTTGAAGTACTCGTTTAAAAGGCTTAATGTGTTCAGGTAGCGGACATCAGTCTTACTCTGGGACTGTGATGGACTCTTTTGTAATTGGACTTTTTTGGATCTCGCAAAGGTCTCAGACGCCTTCTGTATCATGCAGTGGTGCAAAAGGTCGTGCATTTCGTACCTTTCTCCACTGCAATCACAGAGCTGCTGCAGGGTGTTGCCAAAGTTCACAGCTGTGAGGGTGCCAAGAATTACTGCCTATCCGTGCGTGTTGCTTCCTGAGGAACGGCCTTTGGTAAATTCACACTGTGTGTCTTGGTAAAAATTAATGGAGTCATCTTGCTATGGATAAAATTCTAACCATAGACATCAGGGATATTGTTATGTGAAAGGATGCTATTGATATTAAGAAGAAAAAAACCCCAAACCCCCCAAAAACCTAGAGGCTAAAATTTGGTAGTTTATCATGTCCTAGGGTTTTCTTTTAACTTTCTTTTCTAATTGAAAAAGCTAAATTGATTGAAGCATTTGAGCGCTGATTTAGCTTTTAAAAAAAGAAGCAAAAGCTAAAAATGGCTCAGTGAAGCAACTGAAATGCTATCACAAGCTAGTGAGATCGATAAGCTAGGAAAAAAAAAAGGAAGAAGAAAAGTTTTTGAGTGACAGTGTAAAAATGGGAAATTTAAATACATCTATATCGTTGCATTTTGCTCTGTTGTGTATTGCATAAAATACACCTTGGCAGTGTGTTTCCAGCAATCTAGAAGGTGATTTATTAGTAACACTGAATTTGTGTTTATGTTCCAAATTGTAAACTACATTTATAGCAATATTTCTGTATTAAGGTATTAATGCTAGAAGTGCTACCTAAGCTTAACTTTACCAGTATAACTCAAAATGTAGTTTATAGTGCTATAAATAGTAACATTGATATTGACACTTAGAGCAGCATCTAACTCCCTGGAAAGCTGTTTCTGTTGCTAAATGAAAATGCACAGAACTGACGGTGTATTTATACATACCAGGGAGTACAAATAATACTTCATAGTTCTCATTTTTGAGGTTCCCTTGTGCTAAAGAGTATTTAAATATTTAGTGGTGTTGCCAAATATTCCAAATTAAAAACCAACGTTTGCACATATTATTAGACACTTGTTATTATTATTTATAATAAGGGTAACCTCATGCATAAAACTATTAAAGAACAGGCATAATGCCTGTTATCTGTTGTTGGGGACTGATTATTCACAATGGGTTTTGACTTTCTTCCTTGCCTGTTTTTTTGGAGTCTTCTGAATTTTCACTAGAGGTCTTTCTACATCTCTGAAACATCTGGGAGTTACAACTGGCACTGTTGACTTCCCCAAACCCTCCTTTAATTGAAAGGTCTGTGATAGGGGGCCACTTAACAGCTCATCTTCCCTCCTGCAATACACATGGCAAGCTGTTGTATGCATACCTTTCTCTATATTGTTTAAAGAAAGGAGGGGCAAGGGGGATCATCAGTTCACCAAAACCTGATTTTGACTATTCTGAAAGTATTAACAAACTTAATCCAAAATTTTCCATACTTTTATTTTAGAACATCTGACAGGTTACGTCTTTTAAGAAGTTTGTGATTGACTGTCACTTCATGTTAGGCAGTAGCTCAAAGCACTCACTTGGGACAACAGAAACACAAATCCAGTTAGTTTTTCTTTCTCAGGGGTCTTGAGCTCCATTCTCAAGAGAAGGCCCTATGCACTGTGTGTCTGAAAATTCCTGAGGGTTGCATATAACAATCTGTCAAACATGCGACTTCTAAAAAAATTATTTGCTGAACTGCAAAACGAGTTACTCTCGCAGCCTTTCACGCTGACGTTTTTTACTTGCAGCTTGTGGCATAAAAGGTTTTATGTAATTTTTGGCTATATTACACATGCTGAGTATGGCAAGGACGATGTTTTGTGGTTTAGAGTTCCAGGTTTTATTCTCAGCACTCCTAGAGAAGCACTGCTCAAGTATGGATGGGTTTATTTCTGCCTTGTTTTTCTCATTTCTAAATTAAATATGATTGCTTCCTTTAGTGATTCCTTACATAAGCATTGTATATTTTGCATTACTGTGGGCCTTATGAGAAGTGCTCAAAAGTATAAACTATTTTATCTAAGGTGGATATGTTTATTATGGGTGTATGATGTGGATGTGTGTATATGTGTGTGTTTCCTATTAGAAGCATATACATATTATAGGCTTATCTAGGTTTATGATGCATGAATCTTAAGGTGAAGAGTACCAAATGAAATGCCCTTACTTGGATAATTACTATCATGCCATAATATTCTCTTTTAAGAGAGTATGCTGTCCTCTTTAACTGAAGTTGAAGCTATTCACTTATGTGAGTCAAATTACACCCTCATGGACTATTTAATACTCCTGTCAAACTGACTATGATTTTCTCAAACAAGTTTTGGTCCTTAGCATATCTATTCACTGGAGATGAGTTAGGTCAATACTGGACATTCAGATCTTTCAATTCTGAGAGGCAGAGCCCCCTCTGAGATTATGAAAGGTGGGAAGATCCACTGTCTGTAGACCTCCTTAAGTCCTTGCACTTGACTTTTAAGCTCTTCTGCTCCTGTCAGAGCATGTTTTTAGCTGGGGAAGAATGGGGATGATTCACAGGGGATGCTGTATGTGAGCAGGATAGCAAAGGTGAACACAAGCAACCCAGCACAAAGATCAGGAAAGAGCTGTGACATCAGGGCTAGGAGCACATGTGCGTTGGTGCTTTTTTCAATGCTGTGGTTGTGCCCAGATCCCAAAAGTCTCACTGAATCCTGACCAGTTTACTATCTTGTTCCTCTTTCTTTTGCCAGAAGTTTTAAAACTTTTTGCTTTTTTTCTTTTAAAGATGTTTTAAAGGAATAGTAACTAATTCTTCAGTTTTATCAAGCCTGATTCCTCCCAATAGATCTATCAGGAGATTGGCAGCTGCCATTGTAAAGAGAGGTTAGCACAAACATTCCCTTTCTGCAGTCTGGGTGAAAAGGATAGTAGAGATGTCGGCTTCATGATTTTCATAGATTCTAGCTGTTGATATCTGGGTTTCCAATTCAGTGCTTTGTATTCTGAAATTAACTTCTCACTTTGGTCCACCAGAGCCCATGTTTGGTGTCTCTTACCTGATGTAAGTTGTGGCCTTCTCACGCTTTTCCCCTAGAAGGTAACGATAGGTTGGTAGATTTTTGTCTACTTTGGACACCAGTCAGTATACTTTATGCTTTATTGGAACACTGCTACAATAAACAGAAAGATTGCTTGTAGTTTTGTAGGTCTGTGCCTTTACCTGTCCAGGAAAGAACAGATTAGTGTATTAAAACATGGTCTGAAAATGCACACTGGTTTTAGAGTATTGCACTTCTGCTTTACCTTTAATTTAAAATACATTTTAAATCATTTTATACTGTATTCATTAAACATTCTAGCAAATACTCTCGCAACAAGACCAAGATCTTTCAGAAAGGTTAGGAATATGCTTTTCTGATTATCTTGGGTTTGTTTATTATTAATTTTTTATTTTCTTTTTTTTTCTTCTTCTTCTTCTTTGTTCTGTATTCCCCAGTTTAATTAGATGCCTCGTCCTCCTTTTCCCTCAGGATCCTTTACTTTCTTTCTGTAGCAATTTGTGATTTACTGGCTGATTTGAACTCTAGTTTTCTTTACAGTTAAAAAAAACCCCATGTATATTCAGATTTGTGACTGTGGGATTAGTGTATGTGAGGTAAGGCGGGAACATAAAACTAAGAAAGCAAGAGAAAACAACCGGTCCCAGTATGTATGGCAACTGTGCCATAGCTCTGTTATTTGTTTGAATAATGGACAAATGGCAAAACTCCCATTGATTTCAGTGGGAGCAGAAGTTAACTTGAAATGAGCAGCTTTCCTACATGTCTAATATTCTGAGGACTCAGGTGTTAATTTGTGAAGAAAGATCAACACAGATGGGAGAAGTTATAGCTTGTGGAAGAATAGCTGGTTGAAATGCAGATCCACACAGTAAGGGCCTAATCTGCTTGATGCCACATACCGGCTTCAATAAAAGTCAGGGCCCTTGCAGGAATCCAAGCTAAATGATAGTAAAAAGTCTAGAGAGAGGCTAGACAAAGCCCCTCACCGGTGTGAAATCGTGTGTACATATAACCTTCCACATACAGATTTGTACATGTGTTTCCTTAGAATAAAATGTTAATAAAAGGAAAATGGCATCCGGGAAGACAAAGCATCCAAGGCAACCCATCTGCACTCTTGTCATATGATAGACTTGGACAAACCTAAAGCTGCCAATACAACTGCTCAAGAAGTATGCCAAGGGAGCAGATGCTACCTCTGCAAGGATATTTTCCAAAGTTTGGCATTCAGGATCTTGCAATTACTATCCAGAGAGGAAGAGGTGAGCAAGAGAAGTGGAATGATGTTGCCTTGGCACCTCCCGGTGTCAGCTTGCCTTTCACATTCACTTGAGTTAGGTCTTTTCAATTCTTTCTTCTTCTGCCTGAGAGAGGCAGCTGGTGTGGAAGTTAAAAAGGGAAACAGCTATGTATGAAAGTAGAATACTGTGAAACTTGATGCTACCTTTAAAATATTTATTCAAAGGCAAATTCATGAATGTGTTTAGATTTATGATGCATAATCATGTTTGGGTTAGCAAAAGGCCCGCAGAGGTACTGAATAAATCTGAGAGATCAGAAGCCAGCGGGATTTTTGTGAACTCAAGTGGTTGGAGTGGAAGATTGTTACGATTTTTAGAGAGCAGCCTTTTGGAGACGAGCAGCTCCGGTGGCACCTCAGTTCCTTGGGAAGGCTGGGGCATCCGTTCAGAGCCCTGCGGGGATGCCGGCTGAGCCCACGCAGGGCAGGCGCAGTGCACCTCTGAGAAGCCAGGAGCTGCTTTTGTGCGAACCGCTGGATGCCAGTGGGGCCAGGCCACTGCGGCGAGCCGTCACAGCGTGTCTGCACCGTGGGACATGGCGTGAAGGGTGGGGAGAAGCGGGGACTGCCGTGGTGCTGCGACTAGCTGCCGGCTCCGTCCAACGGGGTTAGTGCTCTGCTCTGCACCACCCACAACCAAATCCAGATCTTTTCCTTATAAAAATGAATCCTCTGTAGAATTGTTTAAACAATTCTCATGGTTTTCATTCCCTCTATTATTATTTTTTACAATTACTGATTGTAAAGGGGTAATGTGACAGCCAGCAGGCCCGTGTGCAGGCGCTCAGCTTTTCCTTCAACTTCCACGTTGTTTCCTTTAGCATCCACGTTGCTGTGCCTGACGCTGGGCCATACCTGTGAAAACATCTCTTTTCCCAGCTAATCCGAGGAAACACAAACCTATCTGGCCAGTAACAGCCTCTCTTTCCAAAGGGTTATAGTTTCTGTCAGGCTCGTGCTGTTAAGTCATGTCCCAGTGATTTCTTTAACATGAGAAAATACTCCTTGAGGCCACGCTCGCACTTCTTATCACACACTGTTTGGCTTTTGGACTAAGTACGCTTTTAATCAAGGCCCACCAGCACGGGAACTAGTAAGCGATGAGCTTTGCTTCGTTCTGGGGCTGGAAGAGGGGGAGAGGAGGCAGGCCAAGGCGCGGCCGCGGGGCGAGGGAGGCCGGGACCAGCTCCCAGCGGCAGGTGGCTGCCCCCGGGAAGGGCAGAAGGAGCCGGCGTCGGGCTGAGGGCCATGCCTGTCCTGTGGGCCGTGCCTGTCTGGCGGGTCGAGGGCCATGCCTGTCCCTCCGCGCTCACGTGCAAGCGAGCTCTGTTTTCCTACAGCGGCATTTGCCCTTTCCTGCTGTTGGATGCCACAGAAGGTCACCTGAAATGATCTAAATGCACCTTTTGCCTGGTGTGAAGGATGCAGTAGGGAACCTTTGAATGAAGGCGGTGCTTTTTTTTTTTTTTTTTTTTTGTCCTGCCACTGTTCCCTTTGCTTTTATAGTTCCTGCAGACCAGTACTGTCAGCGGGGTTGAGATTGGCCTCAAGCAGCACCCTCTGGGGCAGCCGGGACCCTTGTTGACAGCCCTGGAGTGACCGTCTTAGGTGTGAACACTCCATCTTACCAGGTGCAGACCCAGGGACTGAGACCTTGGTCTCCATCACCTCTACGCATCCCTAGAGTGTCACAGAAACCCCAACAGACAATCCACTAAGGAAGAGGTTTTATACTGGTTTTGGCAGCATTCGTTTGACTGGGGGTTAGCAGCGTCCCAAGCAGAAAACCACAGGAACTGAATCTCATTTGCTAGGATTGAAATATAGCAACCAAGGCAGATCATCCTGTCTCACTGTTTTTATGTGTCCCTGAGTCTAAAGTCATTTTTAAAATGTGAGTGATGCAATTTCTTGCATCTTTCATTTAATATGCTGCTTGGTAAACAGTGTTTTAGATTAGTATATTTGTAATTTAAATGAAGACAATACATCAAGTCAAGTCAGAAAAGAAGGAAGAAGTTTAAGGAATGATTGATGCCTCTTTCAGCATTATGCCCTCTTCAAAAAGAAAGAAAAAAATAGGCATAAGGAGAGGGAAGAGGTGGGATTATTGAGGATCTAGTGGGGCAAGGGAGAAAGAGAGAAACTATTGTTCACGGGCGGAAATACACTATTTTTAAAACCACAGTCAGCTCTGATAGCTGAATCTGTTTTCTTCAAGCGCACTAATAAATTCTGCCTAATTCATTTTTTATTCTCTCTTGGGGTCTGCTTGCACATTTGCCTCAACAAAGGAAGCATCATGTTACTTCTTTTAAATAATTGATGGCTCTTGGTCCAAGCCAGCTTGAAGGAAATTCAAAAATAGGTACTGATTGAGTAAATACCCTGCCTCCCCTCCCTGCTCCCACCCGCCATCCCTTATTTATTTTTGCAGCCTGGGTGACTGGCAGTTGCCGATGATGTCATGGCAGCTTTGGGTACACCCAGCACTTAACAGCTCTGATTTCATTTATGTATTTATTTATATTTAAGAAAAGGAGAAGCTGTTAATTGTAAACTGTCTGATGGAGCTAAGAGCTCTTAATAAATCATCAGCAGCCTTGCGTCTTAACAGCCAGGGATGGACTTTTAAGAGGCTGTGGTTGGAACGGGTACCAAGAAAGGCACTGGGGAGACTGGCGTATATGTACTCTCCTCTTCACTGGGGAACGTGGTCTGCTCAGGGTACCCGTGGCTCAATGGTCTCCATCGCGTTGGTTGTTTGCAGGCTTTGTCATGCCACCTCTGACAGCAGCGTTGTTTCCATGGAGTGAGTCATTTCATGGGATAGCACGGATTTGCCAAAGCTCTGTGATGTCATTTTTAAAGACCCACCCTTTATGATTTCCCCTTCAAGTTATTCAAAACCAGAGTAGTCTCAACAACAAAGCCCAGCAATATTTTTTTGAGCATTTTTCTCCTTTTTTAGCTAGTTTTGGATGGACAGTATGGTCTTTTTCTGCTGTCTTTACAGCAAATATTGCCACAGTAAGAACATTGTTGATGTAAAATACTGCATAGGAGAAGAGAGTGGAGGAGTTCACATCTAGCGAGTTTTGCATTCGTACCCTGATTTGCAGTCCACCTGGCTTCATGCCTCCCCAGTTTTGCTAGCAGTGAGTTAAAGGGCTGAAGAAAACTTTGTGGAAGGTGGCTTCTGCATGAAATTGTTATCCCTTTTAGGTTTTCTTTGTAAGGTATACTGACGCTTTAGAATGTTACTTATGCAATGTTGCATAAGTGATGCTCAGCTATAAAAGGGGCTGATGTCTGCAGGAAAAAAATGGGGAAGGTTTTTTTTTTTTTTTCTGAACAGGCAAGTCCTACAGTTCATCTCAATAAATTATTTTCATGCATGAAACCAGTGCTCACCTAGTAAATAACATAAGGTCTTCTTGACCTTGCAGTGTTACGTGGGCATGCATGACATTCAGCTGAACTACTCTAGTGTCCAATACCTTGGAGAAATTGTCAAGTATTTCCTCTGATGCCATGCTTGTGTCACCCACGCTCGCTCGGTGTTCCTTGCTGCCTGCTAACGGCGCTCAGGCCACGGAGCAGTTTGAGTGCCCACAGCCATAGCAGGATCAGGCAGGGCCTTTCCAGCTGGGAGAGCAGAGCACCATCAGGGGCATGTCCACATGAGTAGGTGCAGATGGACTGGAGCGGACTGAACGTGGTTTGGCTCTGGTCTGGAAGCCATGGAGCTATTTAATGTGATGCTGTCATCAGGCTTATACTCTTATTGTGTATTATTAGTAGTGTTAGATCTAGAAGCTCCAATATGAAGACTGATCTGCCGGGAGTATGCCATGTAGTTTTTGCCCTCTTTTCCCTCCCATAAAGTGAGTATTGTCTCCAGTGAAGTAAGCATTGTCATGGCAGATAATCTGATTTACAACGAAAGCTTTCTTTCAGAAATGGAGTGATGGAGCCAGTTCTGTGTATTTCGCTTCTTCCCTTCCAGAAATGGACCTCTGGGATCTGTATTAAGGAAACTATAGCATTTAGGGGGGGCAACGTAGAGACATGAGTTCATTGTTTCTGAGGCATTACAATCCAGGCAGCAAGAGGACAATGCAAGAATGAAGCTTGAAACAGTAATATTAAAACACGCCTGCCAAAGCGAGGAATAAAATGGCATATTTGGGTTTCTACAGTGTCCTGTACTCTGAGTAGTTCCTCTGACCAGTGTGGTGCACATTGGTGCACAACAATGTGTAAGAGGTTTTTCAAGTGATTGTGAATGCATACACATTGTGATACAAGTGACTGCAGTATACGGAAGCTTTTCTTCTGTGTGGTGCAAAGTTTGGAAGTGGAATTTAGAGATTATTCTAGTTGTCTCTTTATCTGCCAAAAGAAGAGGTAAAAAATTAATTTTGTGATGAGAAGAGCTTAAAACCAGCACACTACCACACTTTGTGTGTTAATAGTCTTTTGCCGTAGAGGGAAATCAAAAACTTGCTGAAGGCATAGCATTCTAAGGTATATCTATTAGTGTGTGCTTAACTCTGTTGCCTGGGAGCTTTTATTAAATGCAATGGCCAGGAAAATTGACCTCACATTTTGTGTTTTTTTCTTTTGGGGTTTGATCCTAACTCACATCACATACATGTATAAAGCTGACAATTTACTGATTTATCAATGAAAAAAATGCTTAGTTGGGAAAAAGGGGAAAACCTTGCAATAACATCACAGCTTTGAAATACAAGCTGCTTCAAAGGATATGACTGTGTTATTGGGTGTAATAGGGACCCTTCTATCCATGAACATAATGCCATATAACAAATATCATGAGACAAAATAAAACCAGTTTCTCTGATGGCTGGACTCTTTGGTTGTGAAATGCTATTGCAAGCATTCTGTTTAGGAAGAGAAGCTAAAAGCCTCTCAAGGGTATATAGAAAATGCTGATCTTGAATGTATAAATGGACATATTTTAATCCTTAAGTTATTAATTATTGCTCATGATTAATTGTAATTATTTTATTACTACTCCAAACCCTTGGGTCAAATTGCACACTGAAGTCGGTAAGAAATTTGCTGAAGAATCTCTTCATTTGGTACGTTATCATTATTATATTGAATATGGGACATTATCAGTTGCGCTTAAGAGACCAACTGGTATCACACCATCAAATTACAGGATATATTTGGGTTGCAGGCGTAACTCCATTTCTTTCAGTGGCATCAGATATTACTGTAAATTTAATGCACAAAGGGAAGGGGAAATAATCCCTTCACCCACAAAGACATAAATTAGATGTCACCCCATACTAAAAAATGTAACCCTAAATGAAACTTACATTCAGGAAAGTTCAGTGCATACAGTCAGTACATATGCTCTGTTCAAGGGAATGGGAAGTACTTTCAGATTAGTCTGTTTTATTGAGGATTTTCCAGTGGAAAAGCTTGGCACCCTCCTCCCTCTGGCCAGCCCTACCTTCCGAGTGCCTCTCTCTCTCCTCAAGTAACCAGAAGAATCTTTTTCTTTTGAACATCTAGCTTGTAATATACATAAAAGCAGAGTTTGCTTTGATCCTGACAGTGAAACGTTTATTTTTAAACTCGGCCTGGGCTGTTGTCCAGCAATGCTCTTTCCTTTGCATCATGCCCTGGGTTTCAGCTCCGCAGCCTGCCTGGGTGCAGCTGAACCTGCTGCAAGAGGGACCTGGCTTGATGGGTCCTGCTGAGCTCCCTCCCTCTCCCCCCCCATTCCTCCTTCTCCTCTGGTTTTGAAATTCAAATTGAATGCAATTTTCAGCTCATTTGAGCCAGAATATACTCTTGCTGAGCTTCAGTGGCTCTTAAATTCAAACTCGCAGGAGAAAACAGATATCATCTGTCACCGAGGGTGGGAAAGGGTGTCCTCCCCACATTTTATTCATGGGAGGCAGGGCTGCACTGACTAATTCCAGTCTTTCTGACTAATCACTCACTGGCAAACTAATCAGCTAATCGATGCGACTGGTTTCTTGTAGTTTGGTCTCTTTCTGCAGGGTTTTTTTTTAATTTCTCCAGCCTGTTTAGTGTTTATATTTAATGTCCTAGAAGTGTCCTAGCTGGAGTGCCTGTGTTCACATTTGACTGTAGCTGCTTGTCCCTGGTCTCGTCTTCATCACAGACTAATCACTTCAAAGAACTACAGATGAAAATGCCCCAAATTGGATAGCTGGCAGAGAAGAGGTGAGGGGAGAGAGATTTTTCAAAAGAAGCTTAAAAAAATGGAAAGGGACAAAGGGGAAAAAAATGTGTTAATGCATTAGTTGTTATGTCAGCAGGTTTAGGACCGTGTACATCTATGGGGTACATACCATAGCTACTTACTCTGCCAAATCTGTTTCATATTAACACACGTACCGATATCTCATGAGTCACTTCATGGGAGGCGGTAGTCCTGCTTAAAAGTAAAGAAAATACAACTCCCTATTTTGCCTTACTGCTTTT
This sequence comes from Falco punctatus, assembly GCF_963210335.1. Taxonomy (NCBI): domain Eukaryota; kingdom Metazoa; phylum Chordata; class Aves; order Falconiformes; family Falconidae; genus Falco; species Falco punctatus. The sequence goes on along the minus strand of NC_137592.1, from coordinate 25,163,648 downwards.
TTGGTTGTTTGTGTTTGGCTTTTTTATATTTTTTATGAAATATAAAGACTCTTGGAAAGAGGGCCAGCTACTGCTTTTATTGCACTCCTTTACAAACCCCTCTTTCATTTGGTGAAAACAGCATTGGTTTGGAGATCGGCAAACTACTTTCAAAAGGAAATGTTGCAAGAAACAGCAATTTGGTAGGTGTAAGGGCAAAACTAAAGTACAATCTGTGCTAGTAGAGAAAATAGGTTACTTAATCTAACAGCATGATAGCATTTTAATGCTGCTCTGAGCAACATCAGCTTGTTACTGGCAAAAATCCACAACCTGAATTTTTGTTGTAGCAAAATCTACATGCCATAAAGGATGTCAGAAATAGATGGGACATCTGCAAATGGTGAGAACATACTAAAGTCAGACTGGAAATAATATCAAACATCCTGGTCCCTCAATTGTTTTGTATGTTCTAGAGCCTTGATATATTTCTAAACCTGGCATGTGGTTGGAAATGGCAGTTCTGCAGCTTTCTTGGTGCCTGTTCTTTGTTCCTAATACCAGACAGGGGTTTGTGTAGACTTAGGGCCTGATCCTGTAAACAGTTTTGCATTTGGTATGCTAATGTCACCCAAACTGAAATTAAACTTTGTGACAATATTCAGTTGTCCCTTTGGGCACCTTAATTACTTCCAGGTTTATGTGCTGTAATCCCTAAAAAAATACTTTTTTGATGTGAGCTGAGTCAAAGCAGAGAGCTGGCCAGCCCACGATAGCCAGAGACAGATGCCTTGCACGGAAGCCAGCGCACTGTTATGGCAGAACTTGTGTTATTTTGTCTTAGAGGGTCACTGGCAAAAAGCAGGGGTGAGAAAAGAGGGCAGCCTTAGTGCCTGTTAGGAGTAGCCCAAGCTCACCTTTGGGACACAGGCAGTGGTTAGAGACCTGGATCTGGATCACGGTGGAGTTTAGAGAGGTGACAGGCACGTGGCTGCCAGGGTAGAAGGAATTGATTTCTGGTGGTCTTTATGGTTGTAAATGTTAGCCCTGATGTTTTTACAGTTTCTGAAGCAGGGGACTTTGGAATCTCTTTTTAAATTAGGCAATTAAATTCAGGTTAAGCCCTGTTTTAGGCACCTCGGTGCCTCTCTGAATCTTCCCCTTTGTCTCCAGCGGCTGTTAGACATTGACACTGACCTGCAAAGCTGGTACTACAAGTCTTTATAAAGAAATCTGATATTCCTATGGAAGTTATGATGATGTATGTAAATCAGCTGCCATATCCACACTGTCACCTCTTCGGCTGAAAAAGAAGGGCAAATCATTTCGTTAGTAGCTGCTGAAACCGTCAGCTGCACTGTCATTAATACCCTACCCTCTTTCCTGGAAACTCAATATGTCAGCTACCTGATGTACCCTTCCTCTTCCAAGAATACATCTCGCCATTCCTTCAAATTCTTCTTGAGCTAGGACCTCCCATCTGCCAGTTTATTGTTCTTCTTCTGGCCCATTAGTTTTGCTTCCCATTCTTTTTTCATAGCCTCATGTGTTTTTTATAGTTTTGTCATGTGCTAATGACCAGAGTATCAGAGCTCCTTTCAGGAGTGTCTGTAGCGGTATGTCCAACTGCTATTATGCCTTTTTCTTTCCTCTTCTTGTGGGGAGCACAGTGCAGGGTAAAGCATTAGGTTTTGAGGTTTTTTATATTGCTGTGATATGTACACCTGCATCGTCACAACCCTGCTCACCCTCTGCCTATAAAGCATCCCCTGGCCTACCCTGTTTGGACTTGGGTGCTGGATCTGTTCCTCAGGGAGATTTGCCCAAATTTCTTTCAGTGGTCTCTGACTGTCCATGTGGTATCACTTCTCTGGAGCAGGTCCCTCTCTGTGGATGTCATTGCTGAACTTTCTTGTTCCACACCCTCTATCTGTCTTGCTGTTTAACCCTCATGGTCCCAGAGATCTTCCATCATCAGTCCCCTTACCTGTAATTTATCCTTCAGGGGCCACACGGCAGCTGAAGCACTTGCACAGAAACTTCATGCTGGAATTTGTATAATAGGAAGTATTTTGCTTCGCAGCAGTGCAAGAGTCGTGGAAATCCATGTGAAATAAGAAGTGCCTGCCTCCTTGCCTTGGTGGATCTCCTGGATCTCACCCCTCTCTGGCACTTGCCCGCCTTTCAGACCACAGCCATCTTCCTTGGTTTGTGTTTGGCCCATACACAAAGTTTTCTCTTGCAGAAGGAAGCAAAACTCTGGCTGATGTCAATGAACATTGGCATCGATGGGATTTTTACTTAAATTAAGTCTGCAACTCACCTTTTTGTTGTAGCAGTTATTCCTGTACAACTATTAAAAAGCAGCAGTTCCACCTGTAGAGTTTTCCATGTGAGTAGACTCTTGTGCACCCAAGGAATCCTATTAGAGAGGAAGAAAAGACTGGATTGCAAGGCACAAAACTCCTAACATTGTTGTCCTGTCCTATAAAAAACACCTCGTGGTGTGTCTGTGTGAGTTTTGCATATATAGGTGTGTATGCATAAAGAGATACGCTTCATGATGTCTCCTAAATAGCGGATTACTTGTTGCTATTTGGAGGTCACTGCCACTGGGTGACCTGCAATTCCTGCTTGATTATAACATGCTCCAAATTCAAATGAATAAATAACTGCCAACCAAACTGTGGGTGTTTGTGGTACTGAGCCTATAATCAGGTTTTTGCATTTTAATTTTGTATCTACTTTTAAGGATACATATGTTAATCTTCCTGATTGGTTGTTATTCTTCTTTATCATTCTATATATAATTTTTGTTTCTTTCTTTCTTTACGATGGTTTGAGAAATTTAGTAGTGTAGGATCAGAACCGTTCTCTTTGAAACTATCTTTAAAAGTGCTATTGACTTTAACAGGATTAGTGGTCATGTTAGGGAGCCTGAGAAAGTGGTCTTATGGCACACACAGCATCTGATTCCTACAAAACAAACCTGGTCAAGTCAACTCTTTCCCCAAGTCATGTTTTGTTCTGTCCTGGCACAAACCAGACTGGGACGACAAATTGTATCACCAAGGAGGCATGACATTAGTCTTGCGTATATTTTCACCAGCCTTTGTATTGCCATGGCAACAATAGTTTTAATTATGGAGAGCCAAAATGGTAACTTGTATATCAGATGGGGCTCAGTTTTCCCTGTGGACAAAACTCTGATTAGCCATTGGAGAAAAGCTTTGTATCTTGGTTTTCCTCCCAGGCTGGATTTTATTCTGTGCATTAACAGACAGCTGCTGTGCTCACGGGGCGAACTTGGAGGGGCTGTGGCCGGCTGGAGGGCTGCTGGACGGTGACCCGGCAGGAGGTGAAGTGACCCTCCTGTCTCGGGGCAGCCTGGCACTGTGGTGGTTCGTGTGTTTAAGAACAGTTCTCTCACTAAAGGACCGCTCGTGGCTTCCCTTTAAACCGCTGGAGATCTGCATATTTGGAAAAGGCTGGTGTGAAGTGATGTCTAATAATCAGCCTTGACAGTCTTCAAGATTGTGCTTGGGGGACAAACAAGGAGCTCCTCTTCAGCAGTAGACATGAACATTTGCAAAGCAGATCCACATCCAGCTGTGACATGGGAAATATGTCTGCCTGGTAGGATGCAGGTCAGGAATGGCTTTCTTTGCAGTGGCAAGGATGGTATTTAAGTCACTTTTCCAAGATGGGGCATGTGAGGGCAGTGACCAAAAATATTTATATCACTCAGGGAATTCATACCAAGAGAGAAAAAAAATTGTTGATGCAAATCAGTGGTGGTTGGTTTTATATATATATATATATATATGTTTGTAAATAATCAGTTCTGTGGACTTCTAATGCATTCATTTCCTATTTTGGATGAATGGTGGCCCTTGGTGCTTATGGTAAAGCTGCTTCTGGGTTTGTGAACTTCCTGGCAGTGTCTGAAGAGCAGAGAGGCTGGTGAGGAGGTGGAATGCCACATAACTTTGTCCGGATCTTCTCTGACACGCTGAGATTCCTAGCGTGTGTTTTCGTGATTGCAGGTCTGAGACAGCATCGTCAGGAGTTTACAGCCAGAGATCAGGAAATCACTGAGAATAAGAGTTGCACACTGTTAAATAGAAATTCAATTATTCAAATGTGGTTTCAGAATGCAGGGGGCTCAGCAAGCATGTAGGCTAATATTTAGACTTGCTGAATCTCTAATCTCACTCCTTACAGATTTGTAACAGCTTTTTTTACAACAAAAACCCATGAGCAGGTATTTCACTGGTAATTGTACTGTTGATTCACCTATACTTTTTGAAATTTAAGAAGTCTTGCCTCTAAGATTGTGATTTTGGAATTTGAGATCATAAACTAAGCCCTCTTATGAAAGAAAGTAAGAAGTTTGCTGCTGTTTTAATAAGATTTTATGGTAAGTATGGCAACGGTAAGTCTGTCAGTCCCGGCTTTGCTGCACATGTGTAGCTCTGTGCTTTGAGACCCTTGAAATGTCTGTTTTTAGGACATCAGCAGGGGGCTAATGAAAAGGCTTTGTTGATTTTAACGAATTGCAAGCCACTGTAGCCAAAATAAATATAATCTGCTTTTTGGATTAGTTGTCACACATGATTTTACCTACTAACAGTGATTAAAGAACCCTGGTGGACCAGAAGCATAGCTGCTCTCTGGTGACTGTTGCTAAAATAGCAATAAACAGAAGTAAATAAAGACAGGGCATTAGTTATCTTTAATAAACAGTGACACTGCATATAATGTTGGGGGGAGACTTCAGAAACCTGCGTCGTGTACAGCAGTGTCACTCTTCGTGGCGCAGAGAGCGGTGGTCATGTCGGATGTCTGGAAATGATGGCATCACCAAGCTGCTTTCCTTGCGTTAGGGGGCTGCCGACCCACCCAGACACCTCGTGAAAACCTTCGTCACTCAGCAGTTTTCATCCAGCCGCAGACACCAAAACAAAGTTGAAAATGTCCAAAACAGGAAAATGAAGGGAGCGTTAATTGCTTATGTAATTATGCAACCTCCGAGCCACCGTTACTCCATCCAGTTAATGAATGGAAGGCCAGCGCTTGTCTCTCTTATCTTAGTCTTTGTAAACTGATAAAAAGAATTACTTGCCCCTGCTGACATCTTTTATCCCTGATGTTTTCCCAGTAATCAAGGGTGGGTGTGTTTCCTGATCCCCTTCACGTTTGTTGTGAAAGGCAACAATTATAGTTGATGGTATTGTACTACTCCTTTGGACTCACTGTTGCTTTTAATCAGTGGATAGAAGAAACAAAACAAACGAAAGCATGTTCTCTCTTCTGCGAGGGAGTTACTGCTGCAGTACTGAACGTTGGGATCGATTTTAGGCTCTGTCTTAGGGGGAGAAACACCTTACTGAGAGTGGCAGGGAATGGAGGAGTTTCCCTCCATGGAAAGTCAGGGCTTTTGAAATTAAAAAAATGAAGGCATAGCAAAACGGGAGAAGTATTACTTTAAGGAAAAATAGGGAGAGGGTCTGAGCTTCCTAATAAATCTTCAACTTGTATTCATCTGTCCCTAATTGTATAACCCTGGAAGGCACATGGCACTGTTCTGCAAGGAGTTTATCTTTTACATGACAGCTAAAAAACTTCAAATTAATCAAGAAAACATCCTCAGGCTTTTTTAGAATTGTATAACTCCTTTTTGATGTATGGAATTAGATTCTTTTTTGGTGTTTTCGGTGAAGTTGTGCAGCAGTTACAATGCACTTCTAGCTTTACAGTCTATGGAAAAAATATTTTGATACCCTGCTCAGGAAGGGAGTAAGACCCACCAAGGACCCATCCTTCTCTTGGCTGGCAGTCATTAGGAGTTTGGAGTCTTGCCCAATGGTGTAATTCAAATCTTGACTGCATATCTTATTGGTTAAAAATAGGAGCCAACTCCAGCTCATCAGTTTTGCTAAGAAACTATTGATTGTGATTAGCAAGCTTAAAAATAATTACCTTGTGTGTTCATTGCTATCTTTGGACATAGTCTCATATTCCTACTGTTATAGAAAGTATTGAGCAGCACAATAGGGCAATTTGATGACTAAGGTGTTACACTGCGTTGGTGGGAGAAGGGTATTGAGCACTTCTTAATTGTTCCATCTCCTGGTCATTACACAAACACACAACACCTAGACAGGGGAGAAAACCCACTGGCCCTACTGAAGGGTACAAAACGAGCTATCCACCCCTACCATGTTCCCGTGGCAGAACAGATATCCAGGCCTTCCCAGTTTCAATCATCACTCTCTCCACTCAGCTCTTCTTCAGCAGGAGCCAAAGCCCACCCAGCACCACAGGTGCTGCACCCTGGGGAGGCGTGAACAGCTGATTTGCTTAGACCTTTGCTTTAACTCCTGATTTAAAAGCCTGATGGTGCTGGTTCATACTTGGTAGCAAGTTGACCCTGAATGGCTGACTCAGGTGATACCTGCCTGCCTGCCTGCCTCTCTGGAAGCTGTTGTTCATGTAGCAGGAACGGTTGCAGCAAGCAGCTGAATTGTTGTTACTTACAGCACTGTGCATTCAAGTGAACCAGCATCTACTTCAGTCTGTTGGAGCCTGGGCTGCCTGCTGAGCGTGTGAGAAGAGCTACCTATACCTGTCAGGCTGCTAATGCAGGTCAGTAGCCACTTCAGGGGGCCACCTTCCCCAGGCTTTAACTCTTGAGCACCCTTAGAAAAGCTGGTTTCTTGCCATGCTGCTCCTCTCTGTTGAGAGAGCCTGGGAAGAGTAACTTTTCCATTTGAGTTTGGTGTCAGAAGTTGGATGATGAGAACACTGTTGTGTGATGCTATGTCTGTAGGATTTCCCCACCTTGTTCTGTAGCTTTTGTATCCCCCTATGAATATGTTGGTAATTTCAAATCCTAATACTCTGTGATGCCTAGTTTGTTTTGCATTTTCAATTTGTGTTTCTCCCAGAGTTTTACTCTTGTACTGGTTTGGTGCGTATCAGGGTTACCCTCAGCGGGCACTTGATGTGCTGGCGGGGACGTGTGTGATAACATGGGGTAAAATACAAATTATACAGGTGTTTTGCAACCATGGGTGCTTGCTGTGGGGTTGTGTGTATCGAGCAAGTCTCATTTGCGCAACCAGCTAGTGACCTGGGGGCCGGGTGCAGGCAAACTCTTGAGGCCACTTGCAAGTCATGTGAAACTGTGTGTGTGTGTGCAGGAGAGGGATTTGTCCCAGTTTTTTGTCTGGTAATGGTAGCTTTTGAAATTGAGAGTCAGAATTCACTGGGGAGGGGAGGGGGAAATCACTTAGCAAGGTGTTTGCTTGTGCAATGGACTTCATGCCAGCACAGGTGGGAGAGGCGAGCGCTGGGTCACACCAGGGCTGCTGCGCCTCATGTGGATTTGGGGTTTTGCATTGCTTCAGGAACGCAGGAAAATGAAATGCAAGGCTTCAGTATGGTAGCAAGGGAAACTGTGGGCCTGTTTGCTTTCTTTTGCACTGTGCTCTTGTGTCAGAGCAGGAGATGCAGATGGACTGCAGCTGCAGCTCTGAGAAAGCCGAGCTGGAGCAGGAGCCCTGTGGGGGTGGCTGAGGAGCCACAGTGAACCTGGTGGGAAGGTGCAGCTCTTCCTCTCACTGCCATGCAAGGGACGTTGCGACAGCCCTGGAGAAGGTCTGGGCTGTGTGGATAGACAGCAGGTGATGGCATTGGAAAGAAAAAAACCAAAACTTCATTGGCAGGAGTTTCTGACAGCAGCTTTATGCACTGAAGGTATTGTCATATGCTTTTTAAGACTAAGTGACTCTAAACCTGTATACTGCAGTAATTTCTTTATAAATATCTGTGTAAACTCTCAATAGATTCATACACATAAGCTATATATTTCTAAACAATTTGCTGCAAAAATACTCGGGCTGACTGAGAAAAGTATTATTGGCGGAGCTATTTTTTTTCCCCTCTGTATTGAAAGGGGCTTAGGCTTGAGCCCTTAAATTCAGCATCCTGTATTAGCATGATTCCAGGACTTGCAATGATTTATATAAGAGCTTGAAACATTTAAAAAATATATTTTTCATGTTTAAACACAAATGATAGAACTCTAAAATTTGATCTATTGGGCTATACCAGAGCTAGACGTGAATGTTGTTTCGCTTTCCCGTGGTTTGAGTACCTGTTCTTTCACCCAGGAGACTGCAACATATTTTTTCGTGTCTGGCTGTCTTGGTCTCAGATACTTATGTGCCTGCAACTACTGCAGTTTCTGATTGTTTCACAACACTTCTGGGAGAATATTATTACCTTAAACGTATCACTGGCTCATGAATACTGAGTGCCTTTCTTTAGCACAGATGAACTTTGACAAGGCTTTTGGCACTTCGTGGGAGGAAGGGTGTGATTTGGAGGAAGTTTACTAACAAATGTAACAAGAGCAATGGCATATTTTGCACACCAACAGGGAACACGGGGCTGAAACCTGACCAGTTTTGGCCATGGAGAAGCTGAGCTAGTCAGAAGCCCCCCATTTGCTTTATTTGCCACGCAAATGTAACTGTTATATAGCCTATTGATTACACAAGCAACTTGTGATCTTACACAGTCATTTTTTATGTTCCATTTAACACTTTTCTTGATAGAAGCAGTGAGAAACGGGGCGAAATATTTCTGCTTGTATGTAGTTGATGGCTGAGAGTCAACCACAGCCACTAGCCTGGCAATAATTTGAATTATTACAAACACATGAGAAGAGTAAAAAGATGCAGGGCAAAAAAAAAAAAATAATTCAGCAGGGACATTTCTTAAGGATAATTTTATTAAAAGTTCATGTTTGAAGTGATGTCATCCTTTTCATTCTCTGTATTCAATTGCCTTTCTGAAGCTTGGCATAACTATTCTGATGTGCAGCAAAAATATTACATCAAAGGTGAACGTTTGAATCCTGGCTGAAAAATAAAACAGAGGGCGGTGGGACACAGAGCAGGGGGGAGAACCCCCAAATGACTAAAAGTTCTTAAAAGTAAGATATAAAAGAAAATAATCACTTCTCTCCCCTGACAAATAGTTCAAAAAGTAGCCAACAGTTTGGATCTGGTATGTCACATTGCATACAAATGAAGAAACTGTCACCATTGGTTTCCTTTGAAACCTTTTGATCTTATCTTCTGTAGTAAAGGGCATGTGACTTGATCAGGGCTTCTTCTCTCTGATACATAGTCAGAGTCCTGATCTACTGAAATATCTGTGACGGGTTTCTCCACTCAATTGATATGATATTTTTTTTCCTTTGCCTTCAGTACCTTTGTCTGTGGTGGGTATGGTTCACCCTTCCCTCTCCATCCAGGAAAACCAAGATTCCTAATTTACTTCTACATACCTCTAATACTTAATATTTAAAAAGCACAGTTTCTGTGAGGTGTTTATATTTTTAATATGAGCTATATTAGTTAACGTGCTTTAGTTGATTAGTATTTTGGTCCAGAACTTGTGAAGTCAAGGACAACTTTCCCAAAGGACTAAACTCTGCTCCTGTGGCAATTGATGGCAAAACTGTCTTTGACTTCTCTACTGTGAAGCCATGCTGTGAGGGGGAGTTGAAATAGGACCTAAGCCCCAGGAGGTCTCGCTGGGCTCCTCTTTGCAGAGTAAAGGCCAGAACAAAATATTCTTGGGTCCGTCTGCTGTCACTGCTGGGCTTTGCTGCCGGGCTCCTGGTGGGGGATGCCCTTGCTGGTGGTCACCCCAGGGTGGTTTCTGCCCCTGCTGGGACCCCACAGCTGGAGGAACTAGTTTGCAAAATTTGTGAGGCTTGCAGAAAAGACAAAGTTTATACCGATTTTCATATTTTAATTTTTTTTCTCTCTTCCTATTTTTCTGAGGAAGGTAAGCAGTGATTGAGGTGGCCAGGAATTGTCTCTACCCAATCTCACTAATTAAAAAAAAATATATAAAAAAATGCTGGAGTTATTGAGGCAAAGCAGTTTTAAAATGGGTGAAAGTTAATGGCCAGTGTTTGCACAGGAGGTCGGACTGGGTGATCTCTTTTAGCCTGCAGCCAATTAACCTCTGAGTATTCAGTGTTGCCTTGCCCTGCAGCCTTGCAGATGGGGAGCTGTCTAAGAGAAACCCAAAGATTTCCCGGTCCATAGGAGTGACCAGGCTGGTAGTGGGCTGCCTGCCTGCCTGAGCAGGCTCTGCTCTGTTTGGTTTTCTGCTCAGCTTCTGTCGCCAGCACATCTCCGTTACAAGTAACGAGCTGATAGAGACTGGAAGAAAGCCTGAAGCGTGCCAGCTCGTCTGGGAGGTGCAGCTGGGTAAAGTGCAGCAACAAGTCATTTGCAGTGCTGGTACTGAAAGCTGTTACACAGAGCAATTTTGTTCTTCAGTGATTTTAACACTGCTAGCAATTAGATGCTTTTACATGGTAAGTGTCCCTCTACACGCTGAGGTGGCTCATGTGTTCTTCAGAGCTGGGAGAAGGTGGTTGTTGGATGCTTGTGCGGAAGAATGTCTTTGGGAGTCCTTCATCATGTGAAAATCTTCTGGGAGAACCAGAATATGTGGGGCTGGTCCACCAGCATGTTCTTTTGTCACTGAACTTCCTCATCTTCTGGTTTAGCAGAGTAGGAGAGCACATCAGGGCATCCTGCTGGGGCCCAAATATGTGCTTCGGATGTTTTGCTTCTTGGCTGGCAAGAAAAGTTAGCTTTGCTAACTTGTCTTTGTTTCATCTAAAGAATTTGGCTTTTCCTGTATCTGTGCTTTTTCCCTTATGTCGAGTGTTGTGTGAGGAATAAGAGCTGGTATTGAATAGTGGTGCCTGAAAACTGATGGGTTTGGTTGCTGAAGGGCCTGACTATTGGGATCTGACAATGTAAATGGCATCCAAATCAAAATGGATTTGCCTTTTATCTGTTAACACCAAAGCAGGTCAGATGGCATAACTATCAGCGTGGGTGAAAAAGCAGTCTTCCCGACGCTCCACAGGACTATCAGTTCAATATATTCTGGATGCTTCAGCCCTGGAGTGTAAATGGCCAGGGACAGAAACCCCAGGGGGTTGCTTCCTTCTGCACCATCTGGAGATGTTTGCTGGCTCCCCAGCGCCATTTATCTGGGGTAGGGAGCGCTGGAGCTGCCAAGCAAAGAGGCCTGCTGGTGGTGCTGAGGGCTGGAAGAAAGTCTTGGATGTGGCTGGAGGTAACAGGCTGCCATCGTGACCCCCCTCTCCCTTGGCTGGCTGGTGGGAGGAGGATGGTGGGGACCTGACGAACTCACCACTTCCCCACCAAGGAGTGAGGGTGTGATGCTTAACGCTCAACAGCAGGGCTTAGGAGATCCAGAAAACCACCTATTTGCTTTCAAGGCTTACTCTGCAATCAGCGTAATTTCTCATGAGGAGTGAATTTTACGGTAGAACAGAAGGTTGGGGAATGGAGTGTTTGCAAAGGGAAAAATAATTATATTTATAGACTGGGAGTCTAAGACCTTTTTGGACCCGATCACTAAATCTGTCTGCTTTGCATACAGGAGGCAACTTATTGGATAGTTTAAAATGTTGGCTACTTTATAATAATACTAATAACAATTTAAAGATTTTCCCAGCTGTTGGAGGATGCCATTTTTCTTTCATAGGCCATTATGTATGCAAGACCAATTGGTAAACTGCAATGTACTGTTCTGTAATTATTCTCCCCTGTAGCTTTAATGAGGAGATCTGCGTGCAGTTTGATGGGAGAATATACTCTGCCAACAGCTACATCAAAAATCAAGACAGGTGTAATCTGCTTACTGTAGTCTGTGAATCCTCACCATGTGGCTATGTTATCTCTAGTGCATGTTTATAGAAAGATGCTTGTAAAAGGATTTAATTTAATGGAATAATGGTAACTGACACTATGAAAATGAAGGGGCTCAAATAATGTGGTGAGCAGTCATATAAATACTAAAGTAGATGATTAAAAAATTGCTATATTACGTCATTCAGCTAACATCATATGAAAGGAAAATACAAATTAAGCCATGTTATGTACTAAAAGAAAATGCATTCTTTCTTACTAACCTAGTCTTGGAACAGACCTTGGAGAAAACGTAACATTTTGGACTATGCACGCAGAGATGTGTGCCCACTCCTGCAGTTGCGCTGGTGTGGGCAGATGTGCATGCCTATTGCTGGAGCTCTGCATGGGCACGTTTCCAGGACTGGAGTCCTAAGAGCAGATATATCTTTTAGAAGGCAGATACTCGGCTGAGCTGTCGCCAAAACCTGCAACTTTCTCTCAGGTGGAAGCATAGTTACGTGATGAAAGGACCGGTAGAGACTTCAAGAACCCACTCTGTGGTGGGGAGGCTTCAAGATACTCACACACGATGTGCCTTTGTTTCCTTACCTGTACAGGAACGATAACAAACTATCAGTAGAAAAGCAGCCGAAATAACTTACTGTTTTGAAGCCTGTTGAGAAAAAGGAGCATCTCCTTGCTAGCAGCAGTTATGCAAGATTGTTCGATTGGAAAGATAGAATTATTTAGGCAGAACTGTGAATCTAGCTCTTCTTTTCAGAGGCTGAAAGAAATAATACCCAATCACTTGGTGGATGTGATTTATTAATTATCAGTCATTCTTAATCACCTGATACTGACATATATCTAACACGCTGGAGAGTTTAATATCTGAAAGAATACTTACCATGTTTTTTCTCAGCAGTCCATTTTTAAGTGCTGGGGGGAGATAATGTGGTGCCAGCACTTAGGTATTGTGTTTCTGATCCTCTATGACTCTGTCCTTGAACGTGGAGCGTGAGTGCACAGAGGATGGCAAAAAGTTCATAGCAAGAGCTATGCTAAATGCTGCCGTGCTTCTCACTGAATTGCTTGAAAGCCTTTGGCTGATAGAATTTGGACATCTTGTGACACTCGGATTTTTATTTTTTTTTTATATTTAACCTTTTTGATGTTAAGGTAAATGGATCTGAATTATTATCCATGCCAAGTATAGTGAAAGTGCATGATCGGGTGTATTATGTTACTGCATCAGGCAAATGTATCTTAAAAAAAAAAATGCTACTGAAAAGCACTTCTGTTGGGGAAAGATGGGGTTGGATGGGAGTTGGGCATCGCTGTTAATTATTCTTATTATGCTGATCTCGCTCAGGTTTTGAGTCTGGTGATTGCACTGACAAAGGAGCAGCCTTGATTTCTGCACATATGTTACAGTTACTTGTAAAACTGGGCTCACAGATTGCTCTGAAGCTTTTACTGTTCCTGCAGAACATTTCCGTATTTCCAGCAGTTTGATCACAAATGCAGCATCTCTCTCCTAATGCTGTGCAGGTTGATAAAACAGTTGCCGAGCTGGAGTCCCTAAAGAAATTATTAATTATCTGGTTAATGTGCATCAGGCTGTGGGAGTGTGAGATTAATCACCAGTGCTGGGATGAGTTGCTGAAGTGGATTTTGGTTTTTCGTCTCCTGTCACTCGGTAATGGCTTTTCCTTCCTTCACCATCAGGTGAACAGGTGCGGAGGTGCTGTATTTTCATTTTCCTGTAGTCGGTAACAGCCGGTGACCAGGAGATGCCTTTTTCTCAGTCCTGCTGCATGAGCAGTTTACAACATGGAGCGCTACCTGCTCTGGATGTTCCAGCTGCGGGAGGTGCTCCTGCAGCACAGGACTGACCTGGGCCTGACCAGATAAACACATTTGAACACAGGCGCTTGGGGAAGGGTGCCAGGGAGGAGTACTGGGCTGAGCTGCAGCTGGCTCTTCTGTATTCCCCAGGTCTCACAGGGGTTGACTTGCATTTGGATGTGGAATCGCAACTTGACTCCTATTTTGAATGTATTTATAGTACCCAGAATTTTTCAGTAAGTGAACATTCAGCTTGCCTCCTTTGTTTAATATAAACAAAGGAAGAATGTGCTCCTTTATTGCAAAGTTACAGGAGGTTCTTCTAGCTCAGTCTTCAGTGGTACCAGCCTTAAAGCCAAAGGACTGCATAAATATTCAGCCATGGGAGAATGAATCAGACTCCTTCCAGTGGTGGATCAGTCAGGGTGCTCAGCTGCAGTGTTGCAGCACTTGTCCTGCCCCGTTAACTGCTCTTAACTATCAACAGCTACATCAGAAATTGTTCAGTGAAGCCCTGATGTTCTTCCAGAGGTCCCTACTGGATTACATACGCTTGTACCCCTCAGTGCTCTGAAAAAAAACCCTGAGGAGTAATTTGTCCTTAAAATTTACAGTGGTGTTGCTACATGAATCTTGTATGTGAAGCCGTAACAGCTCTGCCTCTGGGTCAGGACCATTGGCTGGAAGAGTCTTTTGTTTTAGTGACTACTGGTGAGGAGAGGAAGGACGATGGGATGGAAGGAGCTACATTGTATGCATCTAAAGCAGACGGTTTGCCTGAGGCCAGGGGAGCATCTTCTAGCTAAGAAGGGAAAAAGTTGTAGACAACAGCACAACAGTTGCTCCACTAATACGCGTTGAGGGACAGAAGTAGGGTTTCGACCTCTTTCTATTTATAAAGTCTAGTCATTTGAATTATTTCATCTCTAACAAAAGTGCCTTTTCTCCCTGAGGAAGTCGTGTAAATGACCACAGCTATTGAGACACTGAGGTGCATGGCACTTGAGACTAGAGACCTGTTTTTAACCTTCGACTTGACTATGTTGTATCAAGCACACGCTTTTCTGACGTGAACATGTGGGTATTGGCCTTCTTCAGCTTATGGCATTTGTTTCTTCTTGGCTGAACTAGTGGTTTTCTTGTCCCTGGTGAACTGAAAATTTTTCATTGCCTTGCCACTTCAAAGCAGGCAGAAACGTACTTGTATTTGAGATTGCATTGCACTACTTCATCGCTGAGCTTTTACTCCCCATGTTGTCCTATCCTGAATCCCTCTTCAGCTAAAGATGTTACCCTGGGGGGGAGGAGAGGTGTGTAGTTCTCAGAGAATTTGCTTTTTATAATAGCAATGTGCTTCAGTCTGGAATCCCTGAACAGCCCCATGATGGCATATGCATCCATTTGTTTGGCAGGCTATGGTATAACTTGCCATTAAATGTAGGTGACCTGTTTGTGTTTGAAACCCCCTAACCAGTGAGTCAGCACAGCAGCAGTGGGGTTTTAAACATTAAGTAGTCTTCGGGGCTTCAGGCTGAGTGTTTGCATCAGAGCTGTTTGGGTTTCTGCTCCTTGTAGAGCTTCCTGAGCTTGTTGTGATAAGTAAAATCAAGTTTACTTTAAGCTCAGCAGTTCCCAGCACTGAAGAGATAAAAGGGGGAAAATAAGACCTTTAGGAGACAAGAACACTGTCTTGATGAGAGGACTGTGTGGGAATGCAGGTCACTCCTTTCTGCATGACTTTGATGGTGATGTGCCCGTTTCTTTATGCATGGTTGTGTGAGGGTGCGTGCAGGTGGGCTTGCCTGTGGTGGTGTACAAGTCATGCAAAAGGAGTGTAAAACTTGCTTCAGTGTAGGAACCATAAGGACAGTAACTCACCAGACTCTTCTGTAGCTGTTGATCTCTGGTGCTTAAAAATAAGTAGAATAGCAGACTTTCAGAGGAGTAAATTGTGCAAATCCATGCCTAATTTACATGTACGATCACCTTGGCTGCTTGTACAAATCAGGTAATTGCGCATGCAAATAGCTAATTAACACAATTAGCTGATCTGCTGATGCAGTCTCAGGATCTGTAAGTGTGTACTAGCCATGTATTCATCATGTATCTGCAAACCAACTGTATGAAAGAAGTCTAAGCCCTCATAACCATTTGCAGGTGTGGGGCACGGCTTCTTTTTTAATATCACAGTTTTTTGGCTTTGGTATGGAGAAGCGTCTAATGGGGATCCCAACTGTTATTGCAGTTGGGATCCAAAATCACTTAGGTTTATTGGAAAAATTTCACTTCAAAGTAGCAAGCTGGCATCACTGCTGAGGCACACTCCCAGCACTGCAACCCATGGCCGGCTAGCCGGTCTGGTGGCACGGAGGCTGCAGTCGTGACCATCTCATATAAATTGCTCCACGTGAGCACAGGGCTGTGCTAGCTTTGGCCTATGGCTTCAGAAAAGTACCTGTGAACAACGCTTGTTAAATATCTACTACTTATTATTTTTAGATAAGCAAAATATTTCAGATTTTAAAGCTGCCTGCCTCCTCCTACCTTGGTGGGAAAGAATTTACTGAAAAAAAAAAAAAAGTTAGAGAGTGCGTCTCCTGATTTCAGCTGTTTGTCCAACTTAAGAGCTCTCCTCCTTAGCATTTGACTGCTGAACAAAAATACCCAGGCAAGTTTAAACAAGGTGTCAAAGTTTTGTAGCTGCATCAATGGACACGAATTAAGAGTCCAGGGATTTCAGAAGTGTTGTTCCCATCTTTGTTTCTATTATTTTTATAGATGTTATGGGATGGACAGACACCCTTAATCATAGTAATTATGTATATTTTTAAAGCAAACATAATGTGAACTTGCAATCAGTTCCTACAAATAATTTATCGTCAGCATTTGTGGCTTCAGGTTGAGTCTGCACAAAAGTAACAGCATAATCTTCTGAAAGCAGGTATTTCTTGAACTACCTTTAAAAATAATGTTTCCTAGTTATAAAATAGAAAACTGAAGCCTGTGTATTAGACTCGTGACTCTGCTTAACATCCCAATTGCTCTCTGAATTTCCTTTCTTACAAGTGTAGTAGCTTTATTTTAAAACAAAGATGAAATATGCCAATACCACATAACTAGCCAGGATTCAAATCCTAGCAAAAGGTTCATGTCCAAGACCACACCACTGTGTTGTCTTTCATATTTCTCACATAGATGTCTGTGGGATGTAGAGTTTTCCTTACTCGGGGGACTTCAAAACACATTGAAAAGCAATGAGTTAGATGCTGATTGTGCAGGGACTGCGCTGGCAAAAGGAGCGCCTTGTTACATGCTCCACAGTAACACTCTCGCATCCTTAAAATCTGCTCTGTGAAGGGAATTTAATGGGGCCGGGAAAGCTGGGATGTGTCGTTAAAAAAACTGCTGTGAAATGTTTTAGTACCATTTAGGTAGTCACCAGACAAAGACCTAAGGGACTTCGGTGTCAGACCTTGTGTGAAAAAAACATATTTCTGTTAGAGCCGTACCCATCTGGTGGTAGGTGGGTGCTGAGTTGAGTGAAGAGTGTCAGCCCTGAGGGGGTCGTGAAGTCCCTCCCCTGAGGGTCAGGGCGTTTCTAAGCAAGTACAGGGAAAGCCCCTCAAATGTAGAACAAACAGAAAAAAACCTTCTTAATGGTACATTTTTAAGAAAGCAGAATGAAAAGTGTAGTGGAGACTTCCACGCTTCTCTGCAAGGTACACTGTGAAGAAGCATAAAGCCTGTAGAAAGCCTCTGTCAAGTTTTGTGGTGGTGCTATTCAAGGTGGGAATTAACACACACACCACCACATCACACCACCCTTCCCACCATCCTTCCCCTTCAAAAAAAACCCAAAACCAATCTAGAAAACAAAACAAAGCCCAAAGAGACAAGAAGTCCAAGTCTTGGATGCTAGTTGGCATGCTGATGCCTGAGAGCACATCCAGCCCGCAGCTCACTCTCACCAGCCTCAGGGTCCGAGCCCTGGGAAAGGGAGGAGTCTTCCCCCTCTTCCAGCATGTGCTTTGCAATTATGCATGGAGTGACAAATGATGATTAGCAAGGAGCTGAGGCCTCTCTGCTGTGAGAGGGAGCTGGGGAGGATGGCTTTACTCCTGGCCATGTCAAGCTTTCACCTCTGCTGCTTGCTTGGTCTTCAAAGGAATGGTGGTAGCTGTGTATTAAACGCTTTATTTAAAACTTTGTTTTGACAAACCCAAAAGCTTTTATGTTTTTATAACCAATTATTTTTCAATTAATCTTAAAAATTAAAAAATAATTTGCTGTAAAAATCTTTCCCATTATTGATCAGCCAAATGTCCTCATTGGTGACCTGGAATTGAAAATTAATGAAAAATGAGCAGTCTGCTTCTAAAGGCCAAACAATGAAACTTGGGGAGAAAGAAAACTGAAAGTAAGACAAGTAAAGTTTCTTTAGCACTTCATGTTGGGACACCTCAAATCCTGCTTTTAGCAGGTTGCAGAACCGCTTGCAGAATTGGGGCTGAAGGCTGTAACATGCTGAAGTGCCTTGTAGACATGTGGAGTTTTTCCTTCTGACCTGACACTGGCTGTGGGCTGTACAGTGCCGGTCAGAAAAAGAAAGAGGAATCTATTAAACTGTTTGGAAGTGGGAAGAGCAGACATCATACTTGGGTATGGTGATGACTTCTACACTTTCGGTTAGTTGAAATGCTGTTAATATATATGAATACAGGCTTAAAGCCTTCTTTGAAACCTTAGGAATTATCTGTCCCTTAAAATGAGACGGCTCTTTCTTTGGCTGATCTACAGCCTATTGAATTCAGTGGGAAAACTTCTACTTGTGCTGGGATAAAGTTCCCAGTCCCTGCTGTGTTTTAAGGACTAAAGGAAAAGGCAGGGTTTGTATGCTCTGGAATGGCTTGTGAGCTTCTTTCAGAAAGGATACACCTGCCAAGCAGGGAAGCAGCACCTCTGTTCCTAGGCATCTCACTTGGAAAGTCCTAAAAGTTGATGATATTTTCTCTCCAGTTACTCATAGACATTAAATAAACTGAAAATGCAGTATTGATGCAAGTGCCAAGTTGCTGCAATGTGCAGATGACTTTTCTCCTTGCCCTTTCCTGTCGAGGACCGTGGTGCCGGCCAGAAAGATGGCTGATTGCCTTTGCCCAGTCGAGGGATGTTTGAGGAACCGCTGATGGTTGAACTCCTCTAAAATGGAGCTGATGATTATGAAGAGGAGAGACCAGTGCTAACAGTTGGTAACCACAGTTTATCTAAAAATATGTGCCTGCAGTTCAGGAGCCTGCTTGAAATCTCTCACATTGTGATGTCCACAAAACATGATCTGCGTTATCTCTAGGGGACGGAAGACTGTATTCCCTTCTGGCGAGAGATGGCTTCCTTTGTCTTGCAGCCCACAGCCTTTTGGTGTCCCTGGACCTGAAGGCGGTAGCACTTGGACTAATCTGTTCTGTACAGCATGTAGGAGCGTGTGGCCTCAGCAGTGCGAGCCTCGGTGAGCATCCTAGCGCTGGCTTCCAGGGAGCTTTAAATCCCATTTGGAATCCTGGGTCTCTATCTTTCAGTTTCTTTGTGGCTGGGCCTTGCTTGGGTATTTTTATTAAAGTCCTGTGACGAAAATTGTGACGAGTGGCTTTGTGCCTCTGGCACAATGGAGTGCTCTGCAATAATGGTGTTAAGTTTGTTCCCCCTCCCCCCCCTCGCCCTGAAAAAAAATAATCTAGTGGAGTCATGGAGAGCTATGCAGGGAGTTTAACGCAGTAGTCTGTTCATCTTGGTCATTTCAGGCTTATTGAGGTTCAAAATCCAGTGTTCTGCACAAGTGCAGAGTTAGTCTGTGCTCCAGGCAGGATTTTCTTGTGGGATGGTCTGAAATGGTTATATGGGCTTCCCCACAACTTCCCAGTCATGTGTCTGGTCTTGTGCACTGAGTGCGTGTTTGTCCTCATTCTTGCCTTCCCTGTCACAGCCACAGGGTCTCTGTTTACAACACAAACAAAATGCTGTGAGAGTTGTTTCCTTTGTGGAGAGGATGAGAGAAGAAGCAATATCTGAGAGATGGTAACAGTTCCACCGTGTGCTGGTACTGGGGACAATGTGGTGATACTTACTACCATTTCTTGATCCCCATTTCCATGGAATATAGGCTGTTATACCCTTCAGAAAGTGAAGGAAACGTGCCTTGGAACAGACAAAGAGAAAAGAATTGTGTTTTGTCCTGCAGTACCTTTTATTTACGGAGGCTATCCTGGGAGCCTCAAAGCATCGCTAACTGTAACAGGAACTCAGAAGCACAATGACTGACTTTTTCCCAGTGAATCAACAAGCATATCGTATTGACATCTAAGGTTTGAGGTCTTTGTATATCCCTGGTGCAGGAACGAAGCTCCCAGATCAGCTGCTGCTGGTGAGGAGACGTAGATGCATTATTAGGGATAACTTGGTTTATCTCCTCTGACACTTTTCTGATATTTCTTGATCATTAAGGTCTGGATTAAGTGGGGAAAAAACATTACTTGCACGGACATTATGTAGCTTACGCTTTAGATCTTTTATGAGAGAGTTTGGGTGCTTAATGTCTTCTAATTCAAAAAGACAAATCAAAGTCTTGTGTACAGCTTCCTTCTGTCAGGTGCCGAGATGGGGGTTAGGTGAGTGCTAATAACAACCCTGGATATTTGAAAGTCACACTTCCAGATGCATTTAATACAGTCACAGATAAAACACACTGAAGAGGAAGGGGTTGTTTTGGGGGTGGTTTTGCATTTACTTGGTGGGTTTAATGATGTTTTAGAGTGACACTGAGAGTAGTATACCTTGGGAGAGCAGTCACCTGTATCTTCTTCCCTGTGAACCTTCATCATTTTTGTGAAACGCTGCTGTGTCAGGAGCTTGCTGTACGTTTATCCCTGGCATTGGGGGGAGATGGCTCTCCAGCAGTGGAGTCGGCAGTGTTGCACAGATGAGAGAAGGTGCTTGGCAGATGGCAGGTATTAAGAGAACAGGAAAAATAGGTCTGTGATGTGTCTGGCTGCCCCCAAACCCACATTGCTTTTCAGAGAAATATGTGGGTTTTTTTCAGTATTTTGTTCCAAATTCTTACTGTGCTCAAAATGTAGCTATTTATTAATATAAATTAATGGTTTTTATCTTGGCTGTGCAACAGAATGCAGAAATCAAATGTTTTTGTCTTTCAGCCTGACCAGAAGTGCCTGTTCGGGTTTTACAGGAGCTGAACAGGTGTTTCTGGTCCCCCTGAGCTGATGAAAGATCAAGGAAACTATCGCATTGCTGTGCTGTCATAGTAGGAACACCATAATAACATTGGAAGACCCGTCCTTGGGACTGATGTATTTAGCAGCCCGATGCACCCTAACCGGGGCAGTCCTTTATTTATCCAAGTTTGTTCCTCTTCAGCATTTTTCATCTGAGGATTACAAAAAGTGGACTTTACCCTGTGAAGCTGTTACCCTAACTGTTTATGGATAGAGAACTGAGGCTAAGATAAACTGTGACTTTCCAAAGGTTACCTCACATGCCAGTAGCACAAACAAGGAGCTGTGTGGCTGTTTCCTGAGCTGCTACTTTTTCTCCACACTTTCTTTAACCACGTGGGAAGAAATTAAATTAATCTCTACACAGGGTCTAGCACAACTTTGCATAAGCAAGGTTCACTTAAATTGTCGAGTGAGACCTGCTGCTGGTGCTCACAGAGGGGTGGATTGGTTGAGAACTTTGTGGACCACTTCACAAAAAGACAAATGGCCACATGGAATTTGATTTATGGAGAAACTGCTTCCAAGGAGAAAGCAGAACCTCAGCATAAGTAGATCTGCAAACTAATGACGTAAAAATAGCTTTGATAATAAAAAGCTGGTAAATAAAGGTCTGGTAGCAACTGGGACGTATGTGAGAGGCAAGCTACATTGATCTGAGTTTGGAGGAATTTATTCCTTCACAGAGTTCCTCTGGTTTAACTCGGACAGTGCTAGGTCACTTTCAGTTGAAGAATATTTATTTGTAGAAGCCTAAAGTCATCTTCCTGTAAAACAAAACAAAAAAAGCCTGCCCAACTGCCGGTTCAAGCTTGCTCAGAATAATCCAAATTTGTTTTGAAGGACTTTGGGGATATATTTGCTTCTGAAGATTCCCATTCTTCTGTATTTTCTTTGCCAAGTGAGTAATTAGTTACTCCTTGATTATTGCTTATCACTTTATACTTTTTCGTGGAGACAGCAAGGGACTGTGAGGCTGGTAATAGCTATGTTCACATCACCTTTCTTTCTCAAACATGGTTTTATTATCTTAAAACTGAGTGGGAGTGAAACAGTTTTAAGTTCCTGTACTTTTTTTTTTAAAAAAACAAACAAACAAAAAAACCCAAAACAAACCTGGAACCCTGAGTACTTTCCAAAGCATCCTCGGTAAGTACCAGAAGTGTGTACTCTCATTTTTCTTGCCTTAAATTGCTACACCCCAACAGTGCTGATCCACATCTTTGGACATGCAGACTTGACTTAAGTGGTCTTAATCTCATTGCTGAAAATTTTCTTTAGTCTTTTCAGATGTTCCTAAACATGGCAACAAGCATGTGGCTCTGCAACAGATGCAATTCTTTCTAGGTCTCTGGGTAACATTTTAACCTGTGTAATGTTCACAGCATAGCATTGTAAGTAATATTCCAGGAAATACGCTGCTGCTTGTTAAAAAGGATAGGACCCCAGAGATGCCTTTAAATATGCCTGTAAAGTGAGAGGTGCCAAGAGAAAGATAATATGGCTGATTATAGTTATTTACCTTACATTTTCATTCGCCCTTAACTGGGTGTAATTTAGGGGCATGAAATCTCTTATTGGAAGTGTATTTGCATTAAACAGCTCTAAGCAACCATGAAAGCGCAGAAGCTGAAAAATTGACAGACTGGGTTCCTAGAATCCCAAAGTAGCATTTTTGTAATAGGCATACAAACAAATCAAATAAACATGTTTTGCTTCAACAATTTAAAGAATATGGTCTTTGGAGTAATTTGTCTTTTTTTTTTTTTTTTTTTTTAAACTATCATTTCTAACCTTTTCATTGCCTATCTCTAGTTTGCAGCTCCTCCTAACAATCTGTAGCAATTTCCAACCCAGCTGTTGTGGTTGCAGAGCATTGTGCCTTTGTTTAGCTTTCCCTGAGCTATCAAATCGGCCTATAAAGGGGATTACCTGGCTGGTGATGTTGTTTTTCAGGTCTGCACTTTTTAACAAATTATTGTTTCACAGTGGCTCTTCCCACCCCCTGCCAAAAACAAAAAAAGAGAGGAAAAAAAAAAAAAACCCAAACCAACCCAAAAAAGGCTCTGAAAATCAGACTTTACAGTTGAATGGAATAAAGTCTTGCAAGTAGGTACCTTTGGATGGCTTTGATAACCCCCCTCGCTTCCTTTGCAAGTAGTCATAAACAAGTTGAAAACAACTGCAGGAGTAGTGGTTCTTCTCAATGGGGTCGTGGTTTTGTAGCAAGACTTAAATTTTCATGTGGGTTTTATTTAAAAAAAAGGCCTTTTTTGTCTACTGTGTTGGCGTGTGCTAATCTTGAGAAATTTATAATACGACGGTGTACTATTAAACAGGTATGATCTTCCACCTCAGCCTCCTAGTAGTCAGTCAATTCTTTTATATCCATTGCCTCTCCCACCAGGCAGTTTATTTAACTAAAGTTTGCGAAATGTTGTGATCTTTGCATGAATGGAGTTATTGAAGTGAAAAGCATTAGCAATATTTATTTCAGTAGGTTGTGGAATTAATGCCTAAAGAGAAACTGGTAAAACATGCTTTTTACCTATACAATAGAGTCTTTAAGACACTTAATTCATGTTTAAGAATGCAGACATGTCTGTCTGAATTTATATTGTGGTCTGTATGCTCCCTGTATCATGCTGTGTCAAAAGTTTTCTAACAATATGTTATTGAAATATATCTATAGTATTCATATTTTTAGTATTTTCTTATGTCGAGTGTTCAATGGAAGCTAGTGTCTGTCTTGCTCTGCTTAGTGCAGAAGATATATTTACTGTACTTGAGTGTCTTCAATTTTGGTTCTCGTTTTGCAAACACAGTAAATTTTAATTAAGGCTTGTCACTCGAGATCTAATGAATACATTTACTGTAATGTCTCCGTCTTTCAGGAGGTGAATTTGACTTAGAAATTGTCTCTGACAGAGGGGCTGATAATATCAGTTTAAAGATTTCTTCTCTTCCTGGGGAAGAGCGATTCGCGTGGTTTGTGCTGCTTTTGCTGGGTACGGGGTAGCAGGTTTCATCTAAAGGATCACAGAATGATGCTTATTGCAACATACAGACAAAAAAAAAATCCCTAAAGATGCAGATGCACGTTTAGCTCAGAGAATGAACCTGCATGAGACTGCCTTTTCTTTTTTTGCTTCCCCTTTTTTCTTGAACACGGTTTCAGAGGTGGTTTATTGATTATATTTGGAAAGATTAAGAAACTCCTCTCCCCAAATCACCCTTCTGTTAGCATGTGAGAGGACTTTGATCAAACAAACAATGAATTGTCTAATACACATAGTACAAAAAAAAAAATTCCTATAAAAGCAGATCTCAATCAACCTTTTACCTGTGCCTGTTTCTACTTTGGGGGTGGGAACTGCCTGAGGAGGGTTGCCATGCTCCTGCGCCTCTAACTCATGTTACTGTTGGCGTTAAAACTCCTGCTTTTAATGTCAAGTCTAAGCCATAATAAATTTTACTGCCATGTAAATGCCATTCTGTGTCCTGTTGTGCAGGAGAGCACCACAAAGTGAATTTGGTCTTCAATAGAAAGAAACTAAGGAAAACCTCAATTCTTCTTGCTTTTCAGTATTTCAAACTGGAATGACTTTCAGCTAGTTAAATCAGCTTATATTATGGTGCTGCCTTCTGATCCAGTGTTACAGGGGGCAAGGCTCTAGTCCCCAGGCTTCTGGCCTAGCCTCTTCCACCAGCAGCCCTCACTGTAGGAAGGGCCTGGTGCAGGGTCGAAATAAAAGGAAGGTTCTGGGGGAGCGCCACAGGGCGCGGGCAGGTCTCCTGCCCCAGGGTCCGTGGTGGGGGAGGCTGCCCGCCTCAGGGCCCTCCACAGCCTCCCAGCCCGCTGCCCCTGAGCAGCGCTTGGTGCGGCGGCGAAGCGGCAGGGTTGGGCCGCGCCTGTGGCACGGGGGGTTGAGGGTGGGAGAAGGCTGGTGGGATCCCTTGAGAGCATCCCGTGCTGCGTGCAGCGCAGTGATGCCCAGAAGAGAAGGCGAAGGGGTGGCTTCTTACCCGACAAAGGCATCTGAGGACAACGAGCATTGTTTGGCAGGTAATATGCGATTCACCCGTGACCATCCAATGCAAATGTTTGGGAAGTGCTATTGCATCTGGTTTGCGTGCGAGGAATCGCGTCATACCGAGAGCAAAGCCCAGGTTTTCAAACATGCTTAGGCACTGCGCACTGGTGTCCTCACCCAGGGTCCCGGCGGAGCTCTGTGGCGGCCAGGGGACCAAAGCTGCCTTGCCCAGATTGTGCCGCGGGTCTCATCCTTCCCTCCAACAGCCCACCCCCGGTGCAGGGGAGGCAGGCGCACGCTCAGGACCAGGGTGCTGTGCCCTCCGGCAGCCGCCGCTGAGGGGCAGGGAGTTAAATTCTGTGCAAGGCCCTGAACAGGCTGCCTGTGGGATGGCAGGTTATGGCTGATGACAAACATGTGCCACTGATGGGTACATGTTTTTGTGACCTGCCTTAATTTTTCTAGCTGGGCTTTTAATTGCCAGGGAAAGATAGGGACAAATACAATTAAAAAAAAAAAAAAAAAAAAAAAAGCCAAACTAAACGGAGCTATAGCAAGGCTGTACAAGGAAATACGTTTTAGAAAGATTTATTATTTTTTTTAATTAATCGGGATTTTGTTGTCGGGCTAAAGCAGACTAAAAATAAACAGCTGTACAGTACTTCATTAAGCTGCCTGCTTGGAGTGATTTTCCCATTGATTAGTCTCAGGGCTAATGCTGGTTCATTCCTCATTTCATTGCTAATTAACATCAGCTCTGCTCCTGACCACTTGACCGCACTCTTTTCTGTGAACATGTGCTGGTTTGGCAAGTAATAACTGCTCCCTCCCTCTTAAAAGAGAGAATTAAGGGAGAAAATAGCTATCAAGCGTAGATCTCTGGCTGCTTCTACTGTAAGGAGAGCAAACTGTAAAACCGTATCGGCCCGTACGAAGGGTAATAAACATAGTTTACAGAGCGCAGGAGTTTGATTGAGGAACTATGTAAATACAGATGATGAGCTCAAGCTGCTGTATGAATTGACAGGCTTGGCTCATCTCCTGTCAGCCGAGTTGATTCAGGCTCTTCTGGGATGCTCATGGTGCAGATTGCCTGACCCAGGGGCTTACGGCTGCTGGCCATCAGGGAGGGGGCTGCGCTGGATGGGCAGCACTTACTTTTCCAAGTCTCTGCAATGTTCTCGGAGTCCAAATAATGAAGGATGTTGGCAGCGGGTACAGCAGGAGCAGGAAACAACGCCACGGTTATAGCTTTGTCAGGCCACTTCCATGCAAGCGGAATATAGATGAAAATAGGGGAATGAAATACTAGAATTGGCATGGATGCACTCTGAGAAAATATCTAACAACTTTAATGAAATTAGCAGCCTCTGTTCTGGGTGAAAAGGTCAATTTTTCCATAAAACCCAAGTAAACTGGCATTTTGGAAAACATCTACTAAACTTGGCACAGAATAAATAACATTATCCCGAAGTCTTGGTTCAATTCCAGATCATAGCATTTTCTTTTAATTGAATTGGGTATTACATTTCATTTTCAGAAAGTTGGGGTTTTTTTTGTATTCCTACATTTTGAAGCATTCATATCTCAAAACTAATCAGAAACTCAGCCTTATACAAATCTATCAATCAGGAACAGTCACTGGAGAGCAAGCTTGCCTGAGCGATAATCCTTTTCTACCTACTTTTGAGCAGAATCCTAATTCACTTGTTCATCAATTATATATTTTATATATTTCCACCATTAATTTAATGGATTTAGGGCTCAGTCTTGCAAACACTTCTGCACGTGAGCAACTTTATTCATGCAAGCAGGCTGCTCATGTGAGTAAAATTAACCATGTGAGATATTTGTAGGATCAGGCTTTGCTTGTATCCACACATAAAGCCATTGCTTTCCAAATTCCCCTTCCTTGATCTGTATTAAGTAAAAGCATCCTCTACTCGCATGAGCAAAAAAACCCCAACAAAAACCTAAATTAATTTTAGTAGCTATACTAATTATGATAAAGATGGAGAAGTCATTCCTATGCTTAAGAACTTAACCTCGTTGGATTGGGAAGGGCTACCTCCTAATTAAGTACTGCATGATTGGTTACATCGTGTAGCCTTCGTGGATGGTTTTGGAATTGGCCTCAGAGCAGGTAGAAAATCCCGTTGTTGACACCTGACTTTAGACAAGACTAAAAACAAAGTCTTCAGCACAATGTGATCGGTTGGAAATGGAATTTTGCTTCTTGTTCCAAGGATACATCCAGCATCTCCTCTTTCTAAAACAGATGCCTATGATATTTTTAACTTGCCTTATGATACTTCCATTTCCAGTCCTGTTTAGATACAAAACAGCAAACAAATATTTTTACATTAATAATAAAACAAACCAAGAAAAAATATTTCCTTGGATGCTTTTAAACTCTAAGGAGTCCTGTGTCTTGCTTTTGGTAGGTCAGTAGTTACACTCTCTTGCTTGCATTAAGATTATTTCATATTTTGCTCTCCTGTGGAGGGGTGTCAGGAAACTGTAAAATGCTGATTCTTTGCTGGCATAAAAATAACCCCAA
This sequence comes from Falco punctatus, assembly GCF_963210335.1. NCBI lineage: Eukaryota > Metazoa > Chordata > Aves > Falconiformes > Falconidae > Falco > Falco punctatus. Next base: position 25,136,176 of record NC_137592.1, on the reverse strand, counting down.
AGTTCTTTCTTTCCTCTCACTTCTCTAGTGAAATAAGCATATCCATGTCCTTTTGCATGTATGTATTAGGAGCAAGCGTAGTTCTTTTGCACAGTAGTGTCCAAGCCGCTTTCTGGCTGTCCCGTGTTGAGGTGAGCTTTCTGGGCAGCTTCACTGGCTGTGGGATGTGGGGTAACACCAGTGGGCAGCCCCCAGGGCACAGGGACAGGCTCTGGAGCCCCCGTCACAGCGTTGGAGGGGACTCTAATGGTGATGGACAGAAGAGCAAGCAAATGAGCCAGGCACTATGGGCAGGAGGTGGTGGGTGCCTGGAATATTGCAGATTTAGCTGGGCAATAAGCCTGTGGATGGTTCCTTACCTGTTACCAAAGCATTTAATAATGAAGTTAAAAGTTGGGTGTTTTCCATTTTGCCTCTTAATTTAAAGAATGTCAAGGGAAGGAGCTAACGCAGTTTTAAAAATCCTTATGAAGGTGGCATGCTTTAAATGAGATCTTAGAGGAAGCTGACCTGGGCGACCAAAGCTTTGTGATCCTCAGCAGTGGGAGTATTTAAGATATAAACCTTATGATAAAAGTGCCCTTTCTGGCCTTGTTATCCTCACTATTCAAAAATAAAATGAATCTTTGAGTTCTCGGAGTTTAAAGTTACTGTCAAGGCCTCCAGTCGTTTGGTCTGTAAGTTGGCATATCATATTAAATAAGCTTCAGTAGCTTCTTGTTTCACTACAGGCTAGAATTTGGAGAATAAAGTACGATTAATAGCTCTTACAAACCTCTGGATGGACACCCAAAGGAGAGGAATAATACAGTTGCAGTATTACAAGTCTGCAGCATATTAAACATTTTTTTTTTCCTTGGGAAAGGATTTCCTGTAGAGGTCCTGAAGAAAAATAAGTTTCATTAGTCGAGCGTCGAGCAGAGATAGAGCAACAGGATTGATTGTAATAAGCCTCTCCTTTTTACCGAAATCCATTACTTTCTGAGCTATTAAGTGATGAAAGGGATTAAGAGAATAAAAAAATATAAGCGGGACTGTATTCGTAAATCTAATAAAGTTGATAACAGTAGAGCATTTTGTGAAATTTGCATGTGAATTTATAACATCCTAATCCATCGGCAGGCAGCGTAGTGCTGCAGAGGGAAGGGGGTGCACCATGCACACAGGATAAAAATGCAAGAGCAGAATTTCTGGCCAAGAAGCTTTTTTTTTTTTTTTTTTTTTTTTTTTTTTCCATATGGATATCCATATGTTTTATCACAGATTCCATACTTTTGGTGCCAGGATCCATATGTTTAGCTTTTGCTCAAATAAAAGACTAAAATCATTCTTCATTATCTCTTTCTTCCTAGCTGGTGTTTTTGTAGACATAACCAAATGTGATGCTAGATGTTTGAGGCATACCCAGATAGGATGCAGTTGGATCTCATCAGAGGTATTTAAAACCAGTACCTGGGGAGTTCAAGGGCTAGATTATCTTCTGAGTATAATGCCCCTTGACAGTGCTCAAACAGTGCGGGGGGTGCTATCATCTGATTGCAAAGTCCTGGCAAGGCTTTCCCCTATAAAAGAGAAGCTCCTTTGGGAGCAACAATGAGAATTTTCCTCCTTTCTGTTTTATTTAATTCTCGACCTGCACCTCTGCTTCTGCTGTGAGGGGTGTGTGGTGCAGGGAGATGACATGACAGGGCTTTATTTTACCTTTCCTTTTTCTGCTTGCTGAGGGCCTGCAGTTGGTAGAATAGCAGCAGAATTTAGAAGTGCTGATACAGAGAATTTGGGGTTGGCATAAGGGTGGTGCATCACCATCTCCTTGACACGACCCAGTTTGCTCTGTGCCAAGCAGATATCACTCACTAAGAATTGTGCCTAATAAGGTTTTATTTTTCCTTTTATCTTCTCTTTTTCCCTTTTGATGGAAATGTTAATATAATGCTTGTAAAGGTGTAAGACGCAATTCAATGTCCATAGTTAGACCTTCAACTAGGTACCAACCAATAGTAAAATCTGCACGTTGGCTCTCTGGTCAGATCCCATCTTCACTTGGGCATCCAGTCCTTAACTTCTTCGCTGGGACAGCGTGTGGCAAAAAAGCAGCTGTGGTGTGTGCATTGGCTTCTCTTGGGAGCCCGATTGCCTACCAGCAGGTTCTGACTGCCTTATGGCTATGGCATTTTTAACTTGCAGAAGGGGTAAGAAATACCCTGTAATTTTGAATAGGAGAAAATTAGGGTAGTCGTAATTACAAGCATTATGGTACACAGTTTCAAAATAAAGGCAGCAACATTAATATTTGATTCACAGTTCCTCCCTCCAGCCCATGAAATGTAACCCTGAGGTAGGCTTGCAGTTATGCTTTATCCTCTGCATTCCTGACAATAATAGAAATTATTGTGAAAGGTTAATAACCATTGTGCATCGGAGCTGTATTATCTTTCACGTGGAAGAAAGAAAAGGCAACTAGCTTCTCTGAATAAAGAAAGCAGTAGCATCTTGACTTTAGAGAGGAGACAATCAATGCCGTAAGAACCCTATGAAAGCAGCTACATCTCTGATAGACTCATTATATTAATTTTCAGGCTAACCCCACTCTCATCAGAGACAAGAGCAAAACTTACCACTGATATCATTCAAAGCAGACATAACTCCTGATATTATCTGTATAGAAGCTATAGAGAAACTTAACCTTTCTTCTAAGATTTAGTTGTGAAAGTATCGTTTGTTTGAGGCTGAATTTAGTTTGCATTTCAGTGGAAATAATCCATCATTTTTCAGTTCTACCTTTCCTTCCCAGGGTTGTGGCTCTGGCAAGGTCAGCGGCAGGTTTGCATCAAGTTTCCAGTTGTGATCTACCTCATGGGTCTTGATTGATAGCGCAGTGAGCCACTATGCAGAAGAGGCGGCTCGCAAGGCTCACCCCACGCATGGTGGTGTGCCTGACACGTGGTGGCCGTCTGCATGCCGCGGTTCCTGGGCACAGTGGTCAGACAACCCAGTTTGACCTCCCCAGCTGCCTTGCCCACATATGCCATCCCCACTGGAGATGCCTCAGTGTGAGGAGCTGGTATTTTGACCCCCAAGTTGGCAAGAGGTTGGCTGTAACCTACTTCTTATATTCGTACAGGGAGGATAGACTACTACTGAATTTTACTCAAGCTGATTGTCCAGAGAAATTTTGAGTGACACCTTTTCTCCTTTCAGAAATTATTCTCCTGTAAAAATGCTGTGGTTTTTTTTTTCTTCTTCTTCTTTTCCTTCCCCCCCACCCCCCCAGTGTTTGAATACCAGATTGAGCTAATTTTAAGATTCCTCAGGGCAGTGGCACTGCATTCCTTCCACTCCGCTATTCCTTACCACATTACCTCACTGCATCAGCACTCGTATCTCCCGCTGATGGCATCCAGTTTCCATTCCATTCACAGCAGCCAAGGATCATATCTCTGATCCACTTAGAAACACAATGATCTCTACCCCTGAGAATGCAAACGCTTTCTCAGTCAAATCTATTGATCTACAGGGCTCTATTTCTGGCTTTCCATTCACTCACTTGATGTTTGGGATGCTGCATATTCTTTCTGGGGAAAGAGTTAACTTGGCTACTAGGAACTTGGTGAAGAACGTTTCTGCAGAATCCAAAGATAGACGTGATCTCTTATATATTCTTGTGTTTGTACAAATACTACACTACTTAACTGAGCAAAATGAAAACCTCCCAGCCAGCACTGTGACAATGATAGGCCTGAGCATTCTTACCCCAAGCTGATGCACCGCGCGTGCTAATGTTGAGTTGAACCAGGCAAGCACATGCTGTCTTCGGCAAGGGAGGAGGTAAACAGTTTACATGTGGTGTCCAGGCTAGGGGGATTTACAATCTAAAAAGAAAAGATGAGACCAATGAGCAAGGGGGCAGTGGATGTGAAGAATGATGTGGTTTGATAAACGTAAAAAATCAGTGAAAGCACATTAATGAAAAACTACTTCTTTCCCCGAAGAGCATTGCTGCTGCAGAACTTGGCTCCTAAAGGCCTGACTCTGGGCTCTCTCAGAAGTGTAGTTATGGAGAAAAGCAAGGATTTGTGTGATAAGTATTCCAGCCTCTCCACACGGGTTATGTATTGAAACAGGCCTCTCCCGGAGGCAAGCCCAATGTGTGCTTCAGTGGTCCCCAGACAGTCCTCCTCTTTCAGCACTGCTAGCATGGGCCACAGAACAAATACACCTACATGCTTAACTTTGGCCTTGTTGGTGTTCAGAGATGTTCACCACCATCCCCAAATGGGATTTTTAGGGTTTTCGGGTGTTGCTCAACATTGACCTTGAACTCATGTTTAAAAGAAATCCAGGCACCATGATGCTGAGTGAGCTATGCCTGAGTTAATTAAATTATCTAGACCGTAGACAATTTTGAAAATATTACCTGTAATTCATGTCTTCTGGGTTCCAGATGAGTGCCCTGTTTTCTGTACTTGTACTTGACAAATGAATCCTCTCTTTCTGTGGTTTGGGATTTTTTTTTAAATACAGATATTAGGTTACTGTTTGGTCTAAGTGAAGACTTCTTTTATTCAACACTTACACTGCCAGGGGCGTAGTAGCTAACCTGGTTTGGTCTTGATTGTTTCACTCACTTTATAGCTGAAGTCACTTCCCACCACTCACGGTGTGCGGTCTAACACCTTGACGCTATAGGTGAGTCAGGCAGGGATGGGAAGGGTCCCAGGTGAAATAATTATGGGGTTGATTGCTGTGATCATACACAATTATGGTCTTTCTTAGTATATCCATGAAGAGTACTGATGTATGAAAGAATTTGACTTGTGAAGGAGTATTAAATTTTTGCGTGGAAACTTACTCTGAAGTTAAACAGATACTGGCTCCCGTTGCGCAGGACGAGTACGCGGTCAGTGGTGAGCTGCCTTACTTTGCTTTCTCCTTTAGCCACAGAAGATTCCTTCCTCTTGTAAGCCTTGCCTGCAAAGACAGGTAGTAAGAAATAACCGTTCTTTGTAACTCTCCCATGTAGCCAGCTCCTCTAACTGTTCAGCGTGTTTGTCAGCATTTCTGAATTTAAACTGAGGGAGGGGCAGGAAACTTCTCTTTCCTAATCAAAAAATGCAGGAAGAATAGTATAAAAAATATGAACGCTGAAATTAATATGTAATGTGATATAATGTCCTTGTCTGGACATTTCATTGCCTTTACAGTAATAATTTAATGTTCTAAAACTCCAGGGATGTAATAGTCCATGAATGATCCTTCCCTGCTTACAGACATGAAATGGACTTGTACACAGTGCTGGTTTGGGCTGGGATAGAGTTGATTTTCTTCCCAGTAGCTGGTATGGGGCTGTGTTTTGGATCTGTGCTGAAAACAGCGCTGGTAACCCAGGGATGTTCCTGTTACTGCTGAGCAGCGCCTACCCAGAGCCAAGGGCTTTTCTTGGAGCAAGGGAGCTGGGGGTGCACAAGGAGCTGGGGGGGGCACCGCTGGGACAGCTGCCCCTCGTGACCAAGGGGATGTCCCATTCCATATGGCATCATGCTCAGCATGTAAAGCTGGGGGAAGGAGAAGGAAGAGGGAGATGTTCAGAGTGATGCTGTTTATCATCCCCAAGTAACCGTTAGATGTGATGGAGCCCTGCTTCCCTGGAGCCCGCCGACGGGAAGCGGTGAATGAACGCCTTGTTTTGCTTTGCTTGTTCACGTGGCTTTTCCTTTACCTGTTAAACTGTTTTTATCTCAGCCTATGGGTTTTCTCACTTCCACTGTTCCAGTTCTGTTCCCCACCCCACCTGGGGGGGTGAGCGAGCAGCTGTGCACTGCTTGGCTGCTGGCTGGGGTTAAACCATGACATACACGTACATACACATAGGTGAAAGCTTCTGCCTCTTTGTCTCCCAGCAGGTACAAACCGTTGATCACAGATTCCTACAGAAGTTGGGGGAGTAGGCAGGCATCTTTAGGAAAAGCCTAGAGCTGCTTGCCCAAGGCTTTGATAAATCCAGTCCTCTTGACTGTGCTCTGTACTTAGCTGCCTTCTCCCAGCAAATGGCACAGATTGTAATTCTTTGGCATGAAACAAGAAAGACTAACTACTCTGAAGATTCTATTACTTTGTTTTTCAGTCCTTGCTCCTAGTACACTGTTTACTATCGCCTTTCCCTCTGAAAGTGTTGAACACTTTCCACCTGCATCCCTTCTCCGTACGTGCACGTAGTGTGTCTATGCACGCAGCACCCGTAGGTCTCGCTGGAAGAGTGTGTCTTCTCCAGCAGTTTATCGTGGTGTGCCCACCACCAAAAAGGTTTCTTCTACCGGTTTCTGTAGTGGCTTTATAAGATGTGAAGCCTCCCTTTTCCCACCCTCTCCCAGTTCCAAATAAAGAACTTCAGAGGGTAGCTGTGCTGCTGCTGGTAGACGTGCAGCTACTGTTGTATTATGGGGTTTTGTTTTGTTTTGTTGCCAGCTACTTGACATTGTTTTACAGCTGGACTGCGCGACTATTTCCAAAAGGCTCAGCTAATTCTGTTGTCCTTTTTTATCAAGGAAATTCTTGAGAAACCACAATAAAGCAGCTGTAACCCTGGCAATGCTTACAACTGTGGCCAAAAATAGAAATCGGTGCTTCATGCGTTTTTCTTAATGATGGTATAAGGGTGTTGGGTTTTTTCAGTGTGGTCTTTGACATGTAGCCAAGTTAGGGCTTGGCTCTGAATGTTGAGTGTGAGCTTTATAAATAGCCCTAGATAGATGGGGCACCTCTTCGCTCGGTGGTGCGCCCTCTCCGGGCGGGCTCCTGCCTGGGGCAGCTGTGCCTTCGGGACGCGCTGGAGCATCTGCAGTGAGCCTTTTGGGGCACAGTTACTGAATACTTCACAGAAGGTGCTGATCACCTTGAGTCCCTGTTGGCTTGGAGGAGGAAGCTCAGCATCTTGCAGAATTAGGCCCGTAAGCTTTTGTTATTAATAACTGCCTTCGTGTTCGTTTTGCTTACAGACAGGATTTATTTGGCTTCAGACCACCAGTAAAAGTGTCCCTATAACTGGATTTTTATGCTTTCTCTGTACAAATAGAAAACCTTGGTTTGTTTGCCAACTGAAATAAGAGTTTATGAATGCAGGTTTTTTTCTGTGACATGTAACATGGCTAGTAAATGGGTGTGAAAAGGCTCGATGCTGGGAATTCAGTCTTCCCACAGGCAGAAGAGAGAGAGATGAGGGAAAATGACTTAAAACTTTGGGAAAGTTCAGTCAACAAACTAAGAAAGTGCAGACATACTGATTTATAAAGATACTATAACTTTTAAACATGTACTTTCAATCTGAAGGACTGCAGTAGGGATTTAAAATATGAGTATTTAATTTTTTAAAATTACATAAATTAAGTGAACAGCCCATTAATGGGATGCCTTCAGGATCACATGGCCAATTCAGTTCAAGTTATATTATCTTGCTGGCCGGATTTGAATAAGAATTAAGAAATTACTATTCAAAGTAGTATGGGACATTGATCCTCATTCACAATGAAATTCGTCACCATAACTACCTGGAATTCCACTGCTTTCACAGAGGTGTTCCACTGAATCTTCTTTATGGAGCAACTAGAAGGGAATTGTATTAGTCAGAGGAAAAAAGCTGCTAATTAGTTGTTCTGCCTACATGTTAAATGAAGTCTTGTCTTACAGTGAGTTCGCAGATAAGCAGCAAGACATGTCTAATGAATGGTAACCCAGCTCCAAGAGAAGGTGAACTCCCTCCAGCTGGTCCATTGCTTGACTAAAGGTTCACCTCAGGGGCTATTTATCTGTCCTAGGAGAGGAGCTTGCCTCTTATTTAGCAGCTGATACTTCATATTTGAACCTGGCAAATCGAAGCATGTGTGTTAGGGTTAACCAAGCTGAGTGATGTGCTTTAAGGATGAGTTGTTCTCTGTGAAATATCTTGAAGTGTCTTTGTTTAAACTGAATAACTAAAATTCACCATTACATGCAACTACTTACTTACTTATCATGATTTTGGAAACCCTTTTGAAAACACCTAGAAGTATGTCCATCTAGTTCAGTACTACACTGTGTCAAGCACATGTAAAGAGTAAAAGAAAAAGCTGCTATGAATGGTCAAGCAACTCTTGGCACAATTTAAAAAAGCAAAGTCAACATTATTAATGTTAACTACATTCAGTTTATTTTATAAATATTACTTTTACCAAGCAACAGCATTTTTCTTGACTTTGCTGCAGTGCATTTCAAGTCTTCTTTCTGTGATAATTAAAATGTGACTATCAGAATCTGATTTCGCTTTCGCACATTTTTTTCTTTAGTTCCAGTTTAACTCCATTGACTTGCTGCTAATTTACACTGGCATAAGTGCAAAACTACGATGCTCAGCAGTTCAGCATGTTGAGATCAAAACATTTTCAAACGTTTTACTGGCAGAGAACACTTGGAAAGGCACGTGCTGAGTATTTACATTGTTAATCATTTACAAAATGTGATGGTTATATGTAAGTACTAAAGTGAATGCTACCAGATCAGTTGATGTGTGGACATATAACTTAAATTAGCATTCTGGAGTTTGCAGTCCATGGAAAGAATTCCAGTAGATGATCACGAATGTTTGCATTGCTCACCGTTACCTGACGTTTCATAGGCTGGTGGTACCTGTACCTGATACAACACAGATGTGTTCCCTTGAAAATACTGGCAAAAACTTTATTCGTGCTTTTTCACGAAGTCTTTTCTGCACCTGGTCTCCCCTAAGGTCACAAATCACTATCACAGGGTTTTTTCCTCTTTTTGCTTATAATGAATAGCTAAAGTAAGAGTGTGGTAGCAAGGAGTAATGTCAGCGTGACTGTTGGTTTCAATAATCCATTTCAAATAATTGCAAACAAAACATAAAAAGTGTCTGTGTAACACAGTTAAGCAATCTACCACTCGTTTATGAGTACCTATGTTCCTAGATAAGAAATAAAACCACACTTTTTTTTTAACATTGTGTAGTATTCTCAGATATCTCTTCACTGCTAGCATCTTACCAGCAACGTAATGGGAAAGGGACTTCTCATGGGTTTTATATCTATGACTAAAACCAGAAGAGCCTAAAGCCTTAGAGGAAAGACTAGGCTAGTAAGATTTGCATTTGGCTTTTTAGTCCCAGTTGGATCAGAGTCACTTTTAGAGAGGCAGCTGGTGATGATCTGAATAATGATATGAACTGACCAAAACTCTAAACCTTTTGATTTAGCCGATGTGCTGAAATTTGTCTTGGACACTATATTTCTTAAACATGATATTTAACTTCATTTTAGAAAGTTACTTGGTGCCAGTGTTCTGGTTTTGACGTTTAAATTCCAAGTCAGTGGAAGGCTGTAGATGAGGGTGCCACTGGGGCTGCTCTCTGCTATTTTCAGATGATAATGAGTGAGGAAATTTACATCCTGAAAACTCAGTTTCCTGGTGTAGCATAAACTACAACCAGAGACTTAAACCCCAAACTTGTATTACTCATCTCTTTTGTAATCACTTAAGCTGTAAACGTGAGCTTGAATTTTACCTGATGAGCTGCTGCAGAAGTCCTGTGCTGGCCGTATGCCTGCGGTGTTGGTGTATGATTTATGTGGTGGGACGCTGTTTTAAAAAACCAGAACAGAATTCTTGGGAAAGAAGCAAATCAAGGAGGATGATGTGGGATCTGGCTATGAGCACAACATACAATTTTATTTTTTTTCTGTGACTGTAAATGTTAAAACTGGAAAAAACAAAATGTCTATTGGACTGACCATCTGACAGCAGCCTGAGGTTTTTTTTTTTAATTTTTTTAAAAGGATGTTGAAGTGTTATTGTTTGTAGTGTGGTAGCAACTAGAGACTTCTGTCCCTTTGTTCTAAGCAAAAAGCAGGCATGTATCAAAATGACAGTTTCTACCATGCAGTGACTCAGCTGAGACTGGTTTTCTGAAAGGTTTTCTGAAGTTCCTGTAGTTTGCTGCTCTGTTGTTTCTTCTTTTAAAGGTTTCAGTTTTCACTGCCTCTAGAATACTCTTACTGTGTCTGCAGAGTTTTATTCATCTGCCCAAGGAAGAGAAACCCCTCGGTGTGTTTTGTGTGGCTAATGGCAATTAACCAACAAAACTTGGAATAGGTTTGTTTCAGGGTCAATACAATTTATTTTAAGTGATTAAAAATAAAACCAGCTAAAACTAAAGAAAGAAAAAAAAAAAGAAAAAGAAAGAAACCCACCAAAACCCCAAAAAGGGGAAAATTACTTGAGGCAGGTGTGTGTCGGGGTATTATACAAACTAGCTGTTTAGAAGCTGGCTGGCAAGCCTTCTACCTATGCGTTAGACTAGTTTGTAATGGTTGTTTTCTCCTTACCTGCCTCTGATTTTAATTTTACCTGTCCAATGGAAATGTAAAATGAGCTTCTATAACACCAGGGTGGAAAAGCTGCGGAATTCCCCAGTCTGCAAGTCTTCCCTTGCACGTGGATCAAGGGGAGTATTTGGCTTCCAGTGCCAGGAAATGTAAAGGGAATTTTCTGGTGTCAAAAATGAGTGCTATGCAAGATGTGTGGCTTCATTTTTTAGTGGGTTTTCTGTGTGTGTGGTTGGTTTTTTTTCTTTATTCTTCTGAACAAACAAGCACACAAATGCTTTTTTATGAGAGACCAAGTTCATACAACAATTGTGATTTGGTTGCAGTTTCTGTTGCAACAGTCTCCTCTGAAAGATGTATTATAAGTGCCTCTTTTTTTGGTTTTTATTTATTGCCAGCCTGTGTTGGATTACAGAACTCTGGAGAAGAAAAAATACTTTAATTGAAACTTTGCTTTGCATTTTTGTCTCTTCTCTTGTTTTGACTTTGAGTTCAAGAGAGTACTTAGGTTTGTGCTTAGGCTGAGCTGGGTTCAGGTGGGTGCACAAAGCTGTGCTCATCTCTAACGCTACTCAGCACAAGTTGAAGCATTGCCTAAATTCAAAGCATTTTCTTGCAACAGCGCTGGCTGGGAGGGAAAGTGGGGCATGGAGGGACCTGACCCTCTTTGCCAGCCTACACCCTGTTTGCTGCCGGAGATTGTGGAAGACTTGATTGCCCAGTAAAGCCAATGGCAGGGCTCCCAGTGCCTCACTGGTGGTGGTGTCATTGCAGGGGGGAAGGAAGGACCTGCAGTGAAAAAGGGAGGGTGCCTTCCCTCTGCGGGGGCTGCATTAATGCAGCAGTGTGGCAGCAGCTGCCCTTTTTAAGGAGCTTGCTTTATTTATTTATTTCCCTCCCATAGAGTAAGCTGACCAGATTTGCCATTTATATAAAACTGGGACAGCCTAGCAGGGGGTAGGGTTGTCCATGCACAGTCTTCAGGGGATAATAATATCCGTCAGGGAATGACTGCCATGACAATTGCAGAGAGGGGTGAATTGCCGTGTGCGTGTGCCCACGCAGTGAACGGTTTCCTTACGGAGAGGAGGATGGGGCAGGCTCCGGGGCTGGGTGCTGCCTCTCCTTAGGGCTGCAGAAAAGCGCTTGCTGAACGGTTGAACTCTGGGCAACGTGCTCCTGTAAACTCTTCACCTCAGTATTGTTTAGAAAGAAGAAGGGCTCCAGGAATTGGTTTAAATAAATAAACAGAGCTAGCAAGGATCCTTTCAAGCTCTGGGTTTGCAGCTCGAAGTAAAATATTGTGGATAACAAAGAAATCGCTCGCCTAAGAGCAGTGTTTTTCTTCTTGTGCTGGGGATCTCTCTTTGTACCAGGCACCCAAGTGTGGCTCCTCTGATTTCTCCGGTCTCCGCGGGTCCCACGGAGCCGGGGTTAGTTGACGTTGGGGGCATGCTCCAGGGGCTGCCTGTTTTATCTGGCTCTTCCCAAGGGGCTGCATTGGTGGGGTGCAGTGAGGGAAGGCAAAGCTGTGGTACTGCGGGCGTTTGAAGGTTTGTTAATGTAGCTGTTGGATGAACAGTGACTGCCGCACAAAACCTTCTGCTGGTTTGAACGCTCACTGCAAGTTTTCAAGGGGAAAGGTGTTTTTTTTTTTTCCTTGTGTATTTTTAACTGATGTGCAGAGAAAATTAAACACAATTTGAAACAATCTTTGTTTCTTCTGCTCTGTCGAGGCCTCGGGGGCAAAGAAGAGCAAATAGCCCCAAGCCTACCCGGTATGTTTGAGTACCAGCCCTGTTTAGAAACCCGCTGTTTCAAAGCCCTGTTTACTTGTTGCTCACGGGACAGCTGATGCTCCGTTCCCCTACCTGGTCTGCAGTGTTCCCAGGGGCATTAAAAGTAAGAATTACAAACCTGTACATACAGAAATGGGGATTGGATTACCTGGGAAGATTCCAATAGCGTGGCTGTCAGTTCTTCACTTTTCCTCAGCTCTTAAAATTGTAGATTCAGCCTTGTGTCTTTTCTCCTGCGAAGGCAGTATACACATACGCCTTTACAGACGTACATACATACGTGTATTTCTGACAGCCACCCAGACGTGATTCCTGCTCTTTCCAAGTGCTTTCCAGTCTCTGAACTGAATCAGAGATACCCAATAATATCCTGTGACTTGGTCACTATTGCTGGGTACCACCAGCAATCCTGGTGCTGATACAAACCAAGCCATTCAGATTTTTCCATCACAATTACTTTTTTAGTTAAATGCTGATAAGTCTTAGCTATGTCATAGCTTGGTGAATGTCACGAGGAAGCAGATCACTTAATCAGTATGTTTTAACCAAATCTTTGAAAAGAAAAGGCACGGCACAATAAATTAGGGGCAGGAATATTTTTTTTTTTTCCTCTTTTGATGTGGTGATAGGACCAAATGTAGATGAGGAAGAACTGGGACCACAAGTCAAATGTTTTATCGAACTTACAGAAGACAGTGAACTAATAAAAGCAGGAGGAAGATTGTATTGGTTAAAAGCCTCTGATATCTTGAAAATTACGTACATCATTCCATTTCTCAGCTTTCGGTCTGGTTTTTGTCTTTAAATTGTTTAGACAGGACTATCTTTTTTGTGTGCATGTGTGGTTATCTGTTTACCTGTAGGCATCAATGTGTGCACATGTGCATATAATAAACATGTACCCCATAGGTGTGCTTTTAGAATGCTCTTCAGTAATTCTTTTTCCCTCAACTCCTAGATTTCAGTGTTTGACCCCCTACTTCAAGAAACCAAGAGATTAAGCAGGACCCATTATTTTGACATCAAATGCAAGCCCTAAACCGTTGCTAGGATACAGGATGTGGCACTATAATATTGCCGTGGTGTAAGGTTATATTGTCTTAAGTGTGGGGAGCAGGCCATATTATAAATCTAAGTAAGTTGATAGAAGAGATAACGATTGCTGCTCTTACACTGTAATTAAAAGGAAGGGAATGTGTATAAAACAATTTGGTCATATACTTTGCTTTTATTTGGACAGTAAGTGAAGCACTATCAATAAGCAATTTCATTACAGTCAGTATGGGTTTTGTCTACTTTCATTTTCCATCTGCATTAATTCAGAGTAACTGTATGGGTTTATTATTGATTGACACAGATATAAGCGATGCTAAAATTTGGCTGTGATGTCAGACCTGTTAATTTGCTTTCTTTATTTTTCTTTTGTGATCACATGAGTTGAAACTTGGCTTCTGATTTCAACAGTATGAATTTGGGGGTGGGTTTTTTCATACTTTCTATAGGGCTAAAATGAGCTGCAAAAATGGTATGTTGTGGCGGGGGGGAAAAGTTTGCCTTTGATTTTTATTGTAGACATGGGGAGTTGTGTAATTGTTTCCAATACAGTGTCTAAATGAGCCAAACCCGGTGCATGTGTGACTGTTGAAAACAGAAGTGGATTTTTTTAGTACTTTTAATTTGTTTTGTCTTTTCAGTATGGGGGGAAAAAAAAAACCCAAAACAAACACAGAACCCTGTCCCCCCAAATCAGCAAAATTGAGATTTTTTTTTTCTCTCTCTCTCTCTTTTTTTTTTTTTAATCCCAGTGAGTTGTGCTGAGGAATGGCAGTGGTTTATGTGTAGCCCCTGCATGCAATTGCCACTTGTAAAGCAGCTGGCTCATGTGGAGTGAAAGCCTGCACTCTGCTGTAGAGCTGAAGTCTCCATTACAGAGAAAAGAAGGCAGGCCTTGGACTACACAGGTGGCAGACAGGGTAGGTGCAGGTAGCTGCCTCCTGGATCAAGTTGTCCACTATGCGCACAGTGGGCCAGATCAGCACCGCAGCCTCCTTATCTACAAAAATCAGTGATTTTCATAGGTGAGGATGCTGCCAGTGATTCTTGGCTGCTTCACCGCTGCTGATGCACACAGCTGCTCCATGGGTCTTACTGAGATGCCAAAAGACCTTTCGGTGTACTCAGTGCAAGTGTGTTTATCCTTATCACATATGCCGAGCTGAAGGGACATCCCAGCTGGTACCTCAGAAAAGTAGTGTATGTTGGAGATGGATGAAGACTAACTGTTTACTGGGGCCAAAGTAGTGCATGTTTGGATGGAATGTAACCAAACAAGCCATTGTGGTTCTAACTGGTTCAGTGAAAGAGGTTAGTGCTCAGAGAGAGAGAGAGAGATAATGTGAGTTTTCCTACTCTGGGAGTGGGTACAGTGAGTGAAGCTGCTGAAGGCTGTACTGGAGCAGACTGGAGTGCTTTTGTGAGCAGCTGGTGAGGCTGCCTTGAGAGACTGCTGGTCAACAGTGGAGGGCAACACCACCATAAAGCAGCAGAGCTGCTCCCAGCAGGTTTCTCTGTCCTTCTTCCCACAGCTACCCAGGCTCATCCAGTTTGGGAAGCACCGCAGGCCTAATTGCTTCTGTTTCCCCAACAGAAAGTTTCCTTTCCCAGGAGTAACAGGTAAGGATCATATGCTCCATGCTCATGTAGTCCGACTCACTGGTTAATGGCTAAAGAGATTTTTCATATCCAGCAAATACCCAGCCCATTGACTGGTCAGCTGATGGAGAGTGCAAGGCTGTGTTTTAGCAGGCTGGGTGATGGCTGGCAGTTACGGATTTCAATGACTCCAGTGTTGCACCGCTTATATAAGGTTCTGCTTTGTGCTATTCAGTTGCAATTATTTTAGCGGCATCTTAGTCTAACAATGAAATGCTTCCATACCTATTTAACCACATCTGCGAGTATATCAAGTTAATTCTTGTGAAATATCTTTAAGATGTTAGCTTTATCTTTCCTGGTTTATGCATAAAATTCTGTAGTCTTGGCCCATAGGCTAACGGACGCCTGAAAAATCAGATTTGTTAGGTGTCTCCTAGTTCTCTGGATTCAGGACACCACAGTTTTAGAAGTGCAACTATGACCTGATCAAAATGAAGTTGGATGTGCAATAACAGGAGTAGAAAACAGTCTATGTATTTTGGCTAAAAAGCCTTCTCCAAGGTCAAAAAGAGAACCAGTAGCAGAGCCAGGAATAGAACTGTTATCTCCCAGGCCTTTTTCTTTTGCTTCTGTCCCAAAAGACACTATGCAAGGTACAATATCCATTTGACAAATTGCACAGTTATGTGATGAATTGCATTTATAATGCACATTTTATGGCCTCTTTTGGCCACTTCCTACTAATCCATCTTTCCTGGGGTATGTTCTTAACACTCCACAGCTCTTGGTGGCTGTTACGAACATTTTTGTGTTGTTGTTTTTCTCCCAAATGTAGATTTTACCGCAACTACTTTGGTCTGGAGCAGAGGCCTGGAAATATTCAGGGCTGCTCAGGTGATGGGTTTAAGGCCTGATGTCCTTCAGCCTAAAGGGGGTAGGAAGTCCTTTATATATGGCAAAAGGGACATGGGAATTTCCCAGTTTCTCACTAAAAACATAAATTTCTTCTACTGCTGCATGTTTATAAGGTCTGATACTTACACGTAGTTCTACGATTTGATACTAAATATAATTTGGACTCTTTTTCGTGAGACTTGTATCCTTCAGCCAAAGCTTTGCCTCTTGTTACTCGTGTCAAGTGTGTAGCAATCAGCAAGTTATCAATTACATCTTAATGTCATGTATTTAACATGGACATCCATACACTCGCTGACTTACTAGTAACGTGAATATTTCAGAATATCAACCAGTTATTTGCTGTGGTTCTAACTTCCTGAATTTCTTGTGATAAATATGCATTTACTAGGGGTAAGATAAAGTGACGGGGCTGGGGCGCAAGCTGCTGGGAGGTGCGTGGGCTTTGGCTCAGGAAGTACCTCGTGATCAGGGCAGCTGGAGTTGGGTGAGAGCCAAGCAGGACTTTGGGGTGTCCTTGAAGTTAGGCAAGTGAGGTCCTGGGTAAGAATGCATCTTAAGTATGTGCTTCAGTGTTATGATGAGCTGAAGAGTTGTCAAAATTTCTGAGGCATCTTCATGGTGACGGTTGGATTTTTGGGGTTGTACTTGTATTACTACCAGGATTGCATTGTGGTCTTAAAAACATCACTTAACCTTTCTGTCACCTAGTTTATATACCTGTGAAACAGATATAAAAACATCTACTTCTCAAAGATCTTATAAGAATTAACAAATACTGAAGTGCCTTGAAACTCTTGGTGAAAAGTCATTTACAGAGTTACAAAGTAGTATAATTGGCCATGTTTATAATATTGTGCCTCTGTAAATGCACGTAGTTCAATACTACAGTTCATTAAAAAAAAAAGTAAAAAATAAAAATACCTATATATTCCAGGTGCAAATTTGAAAATACTGCTATAAAACTGGGTCTTAAGCTCCATAACAAAGGGCATAGATGAAAAAACCTTTAATAGAAGTTACTTTTACGCTAAATTAACATTGTGGAAGTGTTTAATTTTCAACAAACCATATGACCCCTTTTGCTCTCCATCCTTCTCCCCAGAAGACTGGGAGAAATAAACTTGTCAGCACACCAACTTCATGCTCCTGCCTTTAGCATTTTATGTTGTGTTTCAGAAAACACGAACCATGGAAAAAAAATTGTTTATTTTTAAATATGAAACTACATGGACAATATTATTGTTGCGTTTCTTGAAATGTGTCCAGAATTCAAACCTGGAGGCAATAGACATGTGAGAGAGAAATTGGCCCTAGACAGTTAATAAATTCTAGGCAGAGATGCATAAATCAGCGAGGGTATTTTTCAAACTTTTTTTTTTTTTTTCCAAAGGGTGGGCATGGGGGAGGGAAACGTCTTTGGAGAATTGTTTTCTATCAGTTCAGAAAATAGAGAAAAGAATTCAGCAATACCCAGTGCTGGTTAGCAGATTGTCATTTTTGGGTTTGATGTTCCTGGGTTTAATTGTCTTTCATGTGAACAATGGCAGGAGCTCTCTAGTGTGCCATGCGAGCATGATAAAAGGGGGCCGTTCTTGCATAGCAATGCCTTTTTTTTATTATTAGCGTAAAAAATTAGCAAGCTGGAAGTCGTTAGAAGGAGTTCCATTGGCATTAATTGTAATGCAGCCTGAATTTGTTTGCAGACCAGTGCGGCAAGACAATAGCAGCAGGGAAAAAAAGCAATATTAATAGCCTTTTACTTATTGTATCATTTTAGTGAGCCTTAATAAGGTGTCTGCTGTCAACTGGAATTTATTAAAATATAAAAAAAAAGACATGGTAATTGATGTATTGCAGTAAGTATGGATGAGGGCTCAACTTGATTAATGTATGAGTTGGCTTTTTAAGGCATTTTAAAAAGGCTTCTTAACTGGGTCTTAAGAGACTGGCACAAGCCCACTGTAAACTACCTCATTGCAGTTGGAAAACAGCCTGACAGCTGCTGATGTCTCCTGTGGCTTTGCTTTTTTTTCTGATCAGAGAAAACTGAAGTAATATAGTCCTCGTCAATAATTGCAGTGCTTAAAAATCTTATAAAGGGATTTCTGTTCTTCCCTCCGGAGATAACTTTTCAAAGGTTAAATTAGTTTTACTTGTGTGTGCTTCAAATATCTCGGCTCCCAATAAGGATCAAGTTTGGTTTTAAATAAACTGCTAGTTTGTGTGTTGCATTGGATTAGCACCTTGCTGAGTACCTTCTCTTTCATTATGAGATGGACACTACAAAGCATTTTGTTTAAGTCTTGCTGGAGTCCCACAAAAAGCTGCAAGACATTGACTCACTTCGCTGGTTTAGTTTGGAGATGGGTACTGTCGTCATCTAGTTGTTTTTTGTGGTGAACTTCACCTGAGTTTATAATCTTTGCTGTGCCACTACTCAACATAACTTCAAGAAGTAGTCTACCAACAGGGAAGGACTGGTGAGTGATGTGGTGTATGGAGGATGTCTTGGGCATAGGTGTAAGGTGAAGTGACAGTGTTGAGTTTTATTAAAAATTTCCAGATTTGTCTCCTAGGATAATAGATGACTTTCTAGTGGCTAGACTAATCAACGTTCTTCCTTCTGTAGCATTGTCCCTATCAGTGCTGCAAATGTCATCCAAGTAGATATCAAAGTCAAAGGGAGAGAACAGACTTTTAATTTGTTACAGTACCATGTTGTCCTTCCTGATAGCTCCAGGCCTTTCCCAGAGGAAGTGCTCATGCTTCATTATGGATGTAAGCTTTATTAGTATAGACGTCATCGGGTTCAAGTGTTAGGAAAAGCCTTTGCTTGCTAACAAAGGCCATGGCCTTGGATAATTCAACTGTTCTTACTGAAGGTTGTAAGTCAGTGTGGATGATGCTCTACTGTTCTCCTTGTATTTTTTTTTTAACACTCTGATCCCGCTTGGAGATCGTATGATGTGATTCTCCCTCTCTGAAGGAGAACTTCAGTCCTCTGTTTTCCATGTGTTCCTTTTGCTTTGGATCCAACCACTTACCAGACAAAAAGCCCAGTTAAAGTAATTTCAGCAATCTGTGTAAGCCTATAGTCAATTAATCCACAGACTGCCATATATGAATAATAATGCCTCTAAGATTTCTTCTTCAGGTTTCAGATACCAGCAGTGCAGCAGCACAGTGTACATACTTGTGAGATTTTTTTTTTAGTTTTTTTTTTTTCCTTCCCCTTCTGGCAGGCTTACTACTAAATGAAATTTTTGCGTAGCTCTGAACATGGGTTTCAGCTTCTTTTTACATTAGAAACCTAAACTTTAGTTTCTTTCTCTGCAGGCTACCTTCTGCATGAGAGAGGCAGCTGAGGGGTGATTTTTCTAGGAACTTTCTTTTCACGTCACGTTTATTTTATTCAACAACACTTCTTTCTCCAGTAACTGTTAGGTAAAACAGTTCTCTCTTCTGTTCCCTGCCAACAGGAGAGAGTAAACTTGAATGAATTGATAATGATAGAGCATTGCATTAATTGCAGCTCCCGCTCCTTCTTCAGCCTGCCGGCCACCTGGGCTTTCCAGTTTCAAGCAGCACTCCAGTGGCTCTGCTATGCCAGTGAGGATAACATTTAAATATAGACATCTCAGATATTTACTCTTCTAGTTACACTGCTGTGGCAGATGCTGCAGTGGTCCAGTGCAGCATCTCTGCGATCCATGCAAAAAAACCCACCATGCTGTCCCAACGGTTTCTTCATTTAGCCTAACTCACAGTTTACATAATAATTCACTTCAAGGTCTGACTCACCTCGAGTCATTTTCTCCTTCTCATTCCCTTCTCTCCTTCATTTTTAGGCATGGGCTCTCTGAAATCTGTTCCCGAATATACCCAAAGGTTGCAAGCATTTGAAAGCTAAGTGTGGATTCTGATCAAAATTTTACAAATGGTTTCCATTTTATTAAGGAGTCAGATTGAAGACCATTAATAAAATGGAAACTCTGCAGCTTAATCTAACCTTGATATATTTCCAACCTAATGCATCTGCTTATAGTCCTGTCACCGCTGGATCTGAGCACCGAGAGCATTGCTGAATACATTTTCATACCTTTGCATTTTTTTCCCCCCTGTCCCAAGTTAGGCCAATTCTGCACTGTTCTAGGCATCTTTCTTTCCCTGACTTTGGCTAGGATTAGAAGAGCCATTCCAGACTTTATTTGATACCATGTTTGCTGCTAAATGTACAATTTATTTAGTGGAAAAGGAGTGATGCAGAACGGACACTGCACTTGCAATGGATTTTGGAGGTAAATGAAGACCAGGTGCTACACAGCTTGATCATCTGCTATAAGAGTTATGCTGATGAGCCACCTCATAGCACAACCATACCCAAATAACAAGTAGTGATGGTGATCAAGCAGAAGTCAGCAGGCCTGACCCATAACATTTCATATCACGCAATTAAAGTTACCATCCACATTTGGCCCTGCTGGAACTTCTGCTTTGCTATGAACTTTATGTGGACCCTTGTGTGCATAGATTTTTCTTCCTCCCACCCCAAAAATTCAGTTTCTTCCAGCTGATAGGTGGAGGTAACCTCATCTCCTTAGGTTGCAAGTCTGTTGTAAATCTGACTGAATGGATTCATCACTGAACTGTGGATTATCCTTGTGGCAACTACCACGTGACTATAAAATTCTGGTAATTAATGTAATTATTTAATAGTTCTGAGTAGAAAGGGGAATCTCAGGTGTCACAGAGGAGGTGTTTATTTAGGTGTTCAAAATGTTTTTTCCCTAGCTCTTACAAAGACTGAAGCTGACCACAGTAAATGGATGCAATAATCACCTTTGCAACGTGGATGAAGTGTTTGGGGGTGATGGCGAGTCCACTTGCACTTGCCATTTTTGATGTGTGTGCTTGAAAAAGCCCAGTCCATTCTTTTGTTCGGGTACGGTTACAAAGCCTGGCGCAAAGTCATTTCGGTGGCACTGAAAGAGGTCTCGTCTCTCGCTGCATCAGAGCACAGATCTCAGATTCCCTCTTCTGAAAGTGGCCTCTAGTTATTACATGAGTAAAAATACAGACGATCTCTGCCAGACACACACGGAGACTAGGTGTCTGTGCTGACACATCAATACAAAGAACTGTTATCACAGGAAAATTTCTCCTTCTAAACCTGGGCTTAAACTAATATGAACAGACATATAAAGGCCCCGGTGGGTGACCTTTGTTCGCATGAGAATATGTCTGCTCAGGGATTTCTTAGTTCATGTTAATTGATTGCCTGATGGGATTGATTAACTAATTGATTTACTGTGGTTTGTGATTTAACACTAGGATTGGCCTAGGGTGTGCTTCAAAAATTTTTGATGTGGAAGAGAAATTTGGGAAAAGCTGGCACTAGCAGTGCTTGTCTGTTTGAATGTGAGGGTGTGAATACTTGCCATGAGTAACGCTTTATAGGCTGGGTTAGAGCAAAGTAAGCAGAGAAGTAAATTTACAGCATCTTTCTTAACTCATCTTTATTTTGTATAAGCCCAGTTGAAGTGCATGGTAAAATAATGTCAGTGTGTGAGGTATCCATCTTCTCCATTATCCTTCTGCAGGCGAAGGGAGAGGGGCTATTGACAGGATCTGTGTTCAAAACCATTGTCCCTTCCCTCGTTCTGCAGGAGTGGGCTCCTAATCCTTATTCTCCGTGTGCCCCTACCTGCCCCCCCTGCCCCATCACATGGTGCATATATACTCGAGCAGCTCTTACCATGGAGGTACAGAGAAAGATGTGAAAAGCCTCGCAGCAAAAACCTTGCAACTAAAAGCACCCCTGATGCTGTGGTTCGCACATGTGTCTGCTTCCTGGCAACAAAAAAAAAAAAAAAAAAGGCAGCCATTTAGAGACACCAGAACCAAAATTCAGATCCATGTGACAGTTTTGAAAGCACAGTCTAAGTGCCTGGTGGATGCAGGTTTTGCTGTAGCTTACAGAAACTTGTTCCAAAGAAATCATGTCATAGGCCTGGAGTGAGGGCGCAATAGACTTTCTGTTCGCTCTCTGGGTATTTCTTGCTGCTTAGGATACCTGAAAAAAAAAACAACCCCACCAACATTATATATTTCCTATTAACCTGTTTTGAAAATAGTCTTCCTATATCAAAGCATGTTTAAAAAGCAGATTGCATTTGATAGCAGTAACTAAAATGCAGTAAGAAGCAGCCTTTTGATCTGTTGCAAATAAACGTTTCTGCAGATAAATACGTTACAAGTGTATTTTTGTTCACTTGCTATCAAATTTAATAACAACCAGTGGAATTGAGTTCAACCAAAATGGTTTCATATCAGACTTTGAATACATACTTTTAAATATTAAAAGATAATGATTTGTATGGCATTGTTATATAATGCATTTCTTGTCTT
Organism: Falco punctatus; assembly: GCF_963210335.1. Lineage (NCBI taxonomy): Eukaryota > Metazoa > Chordata > Aves > Falconiformes > Falconidae > Falco > Falco punctatus. The sequence continues at coordinate 25,114,023 of NC_137592.1, read as the reverse complement.
CTCTTGTGTGCATGTGACGAATTCCAGTCGATAAGCCCAGGACTCTGGAGTCAGTTGTCTGGCTAGTTATTAAGATTAAGATAAGTACTGAGAAGGGAAAGATACAGCGCATTGTACTGCCCTGCTGGGACGGGGCCACCTCGGATTCCAAGTGTAAACAATGCATTAGTTCTCCCTGGTTTATTTCAAACCCGAGGTGTACACTGTAAATATTTGGGAAATATGATGGAAGGAGTGTGGAAAGACTTTTTAAAATTTTTATCCATTAAATGTTATTACTAAAAAGTGAACCTTAGGCCCCCTTGGGTCCCAAATCATTACCCATCTGTAAAAATCCAAGACTAATTTTTGTTAATTGCTTATGGAAAATAACTTTTTTTTTTCTTCTTACCCAAGCCATAAAAAAGCAGACAGACATTGGGACGACGTTATCACTAGGCACTTCATGCTGAATGTGCCACGGCAATAACAACATAGTTAACGCTCGCACAGCAAAGCTCCATTAGGGTTTTGAGGGGGGAATGGGACTAGAAGGCCTGAACTACAAAATACTGAAGCTAATGCAAAGTCTCCATATGACTTCAATAAACTTTGGATCGGGTCCAAAATGAGAGTTAGTGAGGTCAGTGCTTTCTGAGCATGTTGGAGCTGTTATTGCTGGTGTCTCTGTGGTGGACTCCTAAGGGCATCACGCTGCCTTTGCTAAAGGAGGAGAGGGAGAAAGTTTTTCTGTTATTCCAAAACATTACCGAAATACTAAAAAAAAACCCCAAATGTTTCCTGAAGTTCGGTTCGTGATTCTTTCTCGCTATAATAAACATGAGCTTTGCTGCAAATTGGTAGTCAAGGCTTTCAAGACAGCAAAGTCTGACTTGTCTGCAGGCTCACTGGAGGAGTGATAGAAGGCAGTCATTTAGAAAGTGCATTGGAGCTGCGTGCTGTGCAATGTAGAGCGCTGGGTAGCAATTAATTTTTTAATGAATTTAAAACTAGATGTATGGAAATGCTTATATAAAATGTATACACTGCTAAACAGCTAACTAGTCCTTGGGGTCTGCGTTTTCATTATCTGTATGTAAATCATTTCAGCCAGCATGATCTAATGAGTCAAAAACTGCTCTGAAATTTGAGGCACTTCTTGAAAATCCTTATGCCCTGCTTCATCATTTGGACCTTACAATGAAGCTATGTCTATCCTCTGATTAATTACCTCTTATGTGGAGATAGTTTGTAGGTTTCATTGTGTTTCAGAAGGGTTATTTCTAAACTCTAGGAATAGCCTGCCTTAGTGGGAATGGAAAATAAAGGAACATTCAAAACCATTCAAGAGAAACCAGAAGCACAGCTGAATCGTCCCCAGTGACCCCTCCTAAATCTGATGTTTCTTATGTGGTAGGAAATAAATTAATAAAATAGTTAACTGTAAAAGGCTATCCAACCAAACCATGCAAACCACTTTTTCCTGAGCATCAGAAAGTTCTATTACGGAACTAGAAGCTGTCTCTTCCCTTCATATGCCTGTTAAATCATTGTGCTTCCTTAGCTCCCCTAAGGTATACGCTAAGGCTTCCTCTTAACCAGCAAAGAAGATAAATAGCTCCTCTATCTGCTGTTTACAGGTATCTTAAGCAAAACCAAAATTATAGCAGAATCACTGTGGCATCGCAGTTTCTTACAGAATCCTGCATATAGAACAAAAAGTTGTAATACCTCTGAAAGAATGTATAATACATGAATTATAAAGTGTGTGTGTGTATATATACTTGCATGCATGCTTTATAACTTCAATTACTTTTTTTTTTTGAGGTGTATTAGTAATTAAAAGAATATCTAAGCTTGATGTGCTGTAACCAGATAAAAGAAATGTACAGAGTGGACTGGAATATTTAGAATACCACGCTCTGTTTCCCACCTCTTTTTTCACAGTGTGAGCATTATATCATGGTTGTGTACATTCCAGTTAGCTGCAAGTGAGAAATCACTGCTGAGGTCGCTGAAATGTCAGCGCCACATACGCCGAGGACAAAAATGGATGGAATTCCCTGTTATAACTCTAATTATCAAAACTCATAAGATACAAGAGGAAAATGCGTGTGTCCTATATGCTGCGTACCGCAGTCTAACAGAGACACTGCCTGGCTGAAAAGCCCTACAAACAAACCTATGCCCTAACCTATTTCATATTTTTAAACATTTCATGCACCAGGTGAGTGAGTTTAGTCTCTGGCACACATGTACGGCTTTATGCTGTATACTCGCTAGGTGCTCTTGAAATCAGCTACATGTTTTTTAAGCTCTTTGGCTAAACCCTGTATGGTTTGAAATACCCAGGTAGTTAGCATTCCTGCCAATTTGATATGATTGAGACCTTTACTTGAACTGACCTCAGAAGGAATAGAAGACTAATTGAGGCAGCCCTAGTTCTAGCTCTCTAGAGGTGTAAAACACTGCAAATGGTATCTGGTGCATGCATAAAAAGGTTTACATAGTGGAAGAGGGATATGAGAAGGAAAAGAAAGAATCTTCTTTCTCCACCTCTCAGCAGCCTATTCCCCCCTTCCCCCGAAGCTTCAAGAAAAAAATTATTTTATTCCCTTCTTAATGTCACTGCATGGTAAAATAATAAGAAAAAAAAAAAAAGAAAAAAAAAAAAAAAAAAAGAAAAAAAAAAAAAAAGAAATGCACCCAAACAATGTAGGAGGTAAAATTAGGACAGTACTTGGGTGCCTCGGGGCTGTAATTAAAGCTATCTAGATAAAAAGAGATATTCTGCCTTAGATTTATGTTCTGAGGGGGGGAAGAAAAAAAAAAAACCCGCTGAAAGTGAAACAGCAAAAGAAATCCGTAATTCCAATGTGTTCAACTCACCCATCAGAAGAAATGGCATTAATTCAGGTACCCAATTACTGTAATGTGGTTCAGAGCACCTCAATAGGTGTTTCAATCTCAAGCCAGGACTAACATTTGTAATCCTTTAAATGCACTTAAGAAATTGATGTTACAGCCCCACAATCTGTTAGGGGCCTTGCTTCCTGGCTGATTGCAAAGTATCCCACCATTAATTGGATCATCAGAATGTGATCCGCGTTCTGGTCCCCGGATTATGTAAGACTGACTTTGCTCTGACGCGCTGAACCAGAGGCTTCTTTTGCTGGATATTTTGACCCTTAATGTAGATAAGTGGTATTTTTCATCAATCTTAGCTTGCATTAAAAAAGGGAAATGTCAATTCAATGTGGGGCATTTAACTTAATTCAACATCTTTTAATTTAATACCTTGGAGAAGTTAGTCCGTCTCCGACCTGCCGGAGACTTCTGTTGATGGAATGGTTTATGGAGAAGGGCTGAAGGCATCTTGTTCCCGCTCCATACCACTGTCAGTTCCCAAAAGTCTCTTTATACTTCATCTCTGTATGAAAAAGTAAGATAGTAAAAAAAAAAACAACAAAACAAAAAAAACCAACAACAAACCACAAAAAAACCCAACCAACCCACAAAACCCCACCAAACAGCCCCCTGACCGTCTTGTATTGGTAATGGGACTGCTCCACATGCCTGAGGGAAAAGAGACAAAAAAATTAATTCAGTGTTTACTACCCCGTTTTCTTTTGGGGCTTCAGGTTTTCTTGATTTTTTTTTTTATTTTTTCGGTTGTGAATCAAGGTGCTTTGATTAATTCACTCAGTATTCTTAGCATGTTTTGGTGCTATAATAAAAGCTAGTTTGGAAATCCTCTACATGGATTAAACCTAAAATCCTGATAAAAATAGGGGACATGCTTTCTGACATGAGTCTTAATTTTTTTTTTTTTTTTGAGATTATTACCAGAATAGGAACAGGACATTTTGCAACACCTTTATCTCCTTTTTTTTTTTTTTCTTTTTTCTTTTTGTTGTACTGAATCATAAAAGCCCTCCTAGTGCTTCTCTTCCTGATACTGAATGCATTTGTCCCAGTGGTACAGACAGGAGTTCAAAAGTGACTGCAAGATTTATTTATTTATTTTTAAACGAAAATAGTAAGCTTTCCAATTTTCTGGGCTTGGGAGAACCATTATATGGTATGGTATCTCTTGGCCTCATGGTTGTAAGGAGTAAGGATGGTGAGGTGAATAGAATCACATTAGGTTTCATGACCAAGGCTTGGTATTGTTTCTCCTGGAACTGATCATAGAATCACAGAATGGTTTGGGTTGGAAGGGACCTTGAAGACCACCTAGTTCCAACCCCCCTGCCATGGGCAGGGATGCCTTCCACTAGACCAGGTTGCTCAAAGCCCCATCCAGCGCTTAATAATCCTGGGTATGGCAATGACTTCAGTAAAGTTAGTACCTGCTATCTACATACATTTACATCAGAAATCACTGGCAGAATCTAACTTTTTTGATGTTTCAGAGAAAGAGCAAGCTCTTTTCATCTGTGTCACATGAAGGCAGATGTTCATACAAATAATTTTGGAGCTCAGGCTGGCTGACTTGGGTTTCCTTTCTCTTGTTTTCTGCCGGGATCCTGGATTTATTTTTCCAACTCTCCTCTTCTGTGAGTCATTCGAAACCAGTGCTGTACTGTGGGCAGGGAGATCTGCTGAGGCACAGCATTGGTGAGGTGTGGATGGGCTTCATGGCTCACTGCAGTCTTCTAGGCTATGGAGACTTCTGGAGAGGTCTTCAGAACTTTACAGGTTGAGGAAAAACAGGCTTTTGAGGCAGCATCTTTGTTTCATGAGAAATGTTCAATCCCACGGAGAATTGGACTGAAGAGGGTAGTTCTTGCGTTTGTCCCTCTCTCCTGCTGGCCAGGACCAATTCAAAGTCTGCTGTGCAGGGAAAAAGTCAAAACTTTGAGGCAGGGAGTGTAAATCAGAGTTTTGGGACAGCCTTGTTAGACATCTCATCTGTACGGCTCTTGCAGTCGCTTAGGATGCCACCCTGTGAGGTTTCTCAGCATGTCGGAGCACATAGTTGTCCTTGTCTTTGGTGCACGCTAATCAGGTTTTGTAGATTAGCAGAACACCTACGTTAGCCTTCTCATTGGATTTACAGAGAACAATAAACAGAGATGCATAAAAAGGCTTTTGGTGGGAGACGTTTTTGTGGTCTTGAACGCAGATAAGAAGAGAACTGGTCTGGCGATTGGAGTGAGCTGACTTACAGCTTAGCAGGAGGCAGCAGTTTCTGGTGTTGGGCTGGGGGTTTGGGGCTGTGTGAGGTGTTTCTTACTGATACAAGGTGCATGGCTCATACTTAAGTGCTTGACCTTGCCTTTTTTGTTTCTTCTCTCTCTCTTCCCCCCGCCCCCCTTTCTCCTTCCTTCTCGATATGAATTGAATAGGCAGGTAGATATATACAGTTCTGGTCAGCCTAATTGGCGCTAGAGGTGATATGGTGCTACGCTAGGACAGGATAACCTTTAGGTTTAGGCTCCTGGCTGGAGCACAGGACACGTGCATTCAATTCCCAGCAGTTCTCTTGCTGGTCTCTTTGAATTGCATGATGTATCGGTCATGGCGGTCTTCTCTCTTCGCACTTGTATGGCTCCTGGCGCAGGAGGATCTCACTTGCAACAGTAGATACCACTGAACTGTAAATAAGAGCCCTGGCTAGAGCTTCCTATAAGCAGGTGACTAGCTTTCAAAAGTGTAATTTATTTTTTTTTTTACCTAGCATGTTTCACATTACAGTCTCTGAATGTCTATGTTCTCCTTGAAATTGGCCCCACGGATGAAGAATGTGAGTTTGTGCTGTAACGTTACGTACTGGCTATACGAACATGTAAAGAGATCGAGAAGTCCAGAGATGTATACTTATATATTATCCATGAGGGAATTACACCTACTTAAGCTTAAATATTTTCACAAGCAGTGTTGAAGGAAGCTGGTTTGGCCATGTTCAGGCCTGGTATAAACAGAATCGCCTTTCCTGATGTGAGTGAAGCTGCACCTACTTCTGCCAGGCCCAAGTTGAGCTGTGAGACTTCCAGATAAGCACTAGTCTCACAGCTCAACTTGTTCAACACTGATACAAAGCTCTTTTATGAAGAGGGAAATATAAAGCAATATTGGCAAGTCTATAATTACTTGGGCTGCAGAAGGAGCGTATTGTTTCTTCCTGCTTGGAAGGGCCTGTAGGGAGAGCAGCATCTGTGGTACCTCTGGTATTGATAGCATTCCTACAGCCACTGCGTTTTCCAGCAAGCTTTGTACTAGCGTAAGATGCTTCTGAGTTATCCCACTGTAGGGAAGGGAAAGGAAACCTTTTGTAGCTTGTGGCAATACCTTCCTGGGCGATTGATTTTAAGCACAGAGAGTGTATCTCGGGGTGTTTTGCTGTATGGAGTTGCATTGGAAGTGCGTCACTCCCCATCTGTTTAATTGGAGTCTTGGGTGACACTTCTCTGCTGCCTTATCCCCGGATAGAAAGCTGATCCACGTTTTAGCTTTAAGTACACTACAAGGTTGGAAAGTAAAGTTGAGTTTGCAGTGAAGCAGATATATTGGCTTCCCATGCTTTGAAGACAAATGGAGTCTCATCCATCGCTGCTATACCAGTATGCCGTTGCTGTTTCAGTCTGCTTTGGGTTAGGATTTCAGCTTGCCCTTCCTTCCTAATGGGGTCCCTTGGTGGAGAATGCCATCCAAGTGCAGGATGGATGAGATGCCCTAAGGACCTGTATCCGGCTTGCCTTTCAAGCAGTGCCTTGCTGAACTGTGAACTGGGCTTTTCATGGAGTGCTGCATGAGGATATGAATTCAACTTTGACGGGGGGTGGGGGAAAAGGGAACAACCACCGCACGAGCAGCATGTGTCAGCCTGAAAGCATACGCTATTCGGTGGCAATATTAATATGCATCTAAAATTATTTTCTTGTGGTGTCTTAGTATTTCCCAGGGGCCCCTTTCTTTGTTCTAACTCCCTGTGAAAGGGGCAGAGAAAAATGGCTGGTGCATTTGCTTTGGCCGCTGTCAGTGGCGGGCTCACAGCAGAATTAATTCTGCCCTCTCTAATGACTGTCAATTACCTCATTGCCAGGGGAATGGCACCCTCCACCTGCAGGACAGTAGCAGCTAAGTTTTGTTACACGGGACAACACGCTTCTCTCCTCTGGGCTGCCCACAAAGGCTGGAGCATTTCCGTGGCCGGTGCAGGTCTCCCTGCTTGGTGACACTCGCCTGTCCTAGGGTCAGGCTGTGTGGCGACGCTTGTGTGTCCACGCTTGGCATCTTACTGGGTTTGGGTTTTCTCTGGAAAGCAAACCGTGTTTCCTTCACTTGGTGGAAGAGGGGGAAAGTTTAAAAGAAGTGGGTGGGATGAAGCACGAGCTGTAACTATTGTGATCGTATCCTCACCTGGGCTTCTCTGTTCCCTGGGAAGATGTGCTTGCAAGATGTGGTGGATGTGTATAAACACTGAATGTTTTTTGCATTGGGTTGCAGCCTTTTTGGGGGTTAGAATCCTGCCTGAAATCATGAGTCCACTGTTCATACAGGCCCAACTGCACAAATTGTGAATACTTTTCAAAGCCCTGCGGATTAATTCAGCAAATTCAGACCATCATACGCAGTGGTGTAAAACAAATGCCCTGTTTCTATTCCCCAAACTTGTGCTAGCTATGAGTAAAAGTATTTTACCTGTCCAATTAGTTGGATGCTGTTGCTAAAAATGTAGAACAAAAGCGTCCTGTTAGGGAGTGCTAGCCAGCATGTGCTGGTACGATGTGAGTGATAGCTCACACGTACTAGGGTGTGAAGCTGAGCAAGTGTTTTAAATGGTTGATCTGGATTTCAGTGGTGTGCCAAGCTGTTCCTTGAAACACTCTGTACGGTACAGTAATTGCAGGGTATGGTCTTGTATAAGGAAGCAGATGTGAATCACAGGTGAGCTACTTTGGAACGACGACAATGGTGTGAGCACTCTCCCTGCCTTTGCCTTCCCCTCCCAGTCTCTCATTTTCCTATATATCTTTTATTAATTTTTTTTTCTTTTCTCCTACCACACAGGTAGGCATGTTCCAATGGGTCTCTAAACCTGCTACGTACTGGTTAATCTGGTTCTTGTGTTTGATTTAAATGTCTTTTTTCACCTTGCCTACCCCCAAAAACCCACACTGCATCAGGTAGCTTTGGATGTACCAGTAAGTGTATGTTACAGAGGGAGAAGTGAGACAGGGCACGTGTCTTCACCCAAGATTTGGAAGTGGTAGGAAATGACCTCTTACACTTCTTTTGCTTTTTAGATCTTTAAGCCCTAAGCCACCCTAAATCTACTGTCCCTATAAAAAGCTGCATTTTAAAAGGCTTTAGGAAGCTTGCTGACCTTGCAACCTACTTTGTAAGGAGTCTGCACCCACAGCTATTAAACAAAATTAATTTCAGCACTTTTAAATTGTTAATCTTGCAAAAGACAACTTGCTTGCTCTCCAGTGATCCCACAGGTCATCATTCTGTGAGCTGCAAGCCATCACCAGGGTTCATGGCTCTGAACATCATCAGTCTGCTTGTGGTCTCCCAAACGCCTTGCAAAATTAATTCCTCTGCCCTCCACTTTTCCTCCCCAGCAGCTCTTTGAATTCTGGGCGCTTGGTGAGCAATGTGTGGGTAGCAGCTATTCACCAGTAGCCACGCCACAGATTATTCTTATTTTAAGGTTACTCTATCCTAAATCAGTGCTTCCAATCCTCACTCATGGCCATGAACTCTGGGCAGCAGGACATGAATTCAGGTAGGAAATGACAGTTTTTAGTCTTCGGAGTGTTAGGGTTTCTGTTGAAAGGGCGACGTCTCTTGGAAGTTAAGTTTCTCCATGCCCATGGGGCAGATGCTTTACCAAGTACTAATTTATTTTGAATCTTCTTAAAGCGTATTTTTCTCTGCCTGGCCACAAAACTCAGAAATGCTGCTTTTTCTCCTCCAGGTAGCGGTACGTGTGACTGGGCTGGGGAGTGGGGGAGAAAGAGTAGGCTGTATCTGGTATTATCATGCCTGGTTGTCCCTGCTCCTTCCACCTCTTTTGTCTCTGCCACTCAAGCCAATTTCAGCCATCCGCCGACTCTCATTTGGGATAATAGCCTCTCTTTTTACTGTTGTCTTGTCATGTTTGATTCGGCAGCACAAGGGTTTTAAATTAGCCAAAACGTTTGCATGCTGGGCTTACTCTGCTGCCACTACCAGTTGTAGAGCCACTAAACCACTTGATGCTGAAATTGATGATTGCTCGGAAGGAATAAGAAATTGTTGGTGGCTACCGGGAAGATTCATTCACGAGAGCCCCTTTTAAGAAACCTAGGGGGGAGGGAGAGAGAGATTTCCTTCATTTTCCTGCTGCCTGGCTGGTGGTTGCATTGTGCTTGTGCCAGGCTCCTGCTGAGTGATTACAGCCTTGCTAGGCTGCGTAGTTCCTGTGATTTCAACATAAAAACAGAAGAAGAAAAATACAGAGGGGAAGGAAGGGGGGGAATAAGGCTCCAGAGACTTGCAGTTCAATTCAATAACGTGGAATCATGATGTTTTAACTCGCTACCCACTTTTTTTTGTTTTGGGTTTCTTGGTGTGGTGTTTTTTTCTTTTTAATCTAATTTATTCCCCCGTGGCTAAAAGTAACTTTTTGGAAGGTTTACCCAGTAGAAGACTCTCTGTATTGGCCTGCCTGAATTGGTGATGCTAAACCACAGCTGGGCTGTAAGCAGTGTTTAATATTTTCTGGATTAAATATGACCCATCACTAATGGGATCTGGGATCACCAAGAAACTACACTTCTACTGATATGCACACATGCCCCCCCAAAATGCCTTTTACTTGTTTATATTACTGTTTAAAGATATGAAGGGCCAGAATTTATAATGGAAAAGATTATGATAGCGCTTGAGAAACTGTACAAAGAGAAAACAAATGAAGCCATAGAATTAAATGTGAATGACTAGGGTTGTACAAGGGAGATGAGTTCAGAACTATATACAATCACATATGCAAAGTGAGAGAGGCAATTTTTATTTCCACTGACTGAGTTTGGTTTCTTTTTGGAGAGAGAGAGTATGTTTTGTGTTTTGCCTTGCCTTTTTTCTTTTTTAATATATACTAGCACTAGCTTCTGGGTTACGGTGATGATAGGTAGTCAAATGGTCAGAAAAGGTCAGTAAGACCCCCATGTACAATGGTTCAGGATTTCCAAGTCCAAAGACAAACACTGTCTAACAGAAAATAGTAGCAACTGTGGCTTAAACGCAAACCAACCAACCAGCTAAACCCAAACCCTCTGTAAGCCATACATGCAAGTTGCCAGACAGTTGGAAGCATGGCTTCAGATATATAAGTCATTATACAGTGTCACAAATGAGACCTTAAATATAATATGTGGGAATACAATTGTATAGCATCCAAGCCAAGAAAGACGTTCTTATTTCATCTACTATTGCTAACATTATTAGGAGTAATATTTTAGCATTTTTTCCTTATTACTAAGTCATTATTTCTCTTGCATAAGATGCCCTTTTTCTGCTAAAGAAAAAAAAACTTTTTTTAATACAACTTTTTTTTTTAAATACATAAATCTTGTAAATTTGTAGGTGTTGGCATCCAACGATTTCTTTATTTCTCTCTTGTATGTAATAAATTGTGAAGAAATCATGTGAATGGCTAAAGCTCTAAAAATACAAATCTAAGAGGCCGACTCTCTGGGGCGCAGCAGCGGCGTGCTGTTGTGCGAGCCCAGCTCTCGGGGCTTTCGTCTGCGCCAATTAACAGTAGATTGGAAAGCCAGGCGACCATGATGGGTTTAGTCCTGTTATCTGTCTCTAACTGCTGCACTGTTCAGAATTGCTGATTTCTCTGCAAAATCGTGACAGATGTATTACAGGAAAATGTATTGGTCGAGTAGCTAGTGAGAGAGTTAATGCAAGGGATAATAAGTAGCTAAGGCTATGTCCTCCAGCAGACTTTGATGTGGTTTGATAATATATGGGATGGGTCAATCTGCCCTATTAGCAAATGTAGCCAGTTTATGCTCTACATACAAACTAGAGATTTGATAAAGCACTAAATTAGTTTTCACAAGGTATTAGATGTTAGATACTTAATGGGATCATCATGCTTTTGCTACACTTGGTTAAGATGTGTTCTGTAACAGAAGCATGAGGCAGCATGACATTTCACCAGGAAAGGAAGCGTGTCTTGTGACTGAATCACGAGTCTGGGAATTATAATGTCCAGGCATCACTCAGCTTCCAAATCACCGTCCGTCTGATTTACCAGAGTGGTTTCTCTTTTTACATCTGCTGAATGGGACTGTGTCCTTCCATTTTCACTTTGCCTCCTTGTGAAGCTTAAGCCACCAGTCCTTGTAAGTGGTTTGGTTGGGGGTTTTGTGGGGTTTCTTTTTGGTTCTTTTTTTTTTTTTTTTTTTTTTAATCCTTGGATGCAAAGGGTGCAAGTAATCACAATTCTGCGAAGCTTCAGTTGCACAAGACTGATACTGTCCCACTCAGTAGGGCTGGGAAATTCCCTGCATTTGACGTCAAATAACTTACAGGTTCAAGCACATTTGAATAAGTAACCCCAGCAGAGTGTGACAGCAGAAGCTCAGGGTTTTGCTATAGTGCCCCACAACCGTGCTCTGCGTTCGCTCTGTGCCGGTCTTCAACTACTATTTAATAGGTGAAGTAAAACCAGCAGTTTAGCAAAGCTAGTAAAGTTTTTGTACAGCCAAAAATCCACTGGTAAGATACGCCACGTGGGGACAACGACCTTGTCTTCACACGCCTGCACCCATCTTACCGGTGGGGAACATGGGTGAAGAAGGTGACCATCCCGGGACCACACGCCATGTCAGTCTCCAGGAGGGGTCCTGGGTGGGCGCATTCCCCTTATCGGAGCTGATGTTTGGTCCACTAAAGCAGGCTGCTGCTGTGGTTAGCTGGTGACGCTTTTGTAAGCTTGTGTCTTCGCTGTGAAATGACTTTTTTTGTCAAGTCCTATGATTTTTGTCCTGTTAAATAAAAATCTAAAACTGCTGACAGCAGCCTATGCCCACAGCTACCTTCAGAAAACTAAGCTTTAAAACCCATTAGGCATTTTGTATTTATCACATTAATCTAATTTTTGCTAATGCTATTTTGCCCTGTGTTTACAGATACTATTCTTAATTACATTTGAAATGCATCATTTTGCTTTCCCTAACATCTTACTACTTAACGCAAGTAGCTGGTCCTGAGTGACCGCTGCCAGGCTTTGCACCTCTCCTAGTGCTCGGGAGACGTTCCTACCTTTTTTGTGAAATGCAGCAAGAGTGTCATACATAAAATGATCCCGTTTGAAAGGATAGAAGCCACATCCCAATATAGATCACAGTGGAAAATGACTCAAAATTACATGACAGCTTCTCCCCCGTTTACCCCCCCGCCTCCTTCCCTTTCTCAGCCTGTTTCCCAGTTGGGCTGCGGTAAGAAATGCGTCGTGTATTGTGGCATTTTAGTTTACTGTTACTAATAATCCCTTTGCATCTTTCATTAGCGTGTTATTTATAGGATTGCGAAAGGGCATCGGTGCTGCTCAGCCTGCGAGGTGGTGGTGCCGGTGTCCCAAGGACTGGAACGTTTTTTTTCAGAGCGCTGGGTCCACCCTGCTCTCCGCAGTGGGCTCCCCAGCTCTGGCAGAAGCCTGTGCCACGCTTTGGGCTGAAATCTTGCCTATTAAAACCCACTGAGGCCAGCGTGGGCTTCGGATGCTTGTATAAACAAGGAGACTTTGCCTCGTAACTCCTCCTAAGCCTGCACCTGACGAGCTGCTCGGAGCTGGAGGGCTGCGTTTTCCCTAATAAATTCCAGGTTTTGAACCCACTTGTTAGTCAAGCGTTGTGCACACTAACTACAGCGAGGGCCCTGGGCATAAATTACTCTCACGTGGCACTGTCTCCGAGCAGCCCCCCAGTTATGGATTACTTTGTTCTCGACTTGACAGGAACATAATTAGAACTGTTGATGAAATCTACCAAATTGTTCCTCCGTGGCCTCAATGGTCAGGAAATTTGGCTGAGTCGTATTTGTCACCGAAGTAAAGGCTCTAAACACTTCATATTAACTACGTTATTAATGTGCCCTCTAATCTGTCCGTGAATTGGTAACACTTGGAGTGAGCTTGTGCTCTAATAGCACCTTGTGATGAATACACTGGGATGCTGTTTAAAAGTTTCTGGAGGGTGGCGGGGTTGGGGGGACGGGAGAAAAAAAACCCACAACCAACCCTTAATAGAAAGTGAGCATCTCTAGGTTGTTTCTCTTCTCTGTATGTGCATTTTTTATGTTATATTTTTGTTTGTTTAATTGGAGATTCATTTAGGCTTTACATTGACAGACCGTTTTCTGTTCTATAGGATTTGCTGACATTTGGGCTGTTTCATTGCCAGAGGAGGCTTTGTGTGTCCCAAAGGAAGTGAGTGATCTGGCCATAACAAATCCTGCCAAAATATTTTAACACCGTTACGATTTTCTAATGCAATGCGTAGTGAATGTGACTAGAAAAGGATGGTGAGTCCACGAAGGGGGTTCGCTCCCTCTCCTCTGCCGTTTGTCTGGTGGAACAAGCACGCAGGAGCTGCCGGGGGGGTGGGAGACTGCAGCCAGCAGCGGGGTGGGGGGGTGTGTGTGTGCCCCCCGATGCGTACAGCTTCAGTCGTGGCAGTGGCTCACGCGTAATCTTGAAGCCAACCTTTCAGTTTTGGCCCTGCTCCTGAACTTTCTGAGAGTCCAGGGTGATCAGAGACAGCGCTCTTGTTACGTTCAATACATGCATTTTGGCAGCGGTGAATGTTCAGTAAGGTAAAATGAGGAAACGCATGTTAGACACTTAGAGGTGAGAGAGAGATTAGTGGCTGAAGGTCCTAGAAGTTGACAAGCTGCTCCCTTGGGTAAAACAAACTCTTAACTTCAAAACAAAGGGAGATCTGATACTTCGGGATGGTTTTGAAGAACGCTAAGGTGGCTCTTAACTGTATACTTAACTATATACTTAGGTATAAGTGTTAGAACACAAAAATAAGAGTTTTCACATGTAGCATTCAGGGTGGCGAAGACAATTCTGACAACCTGATGTTTAGCATAGAGCTGGAAGTATGGCAAAACAGTAATGTAGATCCCTGAGCTATTGTCTAAAGCAGCAGGTTCATCAGCTGCTGTTTTTCTAATATCTTGGTGATTTGCTCATATTAACTTTAACATCACCCACTCATCCCCACCCCCCAAAAAAACCCAAACTATGGCTTAAACTGGTATTTGGTAAACAAATTCAGCAAGCAGTTCAAACTGTGCTGACCATAGAGTATCAGCCATCATCTCTTGTGCCCGACATACACCGTGTTGCATTGCTCTGGCAATTGTCTTCTGTGGCACAGTAAACTCATGTTTCTTTGGTCATTTTACATTCACAAACTTAAGAATAAAGTAGCTGACCTCGTATACCAGCAAGTTTTGCTGAAGGGAGGAAAACTAATGAGAAATAGAAAGGTTGAGCACAACCACGGCTTTGGAGGTTGCTCTGCATGAGCAGATCTTTCTGCTTCTACTGAACAGTCCCATGGTTTTGACTTGGTTGAGCGATTTGTCCCTGACATGTGTGGTCAGGTACTCAAATGGATGTAAATAAAGTCAGGCCTTCACTGCTGATGGTGTTTGCCATTTGGATGTTTCTCTATTTGTTTGTCTTAGAATACCAAACAGAACCGCAGGTTCTCATGCTCATCTCCAAAGATCTTTTCCAGTTTTTGCCAGGCTCACTCACACTGCCTCTTCCCTGTGGCCACTGGATGTGTTATTTCCCAGGTCCCGGGGCAATGATGCTGTTACCTACGGGGGGGAAGTGGGGGAAGTGTTAGCCGGGGAGTTAGGACTTTGAGACTTCATTTCATGATCTTAATATTTGTAAATGAAATGGGAATGTAACTCTGAACCTTTCTCATGCAAATCAATCTATTTCTAGTAATGAGCAATTTAAGTGTTATTTTTTTTTTTTTAATATGTAGTTGCCATCTCTAGAAATCAGGATCAGAATTCAGGATGCTCAAATTAGGTGTTAGTGCATACAGATACTCTGTTGATGACTCTATTATTAGAATAAAGTAGACCAGTACTTTTGCTGGATCTGTTTCTTTTCACTGCTTTTGTCTCTCTTTCTCTTTCAGCTCATCTTGTCTAAGTTTTAATTGTATTTTTTAATTTCACCCTTTAATTCATTTTTATCAAAGCCATGAGATCTTGAAGGGCTTTCTAAATAATTAGTTCTTGTTACTTATTTGCAGTTTGTTCAAAGCTGAATTGCACTTTCTTTTGTCAGTCTTGTCTTAGCACTGTTCTAAAATGGGACATTATTTGGGGCATTCTTACCCAAAAGCATGCTTTCTGCTGTTCTGGCTGTATTTCATTTGTCTCTTCAATATGCATTCAATACTAAAAATTTTTCTTTAAGTGAATGAGCATTGTATTATCCTTGAATATCACTAGTTTTTGGGCTTTGCGTTTGGATGCTTTGGGTTTTTTTCAGTTTCCAGTGGGAATGTCATGGTATGCATCCTGTACATACAAGTCTACCTTGTGTCATTCAGTAGACCAAAACGCATCATGAGCAGGGCTTAATCCTGGTTTCGCTTGTTGTTTAAGTGTAGGAAGTAAAATTACTAGCATAGAAACCAAGGCACTTATTCAAGGGGGAGGTGGGGAATGGGGATTTAATATCAGGGTTGGGCCCTGGAATATTAATTTGATAAAACTGTATGATCTTACCATGTCAGCTGTGGAGAGCATATGCTAGTAAACGCTTGTGTTTGAAATCAGGATTCATGGTTAATCATTCTAAGAGATAGACTTATCACTTCATAAACTCTAGGAAAGACTGTTTTCTTTTCCAAACATTTAAATTACTCAGCCATTTTATACATTAAAACCCAATTATAACTTACAGGGTATTTCGAAGAATTTTCAAAGCTGTTTCTTTTAGGAACTGTACGTAGACTGAAGCTTTAGCACAGGGTAATTCTCCACTGCATCTGTTGGGGTTTTTTCTAACAAAATACAGTTTTGAGAATGTTCGTTACCCAACTGTTGAGTACAAATCCCAAACAGCCAGTACCGCTTTCAGGACATATGACATGTCTCCTAAAACTGGCAAACTGAAATCCCGATGTGGTTAATGAGCTCCAGAATATAGCTTAAAAACACTTACTTTCTCTAAAAAGCAAATGACCAGGTTAAAGTAAAGGCTTATTTTATCACCTCCCTTCTGCCACGTTATGCAGACTGCGGGCAAAACACATTCAGAGAGAAATAAAAATCAAAATGTGGCGTGGGATTTTTAGGGAATGTGATGTACCAGCTCCGGTTCCTTCTTGGTTCTCAGGGCCAGCTTAATGCTTGAGGCTGGACTGGCATTCATCAGTGGCTTTCTCCTTCTGAAAACTGTCTTTCCTCAAAATGCATAAACCCATCCTGTTTTTCAGAGCATACAGCAAACTTGATTTGACAGAGTCCAGCTATGGAGTTGTATGTTACTTGACCCATATGAAATCATAATGTTTCCAAAAAAACATACTGTCCAGAGCTATAGAATAATCTTTCAGATTATTCATTTGGATGCTGATTCATTACATGTTAGTTAGGTCACACCAATCTAGATGAGGAAATGACCTGTGTAATTGTATATAACGCAGCAGCTAGGGAGTGTATTACAGGTATGAAGACCTAAAAAGGTGCATGTGACACTAATGCCATTTTAAGAATACTTACCAAAAGCACCCTTCTCCTGAGCATAGCAAGCTGTTCCCACAGCATTATTGACCTGATGGGAATTAAAAGGATGATTGGTAAACACTATATTCCCAAATCAAGGTTTAGCAACCTGTGGATAGCAAAGAGTTGAAAAGGAGGTTCATAAGATGGAGAAATCCTATTTTAAAGGCCAAGTAAGAGAGAGAATAGGATTTCAAAATCGGAAACTGCTTTCTAAAGGTTACTGTGGGCCCAGGATCCCCGTATAGGAAATAAATAAAGCAGTTTGCATTAGCGAAAAGGGGGCTAGGCAATTGCTCTTCCCTCTGTCTTACAGCAGAGCAGAGTGGAGATGAGAGCCTGGTGCTTCTCTTCGTGAAGAGACTGCATGAATGAAAGGTCGCAAAGATATTAGGATTTACTAAGTAAAGTCATACTTGTCAATAGCTTCTCTTGCTAGATATTTAAAGTTCAAGTGCTTGTTTGATTTAGTTAAGTGCTCTGAAGTGCTTTAAAAAGTATTGGCCCATTTATATAAACAAACAGAGAAACTCACTGATAGTCTTCCCAGTCAGAGTGCATTACCCAATATTTGGATATCCTTCCTTGGGTCTGAAAAAGATTTGCACTGGCAGCTTCTAACACATGTGAGTTAATGGAGTATTGTGTTATATTATATTATTTGATCGTAGGCATCACCTATGTTGAAACATGGTTTCTCTGTTGCACACAGCCATTGAGGACATGGAGGGAGGTGAGTCGGCTCTAAAACTTCTTTATCCAGAGCTCAAAGCTCGGCCATGCTAACTCAGGAATCTCTTAGTGCCGACAGTCAGGCATTTAAATTTTTACATTGAAACATGTTCTCAAACCATGGCAAAATCCTGTTCACACGTGTATGACCGCTCACAGAAAGAAAAGAAACTACCAACGCTAATTAGTAGTGAAGGTGAAGATTGGGATGGTATTTACATGCTTCCACACAGTGTTCCCTTCCACTTGTCCCTATGGTAACAGATGTACCATCACAACATTACTCCTCTGTGGAGTAATGTCCTTTAACCTAATGATACTGTTGTGATACTGAAAGCCTAAGAATGTCATAAATTTGTACATTGACACTTATCCTTCTCATATGTGCAAAGAAATAAGCATTATTTGGAGGAATCAGTGGACATACCTTATCCAGTAAGGTCAAGGCGGTTAGCTCCATAAGAAAAAGTAAACTGAATAGCATCGGCAACAACCTCCAGAAATGGGACATCAGGTAGGGAATAGGGATGTGGCTTGGTGCTATCTTAAAACTGAAATGTCATCTTTCATTCAAAAAAAAAAAAAAGTTTGTCCTAATAATTTTGATCTGAATGCATTTTCTTTTTACCTATCTCCCATAATGTCTGTGAAATTCAAGGGGTGTCATGAGCAGGTGGATTTAGAGCTGTTGCTAATTTAAGCTGCATTTAATAAAACAGAAGTTTAAGATACCTTACAAATCAATGAATATGGCACAGTTTGAAGATTGCTTTTGTTGTTTGATTAGCTCCAAAAGAAACCTTTCCTAAATATTGGCTGTGAGATTAATCCGGCAATATAAGACCTTGAATTATTCCTCATTGCAGGAAAACAACGTAATGTATTATCTTATTTGATGACTAGGAAAATATAACTTTTGAGGATTTAAAATTTGCATTTTAAAGATTGGACCCAAGGGAAAACGTTGAACTGTTCTTTTTTAAATTGACTTACAATTTTTCATATTATACTTCACTTTCTGTAACATATTCCCATATTGCAAGTTGATAGTACCAACATCATTACATTGAAGGATGTTCTCATTATTGACTCCATTCTCAATTAATTATAAGTTTGTCATGTTTTAATGAGCAGGATTAAACTTTCATATTCCAAATATATGCCTTGCGTTGCTTGCTTAGAAACTTTCTAAAGAAGGTGGTTAGGTGGTTGAACCACTTCTCTGAATGAGTATGAGGAAACAAAATATTCTTTATGCACATTAAAAAGTATTTACAAGCACTTGTAAAAAAGCTTTAGTAGCTCTGTGGTTTGGAACAAAGTTTTGAAATTTGGGCAAAAGCTTTCCTCTTCTTTTCTAGCCTTCTCTGTCACAAACAGTTGTGGTCTTCCCTAAAATAAGCTCATATAGGTATGTGTTATGTCCTGTAAAATGCAGGATAGCAGAAGGAAGAGTAGCACTAATCTATTTCAGGCATACTCTAATTTGCACTGAGAAAATTCACCAAAAAAAATTGAAATGGTACTTTGTGCTTCTGCTTAACTGCCCTGTCTTTTAAAACCATGGCATGTTTGCAGCAAAGCTGCTGCCACTGGTGCCTTTCAGGTTCAGATTAGCTCCAATGTAGCTCTGCAGGGCATCTGTCAGGTTTTCCCCCCAAAGTTCACTATGCATTAATAGACCCTCTTTATTCATCATATTTTCTAGCATAATTTTAATATTTGTTTTTCTTTTATTTCCTTATACAACTTAACACCTTTCTCGCTAGTACAGATCAAATCCTTTCTAAGAATGCTGCTTCTTTCGCTCATGTGCCTGCAAAATATGCAAGTGGGATGGATGTGTTCTTGCCCTGTTGTTGCTGGACTGTTCCTGCTGATTTCAGTGTGGTTGTGATTTTGTTTCCCCAATCTATCAAGATTAATTAGATACCTGTAAGCAATAAGCACCAATAAGTTTGAACGCTGTCAGCGGACGAGCATCGTGGTATGGGCAGGTAGTGGCATCAGAGCTGCATAAATCACAGCAGGTTCTTGCCAAAGAAAAGCAGGTTCCGTGCCAAAAAAAGAATCTTCCATTAAGTGTGTTTTACGTTGCTTGTTTAGTCTGTATCAAATTAAAACTGTAAATAGCAATGTCAACTGATATCCCAGTTTGGCTGATAATACACAAGCATGATTTAAAGGGGGCTGGGTCAGCGTGTCCCTCACCAGGTACCCCAAAGTCCTGGTAAATGCTGGGCAGGACTCTGCACCCCAGGCCATTTCTCATGAGACCTGCTACTACAAATAGCTGTGTTTGGGTAGTCAGGTTTTGGTAGGACGTGGTGGCTCTTTCCCACTTACCAGATGGCTTTCCATGTACCATCACCTGTCCTAGTGCTCCTTCACCTCACTAAGAGTTGTGACAAGCACTGTCATGTTGGTTGCAAAAGCTGCTTTCTGCATGTGGCCACCATAATTATCACATGTAGGCACCTTTATTTAGCAAGTCCATGTCCATATTACCGTTGCAAATGTCTTTTATATTTGGTTGTGTTCAGTTTATATCACCCATCTGTGGTGTTGATGTTCTTGCAGCCTAATCAGAGAGTTAAATCTGTGTAAAACCCGCCTGATCTCAAGACCAGGCTTTGGATGTCTGTACAATAAGGGATGAATGTTTTTATGCTCCTGTTTGGAGGAACATCTTACAACTCAGTTGTGGCGTTGCGCTACTTGAAATTAATTCAGTAATCTCATGCATGGCAATGGAAGTTTTATACTGCACCTCCCAGTCACCCATCCTCACGCACATTTTCTACATGTATCATTATTATCATCAGCATCTGTCTTTTGAGAGATGATTTATTTCTCTCTAGGTCTCTGTCCATTTATACAATACCAGATCTCAAATTACATCTGTCTAGAGAGAAAGGCATGCTCTCCAAGATTTAATACTGGTCTCAAAATTTTATTGCCAATAACTAAATGTGAAATTGCTTTAAATTAACCAGTAATTATTTAGAATGAAGTAGGAAAGAGTTAAATTTTTTTTTTTTTTTTAAATAAATCCCTTTCCCAGGCAAACTGGACCCCCTCGTTCCAGCAAAGCTGTTGCAGGAGGTTTCAATGGTATGAATAAATGTATTTCTTTTAACACTTTTGTTGTTTAAAATGCTATTGTTTCATCTGAGGTGTGAGGAGATGTGCTAACCTTGTCAATGTGGGTGCAGTAGAGCAGAAATGATAACTGTATATACTTTTTTTTAAAAACAAAAATACAGAGTGAGTGTGTGTGTGTGTGTGAGAGAGAGAGAGACAACTTATTTAAATCCTGAATACAGTCAGACCTCATATGCATTGTTAAAAAAAAGCCCTAAAGAATTGCATATGGATTAGGGGGATGAATATTCTATTATTTCAGTCTGTTCTGCTGATCTTCTTATTGTGACTTTGCGCTTCAGAAATCTGCCAGGAATTTGGCTTTGCTGTACTAGACAGTAATTTTAAATGTGTATCAAGCACTTGATAGTGTATGATTTGCGTGCTGTTGCATTCCCATTCCCTAAATTTTCCACCAATTTATTACTTTTTTCATACTGTTTTAATATTTCAGGATGATGAATATATACAGCATCATTAAAGGTAAATAAAAAATGCATGAAATTAAAAAATGGAATATTAGATGTTTCTTTGCTGTAATCCCTAGGTCCAGTAGGAATGAAATGTCTCTGTTCTGTCAAGTAATCCCTAAACATGATTAGGGACCTTGTAGTTTCCACATAGCCCACATAATATTTGTATCATATAAGCCTATTTATGTAAGGTTTGAGTAAAAGTTGTTATTAGAAGACCTATAAACCTATTTTACAATTCAAAAAGATATGCTTGCCTCTTAATCTCTCTACTTTTATTATTTTGCTGGAGATGGCAATATGTCCTTAATTCATTTTTCAGAAGTCTGTTACATCTTTCGGGTACTTATATCGTGCATTAACAATCCCACCGAAATGTATTTTTAAGACAGAGGACCGAGTTCAACAGTTCATCTACTTGTGTAGCTTCTCCTTAAATCCACATTGGAAGGGACGTGCACCTCTTTCTAGGTCTCTTCTTCGATATCCAGGTTTAATCTGAACTGGGGGTCAGGAGGTGTAGAGATTGTTTTTCAGGTTTTTGGGGAAGGGGAGATGGAAAGAGAGAAGATTAATTTTCTCTCTTTAAGTCATGTGAGAATATATTATCAGTGACGTAGGCGCTTTCGGTGGCATCACAGAAAGTTTTAGAAAGCAGCTTTTGATTTGACCAGTCAATAGCAGAGTTCTAGGGAGAAAAAGCTAGAAAGAAGGAAAATGGGGAAAAGTTTTGAATGACAAAAGAATAAGATGGGAGAGACAATAGCTGTTGCCAGCTGCGTCTTGTGATGTAGTTGTGCTGGGGATGCACGAACCCAACACTTCCCATTCCCTGCTTCAGCTTCTTGCCTGGGCAGAAGAGATGCTCATAGTCCCATCTTCTGTGTAGTTAGGCTGGATTCTTTGATGTTCGGAGGTATTCAGATACCATGGTAACACAAGGAAGATCAATAATTAAATAAGAACAGTAACTTGTATACTTCTATGGTTTGAGTAGACATTCACTAAGGAAATATTTTTGAATGATAGCAGGGCTCTGCTGTGGCGATTCTCTATTTCCCATAAGGAAATTTGAGATTATATTAACCTTGGGCTATCTACCAAAAAAACCCTGTGGAAATACACCTGTATTGCTTCCGTGCTGCACTGAAATTTTACTTTTATTTCATTTTCAGCAGCGAGGGTGGCATTTGAGCAATAGCTCTATTCTTGTATTTATGAACTGAGAGAAGCAAAACTGCTCACTGCTGAGCCCAGGGATCCTCTTCCAGGAAAACTGAGATCAATAACTGTTATCAAGTCTTCATTTATAGGGAATGTTAAATGACCACAAAGTCCTGATGTTCATCAGTTAATAGGGGATGCTTAAAACCGGGCTGTCTGCCTCCCTCAACCTGCCGTAGTCAGAACTTTTGGTCTTCGCTATCATTTTAAACAGTCATTTTCCATTATTACAATTTCTTTTTAAGTGGAGATT
This sequence comes from Falco punctatus, assembly GCF_963210335.1. Taxonomy (NCBI): domain Eukaryota; kingdom Metazoa; phylum Chordata; class Aves; order Falconiformes; family Falconidae; genus Falco; species Falco punctatus. Next base: position 25,091,436 of record NC_137592.1, on the reverse strand, counting down.
TTGTGTTACGGCGGTGCCAGTAAGGTAAAGGTGAGCGATGTTTTCCCTCACCAGCTGCCTCCTTCTTGCTAGCGGTGGAAGACAGGGATGAGATGCTACCTGCGGCTCGCTTTGTGATCCAAAGCAGGGATTTACAATTATTACTGCACTTAGGTTTGTGTTTTGGTACTCAGCGAGAATGCAAGGGCACACCCCAACCGGAGCAGAGCAGACCCTGAAAACTGAAAATAAAAGCCTTGCATGCAGATGCATTTTTCAGATGCCTTTATTCCCTCAGTTTAAGTGCAAAAGAGGGATTTGGAAAAGAGAGAGCTTAATTTAACAAAATAATATTATGCTTTCGATCCTTAAAATGAATGAATTATTTGGATACTTAGCAGTATAATGTCTTTGAATAATGCTGGTACTTAAGATAGAAGAAATGATATTGTGAATGTGCTGTGTTTGCCTCTTATGATGTTTTTACCAATTTGGCATTTATGGGAAGCAATATCATTGTTGCAAAGTTTCCAAATTGCTTTTTGCACAAATCCGCAGAAATTAAATCTCCTCCTTGTTATGAAAATGAAGTGATGTCTTGAGACGCTGGTATATTAGCACGAGTCTGTGGAGACAATAAGCCCAATTCTGCTTGCGATTGCTGTGTGTCCACTTTTAATATCTCCAAGAAGCTATGATACGTATGGTCTGTGGCACGGCAAAGTAAATAGGCGTATGGTGAAGTGTAGCATGCGAGCAGTAGCAGAGATGTCTCCGGGGACCTCTTGTGCTTAAAGTTAAGCCCACGCCTGACCGCTTCTGTGGTGAAGAACTTAGCCCGTGACGTGGAGTAGTGTGTGATGCAGGAATAATGGCAAATTATGTAAATGGTGAGCCTTCAGAGAGAACATTGCAAATCAATTTCAAGCTCAAAGAAAATAACGCGAATACAAATTGGCACAGGTCACATGGAGATTTTGGGAGAAAGCATACCCTGTGGTGTAATGCAGATCAGGCTGGTTGTGGAGGTCTTGAGCAAAAGCCTCCTGGCGTTATTCCAGTTTCTGTTCGGAACAGCTTCAGGAAAGGCTGCACGTTTTGCCTGAGGTAGGAAAATGGAGTGGTACAGACTGTACTACCACCAGGTGGGGGGGGGGAAAAGACATTTAGTAGAAAAATATTGTGAGTAGTGGTGGTGTTGAGCTCTGCCCGCAGGCGCCAGGTGAGAACTGTGCCTGGCTGGTGAGCGTTCAGCTGGGTCCTCCCCAAAACACTGCCCGGCCATCGCTGTGACAAAGGTGGTGCCAGGAGCGCTGGCTCGGGGGCAACATGTGCGTGCCTGAGGGACTTCTGCCCCGTTACTAAGGCAGCCTAACACCCCAGCTCCTTTCCCCGTCCCCTCGGACCCCATGACTCACTACACATTGGAAGGGAACAGACACAAAGTGAGCTGAGAGACCAAAGACCGGTTCATGGACAGTCCAGGTGACTGGCATCACTTCCAGGGGAGCCACCATTTACCACAGAATTATCTTAACTCAGAACCGTTATGCGTCTTCATAGCTGAATTTAAACTACATTAAAGTGCTGTATGTGATGCGTTTAAATTCATTGACAGAATTAAGGCAAGACTAAGGCAAGCGTGTGATTGATTTTTACAAATACAAATGAATCTAATAGATGGAGGAAAGCAAGATGGATCAAATTTTAAGACCCGGGAACTGATTTACCTACATCAGATGTTTAATGGGATGCTTAATTTGATTGCTTCTCCAAAAACTACTCGCAATAGTCAAGCCACTGACTAAATGTCTGCGTAATCAAGGCCTCTGTGTGCATCTACATCTTGATTTCCAGGTACAAATAAGCAGCAATTAATGCTGCTGATTGACTGCAGGGAACAGTTTGAGGCTCAAAATGGCAGCTCCAGAGTTTTGGGGGGTCTTAGCATCGTTTCAGTGTGTTTTCAGAAGTGAGTACAGGCAGACTTCTGCAAGTCTATATAAACAGAAGTGTTTCGTCTCCAATTGCGCAAGGTTCTTCGTGGCTGTAGCTAGAAAGCATCTCTCTTCAGCAAGGTTAGACACTTTTAATTGTGAGAGTTAGGCTCTTTATATTAAAACCAACATATTAGCCCACTTCTGTGTAGCCTAAGGGTCCCATTAAGTGGGTTTATATTTCCATATTAAAAAAAGTAATAATCGGGGAAACATGTTGGAATGGAAAAGCGAGAGCAGTTGTATATATTTTGTAGCAATCACAAGGCACTGTATGCTTTCTTCTTTTTCAGGATTGAACACATTCCTGAATGAAAAGTCAGCAGTTGCTACTGGCACTCTTAAAAAAAAAATATGAAAAAAGAAAAATCTGTCTCATTATAATGTATATGAAGGATATTAGAACATTGAACAGAGATTCTTGAAAATACTGGTTCTTCCTCATTATTTTTACTGTAGTATTTTTACAGTAGTGAATTATCAATTACATTAAGTCTTTTTATTGCCGTGGCACAGCTACGACAACTAAAATTAAGGGTGTTATGCTCATAGTCCTTTGCACCACTCCTTCTGCTATGGGCAAACTTTTGCTGTTTTCTCATACTAACCTTTACAATGCAACTCATAAACGTTACTCCTGTTTTAATGACTCCCAAATAATGTCATATTTAAATGAAATGCAGTTTGCCTCAGCAGGGTTCTTTGAATTTATGAGCATTTTTGTCCCATATCCTACAATAATGTGACAAATATTATTTGCATTTTTACTGTTTTCTTGAATACTTTTAAACACCCATTTTTAGGAGACTTCAGATTGCTTTTGAACATATTTGAATGCATTTTTAGCTATCACCAAGCTTAAAATAGGAACCCTTTTTTCAGCTTATCTTTATTAAACACCTGTAAAAATCAGTGGTATTTCTTTTTTCTTACAAAGCTTTCTTCCTTTAATGAATGCCAGAAAACTGCACAGTTTACTCTAGCATGGGCTTCATTTCTTGGCAGTAATGGGCAGTAAATGGTCTGGTGATGTCTGTACCATACACAAGACATTTGCTTACCAGAATGTCATAAATAGGAACTTGAAATTGTAATGTAATGCATCTGATCTTTAACTGTGATCAATTAACATTAGAACTTTTAGGCAACTTTTAGAAATTATTATCCAGATTAACGTCCTAGGAATTGATCATTCTGTACAAATGATCATGCTTGCAATAAGCCTGTGATCTAAAGAATAGGTGGCCAGGCATGACAGTGACCAATTAATTATATTTTATTATCGATACTCACTTTGCATTTTTTTTAAAACCACAGACATTTTTTTTTTGGTGGTGTGTTTTATGGCATTTGGGGCTTTTTTTAGATAGACATTTATTTTATAACCTAAAGGTGAACTAGCAGCTTAGTCTTCCTGTTCTTGGAGGCTGATGCTCCAGTGATTTCAGAGTCCTTCATCTTGGCTGGGTTAAGTTTTCTGTTTTCCTTTGCTGGTGCTATTTTTTTTCCTTCTTTTTATTTTTTAAGAATTAATATTGATGATTTTTAAGGCAATGTTTTATGTGTTGAATCAAATTTTAAAAAATAAATCAATCACAGTAATTCTTGTACCTCTATACAGTCAAACTAAGACCTCTCTAACATTCACAGAAGTCAGTTGGAATGTTTCTTTACTGCTATACTGCAAAAATAACTTCTGTGTATGTTCTTGTGGTCAAAAAACCCCAACCAAACACCCTGTACAGAATTTTGAAAGTGAAAGCAAATAGTTTAAAATAAGATTGCGGTCGCTCACCAGTCTCCATTTGAGCACTGTGCTAGACGCCACTTAAATTAGACCTCCTTAATGGACTAACGAGGGAAGGTAGGAGTGGAAACAAGAAAAAGATGACAAAAGTAAATATGCTCGTAAATAAGGAAATGACATGTTTGCTTTTGTGGCCTTTGATCAAGCCCAGGAGTTTATTTTCAAAGGACATTGTGGGATGCCTGGGAAAGGAACAGCCATCCAGTGTAATTGGAAAGGGGAAGGTCTGTAGCACGCTGCCTGCTGCTGCTCCTGCCTCTCTGATAAGATTGTAAGAGTTGCCAATATCAGTATTCAGTCTTGTAGCGTGTCAGGGCGCTTTCATGTGAAGTGAACTGAACTGTCTGTGAGCGCTCCCTCCCGCTCTCCTTCCTGGCGCTCGTCGTTGCATTGAAGTCAGGGGAGAGGAAAAAAAGATTTGAGGATTGCCCAATTTGTTCTGACATAAAGAGATGTTTAGCTCTGTGAAAGGTGGTGGAGGCAGAGTGCCTGACTGACATTTCAACAGGCTGTCTGCTGGGATTGCTCACTTCATGTCCCTTCATATTCCTGCTGTGTCCTGCGCGAGTGCTCTTGTCTAATCTTCACAGCGAGAGCACCAAGAGTCCCCTGGGCTTTGGTGCTCAACACCTTGTTAGACGGGGCGTACGGTGCTGTAGCTCCTGCTTTTGTACTTGCCTTTGCTCTAATGTTTCAGGCTTGTTTCAGGTCCAAATATTTTTTAAATATTTTTTTTAAGGCATTTACTAAAATAACAGTGTGTATCTCCTAATCACCTTGGTCTTCACCTGACAGTGCTAGATTTGGGTGGCACCAGGTTAGACACACACGGAGGGAAAGAAATTAAAAGACCCCAGACAGTCAAAGCTTTTAAGCGGCATCCTGTGCTTTTGTTCTTAAGTGAAAATGCATTGCCCTGCTTTGGCTGCTTTAGAAAACAGGTGAGAGAAAATAGTAATTGAACAGCCAACGGGACTGTAAGACATGGATAATAAAGCTAAGACTGTGTCCAGTTGGGAATGCTGAACCTCATACTGGAGCTGCAGGGAAGTTTAGTTGTTGAGGGTTTGTTTGCTTTTTCCGATTCTGAACATGTTGTGATGCATTCTGGCATGCCACATCCTGTTACATCACATTCGGGTCAGGCGGTGATGCTGAATAACACTAAGAACATGAATTAATGAGAGCTAACGCTCCCAGCCTACTGCGGCAGCATTATCAGGTACCTTGTTAGCCACAGTTCCTATCTGGATTCAGTCCTCCTGAAGCAAAGCTGATACTTAAGATATGTGTATTATGTTTTTAAAAGATAGATATGTTGTTTTTCATTAGCCTTCTCAAAATACATTAATTAATGGATGTGGTTTAATCTTGTTAAGCCATTAAAAATAATCCGTGCACTGCACTTGCAGTCTTCCTTTACATCTTTTTAAAGGCACTTCTTTTCCTTTAGTGTTATTCCTGGTGATGGAAAGCAGAATGGTAGCATCCTCTCTGCTTCCTGCAGATCTGGGGTTCCTGTACTATTATCCCAGAAACGCATTGCATGGATTCCATAACATAGGTTTCATTGTGAATGGTTGCCACTGTTCAAATTGCCCCTCAATTTCAAATTTTGAATAAATATATCTTAATTGGCATCTCATCCTGAGGTGGAGTTTTGTGTCTTGCCAGGTAAGAGATTTCTAATGTAAGCTTGCGTTCTCAAACTTTTCAAACTTGGGTGCCTAAAGCTGAATGCTCCTCCCTCCAAGAATGCAAGGACAGCTACACAAAAACACTGATCACGAGCAGCAGCGTGGTTTCCTTCAAACAGTGAAATATCTAGCCACACATTCTGTTTGCTAAGGATCAGCAAGGATTTCTTTTCCTGCAACAGGCTGAACAGGTGGATACTAAAACAAACTTGATTTCTGTAGCATCTGTTGCATAGAAGAGCTAAACCTGTGTTAGTGCACTGTCACAATTGGAGGATGTCGTAGAGATGCTGTACTGGTCTCATGAGGGTCCAGGCTGTTCAGAAGACTAAATTCCAGTTATCAGAAATTAAAATAACCCGGGAATTAACTAGTAAGCTTTTTGCTGTAGGTAAGGGACAGATAACATCAGAAAGTTTTAAAATAGTGTCTTGGTTAATCTTGGATGCTCAACAGAGGATTCACACATATGTAAGGGTCAGATCTCTTTACCTATTATCCAGCATGACTAATAACTGGGCCCATGCTGTAGCAGATATAATTGATGCCTGGATTGTATTTATGTAAGAGCTGCTGTCATGCTTCATTCCCATTTCAATGTGTCTGTCTTCATTTTGCCTATGAGTTTGGAGTCAGTGCAAGCAGTCATTAGCATCCCTTAAAATACATACAAAGGAATCACGATGTCTGACATTTTCACTGGGAGAACATTATGGGTGTACCCTGGCATGTATAGCCTGATTCTGTCAACTACTGAGATGATGGTTGGTGTAGGTACTGTGCAAATTCATAGGAGGAAGGAGTTCTTTGGAGGAGTCTCGGGCAGGTGGTGGGGGCATCTCATCACGGGGCATTTGGAAAGGAGGATACCAAGGAGGTAGTGCCAGTCATGCCCATCTGAATTGCTCAGGTATCCCAGCCTCCTGGAGACGTTTCACTACGAAGCAGCACATGGGCAAAACATCTCTGTACTTCAGGCTGCGGTCCAGCAGTTTGCGATGTATGTCTACTTTAAACATGTGAATAATCCAAGAGATGCTCGGGGACAAGTCATGTGTAGTGTTACACGCGTTTAGTGATTTACTGGATTAAATGCCAAGCAAAAGCTCTTTTCTCCCCAGCAAGTAGGTAGCCAGTACACGTGAGATGTTCAGAGGCGCCCACGGGCAAATGGGAGCGTGTGAGTTTCTCTCTTCCTATTTTCTTTTGTGTGCACACACGTATTATTAATTTCTTGAACTATTCTATTATTTTTTTTAATGAAACTTGCACTTCTCTGGACAAGTGTAGCAGTACAAGCCTGCACTGTTAACTCAGGTTGATTGTTTGCAAACAGCTGGTTATAGAAGTTACCATCAATTTAACAGAAGTTGCATTTATTTAAAAATTGACTTAAAAGACAGTCAATGACTCAATGATTCATTAAATCAATTTAAAAATTGACTTAAAAGACATTAAGTGACTCATTATATTAGGCTATAGAAAGGCACCCAGTAAAAAGGAGGAGAAGAAACAACCGTCAGGAAGTTGTAGCTTGGTGTCCCAATTGAATTTTTTTTTTTTTTTTTTTAGTTCAGAATAAAATTGTCTGATTACCAGAAGTGGATGAAAGGACATCTACCTGACTATTATGAAATACTCAGGTAGCAAAAGCACCACTTTAAAGCAAGGGGCCAAGTGTCACTGAAATATTTCCCTGATTTTTCCATCAATAAAGTTTACGGAAATGTCTAGCTGGGAGATGTTTAGTTGTGTACCTGGATACTATTAATTTACTAATATTGAGTAACTGTTCTATATGTCCTTAGATTTGTTGAACATAATATCTTAAATGTTGGACATAATGTGTTAAACAGTTTTCTATGGTATTTAAAAATTGACATTTCAAAGAGTGTAATAGCATAATGAAATGTAAACTGAAAACAGGAATGAGTTAATTAGACTAATGATCCCTTGACTCCTTTATTAGCCAGCTCTTTAGAAATTGGGATTAGCTTTGTTTTCTCTGCTGAATAAAGACAGGAAGGATGATGTTGATTCTAGTAAATGACAGCACCAGAAGAAATGAGTGTTTTCCTATTCGTTATAGGTTTCATCATTTAAGATAAAAATTTATCCTTCCTGCACGCATACCTAATTTTATTACAATTTGAGTTCAGTTCAGATTAGAAGAGAGAAATCAGGAAAATAACTTAGCAATGCCTACTGATTCCATATTGTAATTTTAAAGATGATCCACTCTATGCCATTCCTGTACTTGAAACTTTGCGATTTTTCATATGAACCTGGAGTAGACTGGGTTTGAACCTAAACAAAGTCTTCAGAAAAGGCAAGCTTGACAACTTCTTGATCAAGGTTTTTAACACTTAATTTCTCTTCTCTGTAAGAGAGTGATTTACACATCTCTCTCGCTTTTAAGGGCTATCAAGAAGCAAGAGAGTTATCTCTGTAGTGGTTCAAACCAAGCATGCACAGAGAAACAAAATCGTTTTTACGACAAATAGGAGGATTCGTAAGTCAGCAGCTGTTAGAAAAACAACATCATTAAAACTTCCAGTGATTCCAGACCTTGCTCTCGGGAGTTGCTCAGGCCAAGCAAAACCTTAGATAAAGTGCTGAATTATAGGCAGGAGAAAGAAAACCAGCGTTTAATTTGGTAGGAATTAACAATGATTCACTAAGCTAATTCCTGCCCTCCCTCTCCCTGGCGTGACAGCGTGGCTGTGTGTGGAGCAGTGATGAGCGGGATGGGAGAAGGCAGGTCGGGAGCTGCTGATCGCCGGTGTTTAAGTTTGGATTCTTTCTGGTAGATCTCTATCCTGCAAAGTAATGAGCTCCTCTGCTTTCCCTGAAACCTATAGCTGTAGAGGGCACCCAGCACCGTGCAGGATGAGCCCTGTAACGAATGCCTGAGGAATACAACATTTATCACACAAATGAGGCGACAGAGAGGAGGTGCCAGCAGCTGAGTTATGAAGCTTTTTACTTACAGGCAGGGTTCATTTGCTATCCCACGCGCCCTCGTTAAGCACTCTTTGAGCACCACGCTCAAGCAGAAATAATAGCATCATTTGTGTGTAGTGTAGTTTTTTCAGCTTTCTGGAGGGTGCTTTTGTAAAGGTGCGGTGAGCAGCCTGGGGCTGGCAGGGTGGTGCTTGTGCTCTCACAGGCACCCTCCTCCTTCCTGGAAAGGAGCATCTGGTACCCATGGAGTGCCCGTTCCTCCTTTCGTAGGTGCTACGTGGTGGCTCTTTGGTGTGAGATTCACTCGGTGCTTAATTTTGCTGCGCTTTGGGCAGAGGGTGCAGCTTGTGTGTCGCGCAAGGGAGAGCTGAGCGTTGCTTGTAGCCCAACGCTGTACCTGACCTTGCGGCTCAGTTTTAATTTGAAGTAGTGGAATTAAAATTTTCCATTCTTTTGCATTGTCATGCCTCACATTGATAAGCACAAAGAAATGTAAATAAAAAAGACCTATTTCACAACCCTAGCTACAACCTTTTTGTTTTATGACAAAAGACAGTTAATTAGCATACTAGCAGTAAGCAGCCTTCCCAAACTCGTGCTAATTATGTATTCTGTTGACCGTGACTCCAGTCATAAGGTAATTGGCTTGCAGCAACATGACATTTCAAATCATCTCTTGAAATTACATCAAAAAGCCAGCCTGTTTTGTTTTGATAGGGGAACAATCAATTTGATAAGTGGTAACACAGCTCATTGTTTCACATTAATTAGACTAATTGCAGCATGTTAGCCTCTGAAATAGACAGAACTTGGAGAAGACAAAGGCTGTGGCCTTTAGCATGCAGTGCATGTGGTGGTTCCACTTGCTTGCACATACTGTAGGCAGAAAACAGAGTTGTTAGGATTCAGCCTTGCGGGAGACTGGGTGTTAACAGTGGTTTGATGTGTTATGCTTAATCCACTGGCTTTCAATTATAAGATCCAGCTTCAAAAAATCCCGGAGAGAGAAAGGAGGAGGGGGAAGCCATTTCAGTATTAAAGGTGCCAAGGTTTTTGGTGATCTTTGGTTTTCTGTCTCGTGAAAGATGAGGCAGAAATCTGGCCACAGGATCTCTCGGGTGTGTGTGGACTGTAAGGGCTTTCTTTGAGAAGGCTTCGCTTCCACTCTTGCTCTTCCTGCCCATTCCCACTGATGTTTATTTCTTAGTATACTTTAGTTGGGCTATTTTTATTTTCATTTTTATTTTCACTTTTATATTCACTTTAAGAATAACGTATTAAAAAAAGTACTTAGCGGATGGATTACTGCAGACAGATAGTAGAGATGCATAACCCACCCACACGTTTCTAATTTAGAGCATCTTTGCCTGCTAAGAGATTACCAATTGTACTTAGCTCTGTGATGATTTTTATGATCAAGCTATATCATCTGTAGATTGACATGACCAAATGGATTTTGCTTGTGACCTAATTGAAATGTAAACCGAAGTTTTAAGAGATGAAAAGTTTAAGAGGTTATCTCAGTCCACAGGCTAGGCTAACGTCATTACTGTTCGCAGCTTGGTACAGTGTTTCTTGCACATCAAACCCAACGTCAGGCCACTGGATATGTAAAGGATGCATTCTTTGACCAGTACATTGCTAGTCTGTTTGATAAATGGGGTCATAGTTAGCAACTTCTCCAAGACTGAAAAGCACCAGAGACTAGATTCCAAAACTGTGGGAATGTTGATGAAATCAGGTGCACGAGAACAACTCTTCTATAGCTTATTAGTCCACCTGGGTTCAAAACAAAGTACCACCAGAGCATTTTGCCTCTTTTAATTACTTCTGTTAAACAAAAAGTATCCTCTCTTAAAAAAAATAAAATAAAATAAAAAAATAAAAGAAAGGAGACAGCGAGAGATTGGGTGGCCAATTGTTTAATAACCATGAAATTGCTTACGCAAATGCTGTAATAATTCTTCAGTTGTTCTCCATGGAAAATGAGGTGTGTTGTGTTCTTTTTTGTTGGGTTTTGTGTTTTTTTTTTTTTTCACCAAGTGAGGCAAGGAGATTTAGGTATCCATATATTCCTCCTGGGCCGAGCCTTCCCTTACATGGTTTTATTTCTGTTACTGCACGCACCCCGCTGTGCGCGCCCCCCCCTCCTTCCCCCCCCCCCCCCCCTTCCAGGTCATTGACTAGTTAGACAGTAAAACCTTTGGGGCGAAGATTTTGTTGAATTTTCCTGTAGTCTGTGTTTGGAGAAGTGTAATTTCATTTAAATCAAAGAATTTGTTCCAAAAGCTTAACATTATCATTGCTCGTGGAAGCTGTATTTTTATTAGTTTTGCTTATGCTTTATGTTGGCCCCTTAGCAAATGGTCATAAACTCTGTTTTAAATCCAGCTACCAGTGACTTCATGCTGCTGATTTATTTCTATCATTTACTGGCAAGAATACATTTTTTTAAATGTATTCTAAGCAATTCATTCCTCTCTACCTCCTCTCTTCTGTGCCTCCCTTTGCTTTTCTCCTCCTTCAACATTTAAATCACCTTTCATTGAGCTTAAAATTATGCCCGGATTAGCGATGTAACTACCCTAATGTGGCACTCTCCCTAGAAAGTCCTGGGTTTATACAGGAGGTGAATTGGAAAGAAGCAGAAGATTGAAGCCTTTTAGCATTCAGCTTAAGTGCTGGTTCCACTTGCCTGAACACAAGCTGGAAGCGGTGTTGTTAGGATGCAAGCCTGCACCCTCGCTGTCACTGCCGGTCCTTGTGCAGTCAGGTTCCTGCTTGGAGCAGAGCAAATCTTTGCTCAGTTAAACGAGCGTCAGTCACTGGCAAGCTTGGCTGCCAGCCCAGGGTTGTTAGACTTTTCTGTGCTACACCTGAATGAGATATTGAGGAGACGTGGCTACCTAAAAAGAGTCAAGAAGCACCATATATATATACATACGCATATATAAAAATTAAAAAAAAATAAAATTGTCAGGGAGTGACAGAATAATACCTAACTCACACTTCTAGTTCCCTCTTCGGAGGCTTGCAGTGAGGTGCCTGCATTGCCTGCTTGGTGGCAGATCCTGTGTGATCTTGTTTAAATACCTTATTTTCTTGAAATCCAAGAGTAGAGGTAATGCCGACTTCTCGGCAAGAAAAAGGGGTGCAGGCAAATCATAGTTTAGCAAGCTGAAACATACTGATACCATCCTGCAAGGTGCTGAGCTTGTTCAAAGGCACTGAATTACTGCTTTCAGCGTACATCTGTAGCGGGCACTCAGCTACTTGTAGGATTGTGCTTTTAAGTGGTTTGATTATTATTCAGTCAAACAAAATCGACAGGGCCACCTTCAAGTGGAAAAAGAATAGTGAGAAATGAAGTTGCAAAGTTTTGGGTTGCGTGAAGACACTGGCAGTGGGGATTCTGCACGCGGAGTAGAGGAAAATCAGAGGCAGGGTAGAAAGAGGTAAAATAGGCGTAGTTTTTAAATAGGAATTGCTGGCAGAGCTATTAATCACACAAGTCTTTGAGCTCTAAGAGTTGCATGAGTGGAGCTAATACGAAAAAAGCGAGATACTTTGCCGATATCTTGAAATACACTATTAAAAGCAATGAGCAGAATTAAAGGGAGATAATGCCTGAACAGATTAATGTCACGTAATAATAATTTTTTTTAAAAAACCAAACAAACCTACAGACAAACCCCAAGTACTTTGAAAAATCCAAATCCCCACGTGTGACTGTTGTTTCGTGTGGGACAGCCTTTTAATAATCAGTTTTGCAAGTTGCTCGTCTTGTCATACAGTCTCAGCCCTGAGCTTTGACTCTGATCCATTTACACCATGCAAATAAATCCAAATTTCTGCCTTTTCTCTGGCTATGTCACAGCTGTGACCAGAACACAGACTCTGCTAGAGTCTGTGTGGTTTTTAGCAGATTTCACAGCGTCTCTGAAGCAGAAGAGGGAAACGCATTTTTCATCGCTGTTTAAGGTAGGCCACTGCTTGCTCTTTGCAGACTTCCAGACTAAATGGGGACTTGATGCAGGTGGAGGCTTTTTGTCTGAAAAAAGGCATCTAGAATCTGTGAATAAAAGAGAAAGACTTCAGATATAACTTGTCATTGATTTTTGAAAAGAAATACAATAATACATCATCTTTTAAATTTTATCAATCATTGCAGTCAATTCAGGCCAAACTGAACACAGGTTTAGGACTTTGCACAGGGGAATAATTTTTTCCTTACATGGGATGATAATTTTTTAAGTCCTTTTCTTGTTATTTCTATGACCTTCAACCCCTAATGCACAATTGTAGCTGTTTAATGAAAGAAAACAAACCTTAATTCTGCACTGACCTGGACTTTTGAAACAACCAGGGTTTTCAGTGAAGCCTTCATAAGCTATAAATCAGTGTAAAATTTAGCTCATATTGCATTCTCATTGGAAATGGGTTATATGATAATTTATGTTGAGCTGATCATAACTAAGCACCTCATAGTAGTGTCCTTCAAAAAATTTTAATCAAGATTGTCTTTCTCCACCTCTCTTGGTGCAATTTCAAGAGGTTTATTTGCATGTCAATCTGCACGTGTTACTGAAGTTATTTCACTGGAGCAAGCACAACATCTCGGCTGCATCTGTGTTTTACAGCAGCGTAATGGCAGGTGACTCTTTGCATTTATTTCTGAATCGTGCTGGTGGAAGAGTTAGGCCCTTAATTCTCTTAAGCCTTGAAAACAGGGGTATTTCCAAGTGCCTGTCAGATCAGTTTTCCGAGTCTCTTTGTGCTTTGCAGTGACTATGCAATGAACAACATAGGGAAGGAAGGTATTGATCCTGTGAAAATCACTGAGATGTTCCAACTTTTACTTTAAAATCTACATCCAGCAGTGTTTCTAAGTATGTCTGATATTTACTTTTAGAAGCATGTTTTCTCTTGAAGTTTTCCCCCCTCTTTTTCTTGTATGGTGAACAGCAAAGGGGTTCCAGAGAGGTGTCCTGGGCAGTGAATACCAGGAGTCCTCTCCATGGCAGCCTTGCCAAAAGCTCTTTACATCAAGGACTGTCTTATTTTACAGTACTTGTGCAATCTGCAATATGACAGGGTTCTGCAGTGAGGATAGAGTTGCTCCATAATTGGTGATAATAAACAGTTTCCCACCTAAGTATGTATAATCAAGACGAACAGGGTGGGGAGAGGTGTGCTGCTAAGAGTGGGTGTGTTGATTTCTCATGCGGGCTCTTTTCTTTTTCCATAATTAAAGGCTTATGTTATGAAGTTACACATGGGTGGATTCCTGGTAGAATCCTAGAAAGGATAAACAAGTTTTAAACAGATTTTTGAATGGAAGAAGACAAAGATGATGAGCTGTGACCAGAGAGGTTTGACTCCAGAAGCCCAGCAAAACATGTTTTTAGTTAGACTAAAGCTTTAAGCTCACTATGTGTCAAGTTTGACAGCCAAGATGTAAGTAGTTTTCATGCTGTGGTGAAGCTTTGGATTGGAAGGTGCGAGACTGGATTTGTCGAGGAGTGACCGACACTGGAGGAGTAGGAAAACAGAGGTACAGAAAACATAGACAACAGTAGCTGTAGCCACAGCAGACGAAGTGACCTAGGGGAACTGGGGACAACTGATGTGGGAGACTGTGAAGGTAGGGATGTTGGGTCTTTGGCAGATGCTTTGTATCTTGCTCCGTGTGGAAACTGTGGGAGATACTCAATAAGTTTGTCCCTAGATCCTGCTAAATCAACAGTCACTGCCCAGCTTCAGGTTTCGTAAGTCTCGTAAAATTAATGGAGATATTGTCACAAACCACTCTTTTTTTCCTCTCTCTTACCCTTTGCTGTGTGACATCTTTTTTCTTTCTTTTTTTTTTTTTTTTTCCTTGCCAGTACACACTAGGAATTGAGGTTGAGGTATTTCCAAATTATCTTTTCCTTCCCACCAGTCATTTCTGGCTATGTTCCAAACAGGGAGAGATGATGACAGGTTTTCATTGGTCACTTAATTGTGTATGTCCATTGGATTTTATGACTTCCAAATTCATATTTTTGTGTGCTTAGGGGCTTTTTTGACAAGGTGCTAATGGGTTCCTGGCTGGGCAAGCACCTGTGTCAGAAAGTGTTTCATTGTGTCCCTTATTTTTCCAGCTCTGACTGCTTCTATTAGCTTGCACGTATACCTTTATTGCAACCCCCTGATGGACTTTTGTTTGTGGGTTTTTTTGTGAACATATAATCTGCATGTACAAAGGAAGCTATTATTCTCATGTGCAAGAGAAGCCGTTACTCTTAATACAGAGAGAAAATGGGATTTTCAAATGAGAGCTCTGCTCGTACGGGAGTCTGAGACACCAGAAATCTAGGACACAAAGAAACAAGTTGGACCACTGATCTGTCCAGGGATTTTCATCTTATGATCTGAGAAGTTCTGTGAGGTGGGCTGTGGGTAGCTGGTAGGTATCATGCTGCTGGAAAAATCTCATTTCCAACTGTTAGGCTACACGGAACGGTAGATAACAGTACCCGACGCGGTTTTCTAATAAAGTGCTTCCAAATGAACTCTTGTTGCTGCTCCAGCCTTATGATTGTGAAAGTGAAGAGAAACGGTGTCTGCGGCTTTAAAAGAGAGGCAAAGCATCCACAAGGTGATCTCTGTATTAGACTGTAATCTGCATGAGGAAGGAGACCTTAACTCCCCTCAGGATATCGTGTCTAAACCCCTGTGCTAGCTGCAGCGATGAATATCTTCTGCTCCTGAAAAAGAAGAAAAAGACTAGCTTTTCTTGCTTGTTTTGCTGGTGTTTCCTCTAATACAAGTTATTTATCGATGACCTGATGTGTTCTGGGCGATAATATTGGTTTCTTGTCTTATGTCTACGCAATAATTTAGTGTTTTATTCCAGTCCACATGTGGACAATTTTTGTTGCAGTTTGTGGCCGTTTTAGCACTACCACAAGTTAATATGGTCTGTGACTGTTACACTGTATGCTGTCCCTTGTTCTAAGGAGCAGTTGCCATAACATGGCTGTCATGGGCTCTTTGAATGGAAAATTATTAGACTTTTTTTATGCTTCCTAGTTTACTCTTGGACATCGTTTTGCCCTCTGCGGATTTCCAAAGTTAAAGATCTAGCTGATGGACTTCTAGGTGGGGAAAAAACAAGGTATGGCAGGTTTGGGGTTCACTAAAAATAGAAGTAGAATACATTTTAGAAAAGTGTTTCATTAACAAACCTTCTGAAACTGAAAACCTATATGAGTACAACAAAGACCTTAACTTCCAAATCTATAGGACGAGACACGAACAGTAAAGGGTCTCTCGAGACCCATAGAGTGCATCCTGGTGTAGGCCTTACAGATAGTTTTTGTATATTAGCTTATACAGTCATGTTATAAGAAAAACATGGCCAAGAATAGAGGAACAGGATATATAAATGAGATTTTTATGACCCAAATGTGCACAGGAAATGTAGGACAGGCTGGATTCAAAGTCAGTTCCCTATTGTAGAAGCTGCCTTTAACACGAGACTTACAGTATTTTCCATTATGCTCCAAAGACAAAGACTATATCGTGCTACAAAAAAATGATTGTGTATAAGCCTATATAAATTTAAACCTATCTATTAGTTTTCACTCCCTTTTCCAGGCAGATTAGCAGCAACAATACTGTATGTGTTTAGCCTTTCCAGTTGATAAGACATCTTCCATGATTTTGTTTTAACTGATCTATAACCATTTTTCCTAAAAGGAAAATATCCTGATACCTTAAAAAAACCCAATGTGTATATGACCACTGTTGATCTGGTGATGATGTATGGAGGCTTTTTTTCCTCTGGACAAGGAAAAAGAGAGATGATTTTTCTTGGAATTTTCTGTCCCTGTGGGTTTGATTTTTTTTTTTTTTTTTTTTTTTTCCAAACGTTATTTCATTGGTGATTGGTCTTATAATTCAGCAGTGTATGATAAAGCTTGTCTGCTTAGAAGCCTTCCGTCTACCCCTGGCTAATGATAATGATGATTTTTAACACATGGGCTGGACTGCAAGCTGTGCCCTGCTTGTGCCGCTGGGAGAGCAGCTGCCAAGGAGGCTTTTGAGACTCTTTGGACTGACTTGTCCTCCATCCCAACAGTGCTGTCCTTTGGAGCAACTTCAGGGTTACTATGTGTTTATAACTTGGTATCTGTATGTGATACAGAACCATCAAATGACAGGAAAAAACCTGTTTTAATGGCCTCTGCCCAAACCCCAGCCCTGTGCTAAGGAAGAAAGACAGCAGCTCTACATCAGCTGGATATTTGGAGCTTGAATCTTGCACCTTGAGTCTTCATAATCCATTGTCCCCACAACCAAATTCACCTTCCAGATATGCTGCTATGAGAATTTCAGTAATTCAGTGTCATTAATTAAGTTATTCTAGAATTACTCCAGTGTAGCTGAGAACAAAATTAAGCCTCTAGTCTGTTCTGGGAAATTAGACAGATATGTTTTTTTCTAAGTGGTTTCTAATACATTTCATTAGGAAATTATTTGATGAATGTCATTCAGGCATTGGGGATTGGTATAGTGTCAGGGGTTTGAACAGCCTGACAATTTGTAGCTGGCCAAAAGGAATGAAAGGGTGATATCTTCACAGAATACTTCAATATTTTTAATCGGGGGTTTTCTGTGTGGTTTTTTTTTTCTTTTTTTTTTTCTTTCTTGCCCCCAAGCGTCGAATACTTCAAAGATATCATAAAGACATGGAGTAGGAGATTCACTCCTAAGGACCAAGGAGTGCTCCAACTTATTTTCCTAAAGAGGTTTGGCTATCTTAAAACTTAGCTGTGTTATGGTATTAGTTTGTATCTCTGTCAGTGGTTGTAATTTTCACAAGTAAGCAGTCTGCAAGCGAGATGCAGAGATTCAATTACACTTTTTTTTTAAATTGCTTTTAAAAAAAAAATCACCTAGATGTTGTTCTGCCATGACTTCACAGTTTCTAAGTTATCAGAAAAAACTTTATGCTAAGGCTGATGCAATATTCTTGGCCACAGAACAACTTAACTGAGTTCACTGGAAACCTGAAGGGAGGTGAATCCACCAAGGTCAGTGGCATGATTATATAATTTTTATATTGCAAATAAGCAGATGTTCTTTTCCATGAGTATTCACACCTATAGTACTGGACATTAGGTGAAGTAGCCCAGCCTACTGATGCATCTAAACCAGGTTTGTTGCTGCCAAAGAAGTGGAAAACTTTTAAATCCTGTTGGATGCTGATATAAATGCTGAATATAATTCACTGTTGTTGATTTTTCAATCCCGTTTCACTCATGGTTGGAACAGAGGACTGGACTTGGCTCTCAGTTAAAATTGCAGGCTTTTTAAAAATATTTTTTATGTTAGTGAGCTGGTTTGCATTTTTGCAAAGACAAGTGAAATCTGGACCTCTGCTGATTTCTCAAATTAGGACTTTAATAAAGGGTGTCATTAAAAATGGCCTGCTGTATACAGGAAACAAAACAGCTACTCAGGCAAGGAGTGATCCTTGAATTACGCTTTGGACCATTTTTTTCAGATGGTATTACTGTATATTAACTTTTTCCTTTCCCTGCATCAAATTGATGTGGCAGATTTTCTGGTTTCTCCAGTTACTCTGCGTCATTCTGATACAGAAGAACCTATACCTATTTTGTCTGGTTATGTGCCTGTGTACGTTTGTCTTACATTGTCAGGACAACACTAAGCTATTGAAGTGTGCCTGTAACTTTGGCAAAATGAATTCGAACTGCTTTTAACACATAAGCTCTTTCCTTGTCTTGGCTATTTCTTACATTTCTTTTAATGCCTCTCTTCTGCCATTCTGTTCTCAGGTCTGGTTTAATTTCCGTTTTCTTACATGTATGCCAGATAACTAGTTCTTCTTCCTTCATAAATACATACGTTTTTAGTTGTGTTAATATTTACCTGCCAGAGAGAGATGAGAAGTGGGGTGGAAGAGGATCACGATAGATGAGAAGGTGTGAGAGAGCATGTTGCTCGGTTTGTCTGTCTGGTCTCTGTCTTCTAGCTTAGACTGTATGGACCATCATCATGGGAATAACTTGTTAGCCGCATGAAGCGGCATTTCAGCTGCAGAGAGGGATGCGCCTGCCTGGCCTCTTTGGCCATCACGTTACAATGACGGGGGGAGGATAACAGTAAGAGAATAAAAAGAGAGAAGTAAGTGGAGGATCCTCCTCTGTGTATGAGAGATTTTAATTTCGTTCTCTCAAGATGCAAATGGTAGCCTGACAGTGGTCAAAGAGAAGCATCAAGAAAGGAAATGTTGAGAGTATTTATTTTGTTGGTACGTCAATCTCTTAGACACTCTGAGTAAAGCCAGGAGAGTTCAAGCTTATTAACTGAAGGCTTTAAATTGTGTGAATAAATGTCGGTGTAATCCAGTGCAGTTAGAGTCTAACCACACCTGTATGAATATGTTCAGCTATGTCTAATCCATTTCTTACAAGAAAAACCCCACCCTTTGCATTTTTATTGAAGCACTTCGCCTTGCTCTGTGCCTTTTTTTTTTTTTTTTTTTTTTTTTTGAAGGTCCTCAGTCTCTGTGGTTTTATGCAATTACCAATAGCACCTGGAGAGTTTTGTGTGAGACCTTCTACTTATTGTTCACAGTGAGGTTCACCAAACAAGGGGACATGTTATGGTTAACAAAAAGGTTTTCTTAAACCTTAATGAGGCTCAACGACAAATATAAATTGGGGAGTTGCCTTTTCCTTTGCCTTCCTTTGCAAAAACAGGAAAAGCAAAAAGGTGGTTTGTCCAGCTAGAACCTTGTTACAAGTATGTCAGGGAGCTGCAGAAGGAAAGATTAAGTGAGAAGAAAAATTAATATATGATATTCATAGTCCTTGTATCAAGGAATCTAAATAATTTTAAAATGTGTGATTGGTGAAGTCCCAGTGGAGTCCCTTTGCTTTTACAGAGAGACCGCTGGAGACAGACAGATTAAGGGGCTGTGGATGGGACCCTAGAGTCACTCACTTGTAAAATCAAGAACAAAGAGGAAAAATCCTCATATTCATCTTCTGTTCTGACCCACTTACTGTGTTGTTGCAAACAGATAGAGTGAAATAATTCTGAATGTGAGGTTTAAACCAATTTCCTAAGGAGAAGCGAGCCCAACTTAAAGCCAGCCATGGCTAAGTGAATTATTTCTTTTTTTAACTATGACAGTTATCTTGAAATAGCGCTTTGATGAAATCCCCTCCTCTTTCAAGTCCTTGGAAAAACTCCTACGATGGGATTCATTTCACCTAACTTTAGAGAACTCTAGCGTAAACTTCTGTATCTGAGCTCTCCATCCCTGACTTTTTCTAGTTGGTGGAGAGGAACGGGGCTTTCTAGGGCACAATTCATCATCATTGTTTCAGATGGCTACTTGAGAAGAGAGACATGCAACACTGTAAGTACCTGGCTCTCTCTGTCAGCTTTAAGGAGATGCTAGATGAGCAACTTCGGTGACATCATGCTCAGAAGAATCCCACCTGTTGTGACCTCAGAGGGGATTTGGACACCCATATTTTTACATGGGAAGACAATCACTGACTGTATGTGGGAAAAGCTGAGGTTCTTGCAGATCAGCAGTACGTTTTCGTTACGCTCTCAGTGGCTCTTACACCTCTACCTGTGGTCTCAGAGTTCCGTTGTGTGAAAATATGTTAAGAAAATCTGCTGGAGTTGTATACAGAGTGTTTAAGCTTACTCTCAAAGGTACTGCTCTTCTGTACCTACGACGTCTTCATTCCTCTTCCTAAAACAGCAGGTAAATGCTGTGAACCTGTCAACTTGCTTGTGCACACCAAAATGTTCTGGGAAAACTTTAAAAATCCATTTGGAGGAATGCTAAAGAAAAAAGTTGCTCTGATATCTCTTCCTTTGTACGAGTATTCTTTCCATTCCTAGCTTAAGATAGAGATGAACCAAAGGAGAAATAGGTGTGGGCCATAATGCAAAATGGAAGATTTAGGAAATCACGTGCAATTGCTATATGGAGATTAAGAATGACACTGAAAGCATGCTAAGCGGCAGTCGGTATGTAGCAGCTCTTCTGTTGAGCTTTATCATAGTGTCTTGTGAAACACATTTGATCACTTAAAATGGGAAATAGCAGTCTGCATTTTCTTTTTCCCACTTAAAAACAAAAAAGAAACACCCTGGGGTAATACTGAAGGTGCTGCTCAGGTGCTTTCACTTCATGCGTTAGCCCTTTTTTAGGATAAGTTCCTTAGCAAAGGTTATGTGTGCAGGGATAGAATAAAAGCAAGGTAAAAATGTCCTGTGGTTTAAAATGGTCTGGTGTGTTGTGACTTGGTGATGAATACGGTGAGGGGACTGGTGGCACCATGGCTTACAGCACTGGGCTTTCTTCACCAGGTAGCAGGTACGTTTCAGAGCCTGTTGTTCCCTTCAGCCCTTGCTGGCCAGGTAGCTGCGTGGAGGCTGGTGGTGCTCTCCTGCCGTGGTGGTCACCTGGGCACCAAAGAGCTGAGAGTAGCACTGAAAACACCTGCTTTGGTCAACAGGCCACCTCCTTGGTTTGGTGTGCACAGGTCAGCGTAGCTTGGCTGGTTGCAGTTCTTACGTGACCGGTGACGGTCTGGCCTCCTGTTTTTTTGAAATAGTTTGCTTTTCTGGATCTGAAGAAGCGGAGAC
This sequence comes from Falco punctatus, assembly GCF_963210335.1. Classification (NCBI taxonomy): domain Eukaryota; kingdom Metazoa; phylum Chordata; class Aves; order Falconiformes; family Falconidae; genus Falco; species Falco punctatus. The sequence continues at coordinate 25,070,302 of NC_137592.1, read as the reverse complement.
GGTTGACTTAAAGGAGCAGTTGTTGTAGCTGAAGTGCATGCGTGGAAGCAGACCAGGGGAGCTTGTCATGTCCGTGGAAGGGTTTGATGTGTGGGTGGGAAAGAGGAAATCAGAGCCACGAGAGGGTCATAACAAGACTGGGACTGTAAGAGGAAAGCAGAAGAGAAGTTAGGCTGGCAAATGATGAAGGAAGAAAGAGTATTTAAGCTGTCTGTAGCTCCTTGGAACCTCAGGGATGGAGAGTCTTCTGTCCATTTGCGTAGATATAAATTCAGAATTACATAATTGTTGCTGTCCTCATGTTATTCTGATGTGTGAGGAGAACTGATGACATTGTGGCTGATGTTTTGTCCTTTGAAAAAGGAACACTTCAGATCACTCTTCCATCAGTTTTTGTAGTCACCTTTCATGTTGTTTTGGTGGGATCCAAAAGAAACTTCACCAAATCTTTCTTGTAATAATGGGACAATAACATGTCTTATAAAGAACAAGAGTCTTCCATATAGAGGAGGAAAAAAAAAAACCCAAACAAGAAACAAGAAAACCTTGGTGAAAATTACAGGTTCATGTGTTCCATCATGTGTTCCGTGTGTTTGCAAGGGAATAAAATAATAAACTAGCTTTATAACTAGCTTTTCAACTTTACATAATTAATTTCCTTTTTGGGGTACTTAACTGTAAAAATATTTCAGCTATATTAACATCTAAAAATGTGCTTACCTGTTCTGTACGAAGTGCTTTAGGATTTTCTGCAGATGAATTCTGTTATAGCAATTTAAAACACTGTTACCAGTACCCTGGGTGATAGATACCATTGTGTCCCTTCAGCTCTGTCAGTTTTCCTCCCAGTAAAAATGTCTGGGTTTGCTTCAGTGGTGTTACTTAGCAATTTGTTTCCTGTAATTAACACATCTGTATGTACCTGATCTAAAGGCAAGTGAAGATGAGGGAAAATATTCCCTCCAGATCAGTGGATTTCAGATGTGACCCTCCACAGATGATTATCAAATGCTGAAATTCACATCTGAGCAGGGAGGGCTCTGTGTGTGTAGGTATGTAGAAATGCTTTCTTTAGCCGAAGGGATAGCAGTCAATACAGAAAGTGAGATGAAAACTGAATTTTTGCAGAACGGAGATTTCATTTTACCAAAGTGTTTTTTCCCTTTATTCTTTTCCTTTCTGTTTGAAAAAATGTTAAACATGTTGAGTCAGGGAGACATTCCTGTGCTGCATTAGAATAGCCATCAACGTCAGTCGAGACCATTTGGATCATGTCACTTGTCCTAAAGTGTGTAGCTGTTTTTAAAGAAAGAACATGTCATGTTCTGTACAGGGATCTTTAATGCATGAAACTTGTTTGAAGCAATAATAAATCAAGTCCTTGCTGCTAAAACCCGTGTCTGATTTTCCCTCGTGACAATCTCTATCTTTCCGTGTGTAAAAACTGAGACAATAGCAAGAGCAATTCTGCACCCGCAAGTATGGCAAATAATTTTGACCCCAACTAACTAAACACATAAATCTAGCAAAATAAAGAACTGAGATATAAATGTCCTACACATTTGCCACAGTGTTTAATAATGTACTCTTTTTCTGCAACCATCATTATGGAAGGTTGCAAGCTGCGTAGAGATATTTTCATTATTCATGCTCTACTGAGTAGGCAGGTCCGCAGACATTTTTCTCACCTCTCCTAAAAAAGTGGAATAATTACTACCAAGTAGAGTGTTTGAGACTTCTTTGCTTATTGTTTTATACTCTTTTACATAAGTATCAGTTCTGTTAGATTCAAACCAGTTACTGGTGATGTAAAGAAAAAACAGGCTTTTGCATTTTTACTCTTTATTAATTACTTCTTCTGACTGTGCGTAGCCATAACTAATACAAGTAAAGGAAATGCAAATGCAAATCCATTTAAATTAATCTGGAGTAGTTCAGAATTGCAGGCTACTTTAGCAGCATGACTTAGTTTCAAAAGCCCTGTGAGAAGATGACAGAAATGTCAGTCCTGGTAAATGTTATTACAGTCTACAATGTATAGTGGTGTAATCATAATTGTGGATGGATGATGCTAAGATCCCCATTTGAGCTTCAGCTGGGGTTGGAGTTTGATCAGGCAAAAGAATCAAGGGTCTGATTCTTTGTCACCTTTAAGATGCTTTGCTCTTTACTACAGGTTCACTGGCTTTGGATTTGGGCAATAAATTATAAGTAGGAAAATGTGTATTTTTTTTCCTTTTCATGTATAGAAAGGAAAAACCAAATTTCAAAGCAAAGCGGTGAGGAGTACCAAAGTGGCAGCTCTGGGGGCTGGTGCCCTTGCCGTAGGAGTACACTGTGTCCAGAAGCAGAGCCCAGCCAGGGCATCTCCCAGACTGGGCAAGCTGTCCCAGCGGTGCTGAGGAGCGCCCTGTCGGTGCCCACTTGCTCCTCCACTGAGAATATCAACAAAGGTGCTAAGCAGCGCCAGCTGAAATGACATTTTTTGCTTTTTAAATACCTGTGGGCTCCGGCCCGCTGGGGACTGCAGAGAGACCAGAAGTGCCTTTTGCATAGGCTGGGACTTGAGCAGCACTTTGTAAAGACTTTGAGTTACATCAAGAGCAAACTTGACTTCAGCCAGTGACCTTGAGCTGAAAAACATTAGCCCGTTATCGGCGCCCTGAACCACCAAGTCACTTTATATGGTTTTGAGTGTTTTTGCTTATGTAGATTGGTTTGTTTATTTTTTTAATCTGGTGCAGCGTAGTAGAGTTAGCCATCAGTTTGTTATAAACCCAAGTGCTCCGTTGACCTTTCTCCTTCCAGTCCGAGTGCAGTAGAAACCTGAGGAAGCCATTGCTTGTTTGTTGTTCCACGCACTGGGCTGCTCAAGAACTTCCAATTTCCAACAGCTCAGCTCTGAGGAGCAAACTTGAGCACAGAGGCACATGTGAAGTGTTGTGATTTGTTGCCATGATGACAGTGTCAACTTAACTACAGCTGACAAACAGTTTTTAAATAGAACATTTCAATTCATTATAGTATTCTCCATCTGTTTTTTTTCACTGTCTGCATACATGCAAAACATCTGAGAAATGCTACCACAATGGTTTAGTTTACTTATCTAGCCACTAACATTAATTAGTTGTTGAGAGTGGTAGTTTAGGGAGCAAGTAAAATGATGAAATTCCCCCCTCAGTAAAGGAAACAATTTTATTTATTCAATAAAAGATGCCCAGTAGACCTGTTTCCACATTTAGAGAGAGTTTTTCAAATGGAAATTTTTGAGCATGGGTTCTTTATTTTTGGGGTTTTTTTTAACTACTTTGTTACCTCTTGCTTTTGACATGTTTTGCTTCCTTCCCAAAAGCATCTGCCACTGCTATTTCCAGCGTGGAACTGGAAACAGAAGGGGAGCATCTTTTTGTAATTAAATCAGGCTGCTGGGGTCAAATTTAGAGGGTTTTATTCATGGCTTTGCCACTGGCCCACTCCATGACCTTGAGCAAGTTGTGCATTGCTGTATCTCAGTTTACCTATAGGTAAACTAATATTGACTTCCCTTGAGGGGATATCACAAGGCTTAATTAAGTGTCTGCAAAGATCTGTGAGATACAGGACTGAGAGCTGCTGTAGACATACAAATGACGATGACGATGATGATGATGATTTGTGCCCAATCGTGCCACTTCCCACAGAAGTGCCACCATGGCTGCTGTGCGGATTAGTTGTCAGGTGAACTATGAAACTATCCATTCATTCATCATTCTCTCCCTTGTAGATTGAGCCCAGCTGGCTAGCTTTGCTTATTAGTAGCTTTTAATAAATCAAATTGTATTTTCTGTTTTAATTGTATCTTAAAGGGTAGCACGGCTCCTTGCCTTCAGATTGAATACAGCGTGACAATGTCCATGCTAGAAGCTGTGCTGCTGCTCTTGTACTCTGCTGCTGTCAAATTGTTGACGTAAAACTGGGTTAAAAATATATGCTTAAGGAACCTCATCATTTTAAAACATGTAACTGCTAAATTCTGGCTGAGGTCTTTCTCTGGGTTCCTCTTTTGCAAAGTTTGGTCATCCTTGTTTGTAAATCCTCTCAGAACACTGTCCCAGTAACCACGTTTTGAAAATTATAATCTACTTATCCACAGGAATCCAAGGGGAAAGTAGTTGAGGATTGCTGTTTGTTGACAGAAACAGCCATGTCCGTATGGAAGAAAAAAAAATGAAAAGAAAAAAGCCAACATGATGTAAAATCAGATTAATTAATTGTCCAAGATATACTTTACTGTGATTTTTTTATTATTATTAAAATAACACTAGCCAAAAAAGCAATGGGAATAACAAACTGACATGTTTTATTTTTAATCTAGGGCCAAAATTGTATCTTACAAATCTCATTAAAATGCAGTATATCTACTAAAATATTGATAACATAATTTCCTTTAAATTTTGTTCTCAGTCTTATGAAAAGCAAAGGGCTTACATGGAAACAGATACTTAGAGGAATCCTACTCATTGAAATCAATGGAAGTTGCCCAGCTGGCTACTTTTCCCCCCATTACTAATTTATAGTACATCAAGCAATACTTCTTTTTCTAACATAACTTGAATGCCAAGTCATATAGGAATTCCTCACCGAGTGCAGAAAAGGGTTAGGGTTAAAACCAGCAGGAGTTTCCCGTTGAGCTCAGGTAAGCTTTTTCCCAATGTCTTATTGTATTCTAGATCATCAGCCTTGGAGTTTTGTGGAATTTGCCTTTCCATTGTGTGCAAAATTTGATTCATGGGTGCCTAGCCGTGAAAAGGGGCCACTGGGCTCTTTAGCCTTCCAGACAAACTTCACCCTCTAACTTCACTGTTTCTAGAGGAATTGCGTAACAGTGATAACTCATTCAAATGGCAAGCAGGAAAATCAACACAGCATGTGCGGTCAATAATTTTCTAACTCCTGAGAGGAGATCAAAGAGGAAGGCAGCAGGGAGGAGGAGTAGCCTTATATAAATGTAAAGGGAAAACTCGCAGTAACGGAGATAGCACTAGGAAGAGATAACAGAATTCAAAAAGATTTATTAAAAAAGCAAAGTGGTGAACGGGAGAATTCAACTGCTGGAACAAACTGAGCACACTGAGTGGAGCAGTAAGCTGAAGCAATGTATTTTTGGACATGCTGGTCCCGTGTTTGACTCAAAGGCCTCTTTCATACTGTGAACGGGTGTGAAAAACACTGGCAGAATGGAAACCTTTACCACCATACACTGGTGATAGGATGAAGGATCTCTGATCCTTCAGTAGAGAGGTGGGCTTGGAATACACGCCAAAGCTGGGCTTCCCAGCAGGGAATTGCACAGTGCTGGGGATCCGGCTGCCCAGACCTTGCCCTTGCAGCTCGTAGCTGCCCTGTGGTCCTCGGGGCTCTGGCAGGGTAGAACCCGAGCACATGCAGGAGTCCTTGCTTGGTGGCTGCCAGGTGTAGGTCCTGATGAGTCTTGTGGAGGAAAAGCAGTATATAACTATATTAGAGCCTCTGCTGCTCCTGTGGTTGTGTGCATGGCTAAGCAATGCAGGTTTCTTTAGAAGTGGCTTGGGCTAGTATTTTTCTCACCTAGGTATTAAAAAAAAAAAAAAAAAAAGTATAGCAGCAATGAAAAAGGGATGCTGCAAGTAAGAATAGCATCTCATGCAAAACAGCAGTGTGTACAGAGCATACAGCCACATCCAGTTTCTCTGAAATCAGTCAGGATTGTGTTTGAACACCTGTCAGGAGCATTTTCTTAAATTTCAATTTCAGCAGTTTCTTAACTGGAAAGATGAAATTTGGCTAGAAAGTCTGCACAAGAGTTTAAGATAAGTATCAATGTAGGTCGGCGAAGGAGGCGTTGGTTTAGCTAAAGACACTTCTGTAAGGAGCAGGTGAGGCAGCCACTGAAGGCCCTGGGAGCTCCAGATGTGCACAAGCACGGGGATGCACATCTTACAGCACAGGTCAGGCATTCGAAGAATTTAGGCAGGAGTTCCTTTACAGTGGAATAAACTACAACAGTCAGGAATAGGAGCAAAAGAACAGTATAAGGAAAAATATTATTGTCTATGTATTGATGTTCTCCTGACACTTCACCCACAAAGACTACTAGTCCATTACAAAAAAAAAAATAAAAATATTAATAGCGTGTTGAAGGATGTGTTGTTTTTCTATCAGTAAATTGGAGGGGAGTATTTTGTGTTGAAGTAGCTCGTCTTTTCCACTAAACAGAAAACTTTCCTCTCACTCCCTCCCTGACCTCTTTATTTTATTTTATTTTATTTTATAAACTTGAACAGTTGTCTGAAGTGACTTCACTCCAGGATCCCACAGCTGGATAAAAAGAACAAAATACAGAAAGATAAGTTCTTAAAATCACTCCAGGCTTTCTTTAATGGTAATCATTAGCCCTGTTCTGAACTCTATTGACAAAATGCTGGAGAGTCTTGAAAGCTGAGCAAGTGCTCTTTTAAAGGAAGAACTGGTTAATTAGAAGATCTAATGCAAGTGACCTAATTCTGCAGCTCAGCACTAACTTTTCTAACACACAGTAACGTAAAGATTGGAAATGATACGCATTGATTCACGTAAGTCAACAAGTTGAAATCTTGATCGGAAAGTTATTTTCCATAGCTATTTAAAACCATCATCTTCTTTTCAGACCAATACTGGGGTTTTTTTGCCTGCAATTTGATGGTGGTGGAGCTCATGTGTTAATAAGTTCAGGGAGCCACAGACACACAAAGAGACTTAATGGTCAAAGAGTGAGGCAACCGTGCTATTACTTTTAAGTGGCATAGCTCTGAGTTACTAAATAAGTCATCTTGTAGCAAGTGCAAATGTTCTTGTTTCTAGAATATTAAGTAAATTTACTTTTAATCACTTGCACAGGTGTTGTTGAGGATTGAAAGCTATTGCTAAGGGTACGTGAATGCTTTCACTGTAAATCAGAGCAAAATGTCAGTGCATTTTGGTATCTAAATATGCCTCTTTTAAAGGCAACCCTATTTTTTGTACCTTCACCTCAGCTCTAAGTAGCAAAGATGTCTAAAATAAGCTTTCTGGGTGCAGGGGGATATTTTAGACATAACTCGAGAGAAGTACAAATTATTTCTCAGTAGGCCTGGTAAGATTAATGCATAATCTACCAGCATTGTTCTGGTTTCCTTTTTCTGTAGGCAGGATGCTGGTGAATTATGATTCCTTACAGTGCCTTGCTGTAGTAGCTCACCTGAACTTCAGGAACACTTGTGCTTTTGTATGTTTGTGAAGGCATGCTGCAAAGGGGGATTTTTGCATCCAGCTTTAGATGTCCAGTTAGAGTGCGTGAATATCCTTCCGGAGGAGCTCCCCACCATCCATTGACTATGTTTGGATCTCTGACTCCTGTCTGTAGCTGATCTGAATCTCCCCTAACCTAGATATCTATGATGTTGGGTCCAGAGGACTTTCCTATCCATAACATAACTGCTGCGCATTCATATATCATTAATTTTTTAATTTCTGTGGGGGGTTTGTATGAGTAAGATGTACAGGATTTGTCCCCAAAAAAGGAAATATTTCAGCTATAGTAGGTATGCTGATAGTGTATTTAGATATGGAAGTGCTGAGTTGGCAAAGGCTCCATCCAAAGCACTGATATGTGAATGCTGAGAGGTCTGCAGAGCTGGTAGCAGTAAGAATAATTCCGATTATTTTTATACCTAAAATGCCCTGTTTCAGAATAATCTATCCAAAGTTCTAGGCCCAGTGAAGATTCTAAAAAAATAATTATAAATAAAGATCTGAGCTCCTCTCAATCTGGCAAGCCCTTGGTAATTTATATTCAAATGTAATCGTGCCGTGGAGTATGTACGCACACTCCTCTGGTGCTTGGAGAATGTGTGCCCTGAACTTCATCTGATTTCTTGGAAGAAGCTTTTGGGGCACCAGGTCAAAGCAACTTGTTAGTCTATTCTGACAATTATGAATGAAGGTTTTGGGGATCTTTTAAATGAAAAATGTTGGGAATTTAGTTGTAGACTAGGCTAGTTCTTTCAGGCTGACTTAACAGTTCCATAGTGCAAAGGCTGATGGAGCTAGTGACTGAGTAATGCAGCATAACTAGTCATCCTAAGAAGTAGGAAACTTTTCTCCCCCCCCCCCCCCCCCCTTTTTTTAAAAAAAATCATTCTTTCATGCTTTTAAATAAATTAAGTGAGCCTGTTTCAAGGAAGTAATTTTTGGGGATCATATGTATCAAAAAGAAGAGCTATCTGAGAAGAAAAGCATTGAAAAAAGTGGCAAAAATTATTTGATTCAGGGTTTTAGTCATAAGGAGTTACGTGAATACAATGTAACTAATATTCAGTATTGCTCTTTCATGACTACTTCATAGCTCAGACGCTGATGTAACTTAGTCTGATGCTTGTTGGCGGCATACGCTGATGGTGCGACTTGGATTAAGTCATTCTATCTACTTGATCCCTGGATTGCTGGCTATGGTTTATTCTTGTTCTGTAATGTATCGGTTGAGAGCATAGCTTTTTGACTGAAACTAGAATAAGCTGGAGAACACGTGGTGCTGTGGTTTGTGATCAGAGATGTTCCTCCACCAGAAGAGATTCAGAGTACTTTTATTTTTAAGGATTTCAGCATGCTGATTTTGGTAGAGTGTAGTCTCTCGCACAATATGGCAGCATTTACCTCTAATCAGTTTTAATTCAGCTCCAGTTTTTAGTAACCGAATATGACTTCCACCTGATGGTGCCTTAGATGGATGCTTATGTGAAGGGCTCAGTTGTGTATATATATAGTCCTTTCCTACGGAATAAACTTTTCCCACCTAGTTGGTAGTTTCTTAAGAGAAACTGGCAAAAGCCCCTGTACCTTCTCACCTCTGTAAGACTTTATTTCTATACAGGTGTTAAGCCATGTTGATAATGTAAGGAAGCTGTTGCATGTGTGGGGTTTTGTTTTGTTTTTTATCTGTAAGAATGAGCTCTAGGAAAAGTGGCAGATGTAAAATTATTTAGTCAAATCTAGGTGAGAAAGTGTAGGGAACTTCTAAAGGACTTAACTGGCTGCATAATGATACATGAAATTCATTGACAATAAATAAATGCAAAGTAATGACCACTGGGATGGAAAAATGTTACTAATTGGCTACCTAAAAATTTTACTATTTGTCTAACTGGGCTATAAAATAGCTGTATCGGTGCAGGAAAGAAACCCAGCCATCAATACCGGCAGTTCCTTGAAGACATCTCCTCAGTGCGCAGCTTTTGTCAATAGAGAGGTTTAGGTGCATGAGGAAAGAATAAAGAATAATATGGAAAATACAGTAATTCCATTATGCAAATAATGCCAGTTCATCAAGCAGGTGACACCATCTCAAAAAAGTGTATTACAGATTTTCCAGGAGTTCAGAGTGAGGCAAGAAGAATGATCTGGTGCATGGGGAAACTCTCATATGAGGGGAGATTGAAAAGACTAGGATTGCTACCTTTGAGAGGAGATGAATAAAAGAACATGATAAGATTCTAACATTCATTATTTTGCATATAGAAGGCAGTTCTGGAAAAGCTTTTCTTTCGATCTCATGATATAAGAACAAGGGAACGTTATAGAAAGGCAGCTGATAAATAATAATTTTTCACCTGATGTGCAATTAGGTAATGGACTTTACTCTGGGAAGATGCTAAGGAATTGAATTTGCTTTAGGGAAAGTTCTGGCGATTTAGATGAATGAGAATACTCTGTGTTGCTATTATCTATTAAAAAAAGACTACTAAAAGGGATCTGAAATGATATGCTTTAGGTTTGCACTCTAATTGCTAGGAGACATTGCAAGGACGCTTTCTTGAGGGCTGGGTTATCCCAGAACTCTGTAGTGCAGGGTTTTTTTTTGCATTTTCCGCTGACGCATCAGGTTCAGCTTTATAGTTCTAGATGAAACTAGATTTGAGCCCATTTGGCATTTCTGTGTTCCTGGTGGTTTCATTGTCAGGCTATTTCAATGGCTGTTGGTGCCAGCCCAAATTTACAGCCATATTACATTGTGCAAGCTACTTGTAGCATGAACTGTCCTTTTGTTTGGAACTTCTTCAGCATTTACAAGACAGTGGGTCATGGTCTATGAGCACGGTTATAGGCACAGTGGTAATACAAACAACAAATAGTAATTGTGCATGTGAACATCTAGAAAACATCCCCAGCTACAAAAATAAATTACTACTGGTAGTAGCAGTTAAGCATCATATATGGGAATTGTTTATTATTGCGATTGTTTCGCTTACTTCTCTCTATGCAGGAAAGAGTTTATAGCAGGAGAGAAGATACTAGTGAGGAAAACGTTTCCCCTTGGAAACCAATGTCCAACTCCACCTTGAGGTCCTCACTAAAATAATTTGTTATTTTTGCCTAATCCCCAGCTGGCAGGACTTCATATTGCGAAAGCATCACAAGACCCGCTTTATAATCTCGGCTCGGTATGTGAGTTAGTCAAGGAAAATGAACTACCTTTGGCCTTCAGAGACTCTTGGGGCTATATTCTTCCCACGATGCGTGTGTAGTGGTTAACCATACTACTACAGCGTGCCCTAGAGAGGCGAATATAGTCCTTACAATATTTGTCCCTTCACTGTTCTTCTAGTGATTGCTCAATTACAGAAAAGCTGCCTGTAGACTCCAGGCATGCACACGCAGCTTTATGTACGCACAAGTCTGTGTGTATATGCACACACACACACATATATATATATATACAAACATCTATATACATCTGAAAAATTTTCAAAGGAGATGACCACCTCCTGCTGTTGAAACTTCTTCAAGGGAGCTTGGTGCACCAGTGTGCAGTCCTGAAATACAGCACTGAAAATTTCGGCAATCCTATGAGGTTAATAAAGTTCACTGTTGCTTTAATTAGATCAGTGTAATTCACTGCATCTCTAGTGGAAATTAAATTTGTGTTTAAAACTAAAGAGCCAGCTAGCCAGGTTCAGGAGCACGTTTGGGATGCAAAATACATTAGGCCTATTGCAAGTTGGTTATTGCATTCGGTGCTTTGAACTCAGATGAAAGTACTCTATGATATAAGAAGTTACTTGTGGTATTATACATAACATTTATTGTCTGAACTATTTTTTTTTTTTTGTATTCTTTCCTCTTAACTCTTCCAAGAAAAAAGGAGGATAAAAATCTGAGAACGTTTGTTCAGCCTATTCAATCCTTCTGGCAAACTAATGAGATACTGACCATCAAGCCCCCCTCCTTTGTCCAGGTAGTTATCTGCATTGACAAGCAAGTTTGCTGCACTGCTTTTGATTCCTACACATATACAAGAGAGAATCAAATGGGGTTGTTAACACAACCTATAAGAAGCCATCAAACTTTCCGTCTTTCTGACATAAACCTCTTTTTTTGTTGTTTTCTGCAAACAGTATAAGAGGTTTCCGCCGTGTTCCAGAAATGGATGCACAACACAGCCAAAGGATTTTTTTTCTTTTTTCTTCCTTTGATAAGGAATATGTGGAGCTTTCCATAGATATTTAATGTTGCAGAGAAACTGTGGTTTGTCATCAGACTATTATTAAAAATATAATACTATTACAGGTTCTAAGTACTGGCAGATTTTTTTGTTACAGTGCTACTCCCTAGTAGATTGCACTAGGAAGTTGGAGATGAAACTACTGTGTGCAGACAAATCCATATTGTTGCTGTCTGCATGCTTGCTGTGAAACTGCTCTACAGCTATACAGTTTGAAAGCAGAATCTCATGAAAGTAAAATCAGCATAAAAGTCAGGTTTAGACTTCTATATTCATATTTATGAATTTGAAAAACCTCCACCATGATCTTATCTGGAGCTGTGGTAGCAGCTGACAACAAATGTGCCCTTGAGAAAACTGTGTACGGTAATGCAATGGAATCGTGGATATTGCCTCCCAGTGCTACTTGCTTGCATTGATGTTGTTAATAATAACAACAGTGATAATTATTATTAAAAGTTTGGGTGCCACAGAGGGTTTCTCCTGGCCTGCAACTATTGCTCAGCCAACTGGTTTTGAGTTTGCAATACCGGCTGTGCAATGGATTTACCTGCCTGCTCTGTTCACAATGCGGGGCGACTGTTCTGCCAGACTGTTGCATTTATGGGCTGCTGAAAATTCAAGGTAATTAAATTTGTTCCTCTGAAGTACTCAGTTTATTGCACTGCTGCTATTCAAGCCACGCTAGTTTGTGTTCATTTCTCAGAGAGTCCCCACTCTCTCCCACCAGGTTTTTCTGTGGATCCATGAGCATTCTAAATAAAACTCTATCTTTTTTAATAAACCACAAATTAAAGTTCCTCTTGACCCTTTGCGTTACTGGGATAAAAAAAGTTCTGGTTTTCTGCTGCTACTAATACTCTGTTGAGGCTTTTGAGGTGGTCAGGTAGAGATGCCTTGGAGCATGCTGTGGCGTTTGGCAAACTCGGGCAAAATTAGGTAGTTTTTTTCTTTTCTCAGTTATCAGTCTGTATTTCTACCTGAAAAGCATCTTTAATGTAAAATTTGACACAGGAGGATAATTGCAGACTAAGGGGCAGAACATGCCACAAAGAAGATGCTCTGTAGCAGGTGTAAGTAGAGCAGTGTAAAAATAAGAAAAGATGTTAAGTCTCATTCTGATTCAACCTATATGTATTTTTTTTTTTTTAAATAGCCACTAAGAGATAGAGCATTGTGGTTTATGGGGTGAATCCTCCAGTCTTTGGACAGAACCCCATTAAATTCAGAGTCTGAAAAGTGGACAGTTTAAAACATACTGAGACTAAGCAGAGACAGGTTTGGGTTTTGTTTTGTTTGTTGGTGGTTGGTTTTGGGTTTTTTTGTGGGTGGTGGTGGTGTTTAGTGACAAGGTAGTAGTCAGGAAGGGGGAACATTTCTTAAAATACTTATAACAGTATTTCTTGTAATAATAATAATTGGGACTCCAGTGAACAGGTTACGAAACCTTCTTTCCTATGGGAATTTCATTCATTGAAGGTGTTCAACTGATTAAGTAAACTGCCCAGAGTGACAATTGAAAGGGTAGACTTTACTTAAATTTTCCATATTTACAGTACTCAGAAATCAAAGCCAGCCTGATCTGTATGGCAACCTCTGTTACAAAGTCCAAGTGTCTACGTTGTTTAAAGGGCTTGTATCTCATTGTTTAAATAGCCTTTTGATAAGTAACAATATAATAGTGCTGGTGATTGCCTTCAGATTATCCTATCAGGATGGCCTTTTAGGCTGTAGTCCCGAGTCTTTCTTTTTGCTTTGTACCTGTATTATTAATAAACAAAGCACACAGGTCTTTGAACTTCCAACCGGTACAAGCGCCTGTGTGTGTGTATGCGTGGGATCATGTGTTCATGCCTGTGTGTGGCATTTTGGTTTGGGGTTGTGTTCCTTTTTAAAGGGAAATAGTTGCTGAATAGAGTATTTGGTGAAGGTTTTTTAAGTTACACCTCTGTAATTCAGCTTGAATTAAAATTATTGGTCGGGTAGAGAGGAAGTCATAAAGGTAGAGAGAAAAAAAGGACAAAAAGGGATGAGTAGAGTGAAGTAGGGGAAATTAATGTCAGTAAGATAATAAGAAAAGAAACTAAGAGGAGGAAGAGCGAGAACTGAGAAAAGGAAGATGTGAGAAACTAGGAGGTGGATATTTGCAGAGATTATTTTATTTGCAAAGTTACTAATCCCAGTGCTCTTAAGTTGTTACTTGTCTGGCAGTGTAGTGGCATTTTTATTGAGAAGGAAGAGCACGGCTTAAGTTTTCCAGGATGGATGCAAGGATTTGATTTGTTATCCAAATACAAATAAATCTGAAGTTCGTGGTGACCAAGGAATTTTTTGTGTTGCTTCTGCTGGGGATTGTCCTTCTGTTCCTTGTTGTAGTTCCCATCTGAATGAGGTCTTCCTGGATGTCTTTACGTTGCTGAGAGAGGGGAATAACAGCATCACCCTGCTGTAGTCTGCTCAAGTTTTGTTACCAGCTTGAGTAGCAGCGCTGCTGCCCTGCATTTATACCTGCTGCAAAAGATGAATCAGAGCCTGTGGTGGGAAAGGCAGCTGACAGGTGTGTGGGGTTAGTCTGGATGACAGCGTGTGACATCTCAAAAAAGAAGGGAATAGACCTTGTTTCTGATCAGACTCTAAATAAGCTCTGAGTTTGGGAGTAGGTCTGCAAGATCTGCAAAGAGTTATTGGTTGAGTTTATTCTTACCAGAATATATTTTATCTGACCTCCATTGGCCATTGAAAGTGGAAAGTCTGCACTTGATAATTATGGCTTTATTTTTACTGGGTCTTTCAGTAATTGAGCTTTAAAACTGGGTATGCGTTCTCGGTTATAAAGCAGAAAATACTGACCTAATAGACTGGTGCATTAGGAGAGGCACCTTCAAACAGTGACCTATTTTTATTTTTTAATCTGTAAAGTATGAGGCACACCTGTAGCATGGTAAGCATAAAAGACCGCTACAACAGCATTCACTGCACTCGTGTGGTTCACTTATGGGACTATATAGACAGGCACCACAATACATTTCTGTGAAAATATGGTTTGTAATATTATATGACTCATATAATCAGGAAATATTGAACATTATGGAGCGTTTGGTATTTGTGTTTGAATTGCTATAGACTTGAATACCCCTGATGCTCAGAAATAAATCTGATGAAGAAAAGAAGAAAAATGCTGGGATCAATGTTGGTGGCTGGTACTAAGAGTAAATAGGAGTACAAACATTTATTTAACTGTTTCTTATAAGCCAAATATGTTCTATCAGCCACTTCATTATGGACATGCTTCCTTCTCTTTGATGAAAGTACTTTTTCTTAAAAGCTCAATTAATTGTCCAGTAAAATGTTGTAGAGATTAGGTTTTGTAACTATACCCTGTTATATGCCTCTAACCAAAAATTTTGGTACAGAGAGCTGTTAGCAGTTATTTTCTCTTCTTAGCAGTGCTTTGACAATTGATTTTCAGAAGAATTTTACTCGGGAATCAGGATTATTTTTGAACACAAGAGGGGACGTATACCTGCCAACATTTCTGCTCTGAAAAAGATGTGTGGGAGATGCATAAAGATACCACTTCTGCCTTGCACAGGAGAGCTTTCTGGAGGGGTGACAGGCTGGAAGCACGGCAGTTAATTTTCCTCCAAAAAAGGAGGTTTTGGAACTGACTGGCTTGCATGTAGTGTTGCTTCCCCCCCACCACCTTTTTTTTTTTGTTTTTCTTTTTCCTTTTTTTTTTCTTTTCTCCCCCCAACATGAGATGGTTCTGTAAAATAATAAGCCTGGCCAGTTTGGGATCTGAACACAATCTCACTCACTCTCATGTTGTTTGGCACTTGAACAGGAGTGACAGGCTTTGGTTCCTTTATCAAATAACTCAGTGTATCTATTTTTGTAAGCCGTGTCATTGGCTGAAAAATGCAGGTCCCTCTACAATTATGGGGCATGACTGGGAGGAACAGAGGCAGCCGGGCTTCTCTTGGACTCCTACCAGTTAATTGAAATTCTACTCCAGCCAGTTGAGATGGGAAGCGATATGAAGATGTGGAAAAACCTGAGTTGAATTGATTTTTCCCTCCCTCTCCCCCAACCCACCCCCTTTTTTTATTTATTTAAAGAGAGGAGAAAAAGACAATTGTTCATGTTTATTAGGGGGGTTTAATATAAGTGCTGAGGGATAGACCACAAGAGTGGGGGCTCACGTCTATCACTGGTTTAGTTTTCTTTTGTGTTTTCTAAATAGAGAGGAGAAAAAATGTGCATACTTTCACCATATTGACATGTATCTGTAGCTCAACTTGCTAAATTTAACCAGCGAATATGTATACATAGACGTTATAAGCGTTAGTATTGTGGCATTCTGTGAGATGGTTTTGGTATACCTGCCCACCAGCATTTGCCTGCCACAACTTTTGCTCACTTCTAAGGATTTTCAAAAAGGTGAATGCTAATCCTACTTTTTTATTCTTTCTTCTTGATGAACAGATGCTCAGGATAATTCTGCTGTCAAGGCTTTTTCTTCTCAGGGCCTAGAGGATGATACCTTGGTAACAGTAAGGCCAAAAACTGCTTTAGGGTTTCCTAGAGCAGCAAAACTTTTTTCCGTCCTCCCACCACGTGAGCACTTGCCATTAGACATGTCTGTCCTGTTACTCAGACCCGCTCATTTGGATTACCATCAGTTCAAAAGAAATTTTTTTTGCTTCTGACTTTGCAAGAGCATGCATATGCATGTGTTCCAAATTCAGGACTTGGAAATTCATGCTAGACTGGAGCGGATTTAAAAGAAGTGAGAAGAGAGTTAAAATCTATTGTATACACTTACATCATAGATATTATCTCTGCATTTTCACAAATACCCTTGTTAAATGCATGTTGTAATTTTCCTATATATGTAAGCTGCCAAAATATGCCTACCCTTGTGTACCAGCTAAGGTTGTGGTAGCACTGAAAAGCATATGGGATAAACTTGTTCTTGTTTTTCTCTAGGAGGAATATAGTATGAGGCACTTGGGAAAAGCTATTATAAAATTTTCTTCAGCACAGGGTTTGGTTGTTGGTAGTTTTTTGTGTTTTTGTTTTTTTTTTTTCTTAATGACTGCTGCTACTGTGAACTTGATCCCATGAAGTGATGGGCAACCTTTGCTTCCATGAACATTAATGAAAGTTTAAGGTGATTAATACCCCTTCAGATTGGGACTTTGTATAAAAATCCTCAATTGTTATAAACACATGTGCCATTATAGGCTTAATCCAGAATGACTGATTTTCCAGCACAATTAGGTAAATCTCCAAGTTATCAGTTCACCTGGCTGATTAAGCTCATTGAAATACCCTTGTGCACTAACTTGAAAATAGTTTGACTTTGCTAATATTGAAAAATAAGCATGAAATGGTATAAGCAATAAATAAATATGCCTTAGGCTTTGGCCACAATTTAAGGAGGAAAAATCTTTGGAAGAAGGCTGGAAGCATGATATTAACTGGGTTTGGTTTGATATTTGGACAAAGAAATCACTGCTCTGAGCTGAGCAGAGAGATAAGCGCCTTGACTTGCAATAGATTAAGAGCCCTGCATTGGTTAGAACAAACCATGTTTGAGACTCTCCCCAAGTGCCGCCGCGTTTAGATTTAAGATTAACTGCAGCAGAATGGCGGAGCGGCTGTTTGTTTTATGAAACAATCACTAATGACATTAAACAGACGGTGCCCCTTCCAACACGATTGTTCATTTGCGATAAACTGAGAGAAGCCCACAAGAGATTGGAAAAGAAAACTCATAAGTGCTTCATTTTCAGGCTCTTACAATGTCCTATTGGAGGTGACAATTAGTGAAAGAGAAGAATCATCTAACACCTAACACATTTAGAAATATTTTTTTTTGGCAAATAATTTGTAAATATTAGCTTTATTCTATCTTTATACCAAGGAGCTGCACAGTAATAATATAATGACAAGGTTTTCTGTGCAGATTTTTTTTTTCTAACTCTCTCCCTCCCCTTGCTCCTGTCTGTGTGAAGCCCACACTAAGCATTTACAGTATTAAAAAAAGTGTTATCTATTAGTTCAATTAGACATCAGACATTTACTTTTCAATGTATTTGAAGACTGATTTGATTTGGGTCCAGTCATTTAAAAATAAGAGAGCAGAGCTGTGTACAGAGCTGTGTACAGATATCTGTAGCTCTGAAGTCTTAATTGCAAATTCAGATAAGGATTAGAAGGGGCTGTATCTCTGTAGACCAAAGGTATTTGCTAATACCTGAGATATAAAAGTGGTTAAATTCAATATTTACTAATTTAGGATTTCCACTTTGGATTTTGATTAAGCTTTTTGGTTGAAAACCCCACGTTATTAAGCTGTGATGAGGGAAAGACCAACCCTTTCATAAGCCTCACTTTAACACACTATTTCAAATCATTTATTTTGGACCTTCTAAAAGCTGCTGTAGTACTTGATTTAGAGAAAGAAAAACCCAATGGAACAAACAAAAACATTGTCAAAGGCCTGTTGTAGCAATAAGCTGTTGTTTTGTACACAAAGAAATATATTAATAAAAAGTGTTTTTAAGTGCTTATTACCGAGATGGTTTGTTTTGAAACACAGGCTTTTTCACAGCAGTTTTTACACTTCATTGTGTACTGTGAAAGACACACTAAGTAGAGGTTGTCAGGTTCCCATCTGAAGTAGACTACTGCTGGGGAATGGAGCCATTTATGATGCCACTCAAGCAGGACTAATCTAGAGTAGATCTCTTATAAATAACCAGCCAAAAAAATACTAAATCATTCCCCGTTTCTGATCGAAGCAGGCAGAATTGCTGCTTTAAAGAACAGGAGATGCTCCTTATGAAGACACACCGAAAGAATTAGCGAAGCCCTGAATACACTTGCACATCGAACCTTAGCCTTTCTGGAGGAATCAAGGCATCAGTTTCACATAGACTAGGTTTTTGGGAGTTATGCTTTGTTTTTCAGGCTGTCATTTAATAGACAGGTGCTCAGTGGTTTTGTTTTTGCATTATTGACTCTGGCTGTTGTAAATCTCCTGTTGTAAAACTTGGCACTGTATGTTCTAACTAGCTGCGAGTGGTCTCCCCCCCCCCCCGGTGTAAATTCTGATTTACAAGCCCTGCCTTCTCCAGCCAGGGTTCCTGAGATCGCACCCTCCTAGCAAGGACTAGGTTAAAATTGTCTTTTGTGTTTTAAGATGTGTTTTGGCAACATGGTACTCGGTCTTCCAGACCTTATTTACATGACTAGTCCCTCTTATGAATAATTGAACTTCTGTATATTGCTTATGGAAAAGAAAAAAGAAAAACCACTTCAAAGTCATGTCCTCCCATTAGGAAATAGGTTCCTGCTTAAAAGGAAGGATATTCATAATTTTTTGAAGCTGAAGCGGCCTTTCTGTGTTTGTGCTTAGGCATCAGGAGTACGTAATTATTTTTAAAACAGTAATTCTGCATTATTGACATGAAGGGCTGGGAGAGTGAGTAGGAGAATACTTTTGGCTCTGACACTATGCACTGCAATTTGCTGATTAACTTGCCTCTTGTTTTGAAAACTATTGCTTTAGGGATTCCTGAAATGTGGACTTCGAGTCTCACTGGTACAGAGAGCAACCACCAAGTGTCGGTAATGGTGCACCTTTGGGATGGAAACATGTACCTGCTTTGCTGCTCCTTTTCCCTTTTGAAGGAAAAATCCTTGGTGAGGATTAGTAATCTCGGGTTTACTAACTACCCCTCATTCTCTGAGGAGTCCAGTGTTCACCTAATTTTAAGGCTAGAGAAGTTTTGTTGGGTTTACTTCTGTTTCCATCATCTTCAAATTTTTGTTTTTCCAAATCTCTAGTGGGCTATTAACGTAGTCCCTTTCATTAAAGACCCAGGACAGAGATCAAATAATTAGTTGCAGAAAAATTTGAAGGATGAGTGTGAAGAAAGTGCAAGAAACAGCATCTATAGTATTTCCTGCAGTAATATTTAGTAGCTATGTCTTTGTATCTGGCTGTACTAGGTTAAATATCTGAATTCGTTCCACAAAGATGGTCTAAAAGTTCTGTAAAAATCATTTTGTGGGCGATATATGTACATTTTCTAGGACTGTAGATGTTTCCTGGAAGTTGCTAGTGTCTAAGCAGTTGTGCATAACCATAGTTCAAATATTGCCTAATGCATTTCCAAGCTATGTTGGTTATTGTTCCAGGCAGGTCAATAATAAAAGGAAAAGAGTAAAAATGACCTTGCTGGAATCATTGTATGATAAAGGTTCTTTCTTATTTCATTAGTCTCTAGATTAGTTTTGTGCTGGTATGAGTCCATTCTAACTCTATTGCAGTAAACCCTTTCGAGTCCAGATTTAGTGATGTAACTAGTAACAAAATTTGGCCCACTGTCGTTATAAGTATCCCTCAAATAAAAACTGTGGTTTGGGAACGAATCAATTCTAATACCTGTGTTGAGATGCGATGTGGATCACTTTGCATACAGTATTGTCTAATGTGGACAATGACAGGAAAATCATGTTGAGACAGTCACTGAGATGGCAGCCAGGCAGGGCAATCAGTATTTTAATATGGTGGCCAGCACCTTGGGAAAAATTCAGAGGTGGGGTCAGGTAGCAGGGACAAGTCATACCATGTGTCCTTCAAAATCTTTGGAATCTACAGTTTTACATATCCAGCAGTTCTGTGATAAACTTACTTTTGAAGAATAGTTATGACTTAGGGGGAAAGAGGAACGCGAAAGCCAGCAGAGCTTTTGACCTAGGTAAGGGCTCCAAGCAGTGACTGCAAGACAGCAGAGTCTGACATAAGGGTGAGAGCAGAGGTAGTGGTCATTGCTGAGCTGCTGAAGGCTAGGCAAGGAAAATTTATCATCTATGGACAAGTGGTAGAAACTTGAATTTGTATGCAATAATTTTTCTCTTTTTTTTTTTTTGTCTATAGGTTTAATGTTCATATAGAGCTTCTATGATAAAACAGCAATGAGTTGCTCAAAATAATTCTTTAAAATACAGCCCATCAAAGGCTCCTGTCTTCATTCTATTTTATAATGTTTCTTCTTTTTCACGTGCTCCACATAAGTGTTACCTGTCTGTATTTCTGTGCCTGTTGGCCTACTGCAGTTTTGTTGTATACAAAATGTCTTAGTCTCCATGGCTCTGTCTCCTGTTTACACTTTTAGCATAAGAATAAGCAAGTATATGTCTGTCTCCACGGCCAGAATGTTTCCTTTTGTGCTGGGCAGGATCACAGATGCTGTTTGTGTCTGGCTGTTACCTGCCTCTCAAGATAGTCAACAGGACACAATTGAGTGTCATCAGTGTGGTAGCACTTCATATAATATGCTGAATTGGAATGATAATCTCTCATAGCAGGGTTTGTATTTTACCTGTTAGTTTGCAATGGCTGTTTATGGCTGCTTGAAAGAAAAGGAGAAACATGCAAAGGCCAGTCTGTTCATGACACAAAAAATAAAGATACAAAAGGCAGAATGCTTGTCTTGGGGTCATGTTTAGAAAACAAAGAAAAAGAAACGAACCAAACAGCACAAACCACTTTGAAGTTAGGGAATAATCTTCTGATGTCAGAAAACTCCAATGAGGGTTGAATTAATAGTGTCTGGGCTTTTGACCTTTTCAGTATAGTCAAATAAAGAATGTCTAGTACTTGCATTGACTATCTTGGATCTGCGGCCAAGAAGTCTTTAAAAGTTCCAGATTGGAGGGTATTTCATATTTCACTGTATTTTGTACTGATCAGGACAGAACTTTATTTTCTCTAATTGTGTGTATCTTGCCTTTGTAGTGGAAGTAACTTGAGTCCAGCCTTCAGGTTTGAGCCTAGCTACTAACCTGGCCTTAAAGCTGTATCACTTGACTCAGACAAGATGCTAATATCATAAGAGCTGCTAGAGTTTGATATCTTTGAAAAGCTGATGTTTTTCATCACTTCTGAAGTGTTTCATCACTTCTGAAATTGAGGAGTCAGAAATTAAGCCGTACAATTCACCAAAGACTTTGCTGTCTGCAGTGCATACAGGGACATATTTCATTTTTCATTTAAAATATGTGCTGAAATTGGTGCACCAGAATATTAGTATTGGTTATGTTTCTCCAGATAACATTTACTCTGAATTAATCAAAGAGCATTTACCAATTTTTCACAATGTTAGCAACAATCTGTTGGTTGGTGTTTGGTATTTAAGTCGCTCTTGCCAAAGTTTCAATCTCGGAGGCTGAGAAATAAACGTTTCTTTGAATAG
The DNA here is from genome assembly GCF_963210335.1 of Falco punctatus. Lineage (NCBI taxonomy): Eukaryota > Metazoa > Chordata > Aves > Falconiformes > Falconidae > Falco > Falco punctatus. Next base: position 25,048,498 of record NC_137592.1, on the reverse strand, counting down.
CAATGAGGGACACTGGTGAGCATTTAAATAAGGTAGTGTTCAGCTGCTAGCAGTTCTAACGAAGTTTTTATCTTCTTGAGGTGTATTGAAAGTACCACCTTCAGTAACTGCATCTTTTCAGAGTGAAGTGAAACTGCTTGAAATGCTCTAGTGGGATGAGATGCCCCGGTAAGCCCTTCTGACTCGGAGCTTTCAGGTGGTACCCCATATCGCTCAATTGCTGATGCTTATAGCCAGTATTTCTGCGTTAGCTTGCTGGGAACATAGGTAATGCACATGTTAAGCATCCTTTGGCTTCTGCATTTATCGGTGGAATTGCTTTACCTTGAACTACCGTGCAGAGCTATAGGTAAACAGAGAAGAATGTGGTGAGAAAGTACACAGAAGAGGGATTTGTATGAGGAAAAGTTGCGTCTGCTTTGTTCAATGAACAAAAGAAAACAACACTTTGAAAGGCTGCAAGTATTAGTGTGTTATTATCACATCCTACTTTCTGCAGGCAAAAAAAAAAAAAAAAAAAAAAAGGAAGTTTAAAGGACAAAAAGAACTTTTCTGAGAGACAGAAATCCTCTCTCTACTATCTACGTATTTAGCATAGATGATGTGTTTGTGTGCTAGAGTACCACGGCTATTTTGTCTGTCTGGCGCGTGATGCGTTTCCCAGATTAGAAGCATTAGTGCCCTCTATTGTTCATCAGAGAACTGCAAATACTTTTACAGATTATGGTCCTTATTATCACTCTCGGTATCAAACAGATTTTTAACAAAACCCACGCACGTTATAAACGCCTATTCCTATAAGCTAAACTGCTTCAGCAGAAGAGTACATATGTTTTTTTCACTATGTCAACGTTCTGCTACAACTTTTTTTGCTTTATGAAATGCAACAAAATAAATTGTAACCCTCACTAGGGGAAAATGTCTTGAAATTACCTATAGAAATAGATATTCTTTTTGCTCACATGTTTGTGGACAAGTTCACTTCTTTCTGTGTGTAATTTTTTAGTAGCAAAGACATTTTTAATCAAACTGTTCTCAAGTGTCTGAAAGTGTTTTGAAATATGTATTTGATCCTTTGCCTTATTTTTCTCAAATTCGTATTTTATTTTGAGAAATTAGACTTTTATTATTTTGATAGGCTAGCAGAAATGTAAGAGGGTGCAACTTTTCAGAAGAACAATAGAAGAATAACATGGCCAAGCCGTGGGTTTGGTGTTGGGGTTTTTTTACTACATTAAAGTGAACTGCAAGAATGACAACTTCATTCAAGCAGATCATTTGGAGTTACATTAAACAGCTGCTATTAAACAGCTGACAACAAAGGAGACCATTTTGATCTCGACAGCAGAGAGATTCGAGCAGCATGCTCCCTCAGTGATGTTATGAAGAACACATTGTGCTCTTGTATACCAACACACAGTGTACTCCCCACTGTGCTTGTTGCCAAACACCGTTTTTTTCAAATCACTTTGTATTCAGTCAGGGATCCGGGAAGTCCAAATCCAGCCAGACAAATGCAGAACAGCTTAGTTGAAGCAGCTTTAACAGGTGCCATCAGCACAGACTTGTCGAACCAGAGAGACAAGGCAAACAAGGATGGAGTGGTGGTCAACAGGGTGTGGATTGCCCCATTGCGGGTGGTGGCACTAAATAGGCTTGGGGTTTTTGTGTTTGGTTGGTGGTTTTTTGGTGTTTTTTTTTTGCCACAGAGGCTTGTTAACGGCATTTTGGTGAAGGGGAGGGGATGCAACAAGGAAAATACATAGTAGCTCCTTACAGATGGAGCCTACTAGACTTTTATGCTCACATTAATTTGTTCTTCTCTGTCATGCCAGGCACCGAGTGGACCGGAATGAAATGAGCATACCTATGGAGGGATAAATGGAATGAGCGTAGGATTGATTTAAGAGGGTGCTTCCCGTGCTTGAGATAGTTGACTGAAGGATGAGGAATAAAATAAGAGTAGAGATAATTGGATGGGTCATTTTCTTGTGCTGTCCTTGTCTTTCAGGGTACGAGAGGCATCCCTTCATTATATCATTGTAATCTGCGGTTGCTTGTAATACACCATGTGTGTGGCCCACTAAGTTGTGTTACCCGTTCCTGGTGTGTAGTTATCCTGCAGTTCTTCTGCCTTTCCAGCCATAACCTTGACCCACTGCATGCTGTTGACCTTCTGTAGGTGTGGATTTTTTTTTCAGGTGGTATAACAATAACAGAAAATAGGTTACGGGTTTTAAAGCAATTTTATATTCTACTGTTTTCTTTACATGAGGACTTTGTGTAGTGGTCTCTGAATAACATGAAAGGATACAGTTGCTCACAGGACTAGAATATGTTTTATTGCCTTCTAGCAAAAGAGGGAAATTCCAGCAAATGGTTTGTCTAAATGTTCAGATTTGAATTTCAAATTGCAACATAATATTTACTGTGTTGCAGAAGTATGAAACTTTACTGCCCTGAGAAAGTTTGCAGGTGATAAACTAATTTTAGGCCCTTAATTTTAGTTTTATATTTGTATTTACGTGAATAGTCCTTTGTGCTTCCACAGCAATTAATGTGAAAGATGTGAGAAGTTGTGAGATGGGGCTCTGCCAGTCACAGAACCATTTTGCAGGCTTGTTTTAAAGAATGCATGGCATTGATAATGAAAAAAGAAATTTTGAACTATGCATTAGATGATGCTTCTCTGGGCCAGAAACTGGAGACCGTCTGTTTTACTGTAAGCAAAATTCTACCTCTGTTGTCACACTAATGATGGGTAAAAACAGGAAGGTGGCCTGGACAGAAGTGTTCAGAAATGAAGGATAATAAGGGGTGTCTATCCTCTTCTCTTTGCCACATAAAATAAAAAGTAGTAAATTGTGTTCATGTTGGATGTGTGCACTTCTAGCGTAGAAGTAATTTGTCAAGTTTGAACTTAAACTGGACTGTATATTACAATATAAATCCAATACAGTCAAGCTTGACTGTGTATCATGAGTAAAAAATTCTTTGTATGGAAACTTTTGTACTTGGCTTTTTGCAAAATAATTGAAGCTACATCATATATTTCAAAAAGCGCTAGAACAATAAAAAACACTAGGTAATGCAGAAACAACTACAACTCCTAGTTGCCTCAATGGTCAGTTCTTTCCCTTCTTTCATCATATCTCTAAACTGTGCGTGTCTAAAGAACTGTCTGGCCTGAAACCCCTTGTCATATGTGCATTTTGTGAATTCTAATGAAGTCAGCTCTCTGTCTCTGCTAAACTAGATTCATCTAATAGTGAAGTTATTCCTACTCTGCTGTTTATGAAGTGACATTTCATTGTACTTGAAACGCTGGAATAAAAGGTATTTTCAAAGAAAACAAAACAAAACACGCTCCCACCCCCCTCTGTCTCAAATTTTGAAGCAGTAGCTGCAAGTGGACTTGAGCATTTAATGCTGTAGTTGCTTTTAATTGCCTGCGTTGCATTGAAGTATTATAGGTATGGGGAAGTTTCAGGTGTCAACGGTCAATTAAACCAGTTTTCCAGGATATGAATGTGGCTTGCCGTTTATTGTATGTTTGTGGAGTTTAGTGTTGTCCTTAAAAACAATAGGCCTTGCCGGGTAGCAGGCACGCAGGTCTGTGGCGCCCAGCCTCAGGGGAGGCTGTGCCTCCTCCCCGCTCAAGGCAGCAGAGGGGATGGGTGGGCTTTTGCTCAGCCCTTGCAGGAAGGCAGCTAGGTATATCTGTTTTAGTCGTGACTTCTGGCCTGCTGAGCCAAAGACGTCTCTTTTTCTGAGCTGGATTATATTTGGTGAAACACAAGTCTGTATCGATGTGAAAAGGAAGCACTTACTGAGGTCAAGCATCAGGCATTCGTGTTTGCAGAGGTCTGCGTGCATGTGACGTCCAACATCATGCAATGTCTTGTATGCTTATTTTTAGCCAGGAAGGAAAAATGCTGCAGAGGTGACATATAAACTCAGGTAATGAGCAAATAAAAACAATCTAGCAAGAGGATCAGAGTGAGGCTGAAAAAATCTAACTTTAAAGCAGCCTTGTTTCTTTATATGCCCTTGTATTGGCTTAAAGTAATTTGTCTTTTAACTGATACACATTCTTCTCAACATATAGCTTAGTGTTAAGGAGCTGACACTCAATGGCAAGCCACAAGAAGGCTGAAAAGGCAATATCATGAATAGTGAACTCTCTCTTGGTTTCCTTGACACCTGCATAGTGCATACTGCCAACTATGATAAATGGAGCAGAAACATAGACACTTACTAAAAAGATGGAGCAGAAGTTAAAGGCTGGAGCGGGAGACATAGAAAGATGTATGCTTGATCTCACTTGGAAAGAGAAACAAATGGGTAGGGGAGCAAGCGAAGTTGAATGACATCTTGAAGACAGGAAAGGACTGAGGCTGAAGTGGCAGGAGGCCAGCAAGAAGAGCAGATGGGAGGTGGGACAAGTTTATTACCAAAGAGGCCATTGGATAGTAACAGTGCACATACTGCTAGAGAAACAGATGAGGTGAGCGGATCGTTTTTCTGAATTCTGTCTGAACATGCCTCCTATTCAGATTCCTCATTTCCTGAAGTTGGTATACTTTTTGAGAAACTTCCCTGGCAGATGGAAGAAAACTGTGCCATGTGACGCTCAGAAAAGCGATCATCAGAAAGACAGCAGGGCAGGATGAGGAACGGTGCTGCCTTCCAGAATAGTTGAAGTTGTGTTCCAGAATATTTTCTTAAATGGGAAATAATAGTGTTTGTAATTCTAAACTGATACCCATGGAAGAGCAGAGTAACATTAGAGAAGTGTGTTTTGAGAAAGCTGAATTGGCCTGACTAGTTCTTCCTTTACTTCGGGAATCAGACAAAAATATCCCGTGTTGTTTGTCGTGTGAGTGGGGACAACTGAAATTTGTGTGGCCACTATTGTCTTGCAAATCCTGTGTATGTTAACAGGTGAGTGAGTCTGACCTGATGCTGGGGGCGGGGGCTGGGGGGGGACGGACCCCCAAAACAGCTGACCTTGTAAATACCCCAAAGAGCAGGAGAAAGGATGTTTTGCTTGCAAGGGCTCATTAATTAGCTGAATTTCTCCTCTAATCCTTCTGGGTCAGCTGTGTTGCTTACGCTACTCCAGAAGGGACAGGCTTGTAAAAATTGTCATGATGGGTATTTTCAACATGCAGTACACGGGCACAAAGCAGGTGTGCAGTCAGCAAGGTGTACTCTACAACTTCTGTCCTCGCGTGTAAACGCGAGGGCAGAGGTAAGGGGTTATTTTCATTTGGATAGCTACGTAAGCCTATTAGATGACCTGACTTGAGATTAAAGCAGACCTTGGACCAATCTGTGGAAAATGTTTTCCTTGGTTACTTTTCTTCTTAACTATCCACCTACCGTATCTCTCTTCCATCTGTACTAGTTGGTGTTTTTTTTAATAAAATCAACAGACAGAAGTAGTTCCAACAGTGTAGTAGTGTGTGATATCTCGTAATATCTCTAACACTCACTACAGTCTAGAAATTTTTCTTTAAAATATTGACACATTAGTAGCAATTATTTAATTTCATATGTGTTTTTTATTTTTATCGCAGCAAGTTTAAGGACTAAATTTTGAGCTGTACTGCACCACATGCATGTTCCTTGTATGAAGTTTGCTCATTTGCCTGCATGGTTTAGGGTAAAGGTAGTCTGTCACCTTGACAGCATTTGAGGGATCTGCAGTGCTTTAGGAGGTACTATACCAGGGCAATTGGTGGTTTCATGCCTTCTCGGCAATAAGGCCATTTTCAGTGCTAAGAACAATAAAATGTTCTCTTACTAGCACTTGGTGAGGCAGAATGTACTCTAACCTCTTGCTCCAACTCACACAAAGGCAACAACAACAGCAGCTTTTGAAGCATAGGTATTTGTAAAATTAAAAACAATGGGCCGCTTTAAGAAGCTTTGTTTCTCCTTTGAATCCAAGTAAGCGTTTTGCATTCCTCACTGTCTCTGTGCTTAACTGCCTTGTTTTTTGGCAATAATAATATCATTTTATGTTAACGTGATGATATTCATGCCTGTAAATCTTCAAAACTGTGTGAGTGAGAAAAAGATAGAGAATCACTACTCATTGCAACCACCTCTAGGGAGAAATTCAGCATTTGTTCAGCAGCAAAGAATAACCTTACCTGGAAGTTCAGGACAATTAAAGTAGAAGCTAGCAATGTAAAATGCAGTGCGCTACGTAAAACGTGGATTGTGCTTTAGGATATACGAAGCAGGACAAAAGACGGACAGCCTCCCACGCCCCTCTCCATGCTTGCTACCCCGGATTACTGCTGTATGTACAAACCCCACGTGGATAAGTCCCTCTGCAGTGAAGTTTCTTGAACTCCAGGTTGTGAGCACAAAGCCTGTTTTGTTACCCCGAGCATTTGAGAGCAAGGGAGAAGGCCAAGATGACAGATAGGTGTACATACACCTATATCTATCTATCTCCCGGAAAGCCAGACTAAAGCCAAAGTGTCTATAGAACTGTGTCACTGTAATTTTTTTTCTTGCTGTTTAAAGCCCTAGCCTGTATTATAACTGGCTTAAGTCCTGTCATAACACAAGTTTGATCTGGAGGTTTCGGCTCGTGCAGGGTTTTTTGTGTCATTTCTAACTTTTAAATGAGACAATATTAATTTTGAAGGAATTAGCCGGAAATTTCCTCATACTGTGATGAAATGGCACGAGTTAGCCAGCCTAGCTGCTAAAGGTTTTCTAATGAAAACTAGGGTGATATGAAATTTGCCTGATAAAGGGATCTCTAGATTTCATCTGCTGTATTAAATACCAGCCTAAAAGGGACAGCAGGACTCACAGCTGGTTGGGTAGATACTATCTACTTTTACATTCCAGGGACACTCCTTTACTTCCCTGTTATAGTCCAAACAAAGCCTGGAAATCTTCAGAGTCGGGACTATTTTCTTCCTCGAGGCTGGCAAGCTCCTTAAAAGTCTCGATAGCTTTTTATTTTATTTTATTTGTGTTTGTGTAACCGGTTCCTTTTCAGGTGGCATGTGAGGGTCTCAGTTTTTGGTGTGGACAGGTGTTTGTGTGCCTGCATTCCCCACAGGGCGGAAGGGGGGGGGGGGGGCATGGCGAGGTGTTGAGTGCTGAATGTTAAGCCCGTTCCTTTGTATGGCTTAGAAATCTCTGTTGTCCAGAATTGTACAGATAAGGCAGACCCATTTGCTTCATTGTCAGGCAATGTAGCTGAATAGAAATGCAAATGTGACATAAGGGGACTGCGCTGGGGAGGCTTTTGCTGTTACCTACTCTAACAGTGCTCCTGGCTGTTGGAAAATTCCTGCAGAATCCAAGGAGGGGTTATTTATTTTTTATTTTTTTAAATATAATTAGCTACAGGTTATAGGGAAGATTCTCCGAAAGAAAATGCATCTCTCCTGCAGATGCTTTTATTTTTATGCAGTGGAACGTCTTGGTTTTAACTCCCTTATCAAGAGCTGCATGCACTGCCCAGACTAAATTGGGAGCATCTCCACACTGTTTGACAAATAGATTTTTTGTAAACTGATTTAGCCTTTTCATTGTTTGCATTTCATTATATAGCAGACTTCATGTCACAAAATCGGTATTCATTCAAAATAGAGAATTTAGAGATAGGACTGTAGCCAGATAAAAAAATATTGCACAGCTCAGGTCTATTAACCATAGAATAATAGCAAGTCAGTGATCCAAGGGGTAGTTCTTCAGCAGGGAAGGGCTAACATAACTGAGGTCAGGAGTCAGACCTCAGGACTTCAAATGTGGCTGTCACCAGATTTACAAGTAAATCTACTGGGAAAACAGGGAAAATGAAGGGACCTTGCAGGGTAAGGAAAGAGAAAGGCAGCCCAGCTCTTTCATCTTAAATCTCAGGCTTCTCAGTGGATGAAGAATAAAAGTGTGATTTGCTTAAGTGTTCCACTTTATTCAGAAACTCTGAGTTGCATCTTCCAAAGCATGATTCGAGGATCTAACTCAATCAGGTTTAAAGAATTTATTTAGAAGAATAACATTAAAAGAGAACTGATTCTTGTTTTTCTGCCAGATTCATTATTGAATAAAGACAGTTAGCATTCTGCAAAGATGTGTACCAAATGCAAACAGTGCTAAAGAATACAGATATGGCCTTTAATAAGAATAGAGCAGTTTATGTTAATGCCTTAGGAGCAGATAATCTGAAGTTGGAGTAAACAGGTCAGTAGGAAGACAGAGTTGCAACTTTCCCTTTTGATATTTTATTTCTAAAAGCCTTTCCGATTTTTTTAAGCCTATTGTTTCCCTGACAATATTAGAGAAATTCTTGCCTGTCTCTTAACAGTCACATTGCCGTGGTTGCATGCAGAAACTGCTTTAGATTTTCTCACTGTAACAGCTCCCTGCCACCATCCTCACGCTTATAAACTTCATCTGCTTTGGACATAGCCCTGGATGGGTTCAAGGCAGGTAACGTTGAGGGTGTTCCCTAGGAAATCAGTATTTCGTTGGGTAGTATTGTTTGAACTTGTGCTCAGATAAGTTGTGACTGTATTTTTCTGGGTTATCTGGTCAGTAAAGATACCGTATTATGGTGCTAGTATTAGATCTGTTTTCTAGATGCACAAAAGTGGATGTGCTTTCAGGAAGCAGGTAATGAGGAATCTGTTCTACAATGCTTTAAGGGTGTGTGTGTGCAACTCAAGTTAATGTGTTTGTCTGAGAAAGGAACGTGAAATTTGGTGTGGTGCAGGTGAGAAGTCGTAAGGCATGTAACGCTGCACTTTAAAGTGCTTTCCAATCAGCTCACCTGAAGCTCCTTAAGCAGAGAAGCGGGGACTTTGGAGGGACAAAATTCATGAAGTCGCTTTCAACTGTCATGAAAGACTGAGCCATTAACTTCTGCATACATGTGTTGATTCAGCTTACTTTTTTACTGCAAATTTTTGTGTGTCGATATATTATAGGCGGTTGGTTATCTACATATAATACGTGTGTATGTGTGTTTGTTAAGTATAGGTGCGCACACACATGCATCTATAGTAATTGAACCAAATTGTTTGTGATACAAGTGTCAGAAAATCTAAAGGCTGTACTTTCTGGATCAATTCACACCTTGAGTGAGTACTTTAGCACTGGATCTGCTTAAAAGTCATACTGCTGTTTTATTGCTTTATTCAGCATACTTAACTCAAATAATTACAATTCTTGCTTTTCCTTTTTTATCTGTGAAAGACAGAAAAATTCTTTCATAGGCAAGTGAAGCTCAGTTTCTGGAAATGCAACACCTGAAATGATGGGAGAAAAAATAATAATATGAACACAGATTTGCACATTTCTTAAAAAGTAAATTAGAATATAAATCCAAATTTGCAAGTATGTGAATTAAACCGAGAAAGTGTATGCATAATGTTTACATCTTAACCGTTATACACGGAGCTAAATCTATTGATTTGAGATTGAATAAATGCATAGGGCTAACTGTCTGGTCAATAGGAGTGAAGCTGTTGTAGGACAGAAACATAGGTGACAATAGAAGGCTTCAGCTGCAGAAGGATGCCGTTACAATTATATTGTCTCATTTAATCATATGTACTAATACAGCCAGAAAAAAAAGTAATTCATTGTAGTAATGTAACCCGAGCATTTTTGTTAATGTGTGATTCTTATGTATTGTATGAAATAGATTAATATGATCCTGTTAGATGTTAGCGTATGAGTCTACTAGAGACAGCAGGATCATTGCACTTGTATTGGTGTATACTGACATACTTTTGACTGGTATTCTAGACCTTCCACCTACCGCTAAGTGGGGAATGAGTATGGGAGTGGTGAACAGCATCTCGGTGCACCCTGGTACGTTCTGTAAAGGCTTGCTTTAAGGGCACCAGATCTTTAACTTTCAGGTGGATGGAGCTGTAGGAACTGGGAAGAGAGCATTTGCTGGTGAATTCCATGTTTATTTGAAACTTCTGGAGCTGTACAGTTGTACATCTGGGAGCTATATATCCATGAAAACCTTTATTTTATGTCTCTTCATATTGATGATTGGGGAAAAGTAGAAGGTGAGCTTAACATATTCCTGTGCTTGGTTTACATGCATACTTATGTGTCCAAGAAATGATTTGACCTGGAGTCTAAATATGCCTCTGTACAAAGCTTACTATATTAAGGGCGCAGTTAGTCTGCTGACATACGGATTTAAAAGAAGGCATGTATACAGAAAGAAAAATGAGAGTTCTGATACTACAGGGGCAGATTTCTGTGGCCTTCATTACGGAATCTCGACCTGCTTTCAATCTGGGATGCCTAGAGATGAGCTTCGGGTAGCTAGTACCTTATGGGGAGGGAGCATTTGTTTACTCTTGAACAGGTAAACTCCCTTCAACCTTTGTTACCGGTTTCTTCTTACTGTTTCAGTGGTGAAAGCTCTGATTCACCAGCATAGTCAGGTTATTTTGAACTGAGGACATTTCAGTAGTCTCGTTTGTCTCCAGTATTAATTCTGCACCACATTCTTGCTTCCCAGGTCAGTGAAATGTTAGGCAATGGAGAATCTCACCTCGATTTTGGAGAGAGCAGTTAGATATTTCTATATTACATTGAACTCTTCCTTAACAGTTATGGATAACAAAAGTAGGACACCCAAGTGGAAAGTCCCTGCTTGACAAGCAGATTGGTTTTTTTGGTTTTCAGTACTTAAAATAGATGTTTCCCTGCTTGTTGGTATTTGTTGTAGGTAAACTGTGTTTAATTCAGTGTTACTTGCACCTTTACCTTTAATCTATTGGTTTAGAAAGCATGCATTCGATGTCAGACAACATAAAGACAGCATGTAGAGATAACCCTGATGTGAGTGATGGTTCATCATCTAGCGTATGGATAAAAGATTTCTGAGGCTATGTTACTTGGCAGTTCAACATGATCTGACTGTTTGTTAATCAGAGAACACACGAAGAACAAAGGAGGGAGAACAAAAATGTTGAAAAAAGTGTTGTATAGCTGGAAGACGTACAGTGGGACAAGTGATGCAGTGGTAGGAATGGATAAAGCAGTCATGGAAACAATGAGCTGTAAGAGGGCAAAATTTGTTTCATATTGTTTTGTGTGACTTGAGTTTGTTGGTAAAGGGGATAACATTTTGTATTCAGTCAGAGAGCATGTTCTGTAAATCTCTTCAGTTACCCGTTCCCTGGGTGTCGCAATAGATTAAGTCGCTGTGTGATGATATGACACCGCCATCACTCGTCTTCCTGGGATATTGCTGGAGGCAACAACAAACCTGTGTCTTTGGCACATGTGAAGGAATTTAGTGCTTGAGGGGTTAAATTACACAGGCTCCCCTGTGGATCAGCTTATGCTTGGACAGTAATAATAGCAATAACATTAATAATAAAAATGCCAGAGCGAAGGGAGTGCAGGGGGAGCAAAAGGAAGAAGAGTGATGGAAGACAGGCTGGGACAGTCGGGGCAGGGGGGGAAGGCAGGCTAGGGAGGATGCGCCCTGTACAGCAGGTGTACCAGCTCCACGTCAGATGTCGTAGGAGCCTCTGCGACATGCACATGCATAAATACACTTCACAAAAGCTTTGAGGATGGTTGGTGGCTCTGTGCGTGTGTCCGCGCTCTCGCTTCGAGCCATGATATCCTAGGGCAGTGTAACAAGCAGTTCATGTCAGCTCACAGTAAAGATTATTGGTGTTTTCACTGGGGAAATATTGATGCTCCATCTTCTTCTGTTTTTAGCATTTTGAGCTTGCAGTCAGGTAGACTGGCTGGTGGGAGAGTGGGAAAAGACCCACTGAGGGACACGTTTCATCCCTCAATTAGATGGAGCTAAACCCCTAACCTTGCTTAGGAATAGCTGCTGATGCGAAGTTTTCTTCTTTCCCTTCTCGTTTAGTGGGATATTACATTTCACTGCAGTATAGGTGATAGAATGGGATGTCAACTGGGATGTTATGGTTCTAACAGAAAGCACAAGCGCTCTTTAAGGAAAGTGCTTTTGTATAGGTGAGGCCTCCAAAAAAACAGTAATGTAAATGCAGAATGTGGATATTCCCCCCTTCCCCCCCCCCCCCCCCCCCCCCCCCCCCGCCTTTAAATTCCTGGATGGGTAAGCCATCACAGTAATGGACAACAATGTGTATTGGGGGTGGTGTGGGGCAGGGAATCTGAATTTGTTCTTTTTCAGGTTTGTTGTTTATCGTAATCCTCCTAGTGAAAATGGCTAATTTACTCTTTCTATAGGAATATTTTAAGGATGATTATCATAATATCACAGCTGCTGAAAAGGTCTAAAATAGGACATTGACCTTGAATGTGTTCCTGCGTTTAGTATGTGGTGCTTAACATTCAAGAAACAATATAACTGCAACTCATTTATTAATGTATAATCTCAAAATGTTAACTCTTGCTCTGTAAATACATGCCACAAGGATTGTAGAAAGCTTGCAGTATCCCACGAAGTACATGTGGTATTTTATCAGTGTAAATATGTATAAGATTTTCAAGATTTCTGCTGGGAATACTCCATAACTAAAGTAAGTTTTCCCTTTGGTACTGCACTAGTTTATGATTTAATTTTTACTGACATTCCACCAGTCATATTATTAGCTTCACAAAATGAAAGTGAAATAATCCTGTATTAATTAAACAGAGCAACTGAATTCCCTCAGTCATCTTATCCTTGGCTGTCTGAGACAGTAATGCACTTCAGCTTCTCTGAAGAAACTTACACTAAAAAAAGAGCTTGGGGTAATAGCGAGATATCCAGATTGAAGCGTGTGCCTGAATTATCTTCAGGGAGTAGACCTTTTTCGGTGGGTGACAGGCAATGTGCGTGCAGCTCCCTTTCTTTTTTTTCTTCTCCTCTTTTTGTCAGCGGCTTTGGAAAAGGTGTTTCGTCAAGAGAGTAATTTTCATTTATAGCAACGTGAACAGTTTCTATTCTGTATCAGTGGAGGCAGTCATTTAAATACCCATGCCCATGCCCTTGAAAATAAAACGAGGAGAAAATATGGAGTATTTATTTGAGACCGGATGAATTGAATGTAGCTCAGTAACATGGTAAGGCAATTGCTGTTATTTCACAGGGACATTTTTTATATGCTGGAACCGAGTGTAGCAGCAAAAGCGAAAAGCCCTGCCCTGTGTATTTGTAAATGCACTGTGGAAAAGTTCTAAGGAGGATTCGGAGATTGTGTTATGTGAGCTTTTTTTCCTACGATCAAAGCGAGGAGTAATTAATGCTAAATACAAATTGAAATAGCAGATGGCTTTAAAGTAATAACCTGCTACAGTTTGTCCAACTACGTACAAACAAGTGAGCAGAATTTGGAAGTTTCGTACCGTTCGTTTTTGTAACTCACTAGCGGTATATCCAGGGATGCACCATGTGCCTTCTGGTGAAAAGCACAAAAGGCAAAAGACCAGTAGGCAGCGACAATATTGTTCTAATGTTGATTTCACTGTAGCATAAATACATCTGTTTCTTGTGTTTCTTTAAAGAGCAACTGTGAATAAAGAGAAAATCACGTATTTGATGAGACTTCGATATTTATTTCAAACTTGTAATAATATACTTTTTGGCTAGACTATGAATAAGGTGCCATGGTGTATGGCAAATTTCTGTCTAAAGTAGCAGTATACTTATTTTCAAATAAATTCTCAGTGGCTAACAGACTCTTTCATATGCTTGCTCTTTCCCAGATGGCTTGATCTTGTTGCTGCTTTTGGTAAATACACATTTGACACAATGCACTGTGCAGCTTCTGTGAAGTGCCACTGAATCTTACTACTTCAGTTGCCTTGAGGTAGTTGTGTTTTAAGAATCTGGCTGTTTGGATGCCTTGAAATGTCTATAGGATTTAAATGTGAAGATGCTTAAAGATGTACTTGCTGTTCGGCACACAGGAAAAATTACATGCACAGAGAGATGGTGGAAATGGAGGTGCTGCTCAGTAATGCCCCTTGACTGGTACAGGCACTCATGATGACTTTTTCCTTCCCCTTGGATTCCATTGCCACTGTTTTGTATAGACTCCTTGTGGTAAGATTTTGCACTGTACGTTTTGATAAGTTAGCACAGATGTGTGCTTGCATTCATGTTCTTATTCTATACCCTCTGATAAAATTCAGTAAACTGATAACTGTTTTGCTTTTTTTTTTTTTCTTTCCACTACTGCTATTTGTATTTGTTTCTACAGAAAAGCTTGAGAAAATGAAGATACGCTTAGCCCCAGGTTATTTACTGCTGTAATCTCTTCCTTATCTTTTTTTCCCCTTCCCCAAAGTGATCAGTAACTGTGAAACCCAAGTTCAAGAATGTAGTTGGAATTCCAGGCCCCAGTCTGGTGGAGGTGACACTTTCAGTCCCAGGGGAAAGAGCCAACTGCTTTGTTTATCAACATGCAAAGTACAGCACAGTGTATTTCTGGTTCTCTGAGAAGCAGCACCGGCAGGGAAGAGAGCCGCTTGCTTGGATGAAAGATGGTTGATAGAAAGGGAGTGATGGTTCATAGAAGGAGAGGAAAAATGTGTTGTTTGGGGATGTAGAGGAGGGTGGGGGACGACAAACCAACAAGGTAGCGGAAACTATGTGAAAGTGAAAAGGAGGGCTTACAGGAAGACAGACCATGACTGAAGGAAAGAGACTATCATGCTTCAGCCCTTGAATATAATTATATAATCTTAGGAGATAATGAATGAAAGTAGAAATCAAGCCTAACCTGTGCTTTGGCAAGTTGCAAAATGGATTAGCTGTCATATTTTAAGGAGGGTGTATTCCAGGGTGCTTAATACAGAAAAGTGACCTTATCGAATTACTCGTGTATAGGGATTCATTATGGGTGATTTTCAAATAAGAAAACACATATACACATGAAAAGATTTGAAGGCATTTTACCATTAAAATATTGAAAAATAGCAATTTGGGGTATAAGTTTATAAACAGACACTCAGACATCCAGTACAAACAATATATTTGTATTTTCATGTTTTGCCAATGTGCACATGTAAATCAGTTTGTTGGAACTCTATTTTGGGTTTATACAGTAATACAGATACCTATACATAAAGACATCATATTTAAGTTCTGATTTGATTCCAAAATCCACATTTATCAAATGGCTACTTAAAGAGGACGTTCTAATACAGTAACGTGATTAAATGCCTCTCATTTTAAAATTTGATAAAAACTGAATTATTTTTTTGTGTGTGTCTCTGATGTTTCTGCAGAGTACTTGGATTTTACTCTCCATTTCAGAGCTTTTTAATTCACCGCTTACAAGTGAATTTACATCTTAATTACAGAGTTCACATCTAACAATACAGACAGCACAATGCTTATTGGTAATTAAGCTTTTACTACCTGCTTTCATACAGTAGTCTGAGCTATAGTTTTGCTGTGTGAGTTTTGATTCCTAAACTTGCATGTATTTATACTGGGTTTGTAGGAAGGAGGCCCAGTCTTCATATAAGGTTACATACATAACACCACAATCTCTCTGCTGTAAACATGTACAAACATGTCTATTGCACGTCGATACTGTGGAACTAGGTTCTGTTGCTGTATTTATTTGCTAAAATGCTGTGAAACAGATCTGGAGAGGGCATTTGCGTTCTCATTTTTTTTGAATGGTATTAATGCATTCTGAGGGTGTGCACTTTTTTTTTTTTGATCCTAAAAGATTGCTATTTGCATCATGTTAGGGCTCTAGTCACAAAAGATTTTGTAAGAGCTGAGCTGAATTATAAAAAATTATGGGCTTTCCAGTTTTGTTTGTTGGGGGTTTTTTGTTTTCTTGCCAGAAATATTGCCTACATTTGAATTCACTGGTAGGGGTAGGAACACTTTGAACCTGGAAAAAGAGTACGGCGTATTAGTTATGGTATTAAGGAAAAATAGTAGCTTTTGAGAGAAAAAAAATGCTCACTAACGCATTACTGATTCTTTCACGACGGGGTGTTTGTGCGTGTTTCAGTGCAAACTGTCTCTCTAAATTTGAGTATGGTCATTTTCTTGGAACAAGTTTAATCAGGGACCTTTCATACGACAGTGACGAGCAACTGAGCTGGCTCTAAGCAGCGGTTTGGGCTTGGTGACGTTTCTTATGCAGCATACATACGGGCTATGTGTTTATCCCCCTTTTAGTTCGGTAAGATTTACTTTACAAAAACCCAACCCTCCCAACACTGTGCAGGTCTGTGCACGCTCCCCGGTTTCCCGATGCAGCCCTTACCCTGCTCGAATGAGGCAGGGTGAGCCAGCCCACTACAGTCCCTCCACAGTTACAGATGGAAGTGATCAGTTCTGGAGCTTTTGTTTCTCTTTACTGTATCTAAATATACACATCTAAACACTGGGACAGGGGCACCCCCCCTTACATACGGCCATATGTAGATGTGGCTAAGCTGTATGTGACCCCTATACCTGCGCACGCTCCCCGCTGCACCCAGCGCGGTTACCGAATGGGGCTGAGTGCTCGCTCGCTAACGCATGCCCTTTTTCAGTAAATATGAAATAAGGCTTTTCATGGCTAAATAGATAACTAAGTATTTATATAGATTTTTATATATTTATGTAATCCATATATATTGCTATAGATTAGACGTAATCAAATCCCAGCTTCACCCCCTCCACCCCCACCCCCCCCCCCCCAGTAACTCGGATGACAATGAAAAGTTGAGTTACCCAGAAGCTTCGGCAGGCTGCACTTGGCGTTATTATTATTTATTTTTCCCCCGGCGCCGAGCAGTTCCAAGGGTTAGGGAAGCGGCGGGCAGGCGCGCGCGCCGGGAGCCCGGCGAAAACGCCGCAACCGGCAACGGCGGCGCGAACTTCATCCTCGACCCTTAGGCGCAGTCCTTCGGCACCTTCACCGGGCGCCTGCCCCTGAAGTTCGGGCCGGGCCGGGCCGGGCAGCCCCCAGCGGGCCGCCCGCCGGCAGCGCGGACATGTCCGCGGGCTCTGCCCCAGCCGCCGCCGCCGCCTCAGGCCGCTCCCCCGTCCCCACCCCTCTACCTGCCGCGCGGCCCGCGCGCCGGGCCGCCCCGGCGCCCCCGGCGCCTGATTGGCCGCCGCCCCACCAATCCGCCGTGCCCCCGGGCCGGGGGGACTGCATATGTAAAGCCCTACTTCATATTCATGAGCGCCGAGCGGGGCTTTAAGTCCTTGATTAGGCGCGCGGGCGAGCTTTTGGTCCCAACTGGCCGCGCCTGCCGCCGCCGCCGCGCCCGGAGAGCACTGTGCCAAGTGCGCGGCGCTCGGCCACGGAAACTTTGATTTACCGCGGGGGCGCACGAAGAATGGTCGCCGGGCGCACATGGATTCGGTAGAACTTTGCCTGCCGGAGCCGCTCTCCCTGCACTACGAGGAAGAGTAGGTACCGCTCCCCGCCCCCACCCCACCGCCGCCGCCTGCCCCAAACCATGACAGGCGCCTAGACGCCGCTGCAGGTAACGCTGTGCCGGGGCCGCGGGCGGCAGCCGGTGCGGGCGCGGCGGGCCCGGCCCGGCGCGGGGCACTGCGCGGCGGCTGCGCGCCGGGGGGGGCGGGAGGGAGGTGGCCGGCCGCGGGGCGGAGGAGCGGTGCCGTCGGCGGGGGAGCACCCGGCCCCGCCGCCTGCCCCGGCGCTCGCAGTCTGACAGGTGCGCCGGGCTCCCCGGCCCTCCGGCGGCGGCGGGGGGGGGGACCCCGCGGGGCGCTGGGGCGACGGCCGGCAGCGGCCGCCCGCCGCGCTCCCTGAGGTGGCGGCCGCCCTGCCGGGGGGCGCCGCTCCGGACGGGCAGCCTGAGCCACCCGGGGAGGGGGCGTTTTGTACTTTGCAGGCGCCCGGCGTGGCCCTCGGCGCCGGCTTTTCCTCACAAAAGGCAGCAAAATACTTTTTAAGGAGCCGCAGTTCTTGGTTGGCACTTCCCCGCTACCTGGCGGAGCGGCCCCGGCGCGCAGCGCGGCGCCCCGGCGCTCTGGGGCTGGCGGGGGGCTCCCGAACTTGCTTTCAGCCCGCAGCCGGGATTAAATATTAGTATATCTCGGGAGCTGTCACCGCTTCGTTTTTCTTTATGTCGAGCCGTTACGTAGCCGTGCCTTCGTATTACGCCGAGACAGTACCACCGACGAAAAAAACCCAGCTCACAGCCAGCATCGCCCTAGACGCAGCCTGTGGAACGGCTGTATTGAGAGGTGACAGTGTATTATAGGTGGATGCCCACTAGCTGTCCTTACTGTCTGCATATTGCACTGCTATTTGTAATTAAGCCAGAGACGAAGTGAATTGCGGTGATTGCATATTGGTGAAATAATACGGGCGGTAACAAATCGCCTGGCTCCCAGGAATACAGTTTGGGGAAGGGGAGGCAGGGGAAACCCGCTGTAACGTTTGGAGAGAAATAAAAGAAAATAAACAGGTAAGGATGTCCTCTCAGATGTGCTTTATAGGTCAGTGCACTGTGAGCTGCTGTACAGCGTAAGATAGCTTCATAAACGTAAGAACGCAGTTTCCACAGCTTCTACTAAGTGGTGTGTTTTTTATAAAATACATACAAAGATAAGAGATTTTCCTTTTTTTTGTGTGTGTGTGTATGCTCCCCCCTGCTCCCCCTCCCCCAAAGGAGCTTTCTTGAATTTACCTTCTTACAGCTAATTTGAATGATTAGTTTAGATAAGCCTCTTAGAGTAGATGCATTTAAATGAAATCGGGGCACATGTCTTTTTGGCTCTGGTGCAAGATTCAAACTAATTTTTTTCTTCCGCTTTGGCTCAATTAAAAGTGATCTTAAAACACTCCCAATATATTGTCTGAGCGTAGGGTTTGAGGCGTGTGTGATTGAGTGGACACAAGTAACGTTCAGAAACATATCTGCTTCTCTGTCTCAATTAATAAACCCCAGAGTTTTACATGTAATTAATATTCATAGTAATTGTGTTTTGACTATATTTTGTAACATGCATGTGCACATAAGGATATGCAAAATAAATGTAGTAATTTCTACAGTTCTTACGTTATGGATGAGGGCAGAGAGGATTCAAGCTAAAAATTGTCCGAACATTTTGGGAGTGCACCACTAGGTATGCTTTGATTTTAAGGCAGAGCATGTTAAAGAATGCAATAACTTAAAAGCCAGCTGCAACCTTGGCTTTTTGCTTTTTCAGCACTAACAATAACACTAATAATTACTAATAGTTAATAAGCTAACAGATGCAATAAATATAGCTGCTCATTTTGACATATGTGTCAGTTTAATCATTCTAAATGAATCAGTGTGTTCATAACGTGAAATCTCCTTCAACCTCTGATTAAAATGTAACGTTGACTAAAGGATTATAGAGCGGACTTAATTTTACTGACTGTTTTAACAGTTGTCACAGCTGTTGGAAGAAGGAAAGGCAATTGAAACACTCCAAAAAAGGCTGCGGGGGGGTGGGGTGGGGTGGGGAGAACCAGACTAGTTTAGTAAATTTAAACATGATCTCTGAATGCCAAACATAGAAAACTGAGGAGATTTGTAACTCCAGAAAGCTTCTGTGCACTATGTGCATTTGCCCTTTGTGGCTCAGTGTGTTTCATTAATTTGAACCCTCAGCAGTTTCCCTACTTTGAACATTTAAAAACGTGCAACAGCGTTTAAATGTGAAACAAATTCAGCTGTTAGAGTGCACACAGATTTTCATCTTACAGTGCAACTGATAAAATACGCAGATGACCAGAAAAAAAGATTATGTAGAATGGCTGTAACATTTAAAAAGTGGACATAAGCGTCACATCATGTGGATAGTTCGGTGCGATGATGATGGTCAGTATACATACTTGTATTTTCCTAACCGTTCTCATGCTGCAATGTGGGAAGGGGCTGCGGAGTTACCCAGCGAGTCTGTCTGGGTTATGTTTGTGTACGGATGAATATGAGTGTGTGTGTGTATGCTCACACGCAGCAGCATGTAAATATATGTATTTGTGTGTGTGCGCATGGTGATTATAGGCTAAGCATGTGAAAGAGTTCGTCAGTTTCACTCTTCTTTAAAACGTTTTGGCATAGCTTGTAATGCCTGAAGATTTTTTCAGAAGCGTCTTTCATTTGTAAAGGGAGGAAAGGGGTGGACTGAAGAACGCTTCTTTGTGAAGTGGGAAGCAGCACTTGATTCCACTCCACGGTCTCTTCAGGCTGTGGAGATCTTTAACCTCATGCATTCGTCTTATTAGATAGCTATTTACAGTTGTTATTAAGAAGTAAAACCCAAAGATAATATTAAAGTCAAAAGTCTCCAGGCCTGTGTATGCGTCCCCGGCGTGTAACGTGGCACGCAGCTCTGTGTCGTGAAGCCAGCCCCCAAGTGTGGGTGAGCGAACCGACCCTGCCTGTGTGCTCCCCTTGGGCAGCAGGCAGGCCTTGGGCCGTTCTTCCTTCTCCTTTTCTGGTTGTAGTTCTTTGCTTTTTTGGGTTTTGATAGACTGCTGGGAAGTTTTGAAATCCTGCAGAAAGTATAAAGGTTTTGTGCTGAAATGTCCGTCTGACAGCTTTTCATTTACTGGGGTTTGCCCCTCTTCTAGCGATGGTTGCTCATTTTAATGTGTTTATGGTTGTGTTCTTTTATTTACTGAGCCTGGTGCGTTGCAGCGGTAATTAACCCGTGTTATTAGCAAAGCCCTTGTGGATATCCATTAATTCTTTTGAATGGCTGATCATTTTTCCTGTACTTCCCCCCCCCCCCCCCTTTTTTTTTTTCTGAAGGCACGCTGTCCTTTTTCTAACATTCTTTAAGCTTTAACATTTTCCACAAATTTGTTTTTAAACAGAGGCAGAGAGAAGGGCACCATCCCCATAGTTCCATAATAAAGAATAACTATTGTCTTAACAAACTGTTTTCAAAGATGCTAATGGGAAGCAAAACAACTGGGAGAATCTGTAGGGAACAATTTATTTAATTATTATTTTTCAAAACACATGCTTAATGATAAGAAAAGAGATAAGAATTTGCTTCATCTTTTTTTTTTTTTTTTTTTGTGTGTGTAGCTGCATTAGCTGTTGTGAATATTTTAGCGTTCGTATTTTAATCAGATTTCAACTTAGTTAATAGCACTTTGGGCATTTAAAAAATATTGAGCCAGCAGAAAAATACTTGTGCTTGCACTGCTGAGAAAAGATAAGGGCCGCCTCATTAGCCAACCCTACTTTTGCAATTAATTTCAAATACATGGTGCTATTCATCAAATACAGAAGGTAACTTGTCTATGATAATATTTAACAATACTTGAAGCCTACTTTGCTAGAGTAGCTAGAAAGTATGATATGTCTATTCTCACAGATATGTCAGTCCATGTGCTATGCTGCTAGTTCTGGATGTTACAGAGCAAAATTATGATAGAAAGATTATGGTATAAAAATATGAATTATTTATAAGTGACATGATTATTCATGTTACAGAATGTTTTTAAAGGACTGACCCTTGACCTGCAGGGAGGTTGCTTGCACCCCTGTGGAAGTGTTAGTAGGAATGAAAAAGATACTTACTTGAACCTTTCAAGGAAGTATCTGAAATAATTATTTTTTTACTTAGGTTAAGTGAAATGCATAGGATAAGTAGGGGGGAAGAAAAAAGGGAGGAACTCTTGCTTCTATTGAAGCTTAAAGTAGCCTCTGTCTAGAAGATAAGCTTTGCTATGAATTCTTCTTCATAGCAAATTCATGGAGGGAAGAAACAATAAAATGTTGATCTGTTACAAGTGCATATGAGCCTCATGCTACCAAGCTCTCTAGAGGAAATCTGTGATTATGCCAGGCCAGTTTGTTCAGTTTTTATCTCTTTTACATCCACTGGCCTTGTATTAAATTGTCATTGTCCTAAAGCACATGAGAGAGAAATGAATTGCATTTCTCGACATGCTCTGACAGTGAAATATTTAGCCTCTCTGTCTCCAGTCATACTCATATGTATGTTTGATAGCGCAGGGATGACACCAACAGTCGCAGCTGCTTGACATTCCACTTATTACATGTTCTTTTACATTTTGTGTATCCTCTTTTACTTTTAGACTTCGGTTAGGTAATCGTACATGCATTCAGTCATATCTGTATGTGTGGTTTTGTCTTATGTATTTGCATTTTACGTGGAAATCCTGTCGATGCACAGCAAGTTTCAAGTTCAAATACATACCTATCTATGCATGTCTGTGTGTATGTTCCAGGTGTATAGTGTATTCCTGATGCAGTTTGTGCAAGGTACATCTGTTGTTGTATGTGTGCACACAGACATGTATACACTAAGTCTATGCAGAGCTATTTAACTTCCTTCTATGCAGTTGCTTGTCAAGAATCTGCTGCTTTTATGTGATTGTTTCTTATCCATGAAAAGAGAGCTGGCCAGCAATGTAAAGTGTGTACACCTGATTTTATATCAGCTTCTTTACGTAACCTAGCATTTTCTGTATTTATACTTACAGTTTTGCTTTTAAAAGATGCTGTATTTTTTAATAAAAATCTCGTCCTCCAAGTAATTTACATGACTAATATTATTCATATTCCTGTAAGTTTTGTCTGCCAATCAGAGAACTGTTTTTTCAGCTACCTGTGTCCTTGGACACATGGTTATGTTTACACCTAAAGAATATAATTGTTTTTAGGGGGGGAAGCCTCCTACATATGGCCGTTAATATAGATCATATTGTTCTCAGAAAAAAATATAAAATACACATTCCATTTTAATGGTCCTTAGTCCTCACCAAAAATCCTATAGGTTTTTTTTTGGTATGGTTTGCTTGTTCAGAAGTAAAAATACTTTGAAACATTGAAGAAAAATATTAAACTGAATTATGTACTGCTATTTCAAATATTATTATTTAATTATTTCTAAAGGATTTTGTTTTGCCTTTTCAGTAGCAGTTTGGAGAGTAACATAGATAGATACGGTAGAACAGTGCCTTTTGACATCTATGTCTTGTGAAACAATTTATGTATTTGCTATGTTACAGAAGCTTTAAATCTCTTGGGTTTATTTACATAATGCCTGTAATGTTTTTCAATTAATTTGTATTTCCTTCAAAGAAAGAAAGGCTTTTCTCTTTGCTCTTCCTTCATATAGCAGGTTTGCATTAAAGGGAATCTTCTCTAATTTCCAGTTACTTTCCTCTTTTAAGGAGCATAGCTTTTTAATGAGAGCATTGTTTCCAAATCTTTTAAAATTGAAATAAAAATTACTTTTTTGCTTCAACTTCGTACATTTGCTAGGAGAAATCTATGTTAACATTCTAATGAAAGTTAGAGCGATATAGGTACTTCTACATAGTGTAAGACAAGCATATGCTGTTTTTCTTTACTGCTGAATGCCTATTTCTTACCGTGGGTCGCCATTCTGAGTTTATATGAAATCTAGATGGAACATTCTGATTTAGATCAAAATAATTTACAAGGCAAAACAAAAAATAGTATTAGAAATATAAATTCATATTTTTCATGACACTAACACAGAACATTAAGCATGAAATTGGAGAAGGGTCTCCATATACTGCAGAAAGTTAGTGTATCGAGGTGTATGAAATGAAGGTTCCTTGTCCTCAGTCTAATCAAGCCATTTATAATAACCTTGTACAGAATTGTGCACATTTATTTATATGATAACCTACTGAAATATGATTAGTTACTTTATGCATGTGAGAATAATGTAAATGTATCCTTCTATCGTATATTGAAAATTATATTCCCTTTCCCTGGCTACAAACCTCTTTACAGATTTGAATTGTAGTCTTTATGTGGGAGGGCAGATTCTCTTAAAGGGTTGTGTTCTGAAACCAAACTTTTAAGATAAGGTGATTTGAGGTTTTTTAGGTTATTATTTTGCAGATTAGCATGGATGTCTCTTATTCTTCTGTATCTTTTCATGTTCCTGTAAGTGAAAAAACCTGCACACCTCCTTTTCATCATTTTGATTGGAACTACATACCATATGTAATGTGTTTTGGCAGCACTTACCTAGCCAAAGAAAACAAATTAATATTAGCCATGCTGAGGGGTGTCAGAAGTATCACAGATGTGTCGATTTAGCTTTGCTCCATCACACTCTTTCCTTAAACAACTGGTCAAGCTGTCGCAAAATGTAGTGTTGGCTACAACGAGATTCTAATAGGTGTGATCAGAGATTGATGGGTTTGGCAAGTTAGAATGAGAAGATGATGTGGAGTTGCTGTTGCTTGTTTTGTATGGCCTTGGAAAAACCCCAAAGAAACAAAAGCAAAAAAAAAAAAGGGGGGGGGGGAGGGAAAATTAAAAAAGGAAAAATATAATTAAAAATTATAAGCTCCCCCCCTGCCAGCTATAAAGGCCTGCAGATGTAGAGATGCTGGTAAGTGTAATGAAAAAGTCTGTCTAAAATGTAATGCCAACTTGTTCCTGAGCATTTATGAAATTCTCTCCCATATAAAGGTGCCAGGACGGGTGGTGAGAGGAGGAGATGGCTTGTTTTATTCAGTCCATCTTTATCTGTGTTACTCTTCTTCTTTTTCCCCTTTCCCCAATTTTCTGTGTTTGTTTCTAGATCTATACTTGGAAGAAACACTTTTTGAATCTCACACATGAATATTTTTAAGGAAATAAAGGACAGGAAAATCTAATAAAGAACAGTAGTTAACAAAA
The DNA here is from genome assembly GCF_963210335.1 of Falco punctatus. Taxonomy (NCBI): domain Eukaryota; kingdom Metazoa; phylum Chordata; class Aves; order Falconiformes; family Falconidae; genus Falco; species Falco punctatus. Next base: position 25,023,874 of record NC_137592.1, on the reverse strand, counting down.
TGGTGAAATCATACTCGTTTATGTACTCTTAGCTGTGCTCTTAATATAGCCAGCTACTGGTAGTTTGTGTAATTCTCCATATATTGAAAAGGCAATAGAGAGAAAGGATCAAGCAATTTTCTATGTATTCTTTATTTACTTTTTAATATTTTTTTTCTGTTTTCATGTTGGCTGCAGGATTTGGCCTCTGTCTTTTTGGAAGATGAATGTCAGTGTCCTTTTATGTTTAAGTTGGTATTTTCTTGCTTAGATGGACTGTTACATGCTCAGTTGACAAGTATTAATGCTAAAACAGTTTTCAGAGGAATTAATTTCAGAAAGTCTGTGAGGTTTTCTTTAGCATAATTATTTTACACTTTTTTTTTTTTAAAAAAAAGGAGAAACTTATGGTATAAATAAGACCCTAAACCTCATGTGCTGTCTTAAGTACAAACAGGTTTAGAGTGTGTTTCTGAAAGCAAATGCACATGGATTGCTAGCAAAATTGTCTTTGGAGAATGCTAAAACTCTTACAGAAAAAAATGGATTTCCCCCCCGCCCCCCCCCCCCCCCCCCCCCCCCCGTGGTACTTTAATGTTCCATGAATGCAAGATTTCCTCTACTAAATTATATTCACTTTTCCAGCAGTGAAAGAATTCCCTGGCAACGTTCTCGTAGCAGCCGTTACTGTAGTGGGACAGATTAGATGTTTTGAAGTGGCATGAAATGCCATGTCTTTAACCAGCTGTTCCTGTGAGTGTGAAAGGGGTGAGAATCGGATTCCCAATAACCGAGTAAAGCTCCACGGGTACCCCATCGTTGTTCTCGCCTGAGCTGCTTGGGCCCAGTTGGTGCTGGGTGATATTTAAAGAGCTGGACAGCCACTGTCGGTGGCTGACATTAGTATGAATGACACCTGTCCCATCAATCACCGGGCCGTGGTGTCACAGATGGAGAAACAACAATCCGGCTGAATTACCCGGTGCTGCACACTTGGTTTAATTCAGCTCATTGTTCTCCTACAAATCTCGAGGATGGCTCGTTCTGCGCCGGGAGTCCAGACAGAAGCGCGAGATGGGCTCAGGTGGTGGCACGTGTCTGCCCTTTGCTGCTCCATCAGAGGTACTCAGCAAGAGGCTGTCACTGGGTGGGGGTGGTGGGAAGGAGCGCTCCACGCTGGGACTGAAGCTTCAGCTTCTGAAGAAGACTGTAATTAATCAAGAGCTAAAACTCAGGATTTCTCCCGGCATTCCAGAACTTTTCATTTAGCTAGCCGAAAGTGCCCAGCACACAGCCAGGTTAACGTTTAACTCTTCAAATACTACATCGTAGCTGTCATTTGGAGAAGAATGAGAGGAGATTCTGCACGTATTTCCTATGGCTGTGCAGTAAGCAAAATCCTCAAAGCTGTGGCCCTTCTGAAGTAGTAGATCTTTTATTATTCCTCAGTAGTTAGCACTGAAAATCAGTATCTGAGACACTGAATAGAAAGGAGGGGTGCTCAGAGGCTTGATGGAGGAAGGGGGGGGAGTGTTGTTCTTTCTTTTTGTGGCGGGTCTTTTAATGCCAGATGAAGGTTGCATCATGAGAAGTCAGAGTCTTGTTCTGGACAAAAACAGTGAAGGCATTTAAGTGCTTTCAGACATTGTAACCATTTTCCTTCCCTCCCTCCTTCCCTCCATCCTTCCCTCCCTCCCCCCCTCCTTCTATTCCTAGAGTACAGGAAACTAAAATAAACTAAAAAGCAAATAGAAATTATTTATCTGCTCTTAAGTCCTGTGTCAGGTATATTTTGAATGCATTTGAATCCTACTGCTTCCATGCTCTTTTCCAAGTAGCACCAGATAAATACCTATGCAACACTGAGGTGGAAGTGAACATTCTTACTTACAAATTTTTTTGTCTTCTTTCCCTCCTTTTTTTTTTTTTTCCCCTCCCCACATCCCTTTTTTGTAATGCACTGTAGAGTGGCTGTATTTTTGTTGTAAGCTAAAGCACTGCTGCTGGTTTTGTTACCACTTAGTCAAGCAGCAAATGTGTAGCATGCCAGAAACAGGCTACAATATATTGAAGACACAGCTTATGTTTGATTGTGTGTAAATACAGTTAGTTAGTTGGGTTTATCTGATAGCCTGGCAGAAAGAGAGAGGAGCAGTACAAACTGTTTTCAGTAACTGTGCTGTTCATACACCTGATAAGATTGAGAGTGCTTTCGAACTACTGATATGCTTTGAATAAGAAAAGAATAATCACATCCATTGGCACCAGCTTATCAGGAATGAAGTAAAATGCCAGCACTTTTTACATTAGCAAAAGTAAATGTTTTAGACGCTTTGGGCCTCTTTTCCATTTAAATTAAATAACAGGGTGCTTTTGAGTGTGCTGTAATGAATGGAAGGATTTATTACCTTGACAAAATTACAGGTGAGTATGTTGAGAGAGGAGTCCTCGGCAACAATAACAGCTCTTTTGATAAGTGGCTACATCTATTCATGCTTTTGGTACTGAAATTCAGTCATTTTATCCTCTCTTGCTCTATCAAGTGCAGTGGCTAACTTACAATGTGCAGTTCTTCATAGTGTAACATACTTGTGCATTTTGTAATATACTGGCAACAGATTTGATATTCAGTGTGTAACACGGCTGTTCATAAAATAATGCTTGATCATTTACTAGTATGTCCTCTGTCTTCAGTTGCTGTGTATTTTCGTGTTTGAAAAAAAATATATCTCAGAGTCTTTGCTGGCAAGGCAAGGTATGATTCATCATTAACTTAACCCAGCAGGCATGAAGCATGCTTGGATGCGCTATTATCTTCTCAAAGTTTACTGTTTTTTATTTTTGTAGCTTTCTTTTTATTTATTTCCAGGGTTGTTGGTTTTTTTTTTCACGTGCCTACAATTAATTTTGGGATATTCAAATTGGATGAATGATAGTACAAGAGCAGATTTGATTGATTTTGGATTATTATTGATTACTGTCAATGAGATCACTGTGACACTGAAATCAATGGTATGTGATTAAACCAAGGCACCACTGTTCTATACATTAGGCAGTTTAGGAACATTAGGGAATGTTCACAAGCTATAAATTGAGAAAATGTTCAGATTTAAATAGCCCTTTGTTTGGCATTTACTCATCAAAATATGTTTCTTGGGAAAGTTAGTTTTCCCATGTGCAGGCTTTCAGTAAAAGAAAGGTCATTGATTTAAGGTTTATTAAATTTTAGCAAAAAACAACTGGCTCCATTTGGGTGTAAAATAATTTAAGTACTTACTGCAGGCAACCTTCATGCTTTAGAGCTGTTGCTCAAAGGTTTCATTCTTCTATGAAGATGTCAACTGTAAATATAAAAATGCATCACTGAAAATGTAATGGTTTAAAGATTCAAACTGAAATAAAAATTCCTGCCTGGGGAAAGCACTATAATCAAAATAAAGTAGTCTTAACTTTTTTTTTTTATTCTGTGGAGGCCATACTTGAAAAGAGCGCTCGAAGGCAGCAGGTAGCGAGGTTGACAGGGAATGCCAATTTTTATTTATTTATTTATTTATTTACTCTCCCCCACAGATGATGATAGTCTAGCTTTGCAGTGCACCTCAGCCGCGCATACTAGATAATATGTAAGCTGCTGCTGCTTGTGAAATGTGGTATCCTGGCATTTAAGTCAATTTTATAATCTGGCAAAAACTCCACCTGGCAAAATTATAATCCAGCTTCTGAAGGACTGTTATTTCTGAAAGCTTTTTATGTCTTTTTAGCATATATTAAATTTCTTGGGAGCAGTGGCCTGGATGTACACTTGATGGATGACGGAGTCAGGGCTTCCTCCCCACCCCCCCTTTTTCCCTTTTTTTTTTTTTTTTTTTTTTTTCCCGAGTTAAAAAACATATTAGATACTCACACATTAGGTAATGCTGGAACAGAAATAGTGCAGATGCAGCTGTTTAACAAAATTACTGTAGGGTCTTTTGTACCATTGTTTCATGAGTTATTAGAGATTTTTCCAAGGTATGAAGGACAGCCTACTGCCAAGCTCCTGCATCCGTCTTAAGAAATCTTTTGCATTTACTGGTAGTGGCCCAATTCAAGACTAAATGGAAAGAATGCCATTCATTTTAGTAGATTTTGGATCAGGCTCTATAATTGATTTTAAAAATGAATGATTTGGTAGTATTTTAAAAGAAATCAATGGAAAAATGGAGCCTGTGTCCAAGGATTCACTGCCAGGATGTGACATTTGCACCAGTATAGAGATGCCTAAGGGAGTGTGACCAGGAAATACTAAGATTACCCCATAATATTTTCTGTGTGAGCTTAAAAGCAGTGTTGGCATTATGCCAGTATCTTCAGTCTTGTGTTGACTAAAGAGGAGGTAGAAAATCCTTCAGATGCATATGGTAAGACAAAGTGACACTGACCCCTTTTTTCCTTGGTTTTACATCTGAATTGCAAGAGGGGTTGAAATGCTGAATTTATGTAAAGATTGATTGATCTTGGTTTGTTTCTGCTGATGAATTTTGGATGAAAAGCTGTAACATGGAATACATATGTTTGCTTGATGCTTATTGTCTTCCTATATGGGCAGAAGCACATTGGTGTTCCTATGAAGGGTTGAGAAGTCACAAAGGATGGTCATGGTCATTCAGCACATCTTTCCCGATGAGAGGCAAAATAAATTTTAATAGATGAAGAATTGCCTTGATTGGCCTCCAACCAGCATTTTATTTATGAAAAGGTTCATACAGTGTTTAAAAGATATAGGAACTTGGCTCTTGGACAAAAAGCATTTTTCTGCTTTCCTTTTTGTAGAAATAGGCCAAGATGGCATAAGAGGATAAAGGAAACATAGAGAGTTCACTCTCCAAATATTCTGATGCTCCTTTATGTTGTTCTAGTTATACTAAGTGTACCTTAAAGTAGATGTGAAGTACTATGTCCTGCCCTCCATTGTAGAGACTTTTCTAGTGCAAACTTTGTTGTTGATAATGGTACTTGCATTTGAGTCTCTCAGTCAGTGAAGTTGCATGTGATTTGTATGGCTGGTCTCTGCACAATTTGCATCGCTGTGTTTGCCTAACAAAGGGTTTCTATTGTCATTGGTTTTCCTTTCCTTGATTTTCTTCTCTCTGGATATGAGCAGTATGTAATTCCAGAATTATTCCTTTAATCACAGATCACCTCTTTGTATCTGATAAAGTATTCAGGCTTCTGTACAAATGAAGGCATAGGTGTGTGTTACTGCTGGAATCAGTGGGAGGAAGATCTGACTTTATGGCGCTTTTTTTTTTTTTCTTTTTTTTTGTAAATGTGCAGATCAGTGCTGTGATTAAAAAAAAAAAAAACCCCAAACAACCTGTTTTCTAGGACAGTAATGTTTGAATTTCATGTGAAAGTGTGTCAAAGGGAGTTTCTTCGCAAATCTGCAAAAGAAGCCTGTTTCTGTAAAGGTTCACAAAAGGATGCTTCGTCAACTTGTAGTACTTCTGTTAGAGCAAAGCCTATTATTTTATTAGGCATAAAGGAAAAGGTGAGTTACACAGCATATATTTATAAAGGTTGTGTCTGTGACATTTGTCTCTAAGATTTGCTATCTGGAGAAGAACTCCTAGGAAAGCTAGGCACGAGGGCTAAATATAAGCATGTGCACTTCAAACCCCATTTTAAATTCTGAACAGTCCGGAGTAGCAGAGTAAGGAGAACTAGGCATGCATGTCAGTTCTTCCCTTTTACGGTTTTTGCAGAGCAGTTGAGGTTTTGTTTCCACTTTAGTGATTAGTTTTTTGTTGAAGCTGGTGAGGATTGTCTTGGAGCAGCACAAACCACAACCCATCAGCAGGCTGCTAGTCAGCAGCAGGTGTGAACAACATAAAACAGGATTAATGCTGAACCAGAGTGTGCACTAAAAACAACCCCTGCCTTGGTTTTACAAGGGCAGTAAGATAGAAGCACTCTTGTCCTGTTTACTAAACAGTGTTCAGTGGACTATGTAAATGGGCTCTGCTCAGCTGCAGAGAAGTAAGTGCAAGAATTATTATGTATTTGAGATTTTTAAAGACACTTTTTTGTCCTTTAAGAGTCAACCTCTGTTAGTGTTAAACCAGAGGCATAGAGGCAAATGTCAAGGTGTTCAAAGTTAGCGCTTCAGTTTTTGCAGCAGAGGGAAGGGAGGATGGAATGTCAGCATTCAGCACTTAATTTTTTTTGGTCGTTGACATAGGAGAGCAAGTAGATTTTATTGTCTTTTTGAAATTACACCTTTATGATTTAGGGTTTAATGTCTGCTTATTTCTTCTGTACACGTTTCCTTTAAAAAGCCAGCTTTTCCTTCTCTTTGCGTTTGTGCATTTGCATATTTGGGAGCATTTAAAGCTATGTATTTATTGTATCTATTACATTCAGCATCAAAGTCTGCCCTCACTTATGCTCTGTATTAAAATAAGGGGGATATATTTGTGGTGGAAGCAGAATTTACTTGTATATTAGGATTGTTTATAAGCTGCTCCCATTTCTCTGCTTCTATCAGTGTATCACCTGACCAAAGAAATAGTCATGTTTTAGGTAAAGATGTGTTTAAGGTGACAATTTTTCATAAATATTGTATGCAGTTTTACTGATGTGAGGGTTTGTTTTGTTGTGGGTTTTTTTGGTGTTTTGGGTTTTTTTTTTTCCTTTCCCCAAAACATCCAACCCTACCCCCCCAAACCCAACCCCCCAAAAACACAACTCATTTTTCCTGTAGTGGTTAACATTTTCAGAAGTCCTATAACCTCAGCCCTTGGAAAACTCATCAGATCTTCTGTATCAGAGCTCTAATGAAAATTTGATCCTTTTGAAAATCAACTTCATGGTATTTGTATCAAGTCCAGTTTAAGTATAATTATGTCTTCTTTCCTGTGATGTTCTCTCATGGGATTGGGATTGGCAATTACTTTCCGTATAGAACAGAATGAAGTTTTGGTGGGTTTTTTTATTATCATTCAGTGTTTTCTCATCAGCAGTAACTCCTTCCACATTACCAGATTATAGATACATATGTAGCAGTGATTTTTTATTTTTTTTTACTGAAACGCCTGTATGAGCAATAGCTGCTTTTATAGGGTGCAAGTTCTGTCTTTGCGGACACCTGTGCAACTCAGCTCCTTTGGCTGTCAAGATACACTTCTTCATAGGTACAGGTCTGATTTTTTTAAGGGGATACATCAGACTTCAGATAATGAGGGCTTGGCTCTACACATGTTGTCCACAAAGCAATGGCAAGCATTACACAAACAGGAAGATTGCATTTGAAGTTTAAATTTGAAGTTAAAGAGAATTGTATAGATTTGAGAACAAAAAATAGGTCAAGAATTTATGTATTTTCTAAAATACCTTAAATAGTCACCTCACCTTATTAATTAGTGGATTTAATAAATCCATTAAAAGCAATTGTTTTAAAATAATACCTAATGTGAAAATATGTTCAAACCAGAAGGAACTTAGTATCAGTCTTGTGACCTTACAATAGGAATTGTTTCATTCTTTCTTCCCCAATGTTTTTTCCCCACATACAGTTAAATACACAAACAGCTTCAACTCTAAAAATAAACACGGTCAGTTTCAAGCATGAGTTTTGCTGATGAAAACAGAAGGCTTGGGGCATCTTAATTTTTCATTGCCTGAACTTTTCCATCAGTAGTGAAGCAAGCTTACCAATATAATACTTTCTGAAGCCAAATTTGGTTCTGTTTGCTGCTCCAATAGTGTATGTGTTCCTGTTGTGACAACCTGGCAGTGGCTCAGAGGTTTATTTTTAAAGAGGGTGTTCCTGCATGTTCAGAGTGCTGTTCATATATTGTTGTTGAGAAAACAGCTTATATCATCACAGTGAAATCATGGCTTGTGTGACAGCATTTGTAAACTGACTGTGAAGTGCACCGCTTTTAGTATGTCTCTGTGATCTTGTAAACATGTTTCTGTAACTTGAAATGCTTTTCTGAAGCTGGTAGCGCATAATTCACCATTTCTAGAAGTTGCTGGTACCAAAATCTATTGCATAATTTTGTCAGTTTCCTTGTATGAACCCTGGATTCTTTCACCTTTTTTTTTTTTTTTTTTTTTTCCTTCCTCCCCTCCCCCCGTTTTTTCTGAGAGGTGGTGATACAAAACCTTAAAGTTCAGGATTTTCAGTTAGGACACATAAGCGTCCAGAAGTTGTGCTGCTTATCCAAAGTTTATCTGAAGTGTTTAACCTCTTTGGCCTCAAAATCAGTTGGCATCCCATGAAAGCAGTCTGTCCCTTGAGGTTCTCTGTAATTCCTGGCTTCTGCCAGGTCAGAAATAAACAAGAGTAAACTTTTTGATAATACTTCTATGTCTTCTCCCTGGGCCAGATGAAACCAGATATAATGTTATTGTGTTTATTGTTATTTGAGTCCCTACTGAGTGTGTTTAAATCTCTGAAGAGATAAGTTTCTGTTTGTTTCAGGCTTCAGTTGCCAGTTTGGGCCAGTGCTCGTTTACTTATCCAGGTTTATTTACAGTCAGTTTCTTTTTCCAGTTACACCAGTACACTCAGAGGGAGCAGACTTAACATTGAACGAGTCTTGATTTACGCTTTTTCTTCTACCTTTCAACATTGTGTAATCGCTTATTCTGATTTTTTTAAAAAAAGGTATTTTGACTCAGTAGTGGAATGTAATTGTAAGTTAGTTCCGTATGGTTTACCCTGTTATCATTTCATATTTTTGGTATGGTAGTACATAGAGACCCCTGTCATGCTACTGTGCTGTGCTGTGCATAAATATATAGGTAGTTCCTATTCAGGAGCTTTGATGACTACAAATACAAGCAATTCATGAAAGCTGCAGAAAAGGGCACAATGTACTTTTTAATCTGGCAAGTGCAACCATACTCCATGTATGCATATATAGTTGCAAAAAAATTATGTGTGGTTTTGTATTTTAAATTTAAAATAAGTATGAACTTCAGGCTAACAGGGAGGCACGTACTGTTTTATTATAGATCAGCAGAAATATTTGAGGGAGAGGTGGGTGGTTTTTTAGACGTCAGTTCAGGGAAGGTGCACGTAAGGGAAAGGGGGGAGAGTGAAAAGCACTGTGAGAGGGAGACAGGCAGACAGGCTGCTGCCATTGACATAGCACAAGGGGTGGGGGAAGAGGTTAGAGAGACAAATCTGGATAGTACAGGATTGCATAGAGCGTCTGACTGACTGCTTACATTTAATACCTTTTTTCAATATGATTTTTTAAAAGTTGTCCTTGAAACAGTGATTTCAATTAATACACTGGATCAGTTGCCTGCTGCTTTGAAAAGAGTATGAAGTTAATCAGTTATGCTTATTTGGACAGCAATATATTTTGTATAAAAAAGGAGTAACTTCTGCCCTACAATGATACTGATGTTAGTCAAACTCTCCTAATTTCTTTTTTTTCCCTTTCAGTTTCATGTGTTCTTGCTCAAAACACGTATTACAGTTTTTTCTTGCTCTCATCTTCACTGTGTTTTGCCCAGCATTCCAGAGAGGAAAGCAATATATTAAAACATTAATTTTTGCGGTCAAAGAAACACTTACTGCCTCAGGTTTTATTTGAATTTTCCTTAGAAGCATCAAATCTTTTGTAATAAACTATTAGTTTTATATATCTCCTGAAAAGGCAAGCAGAAGAAATTCATTCAAGGAACGTGCTACTCAGATTGAAGCTGATGCTTTTCACTGTATGTATAATAGCTATGAAGACTTCATCTAAAACCTACGACTATGTATGAGAAGATACATAGATTTATAGGAAAAAAGGAGAACATTTACCTGTGAAAGGGTAGAGGTATTTGGAAGCTGAAGCTGAATCAAAATTTTTGTGAAGTCACTAGTTTAAGATCTTTGTAAGATTTCAGGCATATTTTGTTTTATGTGCACCACTCGGGGGACTTTCTGGAGAATAGAGGTGGACTTCTCTTCGGTAAGGGAGGAGGGGAAATGCTTCTTACACGCTCTGAGTAAATTACATTTTGGTTTAAAAAGCAAATAAGCATCTGGTCATTTATTTAACTAATTCGTATAGTATTGTATGTAAAAGGTTTTTTCCCTCTGTGTGCTGCTTTCTGCTACGCTGATGATAATGTACCTGGAAGGAAAAGGCAGTCCAAGCTGAGGCAGCCAGCGTCAGACAGGGCGGTCTGCCATCTGTCCCACCTGCTGCATTCATGTGTCCATCTGGTTACTGCAATAGCTCATTGCAGGCTTCAACAGAAGAACATGCAGGCTGAAAAGAAGGCAGTGTGAATTATTTAGGTAGCTAGTGTAAATAAAGAGGGGGAGAGGAGCAAAGGAGGGGGGTTGTGAGAGGGAGAAAGCACTCTCTTACTCCTAGATGCTTTGGAATGTGTTAATGCATGAGAGCATTTGATTTGCATATAGATTTAGATGTATAGATCATTGTGAAGATTACAAGCCAATGAGTTTTATCTAGATTTAGATAGCTCTCAGCCTGGTTTGCACATAAAATATAGCCAGTTTCAGGAGGAGAATCTTTGGGGACTTTAAACCTAAGTGAAACTGATGAAATGTAATGCTTTTAGGTATTAATTTAGCAGAAATAAAATATTTCCTTTAAGGGCTTTCTGTGCCCTTTGTTAACCAAGAATTTATAACTGCTTTGCATAGTCGGTGCTTTATACACACTGTGTGGTTTTGATTTGGTTATAGTTAGTTACATTTGTAGTCATCTGTATTTTATTCTAAGAGAAAAAGCAATTGACAAATGCTTTTCCTTTCCCTTTTCCTCTCCTGTTTATCAGGTGAAGATTAAATCCAGTCATCAAACAAATAATTTTGCAGCTGTCAATGTATATATTGTTACACAGACAAATACATATATATGCTTTTCTGCCTGCATAAATGTACATAGAACACTTAGATCTTTTTAGATATTTTGAAGGGTGTGAGCAAACAGAATCTCATATTGTTACAGTGGCCTTGAAAAAATGAATAGATTTATTTCGAAGTTGCTTGCTTGAATTTCAAAATGACCACCAGAAGGTTCAGATTATGACGGATTATTTGTTGCTAAAATTTAATTATTTTTTAAAAAGATAAAAATCATTAGTGCTAGATTTGAGCATAGGAAACTCATTTGCATCATTCTGTTCTAAGCGTTTTAGTAATAGTGGTGTCATGTCAAATTTTATTTTTAAAATCCATGAAGCATTAGTCCAATGCTGTATTAAAAAAAAAAAAAAAAAGATTGGCTTCATATTTTGATATGCTTCCTGATGTCAGAATCTTTTTACTTTCAAATTTTAAATGTCAGACTTCCCTGGGCCAAAGAATAAAACCAGGATCACCTTAAGAGGAATCCTTGAAATTGTGGGAGGGTTTTGTGCCATTGTTTTGCCTGGGTTTAGATCTGCAGAAGAAGGGGACAGAGCATCTTGAAATCCCAGCAGCTTGACTACTTCTCTAAGATTTGCATGAAATTCAGCTGCAGCCTTCAAAGGGATTTGAGTGGATTGGATTCTTTAAGGTTAGTCCATGTCAAACCTATTAAGTTCAATTCACATGCAAAACCCTTTTCACATTTTTTTTTTAAGCCAATAAGGCTCTAGCTACTATTAAGGCGACATCATGTACTTGCAGTAGAATGTCCATGGTAATGGATCACCCTACTGGCACATGTAACTAACCGATAATCCACTTTGTCATCTTTCAAATTAAAAGGTTCTGTGTCCTGTATCTTCTTCAGATGGAAGAGGTCTTGTTTGCAAAAGTTGAGTTCCTGGAGACTATTTTAAAGTATCTGAGTCATTGTGAATATCCATTTTCTATCTAAAATGTGATCCCCAAAGTTACATAATCCCTCCGCTAAATGTAGATTCATTTAACCTTTGAAAGTAACTTAAACTCCATGTTCTTAAGTTCCCAGGTCTTTGAGTTCTCATTCTTCCTGTAGATCGACTCCACTGTTAAATCATTTTAGGACTGCAGTATATGTTCTGTGGTGAATTAGGAAACAATTGCAGACGAAAAAAAATGATGAAAATATGTTATAGTGTATAAAAGGATTAGTGGCCACTTTCAAACTGCAAGGACATGACTTTGAAAAGGGAGTTCAATTTTTAATTCAAAAGCCAAATGAAGGAGGTCTATGCATCTCAGACATTTAGGCCAAAGCATCTAAGTGCCATGTGCAGCATTTTTGAAGTCCACTAGCAGGCTGTGAAGGGAGTACCAAACAAAGACACTTTGCCTCAATTAGATATTGTCAGTATAAATGGATGTTAGTAGGAATTTGCATTAAATAGAGAACACCCAATGTTCTCTGAGGTTGCTTCTCAAGCTGAAGCTTTCCACCCTACATGAGGTCTGCAAGATTTGCTCTTCATTTTGTGAATGGTTATGTATTCTTATGCTTTGGTTTGAGTGTAACTTTTTCTAAAACGCTGGCCAAATCCTTCAACCAGGACAACTGAATCTTGAAAGCAATTGTTTGCTTACGGCATGGGATCAGATTCGTCAGGTCCCACAGTGGCTGCACTGACACCTGGGTTTTCAGTATCTGGCAGGATTCTGGATTCAAAGTTGTATTCTGATGTCACTTAAACACTGAATTTTGCTCAATTTTAAAGATATGAGGAGAAAGCATCTTCTTCTGCTTTTTCTCATTGCAGCATTTGAGCTTCATGCTTCTGGGTCAAGCAGAGTACTGCTTTTGGTTATGCTTAGATAAAAAATGGTTGATTTGTGCATACTGGTTGAGAACAGAGTATCTTCCATTGACTTTAAGGCTCCAGCTGCTTCAAGTCTTTTAAAAACATACATTAATTAGAACAGGAAAAAGTATTTATTTTCACTGTTTACATTTCAGGGAAAGAAGCAAACATCCCATGGTGCGTACTTTATGTTTAGAATGCCCTTTTTTCCTAGCGAAAGCTAAAGAAGCTGCTCCTTGAATTAAACTGATTTTTGAGACTTGATCCTGCAAAGCTTGTATGCATAAGTCACTTAATACATGTAGTAAATTTCCTGGCTAAGTAGTTGGAAGAAGTGTTTAATGTATAATAAACCTTTCCAGTTGGCTTGGTTCACTTGCATCTTTTGCAACAAATACTTATATTTTCCCAGTATAGAAAAGAATATGATTAAGAAGTACTCTAAATAATTGTCTTGTGTTTGGCTTGTTTGGCTTTTTTTTTTTTTTTTTTTTTTTAAGTTTTCAACATGCATTTAAAGAACTGGAATTGCTCTGACCTATGGTCAGAATTCTTCAGTGTGTTTCATGACTTTGAGAGTAATTTTTTTAACTACCTAAACCAGGAATGCTTTAACACGTAAAAGATATATATAGGATATGGAATTTTGTATTTGTGTGTGAATTCATAATTGTTCATCTGAACATTATTGATAACACCTAAGGCATTCAAGCTTTTGCAGAGCCTGCAGCTTTTAATACGGATGCCTTGTAGTATTAATATGGCTCTTTTCAGCATTATTAATTATATGGGCTAAGGAGCAAATACTAGCATCTATGTTGCTATTTGATAGCATTCCATAACGCACATTGTTCTCCTGCTTGTAGGTTAGTGAATTGTGTTGTTATGTGTGTTTTTCGTGCGTTAGTATTTGTGGAAGTAAAGTTAGTATTTTGCTGAGGGGATGAAAAGGCTGTCCAGATGTGTGGATTCTCTTTTCTTTGGCACCTACAACTCTGTTGTTGAGAATATTGTAAATATCTCATTGAAGAGTATAGTCATGTTGCAAGAATTGGGTATCTGTGTTGTTTGGCAGGGTCGTTCTTCTGGCAAAATGGTGATTTGATACTGTATTTCTTTTAAATGTTGGAATAAATGCAAAAAGCCTCTATTGATACTACTAAGTCCAGGTAAAAAATAACAAATCTGGCTAAATTTTTTTGGCTTAAACATCTTTAGATTCTAGTAACATAAACAGAGGTAGTCCTTTACTGTTCTTGTTTATACTTGTTGGCAGCCTCTGAATGGAAAGTAGAATGCAGAAAGCAGGGCAGAGGGAGAAAGGTTAAATGGCAGAAATGTTAAATTGCTTCAGTGACAGATTCTCTCCGGAAAGGCATTGAGTTGTTTTAAGGATTAGTTTGGGAAAACTTGAATTGAACCCACTTCTCTACTGTTCATACATTGCATTGCTAATGTTGCCAGTCTCTTATGTTTCATAAAACCAGAATTTACTTTCTAAAATGAGTAGAGAGCACTGGGGGAATTTTAAAAAGCCAAGCAAAAAGCCATAAATTTCATCAGCTGCAAAACTGGTTGGAGTTTTACCTGTGTTATTTCATGGTGAGATTGTTAAAACATTAGAGCTGATTATTACAAACCATATATGTTTTACATTATGGTTGTTGCAAAATACCAGAGCAATGTTGCAGAAATAGTTGGCAGTGATCAAAGGAGAAATGTAGGTCCTTGGTTAAAACCCATACCAACTTCTAAACAAATCTCTGTTCCTGATGGAGAGCTGTCATTGCAGCAAGCTACTCCTTACAGTATGAATGCTGCAGCCTATCAGCTAGTCTTAAACATTTTCTTTTGGAAAAACCTCACCATATGAGCTGGGAGTCCAGGAGGATGTGTGTGCAGTCCCTCTTCAGAAAAAATGCGCTCAATCTGTTTCAGACGAGTTCCCTGAAAGATGGGTTAAATCAACTGATTGAGCTGATTTTCTCTCTTGAGGTGATATTTTATTTATATGATAAAATGCTTGGAAAGTGATTAATTTGTCAGGGGAACATCTTGTTACTGTAAATTTGCCGAATGTGTAATAAAATTGCCATAACACAGATGGGAAAATGAAGATCTTTTAAAATGAAATAACTGAGGAGTCTGCCTACATTTTCAGCAGTTAAAATTAACTTAGTTAAATTTCTTTGTGATTTTTACCCTTGGAAAAATGCAGGCTGGGGAAGATGTGTGGCAAAAGTGTGGTGTGGATTTGTATGTGTGGTAGGTGGAGAGGACAGGAATGGACTGTGTAGTTTTCCTTCTGCATCTGAAGAGACAGATTTATTAAATTTCTCTCAAGCTTCCTTGATTGAGTGAATTTTTAGAAATTAAAATATACAGGTTGGATACTCCTCCCTAGTAGCAGAGAATTTAAGAATAGGGGACCTTTGTTGGCAAGTGCCTCAAGTCAGTAAGATGTACATGAAATAGTGGTTTCGTGCTAGGTTTTGCAGGATTGCTTTCAAATGACAGCTAAATAGTGTAATACACCTTAGTCTTTAGAGCAATCTCTTATTGTGTGGAATATAACTTAGATTATATGGGGATGTACTTGAAAAGTCAAAGGAAGGAGTAGTACCTTCCCTGTCTCTGAGTTGTGGCGTGTAACAAGTGAAAACAACATTAGTGAAGGAACAGTGCCTTTTGTTCATACATTTTGCTACTGCCTGTCCATCTGTCCACTGGAATGAGCCACTTATCATGCTTCTGTGTTTTTCCCTTTCAATTTAAAGAATTATGAAAGGAAAATTCATTTTTTGGTGTCCTTTTATGACAGGTAGACTGGAGACTGTGGTCATTTGGATTAAAAACGTATCTATCACCACAAGCTGACAGGTTATTATTATGTCTTCTTTGAATATATGAATTTTATCCCTACATGTTGGAAGTGTAAGAATGGGAAGTTTTTATATAAATAATTATCCTAGTAGTGATGTACTGCATACAGTTGCCATATTTTTTCACTTTTACAGCATTCTTGGCCTTATCACCCATAACATAAATCTTAGGCTCTCATATTTAATACAATGCGTAGGATCACTGTGCCCGTATAATGTACAGTCAGCCAATCCCGCATCATCATTTGGCTATCATTATTTGTTGTCCTATGACGGATGTTTCATTGATGTCCTGTTTGGGATTTGACAGTATGTTTGATGCAGCCATCCAGGGGTAGATGAGAGTGGCCTCCTTTAGATGTTCATGCTGATCTCCACAAACACCCTCAGTTTATTAAGCTTCCAACTGTAGGCAGTTCAAGTTTTGAGTGTATTGGTGTTATCTTGGTTGCTCATAATTTATTTTTTAGAACTCCAGGCTATTCCATGAAGCAGCAGTGATACAAAGACTCAGTTACTGTCAGACCCTCTACTATGTAAAGAACCAGTGAAGGAGCTGGGGCAGCTTTGATATATATTCTAGGGAGGTGCTTAGCAGAATGCAGGTGGATTTTTATGCTAGGCCTTAGTCCTATCATGATAAAAAAATGTAAAGCCCAGTCTGGTAAAATTATCAGTTAATGCATTCTCATTAATTGATCAGGTCTGATAACTCAGTTTGCAGAGAAGCCTGCGCTTGTACTGAAACTAGCAAGACACAAAACTTCTCAGGATCAAACTTGTGTGTTAATTCAGTTTAACAGTGGAGGCCAGTCTTTCTTTCATTGCTTACCCAAGGACAGTCGACTTAATCAGAACTTTTAGATCTGCAAGAAATAAATATTTGATCCAGACTTTATACTGTTGAAATAATTGAAGCGAATCTGTCATTAAAACACACTTGCAATTTGCAGTGTGCAGTATGGAGATGCTGCTCTGTTCATGTAAAGCTATGCACGGGCAAGTCTCTCAGAGACCTCTTACAGAAGAAGAGGTGACCATGGGTTCAGCATGTAATAATTGCAGCATATTGATACAATTGCTTTAGCATTGCAAGTAGTAACTTCCTTGTTCTGAATGTAACAATTGGGCTGGTTCACCTTTGTTACTTTAGACATTTTTTTCTAGAATATGCAGGATTTCCTTCTTTTCTCTTTGTGACTCCCACCAAAAAAGAAGGCGAAAGATAAAACAGTAGAAACCGTATCAGGAATTTGTGGAAAGCTCATCCTACAAACTTGCTGGAGTCATGCAAACATGTTAAAAGTGTAAGTCATTACTTCCTGACCTTTGCTGCTTATATCCAGAGGCAAATCTCTGACATGTAAACCCAGTGGCATGACTAGGTTTGAATTACACATAGTAATATGTGAAGAACAAGAAACTGTGAAAAGGCAAAAGTTTGTGTATTTTTATTTTTGGAAAAATCTGTAATCACACATTAAAATACAAGACAGACTAGAAAAGACTTAAGCTGCATAGGTTTTACTTCTGTAAATTATCTGATTTATCTTGGCATATGATAAATTCGGTCGTCAGTATCATACCCAAATAACATACTCAGCTATTTGGTTTGGCTATTTTTAATTTCTAGTGCTTCCAGAATCAAGATAGACAAACAAACAATGAGTAAAAATGCAAAGGAAGAGGTTCTTTTTTTTTTCCATTTTAAAGTATTAAGGGTCTTCCAAGTGTAGAAGCAGCCAGGCTCATATCACTTAAATGCTTTAGTTTTTTTTGAAAAAAAATAAAATCCTTTGATGTTAGTGTGGTTTTCTTTTGGTGTACTAGGTTATGGTAATCCACCTGCATCTCACATATCGGAGTATCAGGACCTTGGACCCTCTGAAATCACAGGCTGGGTTGGAGGATAACACCATTAGCTAGTATAAATTTGCAAAGCTTCAGAGTTGCTGATCTATTCCCCTGTACCCAAGGTTTTGACCCATGATAAATGGCAGATATGCTGTGTTTGGAACAAATTTGATCTTACTTTTTTTGCCTACTCTTCCCATAAAAATAACAAACCCAACACTGCTCATAAAATTACCCAGATGATTTAAGCAATTTGTGAATCAAGCAGTGATATGGGAGGAGACTTCTTCAGAATTCATGTTCGTCTTTAGAACTGACATCTCTGTTCATGGATGTTTCACAGCAGTTACAAACTTGTAATAATTTCTTTTGCCAGGGATTTGTTTATGCATTACTCTTTCATATAATGCAAACTAGCACACTTTTTTGCATTTTGTAAAATATTACTGTTCTATCAAAGCAATTTATTTTCCTGGTGTTGTCTGCCTCTTCCATTTTAAATCCTTAAAAAAACCCACCCAAAAACATAAAAACCTTGCACTATTCACAACTACACATTGCTCACACATCACCCTGTGTGCTGGCTAAAGCTGTTCTTGCCATAGGCTTTATTTTTAGGAAGGCTACACACAAAGAAATTGGGATTACTCAAACACAAAAAATGAACATTTTAATGTAGGAATAAGAAGATATTTAGTTTAACCTTAAAATAAGTTTCCTATTTAGAAGAAAACTATAAAAGTAACAAAGGTCCCATTTTGGAAGTTCAAGGCAAGTTCCCTTCTTAGAAATAAATACTCAGACTTCCAAGGCGTTTTTTCATCAAAGCCATGGGGGGGGAAAAAAAAGAAAAAAAAAAAGGAAAAAAAAAAAAAAAAAGAAATAATGCAAACTATACTGGATTGGGATTCCCCAGGACCTTGATTCTGTTCCATGTTGTGTCGTTGGCCAACTGAGCAGTGTTGGGCAACTCTTCAGCTTTCTGTGTCTGGTTTTGCCCGTCTGTAAGAGGGAGATAGTGGTACTGGGATATGCAGTTGAAGATCTGTGTTAAAATCCTTAAGTGAAGGATGAGCATTATTAATAAACAGTACCACAATACTCTTATTAGTAATACTTATCTAGGTCCCTTTTTTCCTTTTTATGTTGACTTCAAGAGGACCTGTCAAGGAGCTCTGTGTGGCAACTGGGAAGAAAGCTAAGTCACCCCTAGGGCCAGCGGATGAGGGGCTGCTGGACTGGGAGCAGTCAGCCACGGGAAAGGGCTGGTCCTTTACTTTGTTTCCAAGTCCCACAAAAGTGACTGGGATTTTTGTCATCATCACACAGCTAAGCGTAAGACCGTGGCACTCAGGAGACTGTTGTAAACCACTTTGAATTTTTGTCCCTACCTTTTTTGGTTTCTTACGGCTGTCTGCATCTCATAATTTGAAAGAAATATATTCTCCCTTGTAGAATCTTACATTTCACTCATTTTAGTTTCCTTAGCAAAAATACAGTTTCAAGCCCTTGATATGAGACCGTGACAAAGTGATTTTATAGCCAGTACTGTAAGTGACTAAACTTGACAACAATTGTATTTTATGACAACCTCTGCTTTCATGTTCAGAGCCTACTTTCCTATCATCAGCTGCATTTTGTGTTGTGGGTTTTTTTAATTATTTTTTTTTTTTCCTCTTCTTTTTCTCCCCTTTTCCTCTCCCCTCCTCCCCCATGATTTTTTTTTTCAAATGTGAGCAGTTCTGTATCTCTGCACTGACTGGAAACAAATCCTTTTACCGGGGGTGCATTTTAATGGGCAGCATGCTTCACTTAAGTCACCAGAACCTAAACTGTATAATACTCGATTTTTTACCAACCCAGAACCAAAGCTTTTTCTTGAGAGTGATGTTCATAAGAGTAGTGGAAGAATTAGTATTACAGAACTAAACCAGATTAGGAAGGAATGTGAATTAGATTTGGTAACAGATGGTGCCGTGGAAATTAAAGGTGCTTTGCGAATGGAAGCGACAGCAGCTTGCCTCTTTTCCTCTCCTGTCTCTCTCTTTCATGCGCTTGATAGACGGGTATAAATCACAACAATCCCGTCTTGACAGCCAATTTCGAGAATTTGATCTGGTTAAAGACATGGCTTTCCTACTCCACTCACTGAAACCGGCTGCTGTTTTATTTTTATACAGCACCTTGTCATATTTAGGAAAGTGGAATCACCTGCCTCCCTTTAATGAAATTTTCTTTAATTACAGTTTTAGCTCTTTAGTGTTAATTACTTTTCCATTCAGCCTGAGTTCTCAGGCTGTCTCATAGGAATGTATTTCTCTCCCCCACCCCACCTCCCTGCACTATTCACGCATATGCTTTCATTTTTCTAAAGATGCATTTCGTTGTTGGAAGTTGTTGTCAGATCCATTATAATTAGATCCTAATTATCAAAATCATCATTATTGTGTGGGAAGAGGAAGCATTGTAAACAACTGTTAAAGTTATAGGATCTTGTTTGACAGAGGAGAAACCTTTTGGGATATACATGAATAATAAACAAGCAAACAAAAAGTCCTACTAAAACCTGTGTCAGGGAAGCATATAAAGGTCTGGGTAGCAAATGCTGTCCTTGGAAGGAAGATCCACCCAGGTTATGTTTCCCTACCTATTCCTCCAGTCTAATCCCACATTTTTTGGAAAAGATCAGAATAGAATGCCCCTGCTTCAGTTTGCTTATGCAAATATTCATCTTTGCACCTCTCATTCAGGTATCCAGATACAAAAATCACTTTTCTGATGTGTGTCAGGATTGACTTAAAGTTGCCTTAATACAATTACTTTTTTGTGTTATAAGGCAGCAAGTATAAATGACGAGAGTTCTGTGATGCATAGAGATGTGGAGATGCTTCTGCTGTACACTAAAAGTCCTCAGAGTGAAAGAGAAAAATAATAGACTAGAACTAAAAAAACCCACGAAAAATCCAAAAACCTCTCGAAGTAAGAGAAGATCCTTTGAGCTGGCAACTAACAGTTGGTAGAAATAAAGCTTCCTACTGGCAGTCAAATCAAATGTAGTAACAACTCAACGACTCCCTGCTGCTAGCTGACAGCATGGTGTAACACACTGGGACAAACATTCACTTAAACACTGATTGCAGGAAAACGTCATTTTCCAACTCACAAAGTAGCTTTTTAGTTGCTTGTGCGTGCGCACGTGTATGTGTAAGGGGGGATTTAAAATCAGTGGCGTGCGGCTGGGAGGAGGATGGGACACACTTGGGAGCCAGCTGAGTGAGGGGGTGGGAGAAGGATCATTTGCTTTGTAAGTTTTAGTCCTGAGTCTTTTAAGACGCTCGCTCTCGGATACTGTTTCTGGTATGTTCTTTCTAATCGCTTCTCCGATTTAACAGAGCTTGGCTGACAAATTATAATTCTTCGGTTATAAAGTTGTGAGGGATTATAAAATCAGTGAGGGAGCTGGGTGGGGAGACAGGTACATGGTGTGCACACACCTACACTCTGCCTTTCAGCGATGGAAGGAAATTGCTGCTAGAAATTGTGAAAAATCTGATGATGCAAACTTTGACTCCTTCCTGAGACTGAAGGCATTTTTTTGTCTTCTTTTTCCTTTTGGAAAGTGATGACTGACAGCTACCTCTCTCTGATCTGTAGTACTGGCTTTCTGACTGGTGCAAGTAACTGCTTTTGATGCTGTAATCATTTCAAAATAATCCCTCTTTAGAAAGCCTGTTATGTTCTTGAATAAATCTTGACTTATTTTTGTAGTTTTATATTTTTCTCCCTTGAAGTAGCTCAATGTAGCATTTCATTTTCTTCTGCTCTTTCAGTTGATTTCTCTTAATAAAAAGAACCCTCACAATTAATAATTAGATGATTCCTTGACACCTCCCCGTGTCCTCTGGGGGCTAGAGATACCAGGTGGACTCCACCTGATACCACTAGAGTACAACCACAAGTGAAATCATGTTCCATCACAGAAAAACACCTAACTTCTTAATCATAGTTTTTGCTTTCCTCCAACATATGACATGAATTAGTGTTAGTCTGCCGTTTGAAAATAGAGTAACAAAATCTTACTCTTCCTGATCAATATGCTGATTTTCATATGACGAGGCTCCACCATCATTCTAGTAGCCACATCACAGCCTTTTGGCTGAAACTGTTTGGGCATGGGAAATCTCTTAGTGGGAGTTTGTGCAGCCTTCCACTCTTCTCTTGCTGCAGAGCTTGTTCGGGGCATGTTGCATACTGTAGCAACAAAAAATACATAACATTAGGCTAGAAGTTAGTAAACAAGAGAAGGTAAGTTTAAGGTATTCTAATGAGACGATTGCAACTTCAAACTGTAAAAATGTTAGAAACACAGGAGAGAAAGAGAAACCTAAAAATTAAGTAGGTGTATGAAGTATTTACTGAAGTTTTAAGTTGTATCAGAACCATAAAATATACACAAAACACAAAATCAATATATTCCTTCTTTCTATAACTTTCAGGCATTCCAGAACGATTTTTATTTAAAGTGACATCTACTTCTTGTGTTCTCTTCAGTATTTGCCCCCCCCCCCCCCTTTTTTTTTTTTGTTCATCATGGCATACCAAAAAAGTATCTATTTCTCCTTAAAATACATGAAATCTGTGCACATAGGCAGGTCTTTTCTGCTGGAAACTTCCTGTGGTGATGGCATAATACAGCTAATGGGATATTTGTTGCATGCACACGTGCAAAACTAAAAGCCAGGTTTGGGATTTTTAGATCAACTTCATTTTTTGCCTTTCAGTTGTTTGTTGTTTATGTGTTTGTTTTTGTAAGCATGTTGTGGTGACATACATTAGATGCATTGGACAACTGTGTCACTGAGGGCTGGCACCTCTTCAGATGTCTGGTGTCTTGGCTCAAAGGTGCAAAGTCTTTTGAGTATTCTTCCCTATTTACTTTTTGTTCCCAAAAGAGGACCCGATGTAAAGAGTAATTATTTTGCAGTTTGAAAAGATTTAAATGCTGTTGGCTGTAAGTGCTTCAGCTTTTAAATTCAGAAGAGTAATGTTACAGTCTGTCAAACCATAGGATCTGTATGCTACAGAGCTTGTGCATGTCTAAGGATACATTTAATTAAACCAGCATTAGTGCATCTATGCAGACTTATTAAAACACTTAGTTTGTCTCAATAATATTGATTAAATAGCAGTAGTTTGTTTAAGTGTATTTTTGCTATTGCTACATTACTTCCAAGTAATCAGGGTAATAGTCATCATCAGTGAAATATCACGTTAGTTATGAAGTAATGCTATGAGAATTGATTTAGACTTGGCAGGAGATGAAGGCTTTCTGTCATACAGTGCCAAAGCCCGATTTGGATTATTAGAATGAGAGTTTTAAACATAATTTCTGTTCATATAAACAGGGTGTGTTTTATAGGCTTATCGGTTATTCCATACTCTGAGTATCCATTATATCAAGGAACACCTCAGACAGTTAATTATGCAAAATATCATGTAAGTAATTACACTGTATTATTATGCATTTAACAGTTTTATTGATTTGCCAGTTGCTCACTTACAGTATTTAGAGCTATAAACAAGAGATGCTCATCGTCAGTTGAAATAGGTCCAAGGAAATGAGCTAAAGATAAATGACACTAGTATGCATTGTTGCATCACATGTAATCCTTAAATGCAGAAGCTGTCAACAGTGATAATTTGCAACACATTGGGGTATCTCAGGATCATTTCCTTCTTGTTAACAAAGTTTATCAACCAGGAAGCACAGGGAATCAACTTGAAATAGAAAGGGAAGCAATAATGAATTCATTTATGTGTGGTGGTGGTGGGTGGTTAAAATAATTCACCCTCATTTTGGAGGGTCTGCAGTAGCTGCAAATCAGCCACGGTAAAATTTTGCTTTTTTGAAAGCAGCAAGGAAAACAGATGAAGTGCAGCCTGACAGATTAAGTGCAAATGTGAAGGGCCTCAGATAATGTTTTTTTTTTTTTTTTTGTTACACTAAAAACGACCACACAGTAGCGTAGGCTTCCACTGCCTTGTACGTAGGAAGTGCTTTAGCAGAGCTGGGTAGATCGCACACAGGGCAGCAATAACTGTTCGGGAAGCTGGATCCTCTGTCAGCAATCGTCAGCTAACTCAGGCCACTGCTGGTAACAACATGATGGCTTCAAGCCTTGCTTCTTCTGTTCCGGCTGCTGGTGGCTATGACAGCTGCTCTGGAAGAAGTCATTGGCTTGCTTTGCTTTCCCTTATCAAGGTGAAATGGTGAAAGTGTCAAGAAAACAGAAAAGAAAGAAGAAATTACAAAAAAACAATGAAATGTTCAAAATTTATTTAAGTCCCCCACATCCAAGAAAAAAACCCAAACAAACCCAAGCCTCCCCACCGCAGCCATTCTGTTTTGCACAGGGTATTCTTTACATGATTGTGCACGTGTGTTCACTAATAAAGACCTAATGCTTAATAACAGTTTTGTTTGTGCATGCATGGGACAAGATTCAGAATACTTTGCAATTAATGTTCTCATCCACTAGGTTAACCAAGCAGGCCTTACGATATTTCTTATTAAAAGCAGAAATCCTTTCTTTTCCTTCCCCCAACTAAGCCAGTGCACCTTAATGCAATGATGATATGTTAGACCCAGCAGTTGTCAAAGCATCGTATTACTGTGATGCCATAATGACACCCTGTCTCTGTAAAGTAGTCATGTTTTCTCAAATCACACGTTGCACCATTGATTTCTGACATGACACTTCATTCAGTCACTTTCCTTTTCTTCGGCATCTCCATTCTCTGACAATAGCAGCTGGTGCCCATTTTCCTACTAAGTGATTCACATTTTGCCACTTTACTTGAGTGCAATTAGCTGAAGCAGAAAAAAATGCTCCATGTAAAGCAGCTCCCCTGAAATTGTTACTCAGCTCTTTAACAGGACCCGGTGAAAGTGTTGAGGTGTTGTCGTGGGTGTCGGTGCGAGAAGCAACATTTTCATTTCTTTCCACAGAAACAGTTTTTCTCCCTCTTACATTCAGAGAAGCAGAGTGTGGGAAATCACTGGAACATGTTGCACTGTTTTCCGTCTACTGCTTTTGCTGTGGTCCTGTGAAATGATACCGAAAGTAAGCATGGTATTTGAGAAGAAATGTGGCCTTTATGGTCAAAGCAAGGAGCTGGCTTCCATTCCTGGCTCAGCTATAGACTTAGTGTGTCACCTAGACCATGACTGACTTTGACACGTTGGTTTTCATAGTTAAAATATGAGGACAACAAGTTACGACCTTTTTGGTTGACATCCATGTGAGTTAGAGGAATGTATCGGAGGAAAATCAGATGGATTGCACTGTTAGCGTAAAAAATACCTAGGTGTGCATAATAACACTTGCCCTGCTGATGCTCCTACGTGGTAGCTGTCATTAAAAATGTCAACTGCTAACAGCCTATTCTGACATTTATGGAAATAGTGTAATTCTCTCTTCGGGAAAAGAAAAACTTCATGTGCAAATAAAAGTGTTAGTCTATAATAAAGATGCTTACTCTAATTATTATGACTAATTATTACTGAAACGACCAGTGCAACTATGAAATAGCGAATGATGCTGTAAGCAGAGCTTTTCCTACTTGAAAAGTGAGCATGAGGTGTGTTCGTGGATTTTGAAGTAGTGGTGTGTTGTTTTGACCTCCTTTAGGTATTGGTAATAAGGGAAACGAGGGAAAAGTCACCTTCTGAGCCAGCTGGATGTATGGATGGAATATGAAGAGTTCCCAGTGGCTCAAATGGCAAGGCTTTCTTTTTTAAGGCGATATACTGTAATCAGATGCAGTTAATTTTTGTACTCCACTTGTATATTGATACTGATCTAGCCAGTGTCAGCACTGTCAATATCATTAGTAATGTGGCAGGCAGATGGAAATATGAATGTGATTGCATTAATAAATTCTTAATATATTCAACTTTTACAAGCACATAGCATTACAATTTATTCACTATTGTTTAAGACCGTTTTAAAGCAGGAGTTGCATATTGAAGTGCTCTGTCGTTACACTTTTCTGCCAGCAGTGACTGACTTCAGGTCTTATTTAAATGAGGAAGTTACAAAGTAAATTTAGTAGAGATGTGAGGAGTCATGCTATATGTTGCATATTATTTGAGGCTTGCAGCACCCTATGTAGTTTCTTTTGTATGTGGGCATGGAAATGCTTCTAGAGCTAGTGAGTTACTTTCCCTCAAGTTACTGAAAGGGAAGTTTACCTGAGAGCGACCCGTTGTTAGAAAACTTACGTGAGAGCAGCCCACCACAAATAGAGCTGCCATTTATTTGACTTAAAATCTAGTAAAAAAACCCACAACAAACCACCAAAAAACCCACAACCCCACCAACGCTTTAAAATAAATACTGTACGTTTTTATATGACACATGTTATTTCTATTCATAAACCTTAACTAAATTTAGATTTTTATTAATCCAATGTGACCTAAAATTTTTGCATTAACAGCACAATGTGGAATTGGGCTTATTCTCTTTGAATGCAGATAAAGCCATCATCTTGAAAATAGCTCTTTCTGACAAAAAGGTGTTCTTTTGAAATAAAGTCTTATTCACTACATTCCTCTTAGAGTTAATGTGAATTTTAGTGCCTCTAATTTTAGATTGAAGTGAGGTCTAGAATAAAACCCACTGGCTGACAATTGAATTTATAGATAGTTGTGAATATTTCAGGCTTGAATAATAGAGCTGTAGAATTTCAGACACAGAGAGGAAGAGAGAATTAAGCTCCAACTGTAGTTTTAGACTATAATGCAATGGTGTCTAGGAATTCTTCAGTGTAACGAGCTAAGTAGTAATTAGGAGGGAACTGAGGGAGGGATTTTACAGAGATCTAGCTTAGGCATTATTCCAAATGTTCAGCATGATAATTTGATGGTGGTCACACCTGCCATCCGTATAAGATGGCTCTTGAATTACTTTCGTTCAGATGCGGTACAGTAAAGAAAGGAGTGAAAGCAGTAGGTGTCTGTTGCCCACCCACAGCTGGTACCCAGCCTTGTCGCTGGTTTGCCTTTGGGGGATTGAGAAAGTTTTTGTTCTCCGAGTCAGGCACTGTTGTTTTTGCTTTTCCTTGGTATGGTTAATGTTTTAACTGCATTTCTGCTTTGCCAGCGGGGACCAATCCGGTCTGTACTGTTTAAGCTGTAGCTGAAAGCAGCTCTGTCTTGGTTAGTACCTGAGTCTGCTACTTCAGAAGCATCAGCGGACTGGCTTTAGCCTAAGCAACGCTGGTGATCAGATTTTAATGCTCGTGGAACTGTGATTATGTTTTGGTTCTGACTGCTTGGAGTGGGAGATAGCCACTTCTGCACTGACTAAAACTACATGCATTTGGACGACTAATTAATTGCAAATGTTTTTTTCTGGGAAGGGGTGACATTTGAGCTCATTATGGCGCAAATTAGAGAAGAAAAAAAATCAGCTGTGGGAGTCTTAGACGAGAATGTGCCATCAAGCTGGTTATGACAGACTGTAGGCAGTGACTCCTATTGCTGTACTTTGAGATTTTATCTACGGAGTCTTAGCAGAAGGAAGGTGAAAAGAAGCCCAAGTACCTGTTTAGTCAATAAAAGGACCTTAGTGTTAGTATATAGAAAAATAACGTAAAGAATAAGTTGGTAGAATGTGTAAGTTAATTTGATACTTTTAATCATAGCTGTATAAAATTCAGTGTCAAAGAAAGAGGAGAGAGACAGAGCGACACCATGTTTTAGTACCCTAATAACTTCTAACTCTAGTCTAAGATCGTAATGTATGTGAGAGCGGTCCAGTAATTATAAGGTAATAAGTGGAGTGGTGGTGTAAGTGCTCTAAATTAAAAGGAATTCGCAGAGCTGCTGTAAGTCAGTGCCGACCCGCTTTCTTTCAAATGTTGACTTGAGAGAAGTGCTTAGCCCAGAGTGCAAGTAGAGAGACAAGAGAGAGCTATCTATTAATTACAGCACTCATTAACAGTGACGGCTACAAGGCAGCAGATGCAGAAGAAAAGGCACACGCTACTGCAGGCTGGCAAGGGGATTTCCCCCCCTCCAGTTCTTGAGGAAAGGACAACACAAGCAGGTGGTCCATGTAATAAGATATTTTCACGGCTTTAACCTTCCCATTTCCTTGGTTTATTTGCTGACACCAGATATCTTGCTCCTTCCACCTCCCCAAAGAAGTACTGATTTTAAGTGTGCAGGTTAACGTTTCTGCACATCAATCTAGCTGATTTCCAAAATTCACGTATTGTTTGTTTGCAGTAGAATTTTACAGTAAAAATCACAACAATTGAGAAGTCTTAAATAAGATCCATGAACACTGATTTTAGGGTAAATATCATCCTAAGAAGTTATTTTTATTGAAGGGGGTCAGGTTCTGATCTCGGTTACTCTCACTAGAAAGGAAGGCAACTGTCTGGCTTTATGTCTGTTTTCCATTGGTGAATTTGATTCCAGATCTTGAGATGGAAATTGATTTTATTTATTTAGGGTTTTTTTAACATGAAAAGATGAAGAAGCGAAGACAAGAAAGATCTCAAAAATTACTTCAGAAATTTGAGTCAGTCATATTGTCTGGAGTCATGGGTTTGCTTTGAAAGCCTGAATCTATAGTTTCAGGTGGGTGGCCTTTTGGGATAGTTGCTTTTTGGCCGATAACGTTTCTAGAGAAACGCTCGTAACTGTCATCTGTGCTTTGGCAGCTTCTGAGAGTACTGTCAGGAAAATGCTGGGTAGGCCATTTGCTACTGTGGTCTCATAATCACAGCTGTAGAAAATGAAGATAGTATCTGATTTCGAGCTTTCTAATTATTATTTTTTCCCTTGTTCTCCCTAAAATGCATATTAAATTCATAAAAAAAACTTGGGAATGGAATAGACAAAGAAGATTAGTTTTTTCCCTGATAGAAAATACTGATTTGTCAGATCAGATGTTATGTGGTTTTATTTCAGATGCTTAATTCTCAAAACATAAGCACTGAGAAGTAAGACAGAATCTCACGTTCTGAAAGACAGAACTTCTAAGATTTCCTCTTTTTAAATCCAAGAATGGAACACATGGAATGTCAGATCCTATAGAGCTGCAGATGTATGGGATAGTGGTGTAATTATTACTGGTTAGTCTGAGGATGATGGCTAGAAAGTAATTGCAGCCAGAGCTGATGAATCAATTTACTTAGATTTTTGTGAAAACGGAGTCCAGACTTAATTATTTGTTAGGGTTCCCAGCTGATGTGCTACTCTGTTACTAAATAGCTGTATCTATAATAAAGGGAAAAAAAAGAAAAGACTCTGGGAGACTTGCTCTTCAATTCTGGGATCAGATCAATAGTGGATGGATACATGTTTCTGCCAAGTGACTTGACAAATATTAATTACAGAGCAGAACATTTATGTGATCAAACTTGGAAATATTTGTTCCTGATAGCGACAGAATTTACAGAAAGGAAGTACTAGTGAAAAAGGAAGGCATTTGATAGCCAAGTCATCTAAGAAGATTTTTAAAGTTTTTTGACTGGCTAGATGACAAGTTCAGAATTTAGAATTGATGTGAAGTTGACACACAGCCTAGAGGGCAGGTGGAGGGGACAACAGACGGATTTGGTCTCTTTAAAGTTTTTGTTTACTGCCTGTCTGGAGCTTTGACAAAGCTCTGTCATGCCCTTATGCTGATTACCTTCATGTAGAACAAGAGGTATTGACTAATGAATGAATGATGTGCAGTCCCTAACCCTTCCAGAGCAGCCTTAAAGAGCACTGCCTTTAATACACAGATTCTTCTTTCTCTCTCTCCACTACAGGCTTCTCTGCAGAATGTCAAGCAAAGATCGACACATTGATTCTAGCTGTTCGTCGTACATCAAGACGGAACCGTCGAGCCCTGCCTCTCTGACGGACAGCATCAACCACCACAGCCCCGGTGGCTCCTCAGACGCCAGCGGGAGCTACAGTTCCACCATGAATGGACATCAGAACGGGCTGGACTCACCTCCCCTCTACCCTTCGGCCACAGGGCTTGGGGGCAATGGGCCGGTCAGGAAACGGTATGATGACTGCTCCAGTACCATCGCTGAAGATTCACAGACCAAGTGTGAATATATGCTGAACTCGATGCCCAAAAGACTGTGTTTAGTGTGCGGTGACATTGCATCGGGGTACCACTATGGAGTGGCTTCCTGCGAGGCCTGCAAGGCTTTCTTCAAGAGGACAATTCAAGGTTGGTTGTTCTTTGAACTTCTTTTATTCCTTTTCCTCAAAGTGAAATAGTATGGTCCTTGACTGTACCTTTTCATTTGTCGTTGTGTTTGGTCCTACACACATTACTCATGGAAAAGCCACTTTGGGCTTCTTTGAGGAGATCTGTCTGTTCTGTTAAGCCCACTGCTACATTTATTTTGATTATGAAAAACAGAAAAATACTAGAGCCATCCGGTGCATGTTCAGATTTGTCTACAGTGTATGAGTTTCTCATGGATTCCCTTAAATGATTGTTGTGAAGAAAACTGTTTTCTGAAGGCTGTCATGGATGCCTCTCAAACACACTTTGTGGCTGGCACACAGGGATTGTGCTTGGGTTTTTGCTCCTAGTTACACCACTGCCATACTTAAACTGGATTTCTGCCACAATTTATTTTTGCTAAAGCACCAGTGCATTTAAAATTGGAACAAAATGCAATGAAGACGTGCTTTGTGCATATCAGTGTATTAATAATTGGTCTTTCACCCATACAATACACAGTGGCCCTAATTGTTCCTGAACACAGGTTCAACAAATATCTCTGTAAGACCACACTGTAAGGACAGTAAGTTGGCAGCTTTTGGTCTCTGCCCAGTACTTTGTACTAATCTACTCTTGATACCTGTTACAAATATGCCACATATTTTGGCATAAATTAGAATGAATGGGGTAATTTGCATGACCACTTGTTCTAGCTTCAGAACCAGTGGAGACAAAATAACCTTCTACTTTGATTTAGATATCATCCTTTCACATAAAATTGAAGGTGCTTCATTTAAAGAACACGAGGCCAGGCTTGGCCTGTACAGGAATATAGTGTCACATTAAATTAAATTCAAACTTCAGAGACTAAAATTGGGTTGCTAAGTCCAAATTTAAGCTCCTCAATAAACCTGCTTGATTTTCATAGATGTTGAGGACCTGAAATTGTCAGGAAAGACCAGGCAATCTGATGGTATACTTTTCTTTTTAAAAATGAGTGATGATAAGGAATATAAAGTTAGTTTCAGGTTGTAATTTCATGTAACCCCAAATTTGAAACATTTCTTCAAGTTCTCTGAAATATCATTCTTTCATATTTAATGTAAACTTAATAAGAAAAATAATGAATGTTTTAATTTATCCATGGCTGAGGCAATGGCCGTTTTATTCTGCTCTTGCCCATGTTATTACTGTGGGATGTGGTCCTTCCCCCTGCAGGAAGTTCCCATTTTATTATGGCCATGTAGCCACTAAAAAGAAACATTGTACTTCGTTTGTTCTAATGGAGCTGACTGATACAATGTTTGCAACCAGTAAACAAACATTCCTGTGGAGGTTCCTACTGGCCTGGGTTCCTATGTAAAATGAGCTCATACGCAGAAACAGTATGTACATTTCAAGTCTTTGTTTTGGAAAAAGTAAAAAAAAAAAAAGAGGTAGGTGATTTCACTTCACTTTCAAGAACATTTTCAGAAAAGCTCAAAAAGGTTTTCCACTGAAGCAGCTTGTATTTTGTGATTGCTAAGGTTCAAGCACCAACTTCAGCTGGCAAGTCTCTTTTTAGAAATAGTATTTACTTGCTATGTAATAGCTGTCCTACAGAACTGAAATGATGCAAGATTATTTTAGTTGTATTTTGAGCATTGAAAAATGCCACAGAAACAACTGATTCAAGTGTTGACTCCTGGCAGTAATAGGTAGACTGCAATTTTACACCACACCACCGACAGCAAGTTTCTGGGCATGGAAGCACAAGACAGGGACGTCATTCTCCAGATTAGCAACCTGGGCTTGGCTACACAGCTCAAGTTAGAACTGGCAGCTGTGCAAAATGTCTCAGTATGGTTAGAGTGCTAGCTGCATTAGCAGGTGACAGTGCAGTGAAGAGGTGAAGACAAAAAAAAAAAAAAAAAGAAAAAGAAAAAAACAAGGAAAAAAAAGCCAGTAAGGCAAACCCAACCATCCCATGGAAAAGCGACAATGAAGAAACTAAGAATAGGAAGTATGTTACCATCGTAATGTCATGGTAGCATCTTCAGTGATAGTGCTGACTGAACTGACACACCTACTAGGAGTTTTCAGATACCACCCAAAATAATGGAAACAATGTACTTTGGTGAATCGAACCATGGATTGTGGTAGGTGACAAGAAATATATAAGAAAAAGGTACTGCTCATGTTCTGAATGGGCAAATTCTGCCTTTAGGCTTGCATGAAGGATAATTCCTTGGAGGATTTTTTGCTCTAAATGATTGAATTTGGTCCCGGTGTTTCCTAGAGGTCGTTCTTCCCTGTACCATTTCACTTCCTGGTTCATATCACATCGTTTCTCTGCTTGCTTTTAAAATAAGTTGATTACTACATAACTGCAAACATGAAACCCCCAAGAAATTTATAAATACGGAGTAGTAAACCAGACTGTTTAAAGAGTCAAATACTGTAACTGTGCATATGTAAGGATAATATATCTTGGCTCAAAGAACTGCTTATTTTAAACGCTAGTAATTTAATTGTGATGGGTACTTAATTTATAGATTCAGTGAGAAAGAACATTTGACTTTCAAAACTTTTTGTTATAATTTATATAACAGTTAATAAATTAGCTCAGACTTGTAAAACTGAAGTGCTACTCTTGTTGAAATCATGGGCAAAACTGCCCTGACTTCAGTAAGAGCAAGGCTGAGCTGATAAAGTTAGATTATGAAGCACATCTTGTGTTCGTGTCAGGCCTGGTGTCCTTTCGACTAAGTCAATGGGAGTCTTTCCATTCTTGCCATTTCAAAGGGGTCTTTTGAAATCTCAGTAGGTGAAAGCCAGAGGCAGCTGTTCAGAAAGCCAGCACGGTATCTGTACACCAGCATCTTGTATAAGACAGAAGTGAATATCACAGGATACCTAGTAGCCACTTCCGTGAGGCAGGTGTTGCTCTAATGTATACACCTGTTTTTAAGAGTAATGGAGATCATCAATCCCTTTCAGATGACAGCAATGTAGTCTAAAACAGTCCGTTCCTGGCTGACTGATTTCTTCTCTTCTTCCTGCCTCTTGCAATCCCCGCTAATTTTCTTAAAAGTAAAGAAATGAAATGGACCCTGTCTTGAATTACAAGGAGGAGTGATTTTGCTTTTTTGAATATATATTTTTAACATAGCACATAAATACATTTGGGAGTGTGGCAAAGTATGCATAGATTATGATAAAAATCAACAATATTAAAAAAAATAGAAACAAGAAATTACTTCTAAAAAACTGAAACCCACCAAAAAACCCCTGTTCAATATATAAAATCAGCATAGTCTTAGGTCACAATAGAATCTAATGATATTCTGCCCCTTTTGTGACATATAAGGGATGGGAGAACTGTATGTTCTCTCTGCTCAGCCTAGGACTCATTCAGCTGCAGCTCTTAGTTTGCTTCTGGGATAGTTTACATGGGGGCTGATTGCGAATGTCTCACAGAAACACACACAGCCAAATCTTCCCAAAATTGGCTTAACATCAGGGATAGTAGAAAATAGCAATGTCTAAAAATAGTTACAGGTCCATTGATTTTAGGGTCTCTCCACAGTTTTTGCTGTGCACTGTATTATTTTGAAAACTCTGAGCTTTCATTAAAAGAAAGAGGGAAAAAAAATAGATTTTGCAGTTGTCAGCTGCGTGCAAAGTCTCATGTTCAGCACAGAGACCTCGTACTTACCAGGTATTTTGTAGTGAATATTTAGTGTAAACACTTTTCTCATAATTTTTATTTGCTCAGTTATCGTAAAGACTAGTAAGTACACATTTTTCATTAATAACATGTAATTACTCAGTGCCTGTAACTTAAATGTTTCTGCAAGGGGATTGAAATTATATTCTTGCTTTCAGTAGAAGGATGATAGGATTTACAGATTCAATGATAGTTTACTATTTTGTTTTATTTTAGCCTTCATCTCTGTAAAATAATGGCCTGCATCTAGACAACTTCCTCCCTCCAAATCTTGAGGACTGTTGTCCTTGCACTCCTTAGAGTAGCATGAAAAGGCAGTGTGAAATGTGTAGGTATTGATACGTTGCCTTCCTGGTAAGGCTTGTTGCAAATGTGTTACCTTACTTATTATTTCCTTGGACAGTGTTTGAATTTTCCCCACAAAAGCTAAAACATTTTGCATTTAATATTCCTTGTAGTTCCTAGGCTTCAGGTTTTTTGTTTATATGTTTAGTTTTTAAGGAAAAACTGTTGGATGAGCAGTATTGAGGCAATCTCCTGTTTATACACAGGGTGAGTAAAGCAATTGGTAGTAAGGAGCCCTGCAATCATACTTTCGCTCTCATTTAAGAGCTTTATCCCTGAGATTTGTTGCTTATCCATGTCTCCTAACACAACAAGAAATATTCCATCTTGGGAATTCTGTTGTCTTTTTGGTCATTATGTGAACTAGACCAAGTCTGCTATCTCATTTTATGCTGATCATCTAAGAGCCTTCAGCTCTACAGTTCTGCGGTAATGCAGTTCCTATGGTCTTCAAAGCCTGCCTAAACTAGGAGATAGATGGCAGTGCTTTGTACTTTGTTCGCCTTTTTTG
This sequence comes from Falco punctatus, assembly GCF_963210335.1. NCBI lineage: Eukaryota > Metazoa > Chordata > Aves > Falconiformes > Falconidae > Falco > Falco punctatus. Next base: position 24,989,635 of record NC_137592.1, on the reverse strand, counting down.
GTTACCCAGAGTTGTTTTTAATCCCTTTAGTGTTCAGGTTCTTCAGCCCCCTCTAGAGTGTTTACCCATTACTGAGCCAATTTGACCTGTAAATGTACAAATGCTTTACAGTAAATAAATATTTATATATATATATAAAAAAAAAAAAATCAGAAAGTTTAAATTAGGCAAGTTAGAACTATCTGTGTAAATTCAGAAAGGTGACATTTAAAATGGGCAACATAAAGTTTGATTCGAAGTTGCACATGACAGAAGTGGCTTCCAAAGGTTAATTTGCATCTCTCAAAGCTGACTCCTATAATACGGTACATCATTTTTGTGGAGGAAGTGAAAGCAAATTAAGTAAGATTTTATGGCTTTTCAGCATCCTTACTGGTAGCTAAGATTATCGTTTTTATGGAAAGATAGTGTGGAGGCTTGTGTCTTGGTGCAATAGTCTGTGGACCTTGGCTCTGGCGCAAAGATGGCAGCCCTCCAGTGAACCTAACACTAAATGTCACCTGAATCCATCATTACCTGATTAAATCATTCACCTTCCTTATATAAGTGAAAGTCTGTGCATCAGCATTTCTTTCAAAGAATATTTTAAGCAAGCAATGATAGATATCTTCCCTTTTCCCCGATTTCTCTGTACCTATGGGCCAATTAAACTAGTGAGTGAATATTTTTTCATTCCTTCCAACACGTCTTTTATTCTGTCATAATGTCATTGTGTAACTATGGCAGCCAAACAAGATGAGGCAATAAAATATAAATACACTGAAATCTGAGAACCAGAGAGAAGTTTAAAGGTATACAGGTGGTTCTATCCTTTTTACTACCACTGCTTTCCTTACAGCCTTGTTAATTATATGCTGCATTTAGATTATTAGAGAATAAGAATGAGCATCCTGATTTGTGCATAGCTATTTCGAACTCATCAGAATCACTCAGAAAGAGATGTGGTTTACAAGTAGTACTGGTACAGTGCGTATGTAGCAATGCCATTATAATTGGGTCTGGGTCTCTGTTTCCTATAAACTGAAAGCTTCCAGCCCACTTACGAAGCTCTGTGTAGTTTGAAACTAGAGACACATGAAGTCTCAGCTAGCCAGTGATTTATTTTAATCTTTCTATAACTTTTTAAATTTTTTTTTCTCTGCTGTGAAAGTAATTTGGTTTGTGGCTTTACAGACTGAAATGTTTTGTGTACTCATAAACAAACAATGACAATTTTCCATGCTGCCTTGGTAGGATGTATCAAACCAGACCCAGATAAATACCAGTAAGGATAAAATGTAGATGGTTTGGTCTTTCTGACTTGGATAGCTCTTCGGTGACTCCCAGGCAGCAGGGGTTCAGTTCTATTTGTGTCTTCAAAGCACTGATTCTCTGTTACGATGACCTAAATGCCCTTCATTTCTGTTGAAGACAAAGAAGTTGACTCCAGTGGGAATCAAAGGTAGCTGGGCCCTAACAGGTGTCATTCAACACCCCCTAATATCAGCCTTATACTGAAAATTATAGTGGGTTTTATGATGCTGGAAACCCATCTACCTAAAGTTAGAGGCTGAGGCAAAAATGTCGTGCAGCCAGAGCAACCAACATCACCTTTACATTTTTTTTTCAATTCTGCATTCATGTTGTTTTCTAGGAGTAAAAGAAAAAGAAATTAGGAAATGCATTTTAGAAGTTATAAGCGTATTACAATTCAGTAACATAGTAAACTGGCTTCTTTTATGTGACTCAACATAGTGGTTTCCTTTAAAATCCACTTTTAAGCTGGCTGTTTCCCTCTGTCAAACACCATCTTACACTGTAATTTAAAAACCAGCCGTTTCTCATTAGTTTCTTATTGTGACAGAAAAGGCAACACAAGCAACAGACACGTAAGCATAATCCTTCATACAGAGTCCTGTAATCTTGAAAAAATATTTGAGGCATTTAAGAACCACATTTTAAAACATTCTGTAACTCTGTGTGCGCAATATTGTTTCTGAAGTCATCTGGGTGAAAAATTGTGAATACAGTCAACTTCAGGCTTAATCAGCTCCAGATGACAAGTAGCAGAATTCATAGGTCTATAATTCATAGAGCTATCTACAGTATCAGGTGAATCCATCTAAGGATTTGTCAGCCCAAACTGGATTCAGCTAGGTTCAAGTCCAACCTCATTCCAACCTGACCCCATTTCTGAAACCTTATTGATAAGAGTACTTTTACTTGTGAAAATATTTACTCAAATTCAGTTGAGTTCTGACTGCAAAGTAGGGAGCAGAGTCTGCAGGAACTGAAATTTTTAACCTCAGAGAAAATATTTTTACTTTTCTCAGTTTAGCTTTGCTAAGTTCTATAAACATCAAATACAAGCCTGTCTGGGACTTTTTCTTTATTCTTCTTTTCCTAAGTTAGCCTGTTGTTGCTTTTTATTTCCGATAGCACCTATTTCTCCTCGGTTTCTCAGGAGCTGCTTGTTTCTGTTCTGGTTGGATTACATATCAAGGTGTGACCTGATGTACTGTAATTCGCTCCCTGTGTTGGCTTAGATTCCTCTGTCTCTTTCTAAGACTTGTGTTTTATTAATTCCCAGACGATCTATGGCTGTAATCCTGGCTACTTTTCATTTTCCAGAGTTTTCATGCATGCCAGTCCACAGAGAAGCAGGTGTATTCCTTTGGGTCTGTCACCCAGGAAAACAGAGCATGAAGGTGGTGCCTGGGGTCAACCTTACTGCAGAAAGGCTTAAATCCAGTGATGCAGAGGCCTCTATTAAGAATAATGAGAACACTTGATTTTTAAATACAACCTTTTGAAAAAAAGGTATTAGGTTACAGAAGCTAAAAGAGAAAGTTTGGGAGAAAAATGGGGCATTATTGAATATAAATAAAGAGATACTGAAATACAGTTCCATGAGCTGATAGTAGCATAAAATTACTACATTGAAGGAATAATTAATTCCTCTCTATTTTTTTGCCTTTTTTACCTTCCCCCCACTTCTGGATCTACATTCTCACACAGTAGAAGTTTCAACACTGGTATCTTCAGCATTCCTTCTGCTTCTGTGAGTGGTTCATGGCTCTTCCCAAGCACATTTTCACCCTGTGTCTCAGTCCTCCTCATGTCTTTTACTTCTCCAAAGATGTCCTGAGCATATTCCAGTAGCTCATAGCAATCCTTTTACATCTTAGTGTCAGAATATCTAACGTCACAGTGGGAAAAGGGAAATAAAGCTTCTGTGGACAATTGCTATTTGCAGCTTCTATTCTTGTATTTCTGGAAGAGAGATCCCTATTTCAGCCTGTCCCACAGGCTGGAGCCCCTTTCTAGAGCCAGCTTCGCCCTCTTGATATCTGTGAGGTTCTAAACTTGTAACTGTTGATGACAGCACCTTCGTTTGGGATCAGATGTCAAGGCGTAAGGTCCAGTCATCTCAGTGGCCTCTTCTTTGTCATTGTTTTCACTGCTCTTCTGTTACCTTGAGTGTTACTGTCAATTCTGTGCGAGAAATGGCCAAAATGGTCTCAAGCATCTTGGCTGAGTCCAGTTGATTGCCTAGCTTGTAAAGCCATCGAGTAAGTCCCTGTACCATTACAATTGTACAGTGACTCCATATCTCATACAGGTAACCTTCAAACCTCATCTGTGAGATGGAAAAATAAATATCTTGGCCCGCTTAACCTGGAGCTGTAAAGATCTGACAGTCTGAAGCATCTAAAACCCCAGAGCCGGTTGCGCAGTGTAAGTTTTAGCAGTTCACCTGCTCTCTCATGATCAAAGGGCATCATATTTTTAGTGAGTCAGTTGCACTTGATAGGCACCATGTGTTGGTAGTATTTTCTCATTTTTTTGACCGAGATCATAAAATTTAACAAATTAGTAGAAAAAAGGAATGTTTTTAAATGAACATTCCTCAGTGCGTGAGGAGAAAAAAGGGACTCAGGCTGGCATAAATCCTGTTGTATTATTATAGCACCTGGCAGTGTGTTTGGGGAGTGAAGATTTGACATATATTTTTATTTTCAAACGTCATACTAGTTTACATTACTCAGCCCTTTAACTGCCAAACTGTAAAAGTCCATTACGCTGCTGAAAGGAATATACAAATTATTCCCTGGCACTTCAGGCAGGAGTTTTACATATATGCTGTTACTCTATCAGCCAGCTAGCTGCACAATTCTATTAAGGAGTAAGTGAGAAAATTATATTGCCTGCAAACTAATTGTACAAAAGACTCTGAAATAAGTAATCAGAGCCCAGTCCTTTCTGTAAACCAGCCAGGAGATATTATGAATTGCTCGATCGCTCTTGTCAGTCCAGTTTAAAGACTCAGAGCTGCCATGCTGATTTTGTTCACTGTGTAACACAGCCACCTCTCCAGCTGTTGACAGGACTGGGCAAACTCAACTTACATACTCTTACTAGCTGCTCACTTTCAGCCACTAGCATCATGTAGTTGACAACTAAATGGTCGGGCCTCCTTCTGAATCTTCCTCGTTGAAATCAAATGTGGATCTGAGCATCTTAAATGGATGTAGTGCACCTATGAAATTGTACAGATTCCCAAACACTTCTTAAAATAATTGCTTTCTTTATTTTTTTAGTGTATAGAAATAAGTAAGAAATTGTGAGAACTCTAGAAATAAATAAGAAATTGTGAGAACTCTTACGACCTGCAGTATACAGTAGATGTAGATCTTTAGTAAAAATATATCCACTAATACTTTTGAGTGCTAGGTAAAATGCATTTTGAGTGTCCATTGCAAAATTCATGAGGTTGTGGTGGTTTTTTTTTTTATTTTTTTTGGTTGTTTTTTTTTTCTTTTTTTTAAGGAAAGCTCACTGTCAGAAATGAAGTCTATCCATGAGAATATTTGATAAAGTACTGCATTCATGTATGGAGTGGTGACAAAATACTAGTTTTCTTGAACCCTTACTGCAGTCTAGCCATATTCTAGAAAGCTGAAACACTTTAGGGGAACCATCTATGGCCATTGGTAAGATGTGGCTCTTTGCTGCAGCAATAAATCCAGTTGCTGTAATTCTGCTGAGTTCATTGGAGGAACTCTTGCTGCCATCTTCCAAGTTTATTTACTAACATCAAAAATTAAGATTTAATATCAGTTGTAGAGTATAATTCATTAAAGTACTCTAAATAGATAGGAGAAGATTCCCCTTCTAAGATAAAGAACTGGAAACTAAGTGACTAGAATAACAGCTCATTCTGGAGCTTTTTAGGTGGCAAGAATTTGCAGGAAAAATGTTAGGTTGTCGGTGCATAATGTGTTGCAGGCCACAGACCCTGGCCATGTTTCACAGGATTTTGCACAAACTTGAAAGGTTGGGGTATAGATTAGAAGTCTCTATTTAGGGAAATAAGCAATCTTGCTTATATTTTTCTGATTTTGAATACTATACTAGCTTTGGCGTTGGCATCTGAACTGTTGTCATCTGTGCACAAGGGCTCTGGCTGCAGTGGGAGTGCTTCACTTGCCTTGGACCAGAGCTTTGCTGCTTGAAGTTCTGTGTTGTAATCTCAATCTTGATTTTGATCAAGATCATTTCTGACCTTGCGTAAAAATCTCCTTGATGTTCTGCAAAGTATTTCTGATTCCCTGTTTCTTTTCTTTTTTTTTTTTTTTTTTTTTTTTAATAGGGTTGGCAATATATTTATTACTACAATATGATGAAGTTAATGAAATACAGTTTGTGGAAAGCTTTGAAGGTCTCCCTGTGTAGTGGTTGTACCTCACTAAAAATGCCTTGTTAGAGTGTGAGAGGATAATACGAATCTTTTTTTAAAGCTTGCCTTTACCGCCCTTTCCTATGTATCCTTACAGAAGTGTTATCTCCTAACTCGGCTAATGTGTATTGGAAAGAAGTTTTGCAGGAGCTGTTGCGCTGAATTTCCTGCCTGCTGTATCCTTCAGTTTCTTAAATAGCTTTCTTCTCAGGAGCTAAGAAAGGGGAAGAGGACTAAACTGAAGTTTTGAGTTTTGTTAGCAAGAGCCAGTAGCGTTCAGACACAGCAAAATCTGTTTTACCCACCAGCATTGCTAAGTCGGTGATGCAGCAGTGTTCAGGAGGAAGAAAGCCTGCACAGGCCTGAAAAGGGCATGCAGAGTATGCTGGTTATATTGTTAGTATATACATTGTACCATGCAGACCTCCTTTATCATAAATACTTAACCAATTTTCAATAGGTATAAGTGGTTTAAGTATAATTTCCTGTTGAATTAGCAGTTGCTGAGCATTTGAGTCTTTGTGCAATCCTGCAATCCACTAATGTGATATTTAATGAGGACACATCAGTCTGGAGAAAGGTAGTCAATATAAATCAGTGTTTACAAAGTGTGATTAACTCTGAAATATTTCATCAATGCTGTGGTCCCAGGCAGACTCTATGCTAATTATTAGAACCTGCGCATGTTTCAGGGGACTTTGATGGACCCTGAGTGCAGCAAACATGGAGCAGCAAAATTGCAATTATGCTCGGACTGCCTCTGATGACAATTTATGCATTTGGTGTGATGACCTCTTGCTTCCCAAGAGGGCAATAAACAGAATGCATTTTCATTAAGATACTAATGCACTTAATCACAGGGGGAAAGGGTTAGAAAATAAAGAAATACCTTTAAAGCAAGATGTGACAGGCTGATGGGGAAGATACTTTATTTAAAAGTCAGTTTCCTGGTGAAACTTCTGACTGCTGCAAAGTCTGTCATACTGAATGTAGTCATGGGCAATAGGATGCATGGCTGGGCAGCTGAATAAGCTGAGCTAAGCTGTTTTATGGAAAATGCAGTGGTACTAGGGCAAAAGAGAACAGATGTTCTCCCATTTGGACTTGAATACCCAAAGATGTGATTTTTAAGAAGTGTAAAGGAAGTTACTCATATGTATTTTACCCATTCAGTTTCAGGCTTTTTTTAGGCTTTGCCCCCCCCCTGTTTTTTAGGGTAAGTAATATGAACTAAGCAGTAACAAAAAAAATTGAGGCACTGCTTTGCCCAGGAGGGCTCACATTTAAGGGTCTAGCTTGTTCTAAGCATTAAGGAAAGTTGGGAGAGGCAGAGGCAAACATCTCCCCTATGTTGTTATTCTGACAATTTGGTAGGAATGATCCTATTTCTGATGCTTCTTGGTACAAGAACTCTGTAGAGAGAAGGAGAGATGTCCTGGCTGACCTGGCAGCTGTAGAATGTGTTAGGTGTGGTGGTAACAATGCTGGTGAGCCCTGCCTGATACACTGTGCCTGCTGTTGTGGAAGGGGAAGGGCAAAGCTCTCTCATAGTACCTGTTACAGTTGATTGTGCAATAAAGCACAACAGTCTTTTTTTTGTATTGTAGACAAAGACTGATTAAATTGGTGAAAAAAAAAGAAATGAAGAGTGTTCTGGCAAGGAGCCTGAGCATGTGGCTTGCTTGGTATAGTCAATGACAGAATTTCCTCATCCTACCAGCAAGAATAACCTATGTGAAGGATTTTGCTAGGGACCATGTATGGAGCCAGAAACAGACTCACATTGTGGGGGTTTGGGGTTGTGTTTTTTCTTCCCCCATACAGCTGTCTAGATTTAAAAAAAAAAAATAATAAAAATAATAAAAAAAAAGTTCATCCTTTAACTTGGCTTTTTGTTTTTACTTGAAAGGTGTTTCCTTTCTGTAGCACAGTTTACTCTTGTTATATTCCAAAATTAAACACAACAGCAATTGTATGAGTACTTTGTATATCCATTGTGTTGATTAGTCAGCGATTCTGAATACCTCTCTTTTCCTATAATTTCTGTTACAGGTAACATAGAATACAGCTGCCCAGCAACGAATGAATGTGAAATCACAAAGCGCAGACGCAAGTCCTGCCAAGCCTGCCGCTTCATGAAGTGTCTAAAAGTTGGCATGCTGAAAGAAGGTAAGACTGGTCAAGTCAGTATGTATCTCTCTGCGAACAAGTGCAACAGTTGTAGGTCAACTGGTAAAGAAGACAGATAGGTGAGTGTTCTAACCAGTTACTGTAAAAGCAATTTTCATGTATACTTGCTTTTCCTGACCATCTGTTTCTAAGCTATGGAATCACGGTGTATGCACATAGAGTTCATCTTCTCTGGAATATTTCGAACTGCATGTAGTATAGCAAGATGTACCCCAGCATTCGTTCTCCTTCAGCAGGTAACTAATAGAAGAATCATCGGAGTATATCCTCTCATTTTCCTTAAATGCTTTAACACCATGAATTCTCAAAGATTTCTTTCCTCCAGTCCTTATCCACTGTTTCTGGCAGAAACACTGTGCCTTCTTTTCCCCTATTTTTACTCTGTTGTCATTTCATCAGGACAAACGAAAGGGTTACTTCTCAATTAAGCAAGTATAAATATTGAGTGTGTCTACTGAAGTTACTGTAGCAACACTGGATCAAATAATGGCATACAGAAGAGTAGTATCCACCCCTCTTTTTTTTTCTTCTTTTTTTTTCTATTTTCCCTTTTTTTCTAAAAAGCATGTGAGAACCTCTGCCCCTCAGTGTAAGTATATGTTGAGTGTTTCAATTCATCAGTTGCATTTTGAAGATCTTGAATAACTGGTAAATAGAAGAAAACGTTTCCAAGAAACAGTACTATCTCGCCTGGAACTTGATTCATCAATGTTACAGAAAGAACAGTTTCTTAAATCTTGGTCACGTGCTATGCACTTCTGTTGCTGTTAATGTATATGCAAAAATATACTTTTATGTATTGTATACATTATTGTTGTAGTGCACTATTACCACCAAGAAAGAATAACAGAAGATGTCATGGACTTCTGAGCTAGATAACCTTTCAAAATGGAATCAACGTAATGTTTTCTAAATATTGTCTTCACTGGAGAGTACTTGGTGTTAAGCAACCAGTTTAAAATAGTCCCATGCAATTTTTCTTTGTCAATGCTTAAAAAGTCAGCTCTAATAGATGGCCGATTTTTGCAAATTGTTTGATGGTAATTTAGAACAGGTTTGATATACAGCTATCAGTAAAATCCAAGAACAATACAGACCAGTGGAGAGATGATGGACAAATTAGGCCTATCACGCACCTACAGACATATTCTTATTGGATTATACTTACTAAGAATAAACCCAGTTCTGTGCAACTGCTTTGGCAGATGCTATGATCCTGTGAGCCAAATCCTGCTGTCCTTAGTCTTACTTGAGCAAAACTCCTGTCAGATTCAATGGGGATTTTGCCTCAGTAAGAACGGCAGGATTTGACCCTCCCTTCCAGTGATGGTGGGACAGTTCTTTATTTGCCAAAATCCTCATATAACTGACCACTAGGAGCAGTTAACTTAAAGGTTAAATTGTGATGCTTAGATAAACTGTAGAAAGAAATAAATGCATGAGTATGGCACCTTTTGAAAGGGGCTGTGCTGCTTAACATCTTTTTTTAGTAAGTTAAGACCCTGTATCACTAGTAACCTAATTTACAGTTATATTGAGCAACTTGATTGGAAACAAAGCAGTGCTACCAAGAGTACATACAGGTTAATTAGACCTTCCTTTTAAATTTTGAGGGCACCATTGCACATGCATTAACATATGTATTTAAAAATCTTGTCCGTGTGCAGCTTCTGGGACTGCATGAGGAAATGAAGTGATTCTTCTACAAATGAGTAATTATCTGTTACCAAAATTGTGGGCGGCTTTACTATGTTTCTGCGTACAGTTTTGCTAACAGATAATTTAGTTGGACAAATCAGATGCACGTTGTGAATCAGATTTTTTGCACAAATTATTATCCATGGATGCAAATCAATCCCACAGTTTGGTTTTTTTTTTTGATCAGGAATTAATAAATTGTTTACCCTAAAAGTACATAGCTTTTTCTGAATGTTCTACAATGACAAAATAGCTAACTCCTTTGAAAAGAAGGTTCCTTTGCTAGGCCCGCTGCTGGGCACATCATAGTTTTTCCACGCTTACTGTGTGAGTTTTTCTGTCAAAACACAGTAAGATTTCTATGTATTTTTAATTACCGAGTCTTTTCATTTAAGGAAGAGTTAGCTTATGTTCTTTTCAGGTATTGCTTATCTGCCACCTTATAGGACAACCTAAAAGAACTTACAAGGGCGTTTTGTTTTCTTTACGACTTTAGTGGCCACATTTATTTTTGAAACCATACTGATTCATGGTACACTTTTACGGTTGTACTTGGAATAGAGATACTTTTTTCTTTTGTTCTTCTTGGAAGGTGGTTTTGGAGGCAGGTGTTGTTTTTACCTATGGGAAAGTCTGGAGATGAGTTTTTGTCTTTGACCACATCCTTTATGCACTGAGTGAAGAATGATGATGTGCTTTACTTCTTGCAGATGTAGTAAAGTGATGTAAATTTATTGATTAGCATGGACTTACACGGAGCTGAAATAATTGCTTCTGTATCTTAAATGTTTCTTTATGTACAGACAAGGGTTTCAGTCCCATGCAGCATGTCAGAGATCATGCTGCAGTAAATCTATTCAAATGTAAACCTGTTCAATTCAATTACCAGTTTGTAATAAAATTTGCTGCTGCAGCCTCCACGTTTGTCACAGCAGTCTCTACATGCTGATGGCACAGCATGCCTGGAAATTGACAGCCTAAATCTATTTACAAAAAAAATTTAGCTGCAGACCTGAAATAAAATCAAGTTTAAGCAGCTTTGAGAGAAGCATCATATTCCTTACAAGAACTTCTGCACATCTGCCAGTGTGCATCTTCTCCAGAAATCTTATCCTGTTAGTGGGGAGTTTTCTTCTAGAAATTTTCCTTAACAAACAGTTGTTAAGAGTAATCCTAAGTGAAACATTGATCAGGCATTTTGCTTTCCTTCCTATTTGGAAGGACTTTATTACATTGTCGTTTTGTGAATTGTCATATAAAATTCATGATAGAAATCACAGTGCCTGGAAGAAGATCCTGAGTTTTATTTTAGCTTTTGGGGCAAGGTCCGAAACCCACTTACAGAAAATATATAGAGTGGCTTCTCTTATGACAGCTAGATGTTAAATCATTTATTGTAGGAAGATAATGGTGCTTTTCATCTAGCATCCAGTGTTTCTGAGAGAGACCTAGTGTTAGGGTTTTGGAGTTGTGTCTTGGGGTCAGTTGGGTTTCTGGTCACACATAATACAGGTTGAACGGGGAATTTCTGTACATATTCTCAAGCATGTCAGTGAGGCATAGCCAGCAACACCTACATCAAGGTTCTTAACAAGTCACAGGCCAGAAGCTAGAGAAGGAAGGGTGAAGCAGTGTCATACTGGGCTGAGCTGGGGTGGGATTGAAGTGCTGGGTCCTGTCTGCATCTCCTGTTGAGTAGCACAAGAAAGTTTCTGCAGACTGATTCAGAGGAACACTTCATTTTGGTATAAGGCCACCCATGGACTGTTACTTGAAAACAAGTCTAGGTATATGGGTATTTTTGAGTATGTGTTACGCTTTATACTGAAGCTTTCAGCAGACGCTGATGAGCTTTTAAGCACACAACAAATAGGTATTGTCTTTTCATTTGCTTTCCTGCATAATGGTTATTAGCAGTACAGCAGCGTACACTTTACTCAAGGAAGAAATGTTGCATTTTTCTGTTTTTAATTTTGTGTCTTGGTGTTATGAAAAACCAGATTTTCAAGGATCACAATTGGTTCTCCTGAAATATAGTTTCTTTGACTGTGCTTATGTTTTGGTGGATTCTTTCAGATTTACAAGAACAGATGAAACAACATAAAGATTCTAGTGTAGTTTACGGAAAAACTTTTCAAATGTATCCCTAGTAATTTCTTTAAATAATATTGCAAGTGCTAAAAGGGGGTATGGGGGTGTGGACAGACAACAATTTGCCCTTTTTGAAAAAGAACACGTTTAAGATATTTTCTAGTTGTTTTTGTTTATAACCAGTCTTTAAAGTTTGGCCTTTCAGACTCCTTGGAAGCTGGTGATTAGTTTGCTTCAGGTGGTAGAATTAAATCTGTGTTCACGTGTAAGATTGGGTGTTTTAGCTATTTTCCTTTCTATAAAGCTAGTTAGAGTGAGAAAAGGGGGTTATTTTTTTTTTCTTTTCTAAGAAGGAAAATTGGATGTAAAACTGCCAAAGTTGATACGGGAAATCATGGGTAGATGTCTGTTTCTTATTTTTTTCTATTGCTAGTCAGCCTGGTTGAATTCTGCTTTTAATCCTCCATTAGTACTGTGTGCCTTTTAATACTGTCTGTGGGACTAAGTATAGTACCATGTGGCTATGATAGAAGGTATTATTCCTAGTATACCACAGATCTTGCTCAGAATAGCTGTCCATGTGAAATAATTCCACTGGAGTAATTATTCCAAAATAAAATTCCTTCTTGTTTCAAGTGCAGAGTTTGTGTAACTGTTTTTTCAAGAGGTTATTCCATATGTTTCAATTTTCTCCATGGAGGCAAAGTCATAGCCTCAATTTTTTCTGTCCCTATATTGTAGCAAGGTTAAAAATTATGGTTCAGAGGGGAACCTGTTGAGTGGCACTAACGCAGCTTTCAGACCATCTGAAATACTGTATCTTCTCTTGGCGCTCTCAGTTCTGAAACTTCTTACAGGACTGTTGACACCAAAACATCTCCTATGTATCTCTCATATCTGATATCTGGACATTTTCAGAATTTTTTATGGGTTGTTTGCAGTGGCTGATCTGCATTGCTTGTTATTTCAAAAAGTGTATCTCATAAGTAGGTGATATAAAGGGAATCAAATTTAAGTTTATTTGAAAAGGTAATTATAATGAAATGGCAGAAAATCTGGGTTGCTTCATGTATGTATGTTGTATTTTCCTTTGTGTGGAAATAGTGGAATATGTGGCTTTACAAATGATTATTGTTCACTTTGTACCCAGTTAGAATAGACAGTGACAGAATTCCAGCTTAATTAGTCCAGCTATTAAAAATGGGAGGCCAGATCCTCAGCTAATATTAACGGAAGCTGGTGGAGCTACATTAGATTGCTGTTCATTTGGCGGGTTTAGCAATCTATGCTATGGGGAAATCGGTAATATACCTTTTTGTGTCTGTGAATCTTTTCTGTTGATAGTATATTAGCCGTCATTCAGGTTCTAAAAATGAATAGCAATTCTCCAAGCTCATCATCTGGCAATGCTGACTTCAGTGTAACTCTTCCCTCACAGTTAGCGTGTTGTATTCGCACTCCTCACTGAGTAGCTCTTAACACTTCTCATTTGTTTGTGTGCTTGGGTTTTTGAAAAAGGATTCATACAGTCCCTCAAAGTGGCTTCATCATCCCTAGGGTGGTGTTAAGGCAGTAGTCAGAATCTGCCTTGTGTGCAAGGAAATTCTGTATTTTAAGTTTTTCTTGAGCCCTGATCTGAATAAAAGCAGTTATTGACAGTTTTTAAGATGCTTGAACATTTCAGATGGTCACAGTACTGCAATGAACCAGATTATTACAAATTAGTTAAACTTTTTTTTAAATGCTAGAATTGCTTTTTTCTAAAGTATTTCTGCTTCACGCTTTGAGAGATTTCATTCATTCAAATATAAGGATACTTTTTTTTTAAAGATGTGTGTATTTTAAAGTATAAATTAGTGAGTTTATTATGCAGAGGTTACCGTATGAACATCTTTGGCTTGTGTTAAGCAGCAGATCAGATTAAATTATTTTATTGATCTTTTCTGGGTTTGACAGTCTATGCAAATGAATCCACTACAGTAAGGAGAACAGGCGGCTTGAGTTTATTCTTACATAAAGAGGTGGTTGATATGCACGGGGCAGATTAATGGATTCACTCTCAAAATAATAAATAAAACTAAGCAATCTTCTTTATAACTAAGGATGTGTAACCACCTATGTTTTAGGCTAGCCAAAAAACCCTGCTTAATAGGTTTCCTCTTATGAAAAGACCTGTGCATAAGACATTGGCAAGGTAAATTTCTCTTGCAAGTCTAATACCATTAGTCTGCCAAGAAGAAAGCAGAAATTATTGTGGAGGAAGTTTTAGTTTCTGCTGCCTTCAGAAATTAGAACAAAGGGAAGGAGAAAGCATTAATGGTATTCAGAGAAAATATTTCTGTACAGGATGACAGTTAATAGAGCGGCGTTGACCTCAGTGATATTTCTTATGCTCTCTATTGTGATATTACACTTAAGGAGCTCCTTCATTAATGCAGGATATTAAACAAAGCTTCTGTGTCATAACATCAAGAGATAGCACGGTGCGTCTTCTGTTGAAGTCTCTTCTGAGTATCGACCCTTCTCTGTGTTTCAATGTATTATGAAGGAGTTTGCTTACTAGTGCAGATATTTTTTGAAAGTGTTCTTTTTCCCCTTCTTTTCCCTCCTTCCCCCCCTTTCCTCCTTTCTTCCTCCCTTTTCTCCCCCTCCCCCTTTTCCTGTTCCATCCCTTTCCCCCTTTTCTTCTCCCCTTCTCCCCTTTTCTTCCTCCCTTCCCTTCTTTTCTTTCCCTCTTCCCCCTTACTTTCCTTTTCTTTCTTTCATTCAACCTGTGCTTGGTTTAATATATACTGGGACCTGTTAAATCTCCTTGGAAACAATAGAAACTAATCTCTAAGTGGTGTTGGTGTTCCTAAGTAGACCTCTTTCCTCCTAACCAAAATGTGGCCTGATAGCCCAGTTCCCACATTAGAACTGACAGCCCAATTTGTCTGCCCTAAAACACAGCTCATGACTATCCACTCTCTGTAACTGATGAGGAAGGACAAACTATTCAACTGCAGGTTAGTGTTTATAGTGAGCTCAAGCAACTAGCATTTCTATTCATCCATTACAAAAATGCTGAAGAAAAAGCAAATATTGGAGATGTGGATATTCTTCTTGGGTTTAGAAATCATGGAAGTGCCTACAGCTCAGACCAGCTGTCAGCCTCCTGAGAGGCTCTCGCCGTGCTTGTGTTGCAGTGTTGTGCCAGTCTGGTTTATGTTCTGCTTCTGAGCATTTTTGGTGCCCATAATCTCATCGGGAATGAAACAGGAAAGTCCCAGCAATTCACTGAACTCAGTCTTCAAACAAATTTTCTCTCTTTTTAGATACATTTTTGCAGTTGTCTTTTTATACAAATACTCCACTTCAATAAGAAAGGCAGTACAAAGTGAATGTAGAGAAAGCTGGATCATTTATGCGTCTGTATGTAAGAACTATTTAGATTTCTTGGCTTTCTACAGATTTGCGAGTGTACTTTTTTTGACGTTAGCATCTGCAGATTCAGGGTCAGAGCTCTTTGCTGGTGTAATCATCTGCACTTTCCTTGAGATTAGATGGTAGGCTTAGTTCTGCTCCCACAGTCACCACTGGCGAGAATCTCAGTGACTGCAGTTGTTTGCAGTTTTAGGCAAGCATCAATGAAGAATGAATTCAGCCTATAGTTACTTTGTAGTTTTGTTACTAAAAATAGTGAGTTTGAAAGATTTTGAATGAAATGAAAATCTGTGGTATTTTTCTTAGTGCAACTACTTTACCTGTTACTTCCTCAGAATTAGGAAGAGTAGGTTCCGCAGGTTCAAAACTCTACTTAAATTGGAACACCATTAAAAATTAATCACTATATGATGAGAAAATATTAGTACAACCTGTGGTTAACTGAACAACCTCATTTGTCAAATTTCTTCTTTTGATCCTAAAATAAGGAAGCAGTATTTTTTTTAATTTTCCAGAAATCATAATTCCATTTTTAAAAGATACTCAGTGGATTTGGCCCCTGTGAACATTTGCACTGAATGTGCAGTGACAGCGATAGAAGTGATAAGGGAAGGCAGAGACAAACCTTGAAGGATGTAGGACTGTGTATGACACCGCGTCTTTTCCCGTGGGCTCCCAGACAAACAGCAGCCTTTCGTTCTTGGTGTCAGCCACCCATAAACACATACATCAACATGGCACTGCCATTTAATGCATAATGCTTGAATTCTTATACTTGGGTCCTGACCTATATTAAATAGAGGTTATTTTATAGAGTGTCATTAGTATTATTTGTATTCTTTGTTTCTGCTGTGCAGAATTTTGCACATCCCCTATTTGAGTGGAATAGGTTTAGCATTTGGCAGTGATGCGTATGCATAGCTCTGAAATGCCACTTTGGAGCCAAGCCCTTTTTGTATTTTACTTAGCCCTTACTTGGGTGGCACTCATATCTCCTTAATAAGACTTTCACTGTGTAAAACCTTAGTAGAAACAACAGGATGTATTATGGTAGGATTATTTGGCATGAAGTGCTGAAATTGTGTAGGTGCTGTTAAATAGAACCCATGTGGTGGATGTACAGGCAGGCTTTGGTGCTTGGGGTGGATTGGCACCAAAAGCCTGAAGTTTGAGAACTCTCTTGTCCTCTTACCCAGCCAAAGCAATGAACATGTTGAGGAGCTCTGAAATTACTATCAGCAGTTGTTACTTCTGACCTCATATGGTACTATCCCTCAAATAATTCACACTTCTAAATCTCTGCTGTCCTACAAAAAAAAAAAAAAAAAGGTTTGAATCAGGATGATTTATTGGGATGGTGATGTAACTGAATCACAGCCTTCCTTCTGGTCAGTCATTGTCCATTTTTAAGCTGGAGGTGTTTTTACCAGTCTTTGTCACTTCTACTCACTGAGTCACTATGTGAAGCTGGAATATTATTTCATTTGCAGTTTGTAATGTGGCTTTTGTGGTTGAAAGCCAACAGTCTGAAAACTGAAATAAATGTCATCTTCAGCAGTGAATTGTCATTATGTCAAACTTTGCCATGCTTACTAGCTGTTCTAGTAATAGAACTCATCTAACCAGCCTTTTCTTTTTTCTTTTTTTTCTTCTTTTTATTTTCTTTGGGTATTTGTGTGACAGAAAAGGGAAACTAAAGTGGGGGGTGGAGTCTGTTTTCCTCATAATAGTGACTTAATATAGCTATTAATCTTTATAAATGAAAAACATAGCTTTATTTTAAGCCTCAATAGTCTTTTATTAGATTAATGATTCTGGACAAAGTCAAACACAAGCTACGTTAAATATATTCACTTACTAAACAATATCAATATTTTCCTGTTTGTCTTTTATTGTTCCAACAAAGTTAATATGTTTATCTATTTTTCTCTTCTGAAGCATCTGGGTTTAGTTCCGAGGATCATCAGGTCTAAGATCAGATGTCTATTTGATTTAATGCAGCAGATCCAAAAATGAACCCTCTCTACAACTTGCTTGCATAGGATCTTACTGCAGTCCATGTTACAACAATTATTAAAATAGTTAATTTAGAAAAATTGAAATACTTTCTGAAAGAAAGTCCATGTGATACTATTTTATAATTGACAACTCCAGTCTGTGCCCTCAGTGGCAGAATTGTTGGTGTGCTGTAAATGTTTTGCAGCAAAACTGCTTGACTAACAAGAGAATGTTGGTAGCTTGCTGCATGCTGAGCACATGCAGACCCTAGGAATCAGTAACTAATACAAGACTATCATTCTCATCCTTTGTCTCCTTTTCTTTCCTTTTTCTAGCCAAGAGGTAGTCCATACAGCAATGCTGTTCTTGTCATTTTTGGTCAGCCACATCAAAATTATTTGTTACATCACCATTACCTTTTGTCTCTTTCTAATACTCCTTTTCAGTCCTCCTTTTCAGCATGGGTAGCTGACTGAAGAAAGGCTTTCCAGACGGGCCATGTCTTTTGTTCTGGTCTGAATCAAACAACAGATCAGTCTTATATCATTTGTTAAACAGTTGTACAGCCACACGTTGCTTTTCATGACAACTGCCAGATTGGGTTTACAATGGTGCCCGGTGTCTACATTTCTTAAGTTCTATCTCATTTTCATATTTTCTATAATTCAATGAAAGCTTAAGAAATGGGCACCTTAGATTTCGTTGTGTGGTCAGTCCCGAGGTTTATCCACTGAAATACGAGAAAAGGATATAAGTCACCGGAGCTACTGCATTTCTGCATATAGTTTGTGGAATTGGTTAAGGTAAGATGACTTAAGAGATGGCATAAATATACTTGGGATTTGGATTGAGGGTATGCACCCATGATTATTGAATGTTAGAAGAGGTTTTGCTCTGAACTGATTTTTACGTTCACAAGCCACCCGCTGGTTTCTCTGTCAAACTTTTAATGAAAGCTCTTAAGCTTCCAATTTCAAGACAGATTAGACTGCTAAATATGGAAATAAGAAAATGAATGTTTTCCTTAGAAAGCAGAAAGCTGTTTTAAAATACAGGTTTAAATGTATTTCTTTTGTGAATTCTCACTCAAAGATGTACTGGAGAAGTTTCTGCTAATCTATACCTCTGATGAAGGATCAGGCTGAGAAGAGAAACTCTTAAATGTAATGATCTTGCTATGAAGGGACTGAATAGGCTCCTCCTTTGCAACAGCCCTCAAGAGCATCACCCCAAACCACAAATCTGTTGACTGTATGCCAGAGAAAAAGAGAAGTTGGAACACCTTTCAGTCTGGTGTATACAGGTGTTGCCTTTGCTGATGCTTTTCATCTGACAGAGCACGCCACACGCCCCGTTGCTTGGTCTTGTGTGAAATGCAAAGGAATGCAGTAATCAGAGAACAAAGCCACAGGCTAGCTAAGATGACATAAGATTCTTCTTTCTTCCCTTTTTATCTTCTCTCATTTTCATGATTTTCTATTCTTTTTCCTCTTCGCACCACGGTTGTATCCCAAGAATGCTGATGAGAAAACAGTTGCTGCAAGCACATATCCTCCAGGCAGTTTTTTTCTGGCCAGGTGGGGGAGAGAATCATTAATTTCTTGAGGTTCTCGTTACCTGACCTGCACTATTTTGTGAGTATTAGTCAGGCTGAATGACTGTATTTCCTCCTGGGCATCCTGGTATTGCTGGAGATACCCATGCTGGCAAGATACTTCAGCTCATCTCTAATTAAAATACTTGTTATGAAGTATTCTTAAACACGGCTGCTTAATGAAGTTAGAAAAAGCATTTGGATGCAGAGTGTGAAGGCTTCAAACGCTGGAGTTCCTCTCTAGGGAGATGTCTGCAATCAGAAAGCATTCCGAACGCTAGCAATCCATCCCATTTTGTTCCCATTTGTTTTCTCTAATTTCCTGCCTTTTTTTAATGCTGGTTAGCTGAAATAAGTTGTCTTTCCCTCCTCTCCACGGTTCCCTCTCCCTTTATGGAGTAGCCCATGACACATGCCTGTAAAGTGGCTTCTTGGGAATTTGCAAGTAGTTGAATGTGTTATCTGATTAAAGGGATGTATGTGTCTTTAATTCTCATCTGCAGTTCCACCTTTAACCCCATCTGTTAAAGGGGAAAGGAGTTGAGAGTTAGCATCCCAGATTCAACCCTGATAACCTGCAGTGTGCACATGTGAGTGCTTTAACTCTTTGGTTGTGCTTGAAAACTACATACTTAATTAGTGACAGATTTGATAGGAAAATGTGGCAGGTCTGATACAAGGCAGGTGAATTGTTTAACTTGTTGATATGCTTAAGGTAGGATAATTTAGTTCTGGCTTCGTGACACAAACGAGTATAACATCTTGTTTGTGCGTGTGTGATTTTTTTTCTTTTTTTTTTTTTTTTTTTTTTAAACAGACCGGTCTTGCTTAACAAAACAGGAGGGAAAGTTCAAACCCTCATTTGTGTTATGTATACTCTCTGTTTATGAATAGGACGCTGAGATACATGGTTGGAAATGATGTTGCAATTTTGGCTGAGATTTTTGGATAACCCTGAATAATATAGAAGAACTTATTCCACTGAAAGATTAAAAAAGTAGATGACATGAGTGTCATTTTCATTATATTTTGCTAATATTATGCATTTTCTGCAGAACGGTGTGATTGTGACATTTCCTGTGCTTTACAGACATATAACATAGGTGACTAGAATACTCTGATGCATTTGGACCTGTAGTTGTTTTCATCTTTCTTCATTTTCTTTCCTAACTTTCAAATACTCTTAAAACACTGAAATGATTTTCGGTATCCCAGATCTATCCCTGTTCTCTGAAAGCTAGAGCCAAATTCTTCCCCCACTTACATCTGTTCAGCTCTGGTGGTTTCACTTACGCTGCGTGGCTGTAACAATGCAGGATTTGTCCTAATCTGCCCTTTCTTTTCTGATGGAGAATATGCACATGCAAACTGAACACGAACGCCGTAAGTTGAACTGCAAATAGAAAAAAAAAGTAAAATATATATGTGGTGTGTGTGTACTCAAATAGAGGGAGATAAATAGCACACAGATAGGTTTGATAGTATATCTACTGTACATAATATTGTAAATGGTATCTTGCTGTGCTGGAATCTAGGCAATATGAGTTCAGTACTAAAGTGTTCAAGTTGCACCTGAGCTAGCTGGAGCCTGCCAGCCTCTGCAAGCCCACTGAGAGCATCTGTCTCGCCACCACCTTGCTCACGCTGTGTCCTCTGCAGGCTCTCCGATTCTTCCGACTATGAGCATAAATCATCCACCTGTCAGGAGCTCTAGCTGCCTGGATTATGCAATGCCTGCCTTCATTTGGAGATGGTGTGAGCAGAAGATTGCGGCAAATGGTTTGCATTCATTTTAGTGTTGTTCCAGCATCTCTTCAGCTTTAATGAGGGTTCAGGGTGGTGACGACTCCCTGAGACAATGAAAGTCCTAGAGACCCCAGTTTGCTTTGTACATTTGTATAGCCTAGTTTAGATATATTTTTTTCTTGCTTTTTTCCCCTTTCTTTTTTCTTCCCCGCCCCCTCCAAGAAATGAATGGCTTGAAAATTGAGGCAGAGAACTGGTACTGCACAAAGCCAGCTGTCCACAGCTCTGTTTTTTGGCCTTGTAATACTTCCCTCCAGCTGAGCAATGAAGAATTTAAAAATCAGTCTTGTTTAATGTTGATTGTCCATTTGTGCTGTCTAAAGCTGCGTAATGCTTAGTTGCTTCACTTAAAAATCCTACCTTTGCAATTTGTTCTGTTACAGTTATATTGGATTACAGTTGGATTATCTAGTGTGGAATACCATGTTGCATATCCCAAATTTAAAATACAGCTCCTGTATATAAAGTTCTCCTCTTACTAACAAGAAAAAAAAAAAAATAAAATTGCCTGTCAGTAAAATTGTCCTGTTTCAGCTTGCTAGACCTGAATTAATCAAATTCTTATTCATTCATAATTTTAATCATGAATTGTAGGCAGAAAAAATATGGGTATTATATTTGTTCATATGTATAAACAGAAGAAAAAAAATGGAGGTTGTAAGAGAAAAGCAGTGCAGATCCTTTCAGAAGCGATAAAGGTAAGTTGCACCTTCGCACCTGTAGTAATCTGTCCCTAACTTCAAAAGAAATTCCACCAGATCCTTGCAGGTACAGCCTGTAGACTGTAGTCTTATATGACCGTCACTGATGTTACACTCCTGAAAACACTAGGTAGTACTAATAATGAAATACTTACTTTTAATACTAGTCAGTAGTTAGCAGAGGAGATCCACATTTGGTATCTTAGCACTACAGGTTCACTGTTTTCAGATATTTAAGGAAACAAACTCGTTTAATAACCTTGAAAAATATTGCGCTTGTGCAACGTGATTTTTTCTGTAGTGAATGTGTCAGGAGCTTGGTAACGTTTTTTTCAGCGAATATTTGTTGTAAGTTTTAGAGCATTCCTTTGATGCAGACGGTAGTATCCCCATTTTACAGTGTTTAACCTAAGACAAAGAGAATGAGAGTTGCTTGGTAAAAATGGCACGTGTCGTTAGAGGCACAGCTAAAAGTGGAACTTCTGCTCTGAGGTTAATGTCTCATTCAGCCTGAGACTTCAAAGTCCAGTTGTTGCCACCCCTTTCTCACCCAGTGACTGAAAGAGAGAAAGCTTTGTTGCTTGTTGGTTTGGGGCTTTATATTTCTTTCTATAACACTTGCCTTTATAGGTGGATTCCTCAATCAGCTACTGACGAAAAAAATCCTAAAAGGTGAAGAGAAACTAAGGCCAGCTTTTTTCAACAGGGGAGGAAAAAAAGCGCGCTGTTTCAATGCACCCACGTATTTCCTGTTGATATTAATGGAAGGTGCTTACACCCATGCAAAGGAATCCGTATTGCCAAAATATTTTAAATTTTTCTCTCGTTGAAGATTTCCCCAGCTGATTAGTACCATGGTGGCAGTTGAATGTGGAATACGTAGTGCTTCAGTCTGTGCCACAGTCTTGAATCGTAACAGTACTTGAGAGCTCTGCCTGTGCCTACGTTTTCCCCCCCTTGGTCTGAAAGCCAGAGAATTTCATGCAACCTGGTCATACTTAACTAGGACCACACAGGGCAAGGGAGATTTTTTAATAGGCTGTTTGGGAAGCAGTGAAGAGCCTAACGAATGAAGTGTGTAGACTTTTGAGTTCTTTACTGTGAGCCTTATTTGCTTCTGGTAACAAGCTAACCTCCTATGCCATTCCCTCCCCCCTCCAGTTTTAATTTGATGGAAAGCCAGCAGTACTGCAGTTTATGCAAAGCCTCCAGTGAACTCCAGAAAGATTATTATTTCTCACTTTGTCTTTACAGATAACTTAAAAATTTCATGCGTCTGAACGTAGGATTATCTGAAGACACAAATGCAACACAACATTGGCAAAATCAGATGAAAAATTTCACTCTTTTAGCTATGAAGAAATTAGATTTATCATCAGAAAAGCATTCTCTTTTCATTTTCTGAAAGGTGCTTTTTGACAGACCCTTTGCAGTGGACGTCATGCTCACAAAACATGCTGTCACAGGGCTATTTGAATATGGTGACAGGCTCATTATCATGTTGAAGACAACTGACAACACTGCAGACTAGAAATGGACAGGCTTGCCAATCAGCTGTTGAAAGGATTGCAGTTGAAATAGAGGTTTTTTTTGTTCTGAGAACAGTAGTACAAATTGACTACATTAATTCTTTTTATTATAGTTGCATACACTGTAGTTAAGGGTCCGTCACTGTTTCCATTATAAATCCCTGTTTTCAAGGGTTTATTAGTAGACCATAAAAAATGGTTCCTGTTGAAATGTTGCATTTAAAAATATATATTATCCTAACAGAACAAAATTTTTGTGGTAACTGTGTGGAGGAGGGAGGGCAGAGAAAAGAGGGATTGACTGATTTTTAGCTGAAAATTACATAAAGCTGAATGCATTATTATTTTTATAGCACCTTAGATGTCCAAGAGTTTTATAGACAGGTTTGTGCCTCAGGAGTTAACAATTTCAGGATGCAGTACTGCCAACACTTATTATGGTGTGGGATTTTCCTGGTAGTTTCATTGGAATTAGTAAAGCATTAAACGTTATCCACAGTAGTTGGTATTTGCAGATTCAGGTTGAGTAGTCAAATAATCTTGAACATTTTTTTTTCCATTTCTTGTAACTTAAAAGAGGCTGGGATCTTTGTTGTTTTGTTTTAATACTAATCTAGAACGTTAAATGATAACCTGAGATTAAGGGAATTTTGCGTATATAAGTAGGGAATCAGCAGGAAATTTTGCAGATATATATAATAATAATCCAATTTGAAATGATGCTAAGATTCCGTCAAGGTACTCTAGTTACGTGAAGTGGGGAGTTAGGTGGCATTTATCTGCTTTAATGCAAAGTGGCAGCCTTGGGAAATCCTACTCATCTTCTAACCGTGGAATTTCCTGTTGTACCCAGGTGCGGGAGTTCATGCCGCTGGAGTTTCTGTAGTGACCTTAAAATATCTGTAGCCATTTACAGTGGTGGTGTTCTGTGCAAACACAGAAATGTCTGTGTTTTGACAGGTCTGAACAGCTTACTGGTTATCTTCTCTTTAACTCTAGAACCAAAGATGTTCTTCTGAGGCCCTGAGAGCTCAGTCTGGCAGGTGTTCTTGGAGCACACCTTCATACCTCACACTGGTACAAAATACAGTGTCCTCAGTTGCTTTCTTCTGTAATATGCCGGTGATCCCACTGCTATGCCTCAGCAGCTTAAGGCAGGCCCCCAGGTTGTGGGGAGGGAGAGATGTTGCTTGTGCATCCAGGAGGATTCCTCTGTTTTGTCTAACAGCCTTGCCATAACAGAGAGTGGGCTTTTCCCCTGGAGCTGGGATACCTCTTCATTCCTTCAGAGGGTGTTAAAACTGTGTCAGTGCTCTAAACCTGAAGGAACTGATGTTACATTTTCTGAGAGAAGTCCAAGTTTGCTGGAGAAAAGGCATGGTGACCTACCTTCCTGCAGGAATAGGAGGCTATGAATCCTGAATGGATGGAGCAAGACACTTCCAGGAAGCCTAGAAGGACAGATCTGAAAGTTCCATATAAGTTGGTCATATAACCTAGATGCAGGTGGCAGCAATGTGTGTATGTTGGCTCATGTATATTCAGCCCTGAGGTGGCTAACTTCCCCCATGCTCCGCACAGGAAGCCTGGATCTCTGTTCAGGTTCCAGCTCCACTTGGTGGATCAGATGGAAGAAGCTAGGCACTGTGGTATGTAGGAGGTACATACCCTTTTGTTGGATTCAGCTGTGAAGTGTAAAGTAAGATACTGAAATAGAAGGCGTCCTCATGTAAACCCCCTTAAATTCATTTATCACACAGTCTTTAATATATTCACTAAATATTTGGTGTGAGGCTGATCTAGAAAGAAGACATGGCTTTGCCTAGTGTATTTTGCAGAGAGCTTTGCAAGGAAAAATAATTTTCCTTGTAGTTCTGTGGCTTCAAACACTTGCAGGCTTAATTGACACTCATTTGATTACTTGATTTCAAAGCACAATCAATTACCTTAATGCATATCACTGTTCTCACAACTACGGTGATTGCAAAATTGTGAATGTAAAAATGGAAGTCACTTCTGAAAATTAAGTCTGCAGTCCAATTTGCAAAGTCAGAACTGTGACTCTCATGAATTACAGCACTACAGAGCAGAGGACTATATTGTCATATTGCCAGAGCTATTATAATATATCAGATCAATTGTATGCATATGTAAAATCTTTAAAACGTTTACTGCTTCTCTGATGAAGTCAGTCATCAGTTTCTAGGAAGAAACTTATTGAAGATACATCAACTAATGCAGGATGTCGAACCTAAAATGTAGCATTCAGGTGCAAAATATTCAGGAAGAATTTTTTGTCTTTTCATAAAATCATGGCTCCGTTGAAGTCAGTGACAAAGCTGCCGTTGATCTGGGGGCAGGCAGGTTTTCATGGAGAGGGTAGTTCTGGTGGTTACATCAGAGGATTGGAATCAAGACCAATTTCTATTCTAGAACAAGTTGCTTCTACTTTGTATGCCTCCAGCAAAAACATAATAGATAAAATAATACGGAGCTATCTCACCGGCATGTTGTGAGGCTTATTGAATTAATATTTATGGAACACTTCAAGATTCTTTGATAGAAAGTGCTATATAGCTGCATACTATTACAATAAAATCCTGAAAAGCAAATCAATCTGGAGTTAGCCTTATCTCATCCAGTTATAACTAACTATCAGCTGCCTATCATGTTACAGGGGAAAAAACCCACAAAACTAGAAACAATTTTTTAAGTATTTTAAAATCCTGCAATTATTTGGAAAACTCTGGGCTTAATATTTCAATTGACTTTTAGTTTTTATGGTGATAGGCCTTTTTTAAATACTTTCTCAGCTAGTTTCATAGTTGAAACCAAGCATAACAGAGTAACTTTATGTGGTTTGAGAGAGTAAGTTAATATTTTCTTCTTATGCTGTAAATTGCTTCACAGAACACACATCCTATACCTAGCCTAGTAGACAAGTAAATAGCATTGTCTTTGAATCATTGGTTCCAATGATTCTTTGTATGAACAAGTATTATTGATTCATTGATGTGGGGCATTTTGTTGGCAAAGTGTTTTTATATTTGCTTTTGAAAATAGAACAAATATTCTTACCATTAAAAGCAGCATTGATTTGAAATGAGCTACACATGAAGGTGGACTAATGACCTAATTTTTCCTTGCATCAATCAAACTCTTATTACCTTAAATATCCCTCTGAAAAGTTAGCAGAAAGTCCTGAATAGCAGTCATTAAAGAGAGTATTATAAACAACACTGCACAGAGGAAAAAACACCCAAAAAAGTGTATGTACTGAAGGGACATTGGTTGAATAAAATTATTCATATCGTGCAAACAAAGCAGCTTATTAAGCGTGTAACTTAATTTTGCCTATCACCAAGTGCAGGAAGAAAACTGAAATCTAGGCTATGAAGCCTGGAGGATATCGATGTTTTAGCAAAACAGCACAGGCATGGAATATTCTTTTTCCCCAGGATTGACCTAGTAAATTGTGCAAGCACCAGGAGAAATTTTGCCACCTGTCCCTTATAATCAAGGCCTGTCCCTTACTTAGTCTCATTTCAGTGATATAATTAAATGACACCATTTTCCCATTTATGTAGCATGAACATGCTGCCAGAATCCTATAGTCTTATCCAGGTACCCAGGAATGTGGCTTAATTTGTTTCATCTAAAGCCAAAAAAATAATCATTTGAACATGGTCCCTTGCCCTATTAGCTAACCCAGCATGGTATATTAGAATACTATTGTTGAAGCATTCATTGCAAAAATCAATAATCCACTAGATGGAGCAGAATAGAAGTGTAAAAACTGAGTTAAGTCTGGTATTTTAAGAAACAGAATTGAGTATCAGAGTGGCAGGACTCAGATGAAACAGCGGAAAAATGCAACAGTAGCATTTTTGCAGTGTGCAGTTCTAGCAAATCAACCAGCTTTAGTCATTCATGGATTAACGTTACAGTCCTCCTTTGGTGGTTTCTGTTTTCCTGTAAGCAATTAAGGATTAATCTCTGCTCTAGAAAAGATGATGAGAAAATTTGAGGGAACAAAGATCTTTCTTGGAAAGAGAATGATTTTTTTTTTTTTCCTTTCCAAAAACAAAAGCAATTTTTTTCATGGAGAAAAAAATTGAAGTAGAAGACAAACAGAAAAAGGAATCATAAGGTTGGGAATCTGGTAAATGAAAGAAGGGAAAAGAAGTTCTTCAAACATCCTGAAGTTCATGTCATTTGTTTTGAATTTATTGAACATTTAAAATAGGATTTGAAAGCCCATTAGATATTGGAAAATAGTAAGGTGAGCATTTCTAGCTGTGCTATCACTTCCAGCCTGGTTGTCAAAATGAGTCTTTTTATGAAAGAATCATGGAAAATTCAGCATTGCATGCAGATAATGGTCTATAAAAATATGTAAAAAATTGATCAGGTTTTCTGCTTTTATGGTTTGGTATTGGTGAATATGTGAAATGTGGATAGCAGTGCTTCGGTTTTTTTAGAAGTTTCTGCAGTATTCTGAAGTCATGATCCCTACAGAAAACAAAGCATTATTGTTAACATAACTTGCTGTATTTTTTAATTAGTCACATTCTGTTATTCCTCTCTACCCATCTATAGCAAAGCCAAATTGCAGATTTTACTGAAACCTGCAGGTTGCAGGCTGAAAAGAAAGAGATGCAAACTCCAGGTTTAGGATTTGATGTGTTTTTGTTTAGAAGGAAGAGGGAGAAGTGAAAAGAAGGATGAGTCTGTCTTCTGAGTAAACAAGTCTATAGGAATAATGTCTTTAAAGTTGTACAGTATATGAAAAGTCCAAGCACTGCATGTGTATTTGTAGACAATCAAGATTTTCATTTAGGTGTTTGGTCAGCTGAGAGTCCCTGAAGTTTTAAACTGTTTGAAACTGCTTTTGCCAGCAGCAAACATCTATGTCTAGTGGTTATTTTCCAGAAGTCATTACTCATTATTTCCTGGATAGGCTGAATTATCACAAACGTGGAGATTTTGGGTGTAAAATCGCAACCTTTTACATGTAAATGATCCTTACACTAGTATCTCCTTAAAAGATGTGTGGGTGATACGATGTTGGTGGCAATCGTATCAGCAAGTAGATTGATGAAGATGGCAGAAAATGCTCCTATCAGCACGATTTAGCCAGTTTCTACTGCCAGTATACCTAAAGTCTGCTTATTCTGTCCTAGGTCTCCTATGAAAAGGGGTGGCCAATGATGCCAGCACAAAGTGGTTGTTTGATGGAAACATGTATGGGAAAGATTGCTCTTGGTGCTGGAGTTAGATATTTTGCAAACACAAGGATGGTTATAGTCAGTATTTCAGAGAAACGGCTCTCAGATTTGGTTTGCTGACATCAGTAAATGTGCTGCTTTGTTGTCTAAGCAAGGCTTTGAACCCAGATCTCCAGAGATGAAAGCCTTGGGCATTAACCGGTTGTAGTGTCTTACCCTCAGCTTTGTGTTTAATAAAATGCTTCAGGTAGATGCAGGTGAACTTTATTTTCTTAATGTCAATTGCTTTGCCACCTTTGAACAAAGATTTATAGGAACTTTGATAAATTAATTTGAAAGTTGTCCAGTTCCATAGTATCTTCTCCATATTTCTCTCTATCTAAAGCAGCATTCTTCAAATTACAACAGATAGGCTTCCAGAGATTAAAAATGGAGATTTGGAGAATCTATTTTCCTTTTTTTTTTTTTCTTTCTTTTTTTAAATAGGCTTTCATAACAATTATAAGCTTCCCATGCTCAGCTCTAACTGCCCCCCCAGTGTTTCGGTGTGTTATGGCAGCACAATTTGAAGTGTTTTCATTCTCTGGAAAGGATTCTTATATGAAATTTTAGTTTTGAAGATGTGAAATGTTCCTGTTACTTCCTGTCCTAAACTGCTGAACAACATCACTGTGAGCTGTCTGCTGGATTTCTCCCCATGCTTATTCTCTTTTTTTTCAAGGTATGATTGATTTGTGAAATACTTTGGGATTTGCTGTTGCTACAAAAATAGTAGGTGTTAACATTTGTAGTCATGCATGCAGTTTGGGAAAAGAATAGCCTGAACTTCTTGCATTACAAGATGTCTTTTCTCTCTCCTCTTCTCCTTCTCCCTTTCCTCTTACAAAACAAGTATTAGGTTTGTCCATCAACAGATGATTTTTTTCTTTATTTCTGCCAAGCGTTCACATACACATTTAATTTAAATCAGTACAATATGTATAGAATGAATACGTTTTCTCTGAAATGTCAGTTTTAGTCAGTATGGCTGATAATTGTCATTTTTTTCTTAAATCTGTAAAGCTGTTCTGCTTCAGCATGTTTGAACCAATGCATCATCGTGAGCTCATGGATTACAGTCCATGAAAGTCTGTGTAATACAGGCTTGAGTTAGTGCTTCTCTCTTTCTTGTTCCCTATGTTGACCAGACACTGAGAACCTTCAGAGGTCATGTTGGGACAGGATCTCCAAATGAGCCAGGAGCTGAGCAGGAGAGTTGTCCAAGTACTTTTAAAAAACAAGTGCCATCTTGGTGCACACTGGTTGTCACATTAGACTATAAGTAATCTTATTTCTATTCAACTGGCATTTTCCCTTACCCTTCACGTTACAAAAATGAGTATGTGAGCCTGAACTCTTTCCTTCATAATATTCCTTTTCCCTTCTCTCTGTTCCCAAGGACGTCTGTGCTAGAACACTGTTTTTCAGAACCCATGAATGCCCATGGACTGTCTCATGTTACTGAAATACAGAAGGTGTCCATGCTCAGCATATCTGAAGGAAATAATTTTAATCTCAGTTTTATCCTTTCCCTGTTCGGCAGTTTCGATGCTCACAAAGGGCTAAGATCCATCAGTGGAAAGTTCTTCTGGGTGTTACTGGGGCCAGGCTGAAGATAATTACAAGATCATCAGCTGCAGCAGGCTTGGGCGCCAAGTAAACCCCTGGTTTTGTGAAGGGGGTAGAGGGTGGAAAGGGCATGAAGTCCTCTCATCTCTCTTCTTACCTCTGTGTTGGGGAGGAAGAAAAGTTTTTGTCTGTATTGAGGGAAGATGAGAGAATTCTTTGTCTAAAGAACAACAGGGCAATAACCAGTTAGTCACTTTTATGTTATTAGTTTGAAGTGTTTATTGCTGAACTGTGGAGTTTTACCAATTGTCTACTGTGTGATAAAGTAGGTTGCAGATGGCTTTGTCACACCCAGTCTTGGGAAAGAGCAAATGAATTTCAGTAAAATTAATTTGTGTCTTGTCCTCAGTTTCCAGAACAAAGTTGTGAATTCAGTCATAACTGATGATATAAGGCGGATTCAGCTCTTTGCAAGTGTACACATTTGCTACAGTATGCGGAGGAAGACGTGGAGCTTAAGCACGTAATTCTGCAATACTGGGGGAATATGTTTTAATCTAGTGGCAACGTATACACTGGAGTACAGAAAAGGTTCAGTCTGGTGTCCTTCGTGTACAAGTGCTCATGAAGTAACTTTTGTTGAAAGTAGCCAGATAGGAAGATGAAGGTGGCTCTTTCTCCTTTTTGCATAGAGCATCGGGAATGAGCAAGCAGTGACAAAAAAAAGAAGAAAAAAAAAGCAGAGCTATATGTTGAAGCAATTTTAATTTTTAGGAGTACAGGCTGTGAACTTGTTTCCATACAATTATATAGAGAAATATTTCCTAAACATTTCTATTCAGTTCTCAGGAGAGGTGTATTTTTTTAAGTAGTTAAAAATTTTGTGAAAGAACAGATTTAACCGGTATTAAAAAAAATCAACAAGCCCAAATAGAAACGATGTTAAATAGAAGAAAATAAAAAACTTTCAAAGATTATAAGACTGAATGTTCTGGTGGGATTGTCCTAATAGAATGGAAACTGTCTGATTTGAAAGATGTTTTGTAGAAGTATGCCATCGCACATTGAATTCCGTAGTATTGTTTTGTGATTTTATGTGTGTGGTTGGTTGCATGTGGTTCATTAGCTCTGCAGTGGTAGGAAGTCCTGCTCAGGGTTATCTTGTTAGAAGATGGGAGTTAGTTTTACATTGCAAAACTAATAGACCCCGTAGAAGAAGTAGGTCTTAAATAAAAGCTTACTTGCTCTCAAAGGGACAGTCAGTGGTAAAAGAGAAGGGTTCAAAAGAAACATTTCCAGGTAAATATTTATTTGCATATTCATAGTTCTGTGCAAGCAATGAAAGAAGAATTAAAAATCAAATATATGTGGCAAATAGGCTACCCTGTGCAGCATGGTTGAGAGTCCTGTGCTTAGAAAGCTGTTTTGCAGAAGTAAAACTCCATGAGTATTTCTTAAGGTGTTAAATTTTTCATAAGCATAAGTACTTAATCTATGTTATTGTCAGTGTAAACTGATAAACAAAACCCCAAGGCTTGATTTCAATGATCAATTTTAGTCCCTCTTTAAATGCAAGTTCAGTTTTACTATGCTACACATATTATATGATGGGTTAAAAGGCAAAAGAACAGTAGTAGGTCATGTTTTTGTTGTTTTGTTTTTTTTTTTTTAAATCATTACTCTAATACCCTGACTTGGCCATCAAATGTTGGTGGCTGTTGTCTCTTGTACAACAGTAATTGTATGTTTGAATTATTTTGTAGTGCAGTACAATACGTACATTAACTTCTTCATCATAGTTTAACAATGTGAATTTTAGGATTAAAATCACAATAGTGAATTATCAAGGCCATTAACTGTCAGTATTGATTTACTATGCAAACTTACTTATAAATTAGGCCTGATGCATAATCCATTGCACACTGGCTAAAATAGTGAGACTTCTGTGGCTAGACCTGGTAAATGAGAGGGAAATTTTCTCACATTTTTCTTTTGATTAATTTTAACTTCTGTCAGTTTTGTTGACATATAGGTAGTGGCATTTTCACAGAGAGCTGTGATATTTTTTGATTTAATTTGGTTTCGTTTGGTTTTGTTGACTTTAGGATCAGAAAGCATAGGCTGCTCCAGCAATGTGAGAACTAGAAATGAAAGAAATGTATCTCTTCATTCCACAGCTAGAAGGAGCGAGCAGTAAGCTAGCAGTATACTTGATAAAATAAGTGACAAATACTGATATTTCAGTAGGAATAGAAAATACTAGTTACACGAACCTTGACAGAAATAGCATTGCTTGCATTTAAAATGCATAAAAAGCAAACCCTTATGTTCTTTCATTCCCCCACATTGCTTTTGATAATAAGGCTTCACCTTGCCCAGCAGAAGCGAAGAAAGTGTTTTATCTTGTCCTGAATTATTTCTGTGGTGATGTGCGAGGTACTAATTCTGCCACTGCTTATGACAATCGTTATTAAACTTCGCTGTAAAGGCATCATTCAGTTGGGACCCAAGCCGTTGCCCAAGCAGTACATTTGTAGACTGTTGCTAAAAACAATTTCGCTCCAAGACCGTTGGATTTTTCACAGTCTAATTTTGGCCATATATGAGGGTTACTTAAATACAGAGATAACATTAATCTTTCAGTAGCAACAAGTGCTGGCTGTGGTTAAGACCAGGAGCTTAGCATTCCTGTAATCAAAATGTTGTTGCTGGACATGAGTAATACAGTATGTGATCATTTCTGAACATTAAATCTAACCTGGATTGGGTTCAGCTCTGCTACATGATACCATGTTGCCTCACATGGCACTGTTCTACCCCGTTGGTCCTTGAAGATACGGGACAGTAATTAGCAAGTGCCTCATATAATTGGCAGGAGTTCATATAATACCAGTCCGTGCCCTCATGATGCCTGCGTAAGTAAGTGTTTCTATTTCTGTAGACAGTAGGCATTTGGGGTTTTTTTAACAATATAACTGCCTGGGCTTAGTGTTACAAATCATGAAACATTTTGTTTATGCATTATAAATAGTGATATCTATTTATAAATCAAAGGCACTGTGTTCTCGCTGTATTCCTAGGAGGCCTTTGGTTGTGTTAGCATTACCCACGCACGTGCTTCCATTTTGTTGCCTGGGAAGCTAAATAGAAATATATGACTCTTAGCTGGCCTCATTAATGAAACAATAGGTATGGGTTGGGTGCAGATCTGAAGGAGTCACTGGAAAACGTAATAAGCAGTGAAGGGAAAAAAAACCCAGCCCCAACAAACTGAATGTATTTTAAATTATTAAAAAATGTTATTCATGGGAAGCAATGCAGGATTTTATTTAGGGAGGTGGAAGGAAAACCCTGGGGTGGCGGAGGATTCCTAAAGTGCAGAGAACAGTTTATCTCTATCCTACATAGTCATGTGGGGACAATTTATTCTCATCTTGGAGGAACAGGAAATATTTTAAAGTTAATAATGTTTCTGCCACCTTTCTCTCCCCTCCTCTCATGCTTACAGTCAAAGGTGAAAGCCTATCCTACATCCCCTGTGACTGGTACAGAATCTACATCAGAAGCAGAGAGATGAGGGAAGGAAGAAGAGTAGAATGAGATCAGCTCTGTGGTTTGCGACAGCCTATAAAACTAGAAAAGCCTTTACAAAAACTGGAGGCAGATAGGACTCATAAAAAGCCAGTAATCTCCTCTAAACATGGGCCGTCTGGCAATCCTGTGCTGTGGTGGTTTGTCATTACAATAGGGTATCTTGCGGCAAATCAACAGATGATTTCTAATACAGTTGCATATACAAACGGTAGAGAAACATGTGCTGCTGTTTTCTTTCAAGCCTTGTGGACTGAATTTATCACCATGTGACAATCCCTGGCCCAGTGGTCTTGCAGTTTGAAAGAAAGTGCAGATTCTAATGCAGAGAAGTTGGGGTATTGATGGCTGTTTGGTTGCGCTTCCCCCTCGCTGCAGCCTGGGAAGCACCTCTTCTGCTCAAGGACCTCCAGCATTTACCTTGTTCGTCACAGTAATGCAGTCTTAACCCTAATACCGAATTTGAAGTAGTTCCCCGTGATAATTAATAGCAAGGAAGGTGGTGTAGTAAGCAGAAACAGCTCTTGCTTTGTTGCGTTACAGCTTTATTTCTGAGCCCACTGTCTTACATCTTACAGGTTTTGTTCTGCATATTGCATCCCTGCTGGCATGCTATATTGTGCGCTTCCTTACCGGCAGCGTGCATTATTGCCCAGCACAGCTGTAGGCATAAGCTATTGCAGATGCCTCTGATGCACTCCTGACATAATAGACCTGGTGACCCTGGGGCCTTGCAGTGCTCTGTTTAGGGTGAAGTGCCATTTTGCTGCCTACGTAAACTATATACATGACCGCTCCCCCCTCTCCATGTCAGACAGCTGCAGAGACCCTGCCTTTAATAGGCAAGGTTAGAAGGACAGAGTGTGGCACATGGACTGAGTCTTCCTTTTTATAAATCGGTAACAATAGGGTGTTGACAGGCCTTGAAGCCTAGACGGGCTACGAGGGTCATCACGATAAGGAAGGATTAGTGTATATAATTTGCCAAATATGGGGCCAGCCACAAGCTGGGTTTTTCTGCACATGGCAGATTATCTACAGTAGCTTTGTGGCATGCACCTTAGCTGCTGGCTGCATTTATTAGCAAATTTACTGCCGCTTCCAGCGTAAGGACTATATGCTGAACGCGGAGCGTACACAAATGTGATGAAAGAAGTTTTTGTTTACATTTTGACTGAAGAATAAAACCGGAGTGTGCTGTATATGTCTGAAGTATGAATACTTTTCAGTGTACTGTATCGGTTTTTCCCCTAAGCTTTTCACTTGAGAGATTTTGTATGCATCTTCATTCTTCATAAATAAAGCTGTTTCTAACTTAATTCCCTGGAGGGTGTAGTTATCCAGCCCAAAGATCAATGGTCAACAGAAAATATAAAGGGCCTCTAGATCAGATCTTTGACTGCTTTGTGGTAGATAGCTAAACTGCCCACCTTAAAATGTTAAGAGAACGATAAATGCTGTAAATTCTTGGCTGTGGTGAAGAACAACTTGTTAACCCCAAAGTTACTGGAAATAGATACGGTCAAAATCTAACAACATTGCTGTGTTGTAAACTGTATTTATTCCTTAAAAGAAAAACAAGAATGCAGGAGTTTAGTCAGTTCTTGCAAGTATTCTCCAAATCACATCCTCATTGACTGTTAATTTGCAGTTCGGGACAGAGTTTGTACTTTTGATCTTCTGAGTGATACCTGGCAGTTTGTACAAACGTTTAAAAATTTAAACACACACAGTTACTTTTTTCTTTATGTTTACTTGAAAGTTTTATTTATTAGTGTGACAGTTTCTTTAAAGATGCCACCGTCCCTTTGTGTTTCCTTCTTCACCACCTTGAGAAGCTCACCCATTAAACAAAAGACCCAGTGTAAATAAAATTTTGCAAGTCATTTGAGGATGCGGTATAAGACATAATTGACTTTTTAGTCCGTTTTTAGAACAAACTCTCCCAAGGCCTCTTTTTTTTTTTTTTTCCTCACTGGAACACTTCCCACTGCACTGGAACTGACAAGACTGTATGCATTACTTTATTTTGATACTGACATTTAAACAATAAAATAAAGCCATTTAAAACAAATAGTGGTGCTTTAAGTGTCTGAGCTGTCAAGATATCAAATTATATAACTTGCAAAAATCAGAATTCATTGTTAATGGTATGCACTTAACACAAAGGGTCGCTGGAGTACTAACCAGATATATATTCAGCTACCATGTTGGAGCTAACAGGCTATATTCCTTTAGATAGAATTGACTATATTCACTTAAATGGACTTGACTCTAGTACAATCACTGTATTCAAATGTCAAAAAAAAGAGAAAGAGGATGTCACATAGGGTCACAAATTATGTTGGATTTTGACAGATTGTAGCCTTGCTTTACAAGAGCAGTAACATCTCATTTGTCACCGTTTGATCTGTAAGTGCGGGAATGAGAGCGGAAGGCCCTCCATCTCCACCGCAATTTAATCGCTCTGAGGCCGACAGTGGCAGCTAAAGCCACCTGCCCATGCACTGTACTGCTGATCTGTTTTAATTTAATCGTCCGTCAGCTGGGATGAAAGCATAAATCGTCTCCCTTTGATCTGCAAACGGTGTGGTTTTTTTTGTAAAGCATGGTGCAGAATCAGGGAGACAGTTTTCACATTTAGTGCAACATAGACAACATGGGCTTGAAAAGCTTGTAAGTGATATTTCACTGTAGTAGCAAAGCGAGAAGTTGCTCCTTTTATAAAGTGATGTGAAATAGCCTAAGTTTAAAAAAAAAATGGTCATAGGGGAGGTTATTGCTTCACAATGTATTAATTATTCAAGTTTGAAGGGCCAACCCTTAAATAACTTAAGGATCTTTAAAACTGAAGAAATCACCTTGTTTTCAAAGCGGGGGGATAAGAAAAATTATATGGCGATAACACTGGGTAATTCTGTGAACTGTCAGCTGTATACTGGGCATGTTATTTAGTCATATTATTGCATGAAAATGGAAAAGAGAGGATCTTTAAAAAAAAAAGTATCTCCCTTCTCCGGTGGAAATATTTGGATGATGCCTTTTCCTGGAATTGTTTTAAGTTTTGTTTAAGGCCAAAACTTTATTTGTACATTGGATATGGTTGGTAAGCCAAACCCTGCTTTTGGCTGTACTAATTGAAATCTTACACCCTTCCATGGAAAGAACCAGTATGAATACAACGGAAAGTAAAATGGTAACATTTGGACAAAATCTTTCTCATTATTATGTTTTCTTACCGAGTAGCTAGTGAGCAAACCATCCTGTTTTCTACATTGCACTTTCCCCTCTCAGCCCCTTCCCCCAGCCATTTATGGCTTCCTTTTCCAGGCTTGTGCTTTCTTAGTTTTCGCACTTGGCCTCTCTCATGAGGTATGTCGTTTGTAATTTTGATGTTATCCATTTGTGATGAGAACCATCTCCTTTAGCTCATTGTCAATCCAAGCTGGGTCTTCCAGTGCTTCAGGCTAAATCTGAAGATACACAGGAGTGGAAGGCTCACCCCTCAACTGCGGGAGTTTTGACTGACCCCCTAAACCTTTAAATGCCCTGTCTCCTCTCCCTTTCTTACGGCAGCTCTAGGGGCTCTACTCCCAGTTCAGATTCTTAATCGCCAGTATGAAAATCAAAATCTCTCAAACCCTCCCCAAAATTCAGACATGCCTGGAGAGTTGCATGTATTCTCTGTAGTGTTATTTTTCTGACTGGGATTGGAGCTATGAACTGCCCAGCGAGATCTTTGAATACCTTTCCGTTTGTGCTGAGATTCGGCTGTGATTTCCCTATTGGAAGAGGATTTTTTTTTGCGGTCAGATGTCAAAACTGGGAATTTCCTTTCCTAGTAATAGATGCCATGTGTTTTCCTGATTTCTCAGAGAGCAGAGAACACAAGCCACAGCTTGTAAGAATCCACCCTTTTTGAGTGACTAAACATTTTTTATTTACCGAACAATCTTGCAACGTTTTATTTGAGAAGGTTTTTCATCTCAATTTTTTGTAGCAGGATTTTATTATTTGGCAAAGGATTCTGTCTTGGGTAAAGAAACGTTTATGCTTTCTCTTGTAAAATTCCATTCAACCTATGCTGGAATATAAATAGTGAAAAATTGCCTTTGTCCTTCTTTTGCTTGCATTCCTCATGAAAATGTTGTCAGGCTGACAATATTGTTGCTGTGGAGTTGCTGTGGCCCTGGAGCAGGGCAGGAGAGAGAACAAGGCTGCTGTCTCCCAACTGGGATTCAGCTTATGGACCAACTGGGCACTGTCTGCTTTGAGAGCATTGGTTTGGTCCAAAACACACAAGTGCATTTCCTCAGGGAAATAAGAAGAAAGAGAATAGAGAAAAAACTTACTTGATTCCCAAAGTTGACCTCTGGGACTGACCCATGCAGCATGGGACCAAGGGAAGATGAATGGGCCAGGCTATTCCTAGCCCTACTGGCCAACCCTTGTCTTGTCTCTGAGTTGTCTTTGCTTCTGCTACAAGCTAAGGTGGTCAGGATCATCCAGTAGCAATCAGTGGTGCTGTTCCAAAATTTAAGTGTTGAAAGGTTGCTAACAAAACGTGGAAGACTTCTGTACTTACAGGTATTACAAAATATTTTATCTTTTTCAGTTTCAAAAATGCATCTGGAATATATGTGTACGAGCTAGTAATAGCACATAGCAAAAGGGTATTAATTTGCAAAGTTTAGCATTATTTGCCTAATTTTCTATATAAAGTCAGATATAAGAGAAAGCAGAAGTTAAGGTTGGATGAACTATTATCAGGTCAGATGTTTTCTGACTTCTTGCTTTTGCAGACCAAACCTGGGCATGGCTATACAATGTAACTGTAAGGAGTTTTAGATAGTGTCAGGAAGCACGTAGATGCATCCACCCTGCGTAGTGTAAATGATGGTGACAGTTATCTTCAGTCGTGTGCAGGTAATGATAACACAAATAGCAATAAATGTCATACAGCCTTATATTGAACTATCATCTAATCAGTCCCAGGAAGGTTTATTTAGATGTATTTAAATAAAAGCAGTCTAAACTAGCAAAAGATGACAAATTAATTTTCATACTAAATTTTTATGAGATAAAATTAGTTTGCAAGTTTGAACAGCTTATTTTCCCTAAATATAAAAGATTTCTACCAAATGTTAGTCTCCATGATGATGCTTAATGTGCATGGGGCATTGCTCCACTGAATTTATAATTGAGCTAATAAATTAGCTCTTCATTTTTGAGTACTGATTAACAAAAGGCATGTTTTCTAATCCCATTGCAGTAACTGGCAACACTGTCATGGAGCTACTGGTTACAGGATGAACATCTTGGTACTAAATCATAATGTCCTGAAAGATATTTCCAGCAAGCCCGAGTTTTTAATTCCAGCTTTATGAAAGCTGATGTCAGTCTATGTTGAATCTTTTCATACATCCAGTCCTTTTCCCTCTTATTATTTTGGGTATTTTTTTATTAGCTTTTCTATTGGAATTCTGAACTCCATTACACTGCAGTCAGATAAGTACAAATATAAACCACACCATGCTGCTATCAATGCAGTCCTCTCTTAAAACTCCAGCGTGTACAACAAACACAGATAACTCCCTCCTGATAACGTCCTTGTATCTACTTAGACTAAGTAGTGTAATAAAAGTGAAGGCAAAGACACAAACGGTATACAACATACGATAGGTTTGTGGAAAGTGCAGTAACAGCTCATGAGTAGGGAGAAAACCATCCAAAAGCATTGCTGGTTATTTATAGGCTCTCACTAGTCCACTCATTTGTGTTGCGTTTGTGATGTTTGTATTATTTTTGCCAGAGTGTGTTCTTGCATTCATTCGTACTCTCCATTCTTCTGTGTCAGCGTCACTTCTGACAGCAGTCTCCAGGAATCCCCTCTGTTGCAGAAAACAGAAGCAATAATAGAAGGATATGGCCATTATACCCTGCTGGCAATGTGGTGATGATGCATAGATGATAGTTAGCACTTCTGTCTTTGTTTTTCTTTATATGTTTTGGTGTTTTACACTGGTGTTTACAGTTTGAGGTGTATGGTTTGTTATCCATTAACGTAGTCTTCTTCAGCATGGGTGTAGTTCAGTGGATGTCGTGAGTTACTGTGGCACCATTTTATATACTGAATTCTGTACATACGTGTAGACATACGCAGGTCAAACCCACCTGCCGTCTACTCATGGCATGCTTACAGCTGTAGATTTTGATCTTTTAGAACTGTGTTATATAGTATCGGGAAACCTGTTTTATTCCATTGGATGAGCTGGAGCAGAGAACAGATACTCTGTGGACCCACTAAAACTAGGAATTTATTTCTATGGTTGCTTACCCTTATGGAGGACAGGACTCAATGACTCAAGTAGTTCAGTCATATGTATAAAAGGTCAGTTGTTTTATAGCTGGAGAATTAAAGAAACCCTTAACAACTTTACTAATACTTTTCTTAATAGTTTGTGAAGTGGACACACACGTTTGGACACGTCTGTGACAGAATATTGTGAATTACATATTCAGGAGATCTCCATGATCTAAATGGCAGTATAAAATATTTACCATAACTATATAGAACATGGCAGCCAGAAATTTATTGTGGGTACAAATAATTTTTCAGTCTGTCTGATCTTAAGACAAAAGCAATAAAGCGAGGTATTATTTAAATTGATAAAAGATGCAAACATAGCTTCACTGGGTTTCTAGATTCATATTAAAAGAATAAATATTTCATCAGTGATACTAATTAAAGATTGGTCAAAGATTTATCCATGTCTTGTACTGCAAATACCTATCAGACCTGATTAGGAAAAGTAACATTTGTAGTACTGCCCACTACTTAAAAAAATAATTTTCTGTGAAGCCAGCTTTACCAGATAATGATTGTTTTATTAGCCTTTGTTTACTGAGAAGAAGTCGAGAATTCAGGAAGCTAGTTTCTGGTAGAAAAAATCAGTAAGAATTCATTTTTTAAAAGGCATGCCTTTACACTAGCAAATATTGTATCGGGGTAAGCTGTTAGAGAACTACCATCTTACTAATTAATTTTCATGTGGATAATGGATATACACTAAGGAATGGAAATAGATAAAGATCTCAATAGGACAGGCAAAAATTAAGCAAAGCCTAATGGTAATATCTTATGTCTTTTTTTATAACATCCGATAAAAAAAACCAACACAAAACCACCAGAGCCTAGAAATACATTTTTGTAGTGACACTTTCTAAATTAGAAACCTGGGATTTCCCTTATTTGATCAGGTTGAAAAAAATCTGTCATTCTCATATGTTGTTTCCATTGGAGACCTAATAACTGATTCTTTCAAGACAAGCATTCAAGTAATTAACTTTGTTATGCAGATAATATTTGGAGAGTGGGTGATATTTTTTCCAAATGTTCTTTGATTCTCTGGCAAGCTGGTAAGGCATATTCCACTCTTTTACCCGACCTAGTATTAATTCTGCTCCTTTCTTCTGCAAGTGGTCTAAATCTGCCAGGCTACTTGACTGCAGGATTTGGCCCCAAAAATACTGAGGTCAGATAGTAGCTTGGAAAAAAGCTGCAAATGCTGTTTCTGTCTCCTTGTGTGTGTGTCTGGAATCTTTTTGTATGTCCTGTTTTTCTGGCTCAGACCTAAGATTTTTTTATATAAACTTGAATTGAATTTTTATTTTAGAGCTAAAATAGGAAATACAATGTCCAAAGGTGTTTATGGCTGTGAGAATATGCTTTGTTTTCAATATTTTTTTCTTTTTCCGTATTAGTAAAAATTCTTTAGTTTTAATAAGTGCAATACAGCCACACGGTGAAATCTTTTTTTTCCTTCAGGACACCGAAGTAGATACACGGATCAGTGCTGGAATGTATCTAAAAACAATTCACTTGTTTCCGTTATGAGGAAGAAGATTCAGAAGTTACGTAAAGCCTCTGCTTCTCTGAATGGTTTATTCAGAGTATACTCATTTGATAATGTTTTCATTAATGAAACTACTGAATAACTGTTAGTTTAAACCACGTCTTTAGTGACCTAGGTACCTGTGTGTGTTCACCACACACTCTCTGCCTCACTTGCTGCTTGTTACTTACCGGGAACATTAAAACTCACATTTAAATTTCAAATGAGCTAAATAAACCACTTCTTTCAGATAAATAGCTGATTTTGTTCCTCTCATGTTATATTAATATTAGTATTATGGAGTCTGCTGTACCCTTGCTTTATACCCTGACTACGTGATAATTGGGTTGGCAGAGTATACCTGGGGTCATCTTGTTTAGCTTATCTGCGCAAGAGAAAGAGTGGCAAATAATAAGGGAAAGCAGAAATAAAATAGTAGGGAAAAAAATTGAAAGGAAGATTTAATCTTTGACCAATTTGAAACATATCCTAGAGAATCCATGGAGAAAAAGATAAAGTGTGACTATGAGTAAGTTAACTAAACACATTACAGTGTGTGAGAGCAAATGGAGTTAGTCCATTGTACATGTTTAATTTCCTATTAGTCTCTGGCGTTTACTACTCCGGTCTGAGTTGGGGCATCTGTAAATTCAGTTAAATACAGTGCATTGTCTAAACATATCACAGCTCCAATCAGTCACCCGGGCTGCTGATAAGAAGCCTCTTGTATTATTGAATCTACAATAGGGAGGCTCTGCAGGCACAAAGATAACAGCTAGGTATTTCACTTTAAGTATGAGAAAAAAACAGTGACTCGCCTTTGCTTCTACAGCTCTGACATTTATTACTACTCCTTGATTTGTTTTATACTACTGATGTGAATTTGGTTTCAGGTGCTTTATATCTCTTATTTCCGACTTAAGACCTCTATCTGGAAACAGTAAGGGAAAACAAGTAAACCAAAATCAACTTTCATGGTATTACACAGATAGCAATAACTTGAGCACTTTCTAGTGCTTTAAGAACGTCTCACTGCTTTAATCTCTAAAGGATGAAACAGAGGCTTTTGTTTAGTCTTTCACCATTTTGTTCCTTTTGAATTAAAGGAATTTCAGTGATGTCACTTCAGAAATGCAGCTGCTCTAGAGGAAGTGTGCATTTGGCCATGATGTTTTTTTGGGGTTAGACTTCTGCAATGTTTTAATAGACAAAAAATGAGGCATTTTTGTGATCTTTTTGTAGAGCCCTTGGGCTTGAAAGAAAATAATAAGCAAGTTCTATCAGCAGGTATCATCACAGATAGAAGTACTACAGTGGCATGTCCAGAGTATGTTGCATACAGAAAGGCACTGCAGATAAATATGGGATTGGTAGTGATCATCTTTCAGAGTCCTTTGTTTCTCAATTTAACAATGTCTTTTTAGTTGTATAATTTTGGCAGACTTTAGGTGTTTAGGATGAAGTTTCCTCTGCCTAAATCAGCCCCCTCAAGCTAATTTTTTTTTTCCTGTAAGTTTTGGCTGTTACCAGGAATGAGGCTTAGTGAAAAAATAATAAAAGATAAAATAAAATTTAAAAAGTAAAACATTTTTTGTAGAACCTCATGCTATAGTGCAAAGAGCCAGGATTATGGAGGGACTCATGGTTGTCAAAGCATGTGCCTCTTGCTTTCCCCAGAGAAACAGGTTCAACTTTGGCCAACACTGCTGGCCAGTTTAATGTGACTTTGAACGATAATATATTGTTCAGTGAGTATAAACTCATATACCTTATTTCCTACAGCATATATATGGTAATATCTCACTATTAATACACCAAGGATATATGCACACAGCAAGTCTATGTATAATAGAGAGCATCTATATAGATCGTATCAATATCTATTATGTAACATTTATATTTATTTACTCATAAGCTATAATATATTTAAAATGCAGCAGTTCTGATCCTGAAGTGTCATGGCAGATAGTTTCCCATTGTTTCTGTCTTGTAGAAATATGCCTATT
This sequence comes from Falco punctatus, assembly GCF_963210335.1. Classification (NCBI taxonomy): domain Eukaryota; kingdom Metazoa; phylum Chordata; class Aves; order Falconiformes; family Falconidae; genus Falco; species Falco punctatus. The sequence continues at coordinate 24,946,558 of NC_137592.1, read as the reverse complement.
TTATACTACAGTTAATGTAGTTGATATTCTGAATTCATGGGTGATTTTATAGGTTTGGTTCTGGCTTGATACATTCTTGAGAGGCTATAATTAATTGTTTGGTAACTTTGCAATGGAAAGTTTGTAGCTTTGCAAACATTCATCCTTATTTCCTAAGGCTTCTTTTGTGCATGTTGAATTACAGCTGTATTTCTTGAAGTAGCTTACATGAGTTTGTTTTGTCAGACCCCTCAGTTATAACCAAGTTTTATTTCTGCTGCCATGTCAGTAATAACTGCATAAAGTTCAGTTTACTACTTGATGCTACATAAAGAAAGTTCCTAAAGGAAATGCCCCGAAGATCAAAATAACCCCAAAACCCTTGGCAAGATCCCTAGTAAACGCAAAACCCAAAGAAAGAAAATGCGAAGAGTCACTTCTCTCTTTTGAGCCGAGGCATTGCGGTACATTATGTAGATGCAGGTTCTGAAGGAAGTTAATGCTCTGTTCTGCTGTGGGAAACCCAGATCTGATTAAGCATTCAGCATCTCGTCTCTTTGACAGCAAGTAGCAGAGTTCCTGGTAACAAATCTGTCGTGGCACTCTATGTAACTGAGATTTAGCATAAATCCAGCAAATTTAAGGCTCTTCTTAACTTTCTACGTAAGCTTGAATCCTTTTTGTGTTCACCCGACTGCAATTAAAAGGCACTCTTGAACTGGTCTGTATGATTGGGGAGTGTCAGCTGATGGGCCTTTGAAGGAATGCCATGTACTCATCCGCGGTGGGGGGACAGCTGCAGTAATACATATCCTGGAGGACTGAAGGGTTACGAAGGACTCATTTGTAGTAGGAAACAAAAAGTAGAAAAGCCTTTTCCTGGTCATTGAAAAATTAAAGGTATGTGGTATTACAGCTTTTTCTCTCCTCTTGCTTTAAAAGAAAGTGCTTGCAATTATTGCAAGATTCTTTGGTTTGTACTGCGGATTATTTGTAAAGCTGGTGTTCATTCACGTTTGTAAGATCACAGTGATGGGCTTTATTGTTTCTGATATAGTGAGCATCAAAGGTATGGCTAACATGGCAGGCTAGCGCATCTGCTCATAGTGTTAAAGGTACACATAATGTAAGAGTGAAGCTTTATTTAGCCAAAGATAGATGTAAGAAGGAGAAAATGGCTAAAGGAGATGGCAGGTAGGGAAACTGCGAGGGGGGAAGAGCTACCAGTTGATAAAAACAAAGTCAAAGGTGGTGATTAGGCTGCAAAAACCAGTATGTGCATACATACTGGACTATAAAATTGATAGCAGTAGACACAATTTCAAGATGTTATCATGCCTTTAGAAAGACCTCTTCCTTTTGTAGAAAAAAAAAAATGTAAATCACTTCTATACATGGATACAGTGTATCTCCAGTGCACACTGGTAATGTTGGGCAGAGATCTCTATACTAGTGAGATCTGCAGGGACCAAGGAGAGGTTGCATTTACTGTAACTGAAGGATGAAACTACCAGGGAGAGCCAAGGTGAGTATTCATTTCTTGAGAATTAATGAAAGCCAAGTTTCTGAATGGCTAGAATTTGGAGGGGTAAAAAGCATCATGAATTGAGCGTGACCTGACATGAAATATTCCAATCTAGAAAAGCCAAAGTTGATTAGAACACTGTTTCATACAAAACCAGAATAATTTCCAACTTCTCAGTAAGGATTAGTAATACTGAAATATATTTTCCATCACAGTTTTCTTGGTATTTACAAAAGAGAGCTACCAGAACAATTCTAGAGTTTGTAGGAGAAATGCTTCAGTAAAGTTTCATCAGTGTAAATATTCAATTTTGTAACAATTGTGCTTGTTTTGGTGTATTTTCAGCTCAGCTGTTGGTATTCATTTAACATAGGTCTTTGCATTAGGGAGGGACTAGTTGCACTCCAGGTTAATTAGGTGTTGTTTTAAGTGGAAACCTAGGTTCAGCAGTGCTTTATATAATAGAAATTAAATATTTCTTGCCCAGCCCATTTGGAGTCTGTGCACATCACCAAACCAGCATCCAGATCAGCGTAGCTTGAAATGCTGGCATTATCTGTGCCAGGATTTCATTATCCAGTGTGTTACAGGTTGGTTACAAATGTATGTCAGGATTGTTTGGAAAGCTTGTGAAATGTCTGTCTGCACTGGCCTCCGGTTTCTCTCGTCAGGGTAACTCCTAAATTTTCAGAAACATCTATGCATTTGGCCTTGCTACTGGAGCTGTCCCTGACTTAAAGCAGTGGAATGGGATAGTTGTTTCCTGAGGGTCAGAAAAATAAGACAGATCAGTGTCACACAGATACACACCGAGGCTTGATCCACAACCCCCCCCCCCCCCGTACCGCTTTACGGCTTCTATATGGTTACTTCATACAGTTACAAAGACGACTGTGAAACAACCTTGATGCAAGTGTTGAACCTTCAGTAAATCTGAAGTGATAAGCAGAAAGTTTTCTAGCTTCCTTGCCATGGCAAAGTGCAGTAGTATCAGTCTCTGTGTTTTGGCCCATTTCCAAGGCGAACGTTACATGTTACAGTTTTTCATTGAACATTTCATATGGCATCAGTAAAATTGTAATTAAAATGCAACGTTACTCATCTATCAACACAAATGTTGATTACTTTTTACTAGTTGATAAGCATCATAACTTGGAAGATATGTAATCACAGTTTTTAAAATGCATTTTTGCTAGAACAAAGTTAATTGTAGGGGTACTAGAAGGAAGGAAAAAGAAAACTTTTGAGCTTCCTTTTGTAAGCAAAGCAAGGGTCTGATGGGTTGTACCTCTCTTCTCTTACAAGACAGTGTATGTCATCTGAATAACTGGTTTTTCTTCAGTTAATGTAGCTGACTTTCCTTTTTTTTTTTTAAAGCCTGAGATCTTTCGCTTTCCTAGAAGATGACCTGTAACTAGGTATTAGCAGTTTTGGGAAGGTTAAATTGCTCTTTCATAGATGAGGATTTGTTAACAGATGTGGTTATTGGTACTGTGTGCTTTCCTAATCCCTCTTCAGTATTGGTGCATCTCCAACCCTACCAGTTTAATTAACATTGAAATTCTCATATTATTTTGGTATGCTGATTACAGGCAAAGACTAAGTGGAAGTCAGTTTGGCATCCCAAGAGACTTCAGTGTTAACAATGCAGAAAGGTTTTTTTTTTTCCCTTTTCTTCCCCTTCATGAACTCCAGATAAGCAGTAGGCCCCGGTTAGATTTCATTACTATCACGCACTCTTCATGGTCATCTTTTAATATTTGAAAGGATCATTTGTTAACTGGAAATGGTCAATTTTTTTTTCTTTGGCTTTTGAAATATAATTTTCAATTTTTAATTTGATTCATTTAGATGAAATCATTAATCAGGGTTGAAACTGAGTTAATTTTCTGGAAAATAAATGAGGTTGTTAGAGGGAACGTTATTAAGTGGGCTCTGCAAGAAAGGGATAATAGCTGAAAATATGGAGGACTTTTAGAACTATAGCAGTTGAGGGATAAAAAACAGAAAGGTTTTTTTTCTAGTTAAGTGCAGTAATTTTTTAAAGGAAGTTAGGCATAGGAAGGATATTCAGAACTATCATTATTAAAGTAAGAGTTATAGAGTAAATAGTCTTACTAAATATATATGTGATTTAAAACGCTACAGAGCCAGGATATAGTGATTTTTAAAAATGCTCTTGTATTTTTACAAACAGTATGTTTCTTCTAGAGCTCAGTATTCGCTATTCCAAGCAATGCCCACTTGGATTTTTGAGACAGAGAAACATTATTCTTAGTAATGCAGTAGAGGTACAGCCATCCAGGTGGGAAGCTTCAGCAGACAGGGAGTGCAGGCCGCTACACCATTTTTTTAGCCTGACCCAATTTTTTAGCTACTGGCCCTGAGAGGGTTCTGTTTGCTTATTCTCAGGAGTTTACGCATGATACAAAGTGATGAAGATAACCAGCAAAATCTCTTACAAACATAAACCAAAGAAGAATGGATTGGACTAAACAGGCAATATCCTAGATTTACCATTCAAGTTTATTTCAGTTAACTACAAAATTTGTTTTGTGCTCTTTCCAAATGTCATCTACTTTCTGCTAATCTATTTAAAACAGTGCTTTCCCCCCTTCACACCCCCCACCCCCAAAGATAGGACTGCCTTCCCTATTCTGATAGGAAAGAATTTTTTCCCTTCAAGTGTTCCAGTCTTTGCTCAACAGTTATCATAACACTAAGCACTTAGTGGCCTTAGGTCAAAATTTTTGATGGAGCACTACAGCTCTGTTTAGGTTTCCCTTAATGCCGGTGTGCTCATTAAGGACCATTTCAAAGTCCATTACTGTGAATGAATGGTAGAAATTGTAGGTGTCTCACCCAACAAGATGTTTCCCTGTAGGTGTTTTTTAACTGTCCTGTCCAACAAGATATTAAATACTTTCAACTGCCTTTAGCTGCAGAGGGAAACAAGAGCGTGTGCCACACTAAAAAGAAGAATCCTCAAATGGGAAAGGGTGGAAAAGTTTCTGCGGTGGAGCAGAAAGTCACATGGAAATGGAAATTATTCTGGACCATAGTCACTTTCCTTTTGTGATATACCTTTGCCTGATAAGAGAGATAGTAATAATCTAACGTGGATTAAGTTTGAAATACTTCTATTTTAAAAAATTAAATCTCAGGGCCCACATGAGTTCAGTTTTCCTTTTGCTTTCAAAAGGGGCAAACAGCAGCAGCCAAATCTGAACCCTGGCCAACATAATGTTGAGTTTGTACATCCTCTCGGCTAACGGTGTTAACGAAAGAGATGATAACTACAGGCTTTTAAATGTCCAAAACAGTATTTGAAAGATGGTTATTTTGAGACAGAGCAGAACAAATGTTGATTTACAATTTCATTTTCAGTTACATGATTATGATGTAATGCATCACAGTCATGTAATGGCCTCAGGTGGATAGGGTATAGCATGTTAATCCAAAATGGCAGCTGCATGGTATGAATATTCTTGGGCAATGCTAACTGGTTTTGAGTTACATGAAGCAAGTACCTCTTCTAGAAGCAGCAAAAGTACCTATCTTCTGGAATAAGAGAAGGTCCCGAAGTCCCTGCGCATGATTAAGATCAGTCACTTGTCATCAATTAGTCAATTGCAATTAGTTACTATTATTGGGTTTTGTATCCAGCTTGCATTATAGACCCTACATGCTAATAGGAACAGATTAATGGCTCAGCCAGGGAGGCCAGAAGCCCTAGTTCTTAATAATATAATTTATTATTAAGAATAGTAAGTTTATGGTAGTATTATGTAGATGCTGTGCGAGTACAAAGGGGGTCTGCTAAATCTCATTAACCTAGTCCTGTGCCTTTAAAGTTAATAGGCTTTTAAAACTGCTGTAAGTAGCAGAAGCAGGATGAGGCCAATGCTGTGCCATGAACTTTTCCTGTGTACACACTTTTGGGTTTAATGGTATTGTTTTCAACATACAGTATATTTTGGTATGCAGAAGCTATTTCTCATTGGGTATGTTTACAGAACTTTGCAAAATCACTCAAATTTCAAATTAGGTCTTAAAATGTTCACATTGAGAAAACATATGTTGTTTCTACACGCCTTTCAGTTTTGCTTTTTGATTTGGTTATAACAATGGCTGCTTTTCTCACAGCTACAAAAGGTTCACAGAGTCGTGGTCCCTTCCATGGTCAGAGCCACATCAGACTCTTATGCTCGTGAGTAAGGTTCCCGAGAACATCTCAAATATTTACATAATGTTGTTTCCTAGCCAGCCTGTTTCCAGGACTTTGCTATATTTGATACTCACAAATATCAATTAGCTTGTGGTGGCGGAAGGCATCAGGGAGCATGAAGATGGGATCAGGGCAAAAAGATGGCAAGGATTGCCTACTTGGGCGTGTAGAGGAGGTCCCATTTGTAAAGCTGAGTGTGTATGGCATGGTTACTAAACAGAGCTTTGCAGGCAGTTTCTAACACATGGCTTGGCTACTGGTTATGATTTCAGAAGCTGGTTCTTTTGAACCCAATCAAACCATCTCCCAACCCCCCTTTTCTTTTTCTCTGGTTTAGGAAGCGCTTCTCTGTCCAGCTTCTTTTTCATGTTTTCTTTGGTGTTCAGTCCTGGCCAGTGTAGTGTTTTGTGGTGTCTTTGGACACAGCCATTTCTAATCCTTTCTTTCTTCAAGAAGTTTCTTAGAGGAAAGGTTGCATTGCTTATTTAAAAATTCATTAACAGAAATTTGCTGTCATTTCAGCCCGGAGGTTCTGCCCTCCAATGGTCATTTGCAGTTTCTGGGTAACCTTCGGTGTTATGTTATCGCAGTGTTAAAAAAGTCAAGATGCCATTGTGCATCTTTAACAATGAGGAACTTGCTATCTAGAACTGCCCAAAGCTTGTGCTGAGCAGCAGTGGGCAGCAATATTGGGCCTCTGAAGATGTTGAATCTAGGAATGGTAATAGCAGTGGTAAAAGGTGGTAAGAGCAGATTTCTGATGTCCTGAAGAATGATGCCATGTAGAGAGCATGAGAAAAGCCTCCATGTGTAAAACTCCTCAAGGATTTTTGCAAAAGACCACTCCTTACTCCCACATATCTTTCCTTCAAAACCCATGCTTCTGGTAAGTTTTAACTGCAGACATTTATATTAGTTGGACCTTCATCTTGAGCAGAACAAGATGTTCTGCTTTTTTGTACATTCCTGATGTGGACAGATTAGTAATATGAGACCAGCAAATAATTTTTATTTGAGTGGATAATGAACCAGATGTTATACAGTAGGAATACCTGTGCCCTGAGCCACGGCTCACTTGGTTCCCTACCTGGCTGGCTACAGCTGATAGGGAAGCGAAGTATTTTATGAGGTGGATAGTTAATTTGGTTTGTTCCTAAGGACACACTTACTGTAAGCATTTAAAAATACAACAATTTTTTGTAGCCACTAGATGGTAAGTAGCTAGCTGGTGAAACAAATTCCACATACAAAATCTTAACAGCAGTGGAAGTCTTTGTGAGTTTTGCTTTCTTTCACAGCTCCTTGTTGCACAGCAAACATTGCTAGGGATTGGGCGTTTACACAATGCTTAGGATGTCACTGAATGAAACATGGCAATTCAGGTTTGGCCCAAGTCATTCCGTACACAGATGCAAACATATGCCACTGATTGCAAAAAATTTTAATTTATTTGCTGTTTGGCTAAGGAAGCTGAAGCTGTGATTCACATGTTTTTGAACTGAGTGCACTAGGATGGGATAACCATCTGTCCTGTAAGTGAGATGCTCAGCTATGTGTGGCTATTGATAGTAACATGGGTTACTGGCTAGCAGTGTTATCTAAGCAGTTGCCAAAAGTTTAAGAGTACACAAATAAAAATGACTTAAAGTGACCATTTTTTAAGGGCCTATTGAAGCTTTTAAAGAAAAAAACGGGTTTGTGAGTGCAATAGTCCTGTTTCAAGTTTCTTATTTCAAGCTAAGCTCACCAGTGTAATTTTAATCTCTTTCAAATGCCTTGGTCATGCTTTGAAGATAGAAACCCACCCCCTCAAGCTCTGAAGCTGAGCAGTGGCCCTTTTTGTTTCCACAAGCTGAAAATAAAGTGTTCGCATGAGCTCATTTACAGAGAGTAGGGTTGGCAGCCTTATCAGGAGAGGAGACAAGAGCTCTGAAGATGAAAAGCTATCGCTGTGACAGAAGTCTTTATTAGGTTGGGCAGTAATGGAACGTGGTGTACATGGGATAAAGTGATGGCTACCTTGAGCATTTAGGGAAAACCAGAAGAGTAATAATGTTTTATGTTGTTCTTAGACTGGCTTCTTCAGGGATTCCTGTTGCCCAGGGATGTTTGGAGTGAAAAAGGGGTCTATGTTAACAGCATACTGTCTCAGCTTTGCTTGGTGTCTGAGCCTCTGCTGATCACAAAAAAGAGTGAGTCAGGAAAAGGGAAAGTAACGATGAGTCATTATTTAGTTTCATAATTACTCAGCATTCCCTGTTGTGCCAGCCTTCTGCTATAGAGCTTGCTGGGAGGCAGACTTTGGTTGAAAATCCCTTTATCCAGTTTCTCGCAGATGTCAAATCCCATTTACAATAAATACTTCTGTTGTTGAAATTCAGGTTTTTCAGGATATTGTTTTTTATATAATAAAGATGCTAAATGTATAATTATATTAAAGCAATACTTTTATGTACATAATATATATATAATCTATATAAAATGAAATTAACATGAGACTAAACCTTTTGATTTTTTCCAGCTTGCTCCAGTGAGTTATTTCTTCTCCTTTCAAAGTGAGGTGGCACTTCTCTACTAGTCCCCACAAAAAATCTATATTGTTGTATCAAGTTCTGTTTGTAGTAGGTAAAAGAACTTCGTACAACAAATAACTGATCACTTAAGCCTACTGAAGTTAGTGAAATTTTTGTCATTCACTTTTCTTTGTGTGGATTGGGAGTGTTAACAAGTGATGTGTATTGTGTAACCAGCAGATGCGCCCTCTGATGCCATTTTACCATATAGTGAGCAAGACTGTGAATTTCCCAAACCTCATTTCCAGTCTTTGCCAAGGATGTGTGCAGCATCCTGTTCAGCGTAGCGGGCGGTAGCATTGCATGGACTTGTATTCTGCGAGTGTAATTTAGCCCTGCAAAAACCACTGCGTGCCTGGGAAACAGCTTGTTACTTGGGTGTATGTTCATAGCTGTATGTACATCTATCCATGAACAGAGGCAGGATTCCCTGAAAGCCACTTCACTCAGCAACTACCGATTGCAGTTTGGAAACATGGGTCTATGGCTGGGGCTGGTCTTACCCTTCTGAGAATTATTCCTATGAATTAAAAATGTTGTGTTGGTACTATTTCAAGGGCTTAAGGAGTTTTAACTTGTGCAGAGATCTTTCCTCTTTGTGTGTTTATTTTACCGATGTGAAGCAAATGATCTGAATTTGGTCTGATGGGCTTTGTCAATGCAGAGGGCTCTTCCAGCTGAATGCAGTGGCAAAACTTCTGCTGACTTTTAATGGCAATAGGACTGGAGCTTGTTGCCATCATATCAAAGATCAGCTTTTAACTGATAATAAAAGGTATAATTCCACTAATCTTCCCCCTGTCATTGACTGTCTTTATGGCTTTTTGTTGTTTTCAGATTTTTGCCTGTTCTTTTGTTACATTTACTTCTTTGTTAAGGATTCTTTCTTCTTGCTAGCCCAGGGTTGAAGTCACAGCAACGTTTTGTAGGCAACAATGTCTTCACAACCCAAGCTCATTAGAATCAGTGGTACTTTAGCTAAAAGAAAAAATGGATAGGTAATTGTTTCTGTGGTTCTTATAAATTTCACAGCTGCTATGAAAATCAAATAGAGACCTGCATTGCTTTTATAGGCATCTCTGCCCCTCAGTAAAAACAAAAAGGCTTATTTCAAGTTTTGAATTGCCTTCTTTAATGCCTTTAAACAATAGACCCATTTCTTCATTTAATTAAAACAGTAAAAGTTGTGCCTCAACCATACAGATTGACAGAGGACTGTAATTGATTTGGCTCATTTATTTTTTTATCACAATTAACAATAAAACGCAGTGCATTTTGCTGGAGAAGTAACTGAGAAAAAACAGTGAAAAAGAAAGATAAATGGCAGTAATACTGCTTACATTAATTAGGAGGGTATGTTGAATATTATTCATGCTGGGAAAGGTCTGCAGTTGGGATTTTAGTGGCATGGGACTTTCAGTTGCGGTTTTCTCTGAGTAAGGACTTCAGGCATTTGTTAATCAAGAAAACTGTATAAAATCACCTGATTTTAATAACAGATCTTTGTGCAGTGGAACATACCACTGATCTTTAAGCGTGTCCTCAGGTAAACTGCTCCTTAATAAAGGGTAAAGTGCAATGGAAAACCTTATCTTGAAGGAGAACTTGCCTGTTCTTTCATGGGCTGTGTCAAGATTCCATATTTGGGTGGAAAAAAGCACCGATTTTCATTGATTCCACATGCAAATTAATTTTTTACACTTTTGTTACTAGTTGTATGTCAAAACTGAGAGAGGGGGAGTACATGTCCACAAGCAGACCAACTAATTTAAATGAAGTTTTTGCACCTTTACAATAGTTCTGTTCCTCTGCAATGCTTATTTTCTTGCAAAACAGTATTTAGTCAGTTTCCTTACACTAATAATGTAAACTGAAACTAGCATTAAATAATTCACCCATGTTTTGTGTGGTATGTATTGATGAATGGAAGGATGTAAAGGAATTGTCTCCCCCTACCTATTCTTAGCGGAGAAGTGACTAGCCTAGCCATTGATCTTTGCCGTTTGCAGATGGACCGTGTTGCAATTGCATGTAATAGGTTTTCTGTTCTAATTTCTAAACTGACTTAGTTTTACACATCTTAAAATCAGATAATATGCATCAACCAGTTGCATCAATCGTTATACTTTTGGAATTGCCATTAATTTTATGATGCATGACATGTGAGAGCTGCCTAGAAGATACCTGATCATGGCCCAGTTCAGTAACAAGTCTGAGATGAACAGGTAACTGTCTGTTCACTTCACTATGAGTTGTGGCAGTCCTCATAACTGAAGTTGAACCCTTTTCTATCTCTGCCAGCACAGGCAAAATTTCTTTACTGATACTTCAGACTTCATGTACATAATAGTTAACCTGTTTGGTTTTTAATGTTGTGACGAACATTTATGATAGAAACTTTTCTTTCAGTTTCCCTTTAAAGCTCAGAACATAGAACCTTTTTTTTTTCTTATGCATATGCTGCCAAAGGAGTATTTTCCCTAGATAAATTATGCCCTCTTTTTCTTAAGAGCTTCTCCAGCTGTTAAGTATATAGTATCCAGCACTTGAAATCCCAGTCTGTTTAGTTCACTGTGACAGTTGCCAACTGCATGGAGTTTCGACAAGGATTGTATACTTCAGTGGCATGGAGTACTCGGTGTCTTTAGAAATTTAAAGTATAGAGTGCATTTCTTTAGTACAAAGATTAAAGTGCAGTCCTCAGGTAGAAGCATAGAATAGAATGGGATAAATAAAAAACCAAGAATATGAAAAGCTTTATTACTCTTCTACATATTTATGTACCTAGGAGCAGAATTTACCCATATTCTAATTAGATCATTGTAAAAATGAAGGAGTCAGTGTAGAGGATTTTTACCTGTATTTTAATGCGGTTTGGTGGAAATGGCTTTGAATAAAAAAATGAACCACCCCATTCTGGATGTAGGGAATGTACCAATAAAAATCACAGAACTCTGGCTCTGAATTTATTTGAACTTTAGGAAGTTTTTGATGTGGAATTTGAGTACTCATTGGTCTGCGGCAGTTTTAGTAAAATTCACTCTGAATGTCAAAAGGACTGGACAAAGTTAAGGTTCTCAATTTAAATTTTGCAGTACAGTCTCATTTTTGCTTTTTCCTCATAATCTTAATTTAAAGGTCCCGTTTATCACTGATACTCTGCTGGCTTGATGTATTTGGGATATCTGGCCAAGTTGCCTATTGATCTGGTGCTTAACCCCAAGTTAACCTACTTTCAAGAACTAAGTACCATTACTGAGAGAAAACAGACCACACACAAACCTGGCACAAAATAGAGAAGTTTGCTCTACTTCCACTATTCATGGGTAGTTTGAAAAGAAGATCACTGAGCAATCCAAAAGAAAAGGCACACGCTGGAGAGAATAATAAAAAGGTATCAATCCACTGCACCACACCATCTCTGACACAATGGCATGACAAGTGGAAAATAACTTAACTCTGTAAAATGGGGAAAAGGCAGTAAAAAATGAATTGTGTTACAGTTTCTAAAACCTGCCTCAATTCAAGAAACAAATGCTCCTGAGCATTGCCAAGGTGTACGATGTTCACATAAATCTCCCATGTCAGCAAATGGGAAACATGTAAAACCTTAAGAAATAGTATCAGAAAATATCAGATTTAAGACCATTGAGATCACTGATTAAAAAAGGTCCCATCGTCAGTTCCAAAGGCCTTCCTCATAGGATCCATCCTCAGTGCTGTCTATTTTGATTTTCTCCGTTAAACGAAGTGGCTGACTGTTCCCAGAAAACATACTGAGGTCTCCTATAATGGGCACAGTTTTGCTGGTTATAAGCATACTTAGAGGTATGTTCTTCAGTGGTCAGTTGTTTTCTGCAGGTTATTTAAGTTTAAGCTTCAAAGAAAAATGTTTGAGTCGGTTTCCTCTGAAAATACAAGCAGGATCTCATTCCTGTTAGGTCATTATAGTAGTGTGGTAAGCACTGCTGTCTTGTTCAGAAAACTCTGCATGTTTTTATACCATTCTTCTGAATATATCTAGTCCAGATTAAAATTAGTAGAAAAAAATCTGAACATCTAAAAATGGATCCAAATTTGCTGATGGGATCAAAATACCTTCTGGAACAAACACAGCACATTGTAGAGAGAGGTTCTGATCCAAAGAGAGAGGGAAAAGAGGAAAACTGGCTTGTTTTGTTTAAGGGGCAGTCCTAGCGGTAACGCTGGCTCTTACGGGAGTAATCTGGAGGTGTAGGGGTGGGCAGACTCTAAACGCTGAAAACTAAACCACACGGAGACTTTGTTTGCCACCAGCTTTCAAGACCTTTACCTCTTTGTGTTCAGTCTCCTGTATTGGTATTGAAGGATCACCTGTGTAAGGCACGATAAAAGAATGAGTAAGGAATTTCAGCTCTTAGCTTTTATTAATCATAAAGCAATGCAGTGTAATTTGAGTTACACTGCAATGTGCAAACTACACGCAGCCGTTGGTGATCTTTCTCTGAAGAGTTCCTGCTGGAGAACCAGAAGCGTACCCACTGCAGCACATTGGGGATCATGTCATCTCCTTTTTCTGTAAGCCTGTGTCTGTTTCCCCGATCACAGAGGTGTCAGCAATTACATTTTTAATGGAGAACTCACAGGACCCAGGGAACTCATTTATATTCAAGAACGATTTGACTGCCCTTTATATCCAGTTAAGAAGTTAGAACTTACATATATGTGCATCTGTTTCTTTTGTGCTTTCTTTGGTCAGATCAAGAAGCATGGATTAGTAATAAAAACAAATCATACATATCTTCTTTTTAGATATAGATTATAGTTTCGTAATCTGACTTTCAAAGGGACTAAAGAAGCCTTAAAACTAAGTGATGATTATGCTAAGAGCATTTTGCATACTCTTGGCAATTGTATCAAGTAAATATTTTTCATGTGGTTTATTTCTACTTTGCATGAATATTTTGAGCTGTGATTGTCCGCTCTTGACCTAAGAATTTTAATGTCTTTAATATCATAGCAAATGTATATGAATGTTTCAAGTAAAATCTTACATGAACTAGCCTGTATACTTTGACTATATGGACAGGAGAATACTTTAAAAAGCAGAAAGTAAACTTAAAATTGCAAAACAGTGTTAGGAAAACTTCTATTGAAATGATTGCTTCTGAAGGCAATCCGTACTAATTCAAAACTATTAATATTTCAATTAAAAAAAACCCAAACAAACAAAAAAAAGAACGGCCAAAGGAATCCCCTGTTAAAATATGGCAGGAGGAACATACAAAGTAATAGGTGAAAGGACAGTATTTGTCATTGGGAAAGGTGCTTCATAATATGTCCCAAGTTTCTTTCTACTAGAAATTTTAGGTTTCTGATGAAAGTGAAATAGAATTCAATTATTAGTGAATTTTATGGTGAAATAGTATGGTAAGTCTCTTCTCATACTGAGAGTATGATGACAATAAGAGACTTGGATGTTGCAGCAGGTGTCACAAACACAGTTTTGGAATGACTGGTATGTACCCTTCATGGTTAAGTTGCTCAAAAACTATCCTTGGTGAGAGGATTATACACATGTGTTTTGTGGATGCTAGTTATAAACATGCTGAATTATTTCTCTAGGTTTCTGTTTGTGGGTTTGTTTCATTAGGCTATATAACCTCTCATCTTTTTACCCAGTAAATTCTGCTTTTGTTTTAGCCTTAATGTCTTTCAAACTGGATGTCATGGCCCATAAGAATGAGAAGCAGATAAAAATGTATAGTTATATGTTTAAAAGAAAAAAGAAAGAAAGAAAGAATGAGTCTGATGTATGTGTTTTAAGGGGGGTGGGGGGGTGGCGGGGAGAACTTTGGGAGAGAAATAGAGAAAGCAGAAAACTTTGAAAGGAACACAGTATTTGGAAAAAACACAAAGTCTATGAAAATACATTGCTTGCTCTTCCTGCCCTTAGAAGTAGGATGTTTGTGGAGAAATGTACAGCCTTCAGTAGAATTATGCGAGATATGCAGTGCATTGAGTGAGATCTTAGTCTCCTGTTTGGTGGATATTCTTTTTATGGCCCCTAGAAAAATAAAATATGTGTTTGTTTAGCATTGCACACAGTGAATGCTCCCATTGAGATCTGCATTCAAAAGGGTAAGCGTGTGCCAATTTAAATAGACTGTGCTTGTCAGGAATTATTGACTTAAAACTAAATCTTTTTTTTTTTTTTTTTAATTCTGCATCTGTTAAAGTTCTGCATGAAAATAAATCCTGGGGATGAGGAAATTTTATGCTTTATTTCCTCTTTTAAATAATGTTTATGTAATTATGTCGCCTCAATTACTTATATTAACATACCCTTGTACACTTTGTATGGTTTTCCTGCATAGCAGTTGCCATTACAATTTAAGCAAAAATATCTTCCTCAGACAAACATCTTTTATATAAAGGCATTTTTAACAGGGAGGAATTTTTTCTTGTGGAAAAGAATAATTTTAATGACGACAATTGTTGACCTTTTTTCTCTTTCTTTTTGTTTTGTTTCGTTCATTTAGTCTGGCTGAAATTACATACATATTCATGTATTTTAATAAGAACAAAGCATTACTCTTGGATATTTTCCATAAATTTGTTCTCATAAGCAATTTGATAGACACCTACTGTAACTGTAATGGGGGAAGTTTGCAGTAAATCAGTCTGCCTGGTTTAGAAAACTAGAATTTATTAACCCATTTCCCAAAGTCCCAACGTTGCCTATGAGATTAGATGAAAATTGTCACTGTTTTCTGTTTTAGAGTTGGGGCATTTTATAATCTGAGTATAGTGTCTAATTTTTTCAAAATGAATTGTCTTTTATTAAAGTCAAATCAATTTACCTTTTACTAATTTTGCACAACATTATGGACAATCAAAAAGTCTGGATTTTCTGCATTGTCTCTGATCCTCTCCTAGTGCTAACTATGAAAGAATAGTTGATATGCAGGCTAACCATTATGCTTTTTTATGGAAAGCTTCTAGCGGTAGTATCAATAAAGTAGTTTAATTAATAAACTTTCCATTAATTGCTCAAGTATTGCCTCAAGAGGAGTTGCAGAGCCACAAACAGGATAACCTGCCACTCCAGCACACTAGGCAGTATGTCAGGTCATGAGGCTGGCAGGATATATGAGCTAATGTATAAATCAGTTACATTCTGGGCATGAATGAAGTGTTAAATACGTTCAGGAGAATACTTAAAATTCAAAAGGAAGAGTTCCTTACATTTTTTTAATTTATGTCCACAGAACTTTGCCTGTACCTGTTAACTCCTTGTGTTTCATTTTCTTTTCCATTGCTTTACCCAGACGAAACACGGAATGTATACACTTGTTATAGGAATTGTAAAAATTTAATCTGGTGTTCTTTTCAGGCTTTATCTGGTAAAGCCAGATATTATCTTAGGATTTTTATAAATATATATGTACAGGAGTTTTACAGTCTTTTTTGTGTTAAGGGAAAAAAGAAGTGAACATGAGAGGTTAAAAAAAATACTGTGCATTTTTAAATCTTAACAATGTTTCACCAGATCTGATACTTTTATATACTGTATAGATCTGTCCATATAATTCATTTGAGGGACCAGAGCATTGTTTTGTAAATTAAATAATTTTAACATTATTTAAATTTTTCTGTTTTGCTTGTCACTAAATTTTAGCATCAAAACTGGATTAATTAGTTTTGGGCTTTTCTCCTCAGTTTCACTCTTTGATTCTCATGTATACACAATTCTTTAATACTGATACTCATGAAACAACAGGGGAAAAGGTTATGTAAAAGACAAAAGAAAAAGGCATTTTTAAAACTTTTTTTTCAATAATGTTATGTAAATACACAAGTATATATTTAAATATAAACACTTTAATTGTGTTGACAGCATCCCTTCAGTCAGGTCTTCCGCTGACACCTGCAGTATTCCCAGTACTCTGGAAAATACTGGGACAAACGTTTGTGCATTCTGTATAAAATACAAATATTTATTTCTTGAGCAGAGTTCTGTGGGTGGCATTGTGAGCCTCAGTAAAGGCCATTTATAAAATCCCTTTCTGGCTAGGCCATTTTGGGTGGATCACTCACGAGTTCAGTATCAGGTGATTTTTAGTCAAACACAATGGGGATTTAATGTTACAACATTTTGATTTTATATACCGGTTTTGTCTGTGACTTTGAATACTTCTCACATATGTAAGAATGTATATGCAGACAAATACATTTGCACAATGAGCAGCTATGATAAAGTACTATAGTACCCTCATTTCTCTCTGCTGTAAGAAACTTTGCAGACAGATTTTTAATTCTGAACTAAAAATTATTTTGCTGGTTTTAGCCTCTGAATAAATATTTGAAAGTAATATTAAGGACACATCAATTACATTCCTTAATACAGGGGGGAGTTTCAGATTCATTGTAGCACATTGTACACAAAAATATTCTACGCTAATGCTCTTGCAGGACTTCCTGAAGCTGTTACTGTCACGACCAGAAATCATAGAACACTATTTATAAGGTGTTAGTCTAATTAATTTACTTTTCTGTTGCTTACTTAATACAGTTTTGTGAACTAATTATCAGGGTCTTTTACAGACTCTACCTTTATACTCATTAGATTCACTACTGCCCAACTTTTTTTGAGGAAGAGACAAATACTTTCTTTCGGAGTGCTTTTTTTCCCAGTGTTCATTAAGCTGCACACATTGGAATGTGTTTACCTGCCACCTCCAGAGACTATAATATACGCAGAGAACGTTTCTCCCTTTGTTTCCACCTTCCAACGTAATGCCACAAGATAACAGTAATAGGAAGCAATTCCACCACATCAGCTTTTTACATTATTTTTGTTATTTTACTATGCTGTGTCTTGATTTGATGTCCATCTAGCCACTTAATTTTGAAGTTTTAGTTTTGTGGTTGAACAATTATCATTTTAACCCACTGCAAATAGTGAAACAAAAAAACCTTGAATTTATTCTTCTGCATTAACTCTGAGATTTTCTGGCAGAGGCAGCGCTGCACAGGAAGATGCTGTCATGTGGTATGTTGGTACCTTCCAGTCTGAACACATTAACCTGGATCATTGTATTTTTCGTGTCTAAGTAGTTAAGGTTTCCCTTTTTTAAAATAAGCAACTGCTCAGAGAAGTCAGAAAGGGACTAGAGACCAGGAATTTTGAATTCCTCACTGTCATAAAATGTGCCTGTCTGCACTATGAGCTCATATAAGTCACTGTTGAACCTTACTCTTGTACCAGGTAGAAATTTAAGGAACAGAAAGTTACGGTACATAGACAGGAAGAGCAAAGTACAGAAAAGCTGAATCATTTGTCAAAGACACCTGAAACTAGTAATACAAGATCTTCTTTTATCTTGAATTTAGAATTATCCTGTAATTGTATTGCAAGAGTACTCTGAGACTCCAAATGAAACCCTGTTGGGTAGCTTATATCTAATCCTGAACATATTTGCAAAAATAACAATACAGAAGACAAAATGTTCATATTTTAGCTGCAGAAAGTAAAGCCAAAATGTAAGAATATCTATCACATTTTTCAAGCCCACATTGTATATAAAGTTGATGCTTGTGTTCAAAAATACCCTGTTCTTTTTAGCATCAGGCTGGCGTGCGTTCACTAAATTGCTTTAGATACTCTAGTTTCCAATACAGTCTTTTGTAGAGCTAAAATTGGTAAAGTATACTTAAGAATATAAATAATTCTAAGATACAATGTTCCTAAAAATGTGCTATCCCTAGTCAGAGGCTGAGACATGATGCAAGCTTCTTGGGCTGTTTTCCCATTGTGCCACCTGGTCTAGATTTTGCAGTGCCATAAAATAGCATGCGGAAGAAAGAGGGAATAAATTCAGAATTCTGCCATACCTTTTGAGAAGGCTTGAAGGATGATGTATGAAACTGATGAGGTTTCACAGATCATTGTCTTACTCTTCTAAAGAATAAAAGAAGCAGGGAAGAATTGCGTAGTTCTTCACCCGCAAAAGTACAGTTCGTAATTACTCAATACATAAATATGAGAAAGTTTGCAGAGATACTTAGCATTGTTATGGGTGTACTAAGAGAAAACACAAAGTTGAAATGTTTTTTTCATGAAAAAGCCTTGGAGAAGTCCAAAATTTCGTGAGAACACAGATTTTTGCACTAAGGCCAATTAAGATTCAACTGGCAATATAAGGCCACCTTAACTGCAAGAGTAAGTCTTTCTTTCTTTGCCAGGTGAGTGCAATTTGGAAACTAATTTTGCTTGTCTTACTCTTGTAGAGTTCAGCACAGACTGGCTACTGGTTGAAGACGAGAAAGATTTTGTTGTGTCTCCCGCCCAAACAAAAAAAGAAAAAAAAAGAAAAAAAAAGAAGAAAAAAAGTACAGGACAGTAGGAGAGAACAAAACCCAAACTTAGGGAACATGTTTGTTAGGGTAAAAACTTTATATTTCAGTGAGTTGTACGTCTGTTTTAAAGCTCTAGTATGATGAGAGTGATCCTTTTATTTTCTCTGGTTCTGTTCCAGCAAAACGAAATCACTTCCTTTAGACAGACATCCTAATTCTAAGCAAGCTGTCCCAGTACGACCGATAAGATTTTATATAACTGTTTCAACTCACACTATTAAGAACTTTCCTGTGACTTCTGGATCTCAGATTAATTCCAGAATCCCACATCATCCAAGTCACTAACTGAAATACTGTGAAACTGCACATTATTGTATCTGAAAAGGGTATTGAGATCTTGATTCATGCTACTGGTACTTCACAGTCCAATTATTACAATGCATTTCATTTTGATCTTCCCATCTCTCTTGAGAGTCACCAGCAAATGGTCCAGAACTTCAGTCAGACTTCTTTTCTATTAGAGTTGTCACTAGCATAGCTCTTGAATTCTTTATAAGCTCTGGTGATGTGATCTAGAATAAAGGCCTGCTTTTGACCTTCAGTCATTGGAGTGGCCTTGCTCAAACTTACTTTTTGACCTTTCTGTCTGCCTGCATTCCATGCCCTCTCCTTGGATCGTCAGCCAAACTGACTTTCCCAAGTCTGCACTTGTCACCTTAAAGTAATGGTTACAAGTATATTGATGCAGTAATGACTTTACAGCCCAGCAAGCTCCACTTCATTAAATTGGTCGTAATTTGAACTCTGAAACAAGATAGCATCTTGTGTAACTATATTTAAATAAATTAAGGTAAGAACTGTGGTATTTAGTTAGTGATTGGTTGCCATTATTTATTCTTATACTTTGTCCCAGGATAATGTATGCATAATTTTTTTTTTAAAAAGCATATACTGTCATATAGTATGCTTATGATACATAGGCATGTTGGCATGAAATTTAATGGTGAAATTAGCAACAGTATTTTCTGTGTTATTCATAAAAGCTTTTGCAGTATTTCACACTGCAACCTAGTTATTAGTGTATTAGTAGCCCACGTGATGAGGAGAGAAGTATTATGTGATGGTCCCGGTTTCATTTCAGAAACGTCAGGGGTTTTATATATTCATAATCTTAGTTCTTCATTGCTTCCCTTCACAGTTTGCAAATGCACACGTTTTGCTGCAACATAGGCTCACTTTGGAAAAGTAAAGGAGAAGAAGGGGAATTTTTGTAGCCTGTATTTAATGGCCTAATTTCAGTCTTTTTAAAATCGGCATGAGTCTAGCATAATTCTGATGAAGTTCTGGTAGTATAACGCTCAGAAAAGTTCAAATTTAGGCACTAGGAACTGAGTGCATAGAGTGTATCTCTTCCAGAAAATAAAAAGGTTTTTCTATAAGTTCTTACATGAAGTGTAAAAGGTATTCTTTTATAATATTTGAAAGCTAATAATGAGTATTGCATGCTTAATGCAACAGTAGCTGTCCTGTTTTTCTTTTTTTTTATTTTTTTTTCCTCTTTTCTTTCTGCACATTCACCTCTTCTTGAACAGAAATAAAAGGTTCAAGGCTTGTCAGCATCAGTTTATAGATAGCTGTTTAAAAATAATGAGATATTGGGTATTGTAAGGCTCAGGGCTGTCTTGCCAGACTCATTTATTTCCATTCACCTTTTGTCAGAATTGCAGACAGAAGACATTCAATTAAAACTTGTCACCTGTTGCATGTGACCTAATTTGTATTTGTGAGTGTCACAGATTAGGATACTTAGCTTCATGTGGAACCATTAAAAATTGTAAAGCAATGGTAATACTCTTAAACATTCTATGCCACATTTTCTTCGTGTGAACATCTTTGTTTATGGACTGTTCTTCAATGAAAATCACTTGCGCTAAGAAATAATAGAATTTATTTACACAAAATCTCATTTGCATGGGAAAACTAAGTGGATTTTTTGCATGTTCTTTTATGTTTTAATGCATAAATGACAGTGCACAAAAATTCAGCGTGTAGATGATTAGTTCATGCAAAGTTAATGTTCCTTTCAAGAGAGGTTGAGTACTGAGCTGTGTAAGTAACACATTTATCAGTTCTTTTGTCAAACGGAGAAAGAAAAAACCTCTGGGCTTTAACCAAAGAGAATTTTTTTTCTTTTGGTTCCTTTGCCAAAATCCAGCCTTCTCATCCCCTCCTCTCAGGAATAAATGAATTTTCCAAATTGTTGCTTACATTTGGTTGCCTAGAAACATTTTTGATTATTAAACATAAGCAAAATCTTCAGTGAAACATGGGTTCAAAACAATTGTTTTACAAAAGCAATATTTTTCTCTCTCTCCCCCTCCCCCCCCCCCCCCCCCGTATAATAAACTGTTTTTTGCAAATCTTTGTCAGGGGAACAGATAAATTAAGCAACTTACAGTCACAGAGCAAGTCAGGTATTATAGTAATAAACACTGTTTTTTCCTTCAGTCCATTATATGGGCTGCTTCATGAACTAAGTTGTTTTATAGGCATCTCTTGAGGACAGCCAATTTTATCCCATATTAACAAATACTTTTTGGTACTGGCTGAATGCAAAGTAGGAGGATGATTTTTAGACTTTCTATGCTACACTAAGTAATGTGTTTAATAGTGCAGATAGCTATCAGAAGACAAAACGCTAAAGCCTTCCCCTGCTAATTGTTAATTCAGCTGTAGATCAGGAAAGCTTTAATGTGAGTCATAGCTTTTACCTTCTTTGATGGCTTAGGGCTCTGTTTTCAGAATACTACCTGCCTAATGGACACATATTTTACATCTCTAGCTGAATTTTTTCCTGCATATGGTATCATCCAAATACTTTGTAAACTGATTTCAGAAGCTGTCTGGCATCCTTATAATTCAGTACATAAACCAAATATGTAGATCCAGAAGAAAAGATAGCTCGTGTTATATTTTTTCTTCATGCTGTGTTACTTCATTGAGAGCACTCTTTTGGGGTTTGAAGTGGAAGTATTTTTTCCACGACAGATCTTTCAGACTGTAGGATTAAGGCACTGGCCTCACACTGCTCTAATCGCAAACTACAGAGATGACTGAATTGTCTAAAGAGTAACCAGATGACCGTGCATTCTTAAAAGTACATTCTGTCTGTGTTCATGGTGGAAAAATGAACTGATTTTCCTGTTCTATGTGAATGAAAGCAAAACCCAGAGTTTATGATATTCACTCAAGCTTACTCAGCAAACTTACAAATAATCACGGTATGTTCAAGTGAACTGAAACACTCTTACCAAGACCGTGTCCCAAAGGAGAACCACATCAGAACCTGCCATTGTTTTTTTTTTCCTTTTTCTAGTTGTGCTGTGAATCTCTTTATTTGGCCTCTGCTACTGATGTTCTTCTAAAGCTCAGCAAGATGCAGTTACGTAGGTATCAATTCTTACTGGTCTCACTGTAAAATTCAAGGCAATGTTGGAAATCTTACACCTGTAGAAAATGGGTAATACACATGTCTCAAAAAATGAGATAGAAATATATTTAGTACATACTGAATGCTGTTTTAGAGGTGGAGTTTGCCAGAATGGCATCTGTGGACAACATAACATAACTGCATGCCGTAAGTCTCTCATAAGTAGGGCATGTGGAAAGGGAGCAGAATTTGGAATTTCCCTAGGAAATTGTGCAGATGTGGTTCTGATCTCAAACTGGTTCTTTACTGGTGTACTGGAAGGTAGAGAGAGAGTTTTTATTTATTTATTTATTTTTAAAATATATATTTATTTTGAGTTATTCAGATATTAGTTCATATTTAAGTGAACTAGATTTATTTTTTCCAACACATAAAGCTCTCCCCAGCGATAGGTGGTAATGGATTTCTTACAGGTAGTCCTGGTGTTGGTAGGCCTTGATTTGAAGGACTGGGCTGATGCGTTCCAGTGTAGCCTGAGAATTCCCTGTGAGTATAGAGCTCTGTGAAAGGACAAGAATGTTTGTGGGATAAGTGGACAGAAGAACACTGGGGGCTTGTAGCCAAGGTAAGAAGGAGGGGATGGAAAAGAAGTAGGTTGTAAAGGAGTAAATAGTATACATTGGATGTGGCTTGGATCGGTATGGAAAATGGGATGACATGGTTAAACAGGATTATTGTACTGAGGACCTGAACTGCAAAAAGAATGATATATTGGGGTAAGGGCAATCTTTTGATTATATAGCACCAGTCACAGTGGGTACCTGTCCCACGTGAGGGCTTCAAGGTAGTGTGAGAAAAGGACTACAGAGTAGGAATAATGATTTGCATCTGTTGTGAGAGAGGAACAGATGAGGAAATACAGAGGAAACAGAGTTCAGGTTTGCCGATACTGGGTTTGTTTAGATTGAAGTACCTGATGAGTAGCTCATTTTGTACATCATCTCTAGTCTTCAGTTATTTTTGTTCAAGACTGTGGATGCTTTCACTTTAGAGCAAGTGCCCAATATAATTTTGTTGTTGGTAAGTATTTGATAGAAATCACATGAAGATTGTGTGAGGAACTAGGAGGTGAACTTTTTTTGTAGAAGCTTGTATAATGACTATGACATTTTTTTTCCTGTAAGGCCAGCTGGAGAAATTCTTATGTTGTATTAGTATGTGTAATTGCTTTCTTTTAAAAAAGTAGTTATTGCATTGATTTACATAGTTTCTGTCTCTCTGTTTATTACAGTTCTACTCTAATCCTTGTCTTCTGAGCTTTGCAAAGCATGTAAAAATGTGTGACTACCCATCAATCCTGACCAGATCCGTTCACAACTTGTGCTTGTCCTAAGATGTAAAGTGAATGTGTTGCACCTGGCTGTTGCCAGTAGTTAATACCGTAACTGGTAGCAATGTTATTCTTTTTATTTGTACCCTCCGGTCATCCCTATTTTTCTTACAAGGTCTTTTGTTTTTGTTTTTTTGTTAAATTTTGAAATGAAACTAAGTGTTCGGGAATGTGGAGAATGAACTTGCTTGTCTTCAGTGGAGCTTTGTTCGGTGACATTAATGGATGTTTTCATCCTAAATAACTGCAATGATAATACGTACAGTGCAATTCGTTGTACATGTGACATGAGTTTATATAGGTGGAGTGGATATCTTTCTTTTCACTTTATGGTTGAGGAATATAGGGTGAATGAACCAAGTTGCTGAAGACGCTGGCAAGCCACAGGCACAGCAGAGCTAAAGCAGAGGTCTGCCTGACGTCTCCCTGTACACTAGCTAGACACCACGGTATCCCCCTTAATAGCCCAGAGTACAGACTGTGTTGAATTGTAGCAATTTCTTCTGATTGAGATGTTAAGCTCCTTCCACCCCAAATGAAGATCTTTGTGGACAACATTGTTTTTCTTTCTTCCCTTTGTTTTTCTGATGAAGAAGGCATCAGTGATTACTGTCTTGAGAGCAGATGAATATATCTTTATGTAATAAAGTCTCTCCTACAAGCTATCGGAGTTGTGGGGAAATGCATGCATAGACACAGGAACCTCTGGGTTTCAGCTGGCTGCCCACCACAGTCCAACGTTCCGATGGAATGTGAGATGGGTATACTTTCTTAACGGTGTCCTGCATTGTGTTTACTTCTGTAAATACTCTGGAAAGTAAAATACTGCTTAGGGTGTGTTAGATTATCAGAAATCGATTATAAAGTAGCTACTTTGGGTTGGTACTTGGAGTGAGGAAACCTTCAGACCTAAACTCTGTATCGGTTTTAATGAAAGGGTTATAAACCTCTAATTTGTATTCTGTTGGTATTATGTTATGCTTTTACATTAAAATTGGTATTATGTAAAATGCTTTTACATTAGAATTTAAATTAGCTATAGTTTTGTGTGATTCTAGAGTATGCAGTACTCTTACTTTCCAGTTATTTAGAATTATAATGTTTTTCTTCTAAAAAAATTTAAGTAGCCATATTTACAGGTACAGCTATTTATAATAGGTGAGTGCATGGGTATATATATATAATTTTACTGTTTTGACATTTGTCTGTATTTCCTTCCACTGAGTGTGGGAATGGCTTGAATGTGTACCTCAGCAATTGCAAAGGAGGTAAAAAAATTGTTCATCTTGGTAGATTTATATTATTTTAATTTAAGCTTCAGTTCCATTACTTTTTGATTAAACATACTTCTGTCTGATGCTATCCATCTTTTATCACTATGAAATCTGCTCCCAAGCAGAAAGAAGGATGGCATCTGAATTATGCAGAAATCCTTTTCTATCTATTTTTCTTCAAATGTTGGACATTCTTTTTCATAATCCCACCAATATTGCATGTGGCTTGTTCTAATCCTTTCCCTATTTCTGAATGTTTAACTGTCAAATGTTGATCTTTTGCTATTTATTTTTAAGGCAAAGTATTGTCCTGGATGTCATTTGCTTCAGGTGTAGCACAAACTCTTGATTCAAGGGTGGAGAACACTGAGTTATCATTAGCTTTGAAAAGCTTTGGACTATAAATTTTTAAAGTGGTTTTGTAGTTCATGCATTTCTAAGTATAATTTTAAAAACAAAAACCGACCATGTTTTGTTGATTGAATCACCATGAGTTTTATCAAATAGCTTAGACCACAGATCAGTCACAAGTTTGGCAGTGATAAAGGTAAATACCATAAATAAGATTTCATTCTTAGTTATTCACTGACCTTTTTGGATATGTGGTTGATTTGGTTTATTATTTATATAATGTGATTCACAAAAAATATAATCTGTAACATACAATGATAAATATACTTCTTGAGTTTGAGGGAGTGAAATACAGCCTTCTGCAGGAAACCAAATGAAATTTCACTGTTAGAGGTGATCATTACCCACTTTCCTGGTGAGCAAAAATTATTGGGCACTGTTGTAAACAATTTACTGCATTAGAGTTGCAGACATTGGTTGTGTCCTTAAGCCAAGTATCTCCTGTGTTACTAACATTTATAGATACCAACAGTCCGTCCGGGCGAATGAGAACCCCATGCACGCAAAGCCCTCCCTGCTGGTAGAGGAGCACAGAACTGGATCTCTAAACACTCTAAATGTCTTCCTTGGGTCAGCTAGTGAGTGTTTTGGTGTGTTAGCTTAGTGCCAGCTTGGAGAGCAGGAAATAGAACAGGAAAATAAAAGGAAAAAACCCCAATAAATATAAAAGAAGAAGAAAAAAAAAATGCTACAGGAGTTGGCTTTGGATTTCTGGCTAGTTGGCAAAATGGCTTTGCTTCACCAAAACCCAACCAATCCTCTCTGGTTTTTGAGGATGAAAGAGGACTGACAGATGTTTCCTGGTAACTAGACTGTGCTACTGGTGCAGGTCCATGGGCAGCGCGTGAGCTCTGTGCTATATTCTTGCTGTGCACATAAACTGTAACTTCTTTGGTGGTGGCTTCTCTGCTGTCCAGAAGCCAGTTCTGGAGGTATTTCCTGCAAGGGAGAGACCAGGGAGATGGGAAGTAGTAGAGTAGGGCACAATAATGGCAATAGAAAAGATAAATAGAGGGAGAAGAGCTAAAATAGACAATGAAAAGAAAAGTGATAAAGTGAGCTGTGCTTTATTACATCGCTCACAGGGATCATTGATATGTAATGTGTCCTTGCATTCTTGTCTAGTTAAATCCATGTCATCAGGGACAAATTTTACACTTGGTATTACTTGTCCTGTTGCCCTGCATATGTGCCAAGTTTTTCAACTTCAGTGTTATGTTACTACTTGGTTATACTGACATTCATCCTGGTTGTCTGGAAATCTGCCTGGGTGACTCAGAAGGAAATAAAAATACTTCATTGTTTTATAGGACCTGTTTTTCCCCCTCCTTTTTTCATTTTGTCCATGAAAGCAGCTATAGCTTGTTTCAGGAAGGTAAACTCCTGTATCTCTGTACAAAACAGATAGCAGAATGCTTTACTGGAGCAATGAAAATATGGGTGGAGAACACAAATGTTAATTCAACATTGATGACACTTAAATGCACAGCCATACAATTTCTTTCAAAACCTCATGAACCATTTCAGGACTCTAAGCCACATATATGTTCTTATTTTTCTAAGGATACTTACATCCTCTGACCGTGTTAATCCATGTTAATTAAAAGTACTGGTTTTGACTATCTCAACTACATACAGCAGTCATTGTTTCTAAACTTCTTGTCCTTTGTACTTCTCCACTCGTAACGTTAGCCTTTTGTGTCTGTGATGGTTATTACAGCTTTGAACTTTGGCTTCTGGCAGAGACTACTTATGATCAGACTCTTTCAAATGGAAACTAAACTTGTTAGCTGTTTTTAATAATATGTAAAAAGGAACAAGTGGTTTTAAATGAACAGGAAATTATGTTGTGAAAGTTGGAACGGCTTGCAAATACTTGTAGCACTGATTTCCCTTGCTTTCTAAAATCAATCTTTTGAAATAAACATGCATTTTAAATAAATATTGGATGGTGCGAGATAGAAGATTGTTATCTGAAAGGCATACTCGTAATGTATTTAATTACAAGTTTGCTTATTTTTCCCAATATAGGTGTCCGCCTAGACAGAGTACGTGGTGGTCGCCAGAAGTACAAGCGCAGAATAGATGCAGAGAATAGCCCATACCTGAACCCTCAGCTAGTTCAGCCAGCAAAAAAGCCATGTGAGTACACCAGATAACACAAAATTTCTCTTTGAACACAAGGTATTGACTCCTAGCCCTGTTACTAAGCTCCTTCTGACTGGGACAAGGGTTTGGTCAGAAGATATTACGGTGAACACTGTATCCATTTATCTGTTAACATATTTTGTTTTAAATATGCTCATCTTTCTCAAGTGGAGTTGAACAAAGAATATTTTCACAGGTGGAAGTGTATAAAAGGATGGTTTATGCAGTGCAAATTTTACATTTACAGGTTATCTTTATTTTCAGTGGTACATAAAATGTTCATACTGTGATCATTAGTTCATTGAAGCTTCTAGTTTCAGATTTCACAAGAAGGTGATTTTTGTAGTTTTCACTAACTAAATGAGTTTGACTGCTCAACCTCCCAATGAAAATATATTAAGAGCCTCATTAATTTATATCTATAGATTAATACACTACCTAGCATTAGATTAAAATAGCAATATGCCACACTAATAACAAGCATAAATTGGTAGTTTGGGCTCTAGTACCCTCATGCATTTTTTTGCTTTGTTTTGTTATGTTTTAATAATGTCCTTGATTGTATCTCGCCAGACTGAAATTAAGAGAGAGAGAGAGAGAGCGAGAGGTGATCATCTCATTGCTAAAATACAAGTTCCATCCTCTTTGCGATTAACTAAAAATAGTTAGGGGTTTTGCTTTGCAGCTTATATAAACTCAAGCAGCGACTGTACTAATTCCATGAAGTAAATTTAATAGCATTATAGCTGTAGTGCAAGAGGCTGGTGTATTACCCTGCAAAGGCATACATGCTGTATCAAGCATTGTAAACTCATACGAATTCAAATGAGAATACACGCATCCAGTTGCTCCTGCTGAAAAGGTTAATTTGCTCCTAAAATAGAGAAAGAAGCCAGAGAAATAAGGAGGGCAGACTCTTCCTTGTCTCCTCTTTACCTCTGCCCCTGTGCCTCTGAGAACACACGTGTCAGTTTTAGGTTCTTGAAAATACCTGGCTGTATGGAAAATGAAATTTGTTTCCGTTCCTGTTCCCCAGTAGGGGACAGTGCTGTGTACAACACGTTTGAGCATATGGGGATCTGGAGAGCAAATAAACAGCCTTTGAACTGTAAGTGAAAGGGCATTTTAGCTGTGTCAAAGAAAAAACAGCCAGTTTTACATAAAATTAAGGCTTAAGTGAACATATGGCATAGTTTCCTTTTGCCTTTCCAAAAAACATTATGCTGATTATATTCCTTCAATTGTCCAATCTGGCATCTTCTACTCAGCCTCCATAAGCTGTCCCACTGTTCTGTAAATACAATCTAGGGCTGCACTAAGCAGATTTTGCACATTATAATAAAAACTTTCTGATAATACAATAAAATTTAATAAACTCTAATGCTTAATTTCATTAGAGGTTTAGTTTTCCTGGGTGCACAGATTGTCTGTTTTTCATTTACTTGATATTGTCATTGAGTAGAAATGTTGATAGCCTAGCATACCGAAAAATGCAAGACCAAAGAGGCAAAAAAAAAAATCCAACCCACAACCCCCAAGCCCTTTAATATGAACAGAGGTTGGTGCACAAAGGTGAAGCATAAGAATCTCTGTGTAAACCCAAGATTATTGCAAAGCAGTGCATTACGTTACCTTTAAGATGATAACTACACCAATTTCTGTAAGCTCCATTTGTCTGAGATAAACTAACCTCCTTATAAATCATTACTCATTATCTAAGTGCTTCACTTCGTTTTCCTTAGCTCGTCTAATTACAAACATTTTTGTAACAAACATTTATAAAACTTGATTTTCAGATCCTGCCAGATAAGTGTCAAGACTCGAAACAGTTGAATCGGTTTTGTGTGGAAGTAGCCTGGGAGATTTTCTGGAGCCTGACTGATAGTTTGTGCGTAACAGAGGCACAGGAATGAAAATTGGGTTCTATTGATTCTAATTAGGGAAACATTAAATAAGATTTACCTAGAAACAGCGCTCATGGCTATCCAATTTCCTGAGTGATGGAGCTTTCTGAATACATTCAAAATTTTCCTATGGCCTGTACTAATGCATGCTCCATTACATGTAGCTTTTTCCCCCTATAGGGAAAGAACAGGTGTTTGGAGGATATTTCCTACACCTACTTCTGGTCTCTGCTGTGTTTTCCAGCTTCACCATGGAATCCAATGGCCTGCCTGTAGATCTTGTTGATCGCAAAAATAAAAAGGATTTGAGATTTTGTGAATCCTGATCACAATGTACAATATTCCTGAATCATTTACAGAAAGCCATTGGTGAGGAACCTAATAAAAAAATGAAAGAGGTTTTTTGGCCATTTCTTCTGTTTGCAGGGGGAAAACCAGAACTTGAGGGTGTGAGTGCTTTTTAATTCATTTATCACTGGTTAAAAAACCAGAAAATTGAAGTCCTGATTTATTTGTCCTACTTTTCAATACATGTAAAAATATTGGGATTTGGAAAGAAGCAATGTTATCTTTTCCCACTCAAAAAGATTGTTTTTTGTGTGAAATTAAACAGGATATGAAAAGATTGTTTCAAAAAGAAATTATGTGCAAAGGCTGTTTTTGAACGTAAGTTAAAACTACCATCTGTCATCTTTAAATAAGAATAGAATTCCTCATTAATCAGTTTGATAATCAGTAGAATATTGAGATCAAGAATTACTCAGTTGGCATAGTTCCTGCAGTTCATATAAAGCATGAATATATCCCGTTGTAATAAAACATACTTGATGTGATGGTTTCCAGTTGGCTCTTGCACTTATTTTATGAAGGGCTAACATACATCACAATTTCTGACACAGAGATTTGGAATAAGGCAAAAATTGTAGAGACAGTAGATCAGAATCAAGGAGTCTGTGTCACAAAAGAGCAGTAAAGTATCAGAAATCTGAATCAAGTGAGTATTTTATGGAAATCTGTCATGGGCTGGTAGGGAGCCTTTCTGGTACTCCTGGGCAAGTCACATCCCCATCAGCCTCCATTGCAGCTGCCCCACAGGGGGACAGTGTGGTCCATCCTGTGACTTATATGTGGAAGGGGAAAATGGTACTAATTCTGGCAGTTTTATTTGCAGTTGGGAAACACTTTGCACCTTCTTGCAGTGGAATCCCCTTTATATCAAGCCCCATAACTCTTTATCCTAATGAGGGGAACAGATTTTTGTAAATTCACCAAAGGGTGCCATTTGGGCTTTAAATTCTGGTGGTGCATTTGAGGTCACAAGGTTTACCTACCATGAAAAGTAAAATGTAAATATATTGAGAACTATATTAATGTATCCTGTATTAGGAGGCTTAATGAATTAGTTGTTTTCCCATTTTTCACTTCTGCCTTCTCAGAGTAACAAATCATGTTCCTGTATAGAGATGAGATACTTCCATTGTGCCTCCACATGGATGTAATGTTCATTTTATGTTTATCCTACTTAGGGAATATAAAATAGCAACACTGTATTGTACATATTCCAGGCTTTTCTACACTTTTTTTTTTCTCTTCACTTTTCCTTATAACTTAACTGATTATTCCAAATAGATTTCACAAGTCATCTGGATGAAAAAGTTAATATTAAACACATGAATGAGAATGCTATATAGATAAAAATAACCAGTGTGTGAATATGATAAAGTATCATTCGTTGCACAAAAACAGTTTTCTGAGATAGAGTCTGCATCTATTGACACTTTCCTTAGTATTACACTCTTTATTCTCATTGATTTTAATACTATTCCTAGCTGGAAATGAAAGGAGGTCATTATTTTTATACATAAAGAAGCTAATCTTATACATGATTCTGAATTTGTGTGTTTCACTGAAAAGCAAATACAAGACAACACCCCACTTTTTTTACAGCATGGGCCCCAAGGAGTACAGGCAGGATACCCATAATGTAAGATATGTGGGATAATGAGCACTGAGAAGGTCCTGAGACTATTTTTGTGACAACAGTGACATCTAAAATAAAGAACAGTAGTTGGAATCAATAGCAGAAGTCAAAGATTTCATTGACTGACTAATTGCTTGTGGTATTTCCTTGCTCAAAAAGTACACCTGCTATTGGGGACAAGGCAGGGGTTGCAGGTAAGCAAAGGAAGGCAAAACTTTTCTATTTGTACAGTCCAAAATACATCATAATGAATGAATTTTTTTCTACAGTGTTTATCTTCCAGTTTTAGAGAGGTGATCATGTGTGTATTCCTACATTCCATTAAATGTACTGTCTTAAAAGCATACATGTCTAGTTTGATAAACATTGTTGTCTAGCTTGATAAACATTGTTAACGAATCAGATTTGTTTGTGCTGTAACCACTTGTAGAAGCCAATGAAGCTGCAATAGGGTTTAATTAGGTCTACTATCTTAAGACAAATTCTTAAGAAAAATTCTTGTACACTTTGAAATATGAGCCATGTGTTTGAAAAGTAGAATGATGCTACTGGTGATCTTGTACTGTTCTGGACCATTTTTACAGATAACAAGATTGTCTCCCATTTGCTCGTGGCTGAACCAGAGAAGATCTATGCTATGCCTGACCCCACTGTTCCAGACAGTGACATCAAAGCACTTACCACTCTTTGTGACCTGGCAGACAGAGAACTGGTGGTGATCATTGGATGGGCTAAGCATATTCCAGGTACATACAGTATTTATTGCAAATAGATGACATGCAGAAATCATTGCATGGCTTCTTCTGTTCTGGTAAAAAATACAATTTGTTCTCTCACTACAAGGCATAAAGTTTTCTTATGGCTCCAGATTATTCACAAAGGACATAGGTTAGATGATAATATATCTTACCTTGGAAATAGTAGTATTGTTGCTATGACTGTTACTGTGTTAATAAGTTTTACATGCTGCTTAGGGAATGAATTTGTTTCATGTATTATTAAGATGAACATACCTTGCTATCTACAGCATTAGCCTGGTAGTGTAAGTCCTCCCTTCTGTACTCATCTGATTCAGCGGCAGCTGAATGTAAGTCTGGTTCCTCTATTACATAAATGCAGCACTATCTTATACTGACCGCAGGAGGTGCAAAAATTCAGTTATATTTTGGCATGGCACAGAGGAATTGTTCTCTTCATTGAGTGAACCAGTATGAGAACTGAATTGTACCAGCAATTCAGTAGAAAGAACTAAATTGTACCAAAAGATCTCTTCTTACATCTTAGTAGTTCCTTGTTCTGCGTGACATGGATTGCGGTCTACACCATATAAATGTGTTGATGCTATAAAAGCTGACGCACTCTTGTTAGCAAAAAAAGTGGGGGTCAGCAAAAGTAGTTTCTCAGAACATTAGTGACTTGTTCGGATAACATTTCCACCCAGCGCTGAGGTATTTGTCCTCACTCTGTGAGCTAGCAGACAAACTTAGAGAGAGTCTCCAGGGTTCTCAGTCTGTCACCTTTCACAAATGGTAAAGTCATACAAAAAAGGTCAGCTTTTTTTCTTCTTTCTTAAGGTATTTTTCTAGTCCAGCAGATGAATGAGCATGTTGGTGTGTTTTCGTCAGCTCCAGCTCATTTGTTTTCTAATTTTGATAGTGGAACCTTACTGAGCATAAGAACAGATAACCTTTAATTTTTCCGAGTAATACATCATCTTTGTTTTAGATGTGATTTTGGGATATCTTTTAATAGAATAAACAATCCAGTCAGTTGTTTGTTGATCAAAGTTAAATATATTTCATTTCTAGTATCAAAAAAAATTGCAAAGAAATAGAAAGAGTCGTCTTGGTTTTTTTTCCCTTGTGCACAAGGCTTCAGTTCTACTGGGACATGCTTCTGGATCATCTTTGATAAATATGAACGCTAACAAAGAATAATAATAATAAAATAATTTGTACATTTATGGAGCATTATTTTGCTTCAGATGAGAGACAACAACCTACAGACTAAAATAGTGAGTATGTGAGATGTTTGAAATTGAGTCATTCTCTGCACCACAAATGGTCTATAAACAAGCTTTTGTATCACAAGCAATGTTTTTCTGGTACAGTTAACTTATTTCTGTCTCCTTAAACTAGTTTGTCTTTATGCTTTGAATGCTACAGTAATTTCTTTAATCAAATTGATGGAAGTCCCTTTCCCAGCCCACACTGAAACCAATTTATTGGTCATGATACGCCAGCTATGTTGCTAACAGTCGTAACGAACTGTCAGGCAATATTGCAGTGAAGCTAATTTGAAGTCATTAGGTGTGCAGCGTTCAGGCAACAATTTGTTACAGTGGTTAGGAACACAGCTGACATTTCTGAATGGCTTTGTTCAGAGCAGTTCTAGATGAGCCCAAGCAAATTGTAAACTAATTTAAACATCACTCTATATTATAGTAGCTACTTTGTCTTACACTGGTTGCTAATAAAGCACCCCAAATTAAGTCAAAAGGAGTTAAGTAGGTGAGTTTGAATTTCATCTTTGGAAGATACCTGGATCGCTTTAACCAAAACAGAGTAGCTCTCAAAGAAGTCAAGTCATGCTTCTTAGTAGTTGCAGAGGAACTTTTATCAGTTTGATTTGTGAATCATGTTGTGTACCTTTGATTTGGCTGGAGGTATAGGAAGAGCAGAGCGATGAGACTGAGCAGCCTTTAAAATGATGGCTTTGGTTAGCATGGGAAAGGTATTGGATGCTGTAAACTGGCCTTGAAAATTTAGAGCCTGCGATCTGAACCAGTAAAGGAACATTCCTGCCATGAGGCAGTCTTTTATACAAGGTAAACTCCAAAACACACCTGCCGTGGTAAAGCCACACTAAGGTAAGTTTACTCACCTGGCTGTGTTTAGGAGTGAGAAAAAAAACCCCTAGCCAAACCAGGAAATAGAGACAATCTTTTTATAAGCCTTCTGGTAACAGAGGGCATTGATAAAATCTGTGCTTATTGTCAGGCATTTGATCACAAAAAACAAAATGCAAAAGGGCTTGACATGCTAAAGGGCAAATGAGATGAGCTTTCCTATCTTGGTTTTGAATGATGGAGTATTGCTGAACTCGGACTGCCTACGCTCAGCTGATGTCTGGCACAAAACAGCTTGGTGAAGAGCCTGGATTGGTGCTAGCCGACTGTTTTCTAAGCTAACAAATGTTACTGTAGGCAGAAACATAACAGAATTGGAAAAAGGATGAGTTAGAAAAAGGGTGCAAATTGCATAAAAGTTCAGTGTAGCTTAGCGGACTAAGTAAATCCTCGGTGTAAATCTCTTGGAATCGATTAATTATACCAGTAGTGAATTTGTGCCTAGCACAGCAAAGCAGCAATCAGCAAATCTTTCTTTTCTATAGTGATTTCTTAAGGTTCAGTATAATTAAAGGCCCTTATATATTAGGTGCTTAATAACTAATAAAGATCTTGCCTGTAAAGTGTTGCAATTCAAAGTTAAATTTGTCTTTGTGGAAGAAACCAAAATAATGTTTTGGCTATTCTGACAAAGTCTTTTAATGAAATTATCTATAAAAAGGTAACAATGCAATAAGCATTCTGCCCTGGCCAACCATTTCCCACTGCAGTCATAGATTAAAAAATGTTTTCAAATTATATAAAGTTCAGTTGCTTTTATAAATTCATTAGTATTTTTGTGCTATTGGAAATATTTCAATAGTTGCTTTTATTGAACAAAAAGTCTATGCCGTCTACAAAAGGAAATATTGAAAGAAAAATATATATGGAAAGCCTTTATCAGTAAATAGAATTAGTCTCCTTGCATTTATAAATCAAATAAATGGAAAGTGTGTTGTTATGAAACATGACCATGTCTTATCAGAAGAAGAAAAAGATCACAATGGCATTAGGAAATGCTTGACTTTAGTTAGAGGAGCGTAAGGGCACAAGAACAGATGATGGTGCCCTAATAGCCCTTTTTAAGAATGACAGGGCCCCGCCATTAGCATTCTTTTATATCCTTGGAAATTGCTCATGCCTCGCTTTTCTGGTTCCTATCTGCCTGACTCTTTTTTATTTCTCTTTCAATTTCATCCGCGCTCGGATAAGCGCATGCTAACACAATATGATTGAGCTGTAAAATGGAACGCTGTCGCCTCTAATCTCTTTTATGTAGATATGGAGGTACTTCCACACTCCACTTCATTCTCTCTCCATTGTTGGCCTTTTAGAATGTGTTGCCGAGTAATGGAGGCTCAGTCAAATATTAGAGCTAGGTTTCACAGGGTGTGATAAGAAGATTATCAACCCAGCAGTCAGATCTATTGTTGTTCTTTGTGTCAGATTAAAATATTCCGATGTACTGTAACTTCGTTAGTAAAATACTGAAGGTGCTTAGGGGGAGGCCAAACCCTGTTTTGTCTCCTGCCTGATGAGACAAAACCCCGATTAACTGACCTAAATAAGTTCTAAATAAATTTATGAAGCCCCCTCAAGAGTTTTCTATTTTATTTCTCTTTTAAATAAGAGAGCCCTGCTTAAATCAGTATTTATTGGTGGTGGAGTTTCCTACCCTTTGCATTTTATTTTGGGCAGATTCCATTTTGTATTGGTTGCATTATATTTATTAAACTCTTTTCCAGTACGAGGTGGAATTCTGCTGATACCTAGTCACAGAATCAGAGTCGTTTAGGCACAATTGCTGTAATGTAACTATCTCATTGACATTCAGCAAAAATGTGCAATGTTCTTTCATATTAAGTGGAGGCAGCAAACATTAAGCTCTTAAAAATGTGCATAACAGGAAGCTGAAGACAAAATGTTCTCTAAAGAATTTGCATGCATGAAAAAACATCATCCAGACCATAGAAATCAACTTTTTTGCACTTAAAATGAAAAATTTGTTTGGAAACAGTAAATCAGACTAATACATCAAAAATAACTAGTTACATTATTTAGTAAAATAAGCCTGCTTGTCTTTGGCTGTGTCTCCGTTTTGCTAGCAGCAACTGTGTTCAAGAAAGGGAATAGTTAGAAATTGATACCACCACTAGTGCTAGTACTGTTGGTTTTTTTTTTAAAAAAAAGCATGATTTGAAGGCACCAATCCAAGAATGTTTTGAATATTTTAGTGTTAATGTTTTATGAAACATTATTGTTCTGCATACTCTTTGTGGAGGACAATATTTAAGCTTTCCTTTCCAAAGCAGCTCTCAGGGGTGTAGTTTAACATTCTAATACTGTACAAGAACGTGATTTGCTGCAGAGCTGTCATTTCTAAAACGCCCTTTTCTCATCATCTGTCTCAGAAATACCACCCCGCATAGGTAAAAGTACAGAGAAAAAGTTGACCATAATCAGTTTTGGAAAGCTGCTGTTCAAGAAACCATAAGAGCGTACATATATGGTATGTCCATGTAGATAGGAATTAGGTATATATGTACCTGTTCTCATGGATGTAGTTGTCTATGTTTTCTACATCTTAGTGGACATACAGCATGTGTTTAAATGACAGAGAAAAAATTCTTCGTGGTAGTATTCATGTCAGTAAGTCTTTGAAGATGGACTGAAGTCATATGTTGCAACTACCTGTTGTGTATAATCACATACGTTGTAGCTACAGCCAGCATCCTGTTCATGACCAAATCCTTCTCTGGATCGTTATCCCCCTTTGCAAGGGGAGTAGATGTCTTCCTGTATGTCTGTACCGTGCCACTTGCTGCTGTAAAATTTGTTGTTTCTGCTGAGCTTGAGGCCTTCTCTAGTCTCTTACGCTGCTGGCTGAATTCAGGACCATTTCAGACAACATGAGCGTTCCTGCAGCTATCTTAGAACCCCCTGTCACAGGGTGCCTGTCACTCCACAGGCAGGTGGACCTGTAAATGTGGTGTTTACTGCTCATGTAAGT
Organism: Falco punctatus; assembly: GCF_963210335.1. NCBI lineage: Eukaryota > Metazoa > Chordata > Aves > Falconiformes > Falconidae > Falco > Falco punctatus. The sequence goes on along the minus strand of NC_137592.1, from coordinate 24,909,477 downwards.
AACATGGCATGGGGTGTGCATTGCGCTGTGCTAAGAGGTTTGTAGTAATAATAACTTGAGCCTCCTGGGGAATCAGGGCATCCTGCCTTTTATCAGTGTGCTATCTTGGACACTTCGCAAGCTCTCTTTGCCTTCTGGTTATCAAAAGCCTGCTATCTGCTCTTCTTTTAACTCCTTCTACAAACACGCACTTAATTAGGGAAATCAGACATGCTCTTCCTATGATGGAAATGTTCTTGAACGCACAGCTTGTGGGACATACATGATTTGAGGCAGACCATTCCCTGGGTCTTACAAGTTCCAGCCAAAAGGTTTCTCAAAAACTACTGACTTCCTTGGCCTCAGTCACTAAATGGTACGATACGGGAAATCAGCAACTGACTGTTGGTTTTATTTTTGAGCGTTAGCATGGATGGACCCGACACTGCCAGTGTTTAGATCACAGTGTTGATTCCAGCTTCTGTGAGTAGAAGTGTGCCTGAAATGCCAGCAGTTCATCTGTCTGTCATTTGAAGTGCTAGGAATGGTGGCATTTTGTACTACTTCTCATTTTTTGAAAATAGTATGACAGAGAAGGTTAGCTGGATTTTGCAAGGCAGGGAGGAGGAGGTAGGATTCCCAAGATAATGCATGGATAGACACGTCCACAGTCTCTCAGCATTTTCAGAACAAAACAGGGATCTGCCATGTGGTAAAAAGTCTGTTTATTTTAAAATTATTTAATATATCCACGTGAGATACGATGGCAGACTGTTCTTGATGGATCTGTTACTGAAGTCAGTGACAAAACTTGAGCTGATTTCAGTACAAAAATGTAGGACTTTATGTGCAGCTAGAGATGTCTGCTAATCAGAACAGACTGGTTCCAGTTCAGAGCTGAGAGAGCCAGTAATGGGAGAGGTGAGGAGGTTTCTAGTACTGGTAGACATAGATGTCCTGGGGTAAAAAGAGCACTTAAGTTTCCGGGATAGTAACTTCTGGCATTTTTTACTAGCTTTAAATTAACTGAGGGGAAAAGCAGAATATAATCCCAGGCATGTAAACATCTTGATCACGTGTTAATTATACTTGAATATAAAATAAATGTACAGTAAGACTCTTAAAAAAAAGCACCTGGAAATCTTGCTAGTTTTGACTTTAAAATCCCTGGCCATTTGTTGAAAAAACTTGTTTAAGATTAATCAGCACCCAAAGCAAAACAAAACCAAAAAATGGAATTAACAGGTAACAAAAGAACTTGGCTAAATTCATATGTTTTGCTTTCAAAAACTATAAATCCTCCATTAACATCCCCTTCTCTGAAGATTAGAATTAAACATTGAGTTTATGTCTCTATTAAGTTCACCTGTCATTCATGTACAAGTACTTGCCTCTTCCTTCCAAGTGACCATCTCCTGTTTTAGTTTGTTTTTTTGTTTTTTAAACAGCTCTCTCCCTCCGCCCATGCCCCCAACATACACACTACACTGTCTGGCTGTTGCACTTTTTTTTTTTTTTTTTTTTCCTAGTGTCCCCCTTTATCTGCCTCAACCAATCTCCAAATGAATGCATGTCTATCATGGCCTTAGCTTTGACACTCTGGATATATTGATTAATAGTTGCCCTAAGCTCCTTTTAGCAAATCAAATTTTCACTTTTAGCAAGGATTTCGCCTCTGATTTATTCAGCAAAGTGAAATGCACTAAATTGACTTTGACATTCAGGGAAAATGGCTGAAAAACAAAGAGGGGAGGAAAGAGATATAAATTGTGTGGCAGCTGGAGACTTCAAGCATAAAAGAGGCAGTTTTCTATAGAATATCGCTGGTTAATTTGGAAACACACATTTAAACAGGAGTGGAAATTATTTTCTTAAAATTAGATGTTTTTTAGACTAAGGATCTGGGATATAATAGGGTTTACTTAGCAAAATGCAATATATTCAACCCAAATTCATCACTTGCTAATCATGGTGCAAGTGTGGGATCCACTTTTGTTGCCACTAATAATTATTATGTTAAACGAGAGACAAAGAGGTTTCTGAGTAGTTTTATAATGAGGTGCTAAATTGGTAAATATCTTCCTACCATTGCATTATGTTGTTCACTCCTGTGGCCCTTTAAAATAAGAAATGATTAATAAAAAGAGAGCAAATCAACAGTAATGAATGCCAGTGCTTTTCATTTTCTTTCTGTAAACAAAAATGGCTATTATTTGATTCTTAAATGCAAGAGTATAAAAAGATGTAGCAGCAATTCCCTGTTATTCTTCTAGCAAAATTAGGAGTGTTGTATTACCTTGGACGACTTGTAGACTGGCAGATACAGCCTGCTTCCTTCCTTGCAAACATGGTATTACTGGAGAACCATGAGGCCAAAAATGTACTGTTGCATATTTAAAAGCATTTGAATGTGATGCTCAATAGAATAAAGGAGAGGAGAAAGAAAGAAATAATAAATCTGTTCCATTAGCACATAAGGTGATTTTTGAGGGGGGGGGGGGTGTAAGAAGACACAATATAAAAACATAGGAGATTGGTTTTATTCAGTGATCAGACATTACAATGAGAATTCATAAAAATATATATATATATGTGGTAGTTACCCTGTTAATCTATAGAGACAGACCAAGAGCCTTTGGTAGGATGAGTTGTCATGGGTGTACAAGTCAAATGTGCTGTGCCAGCCTCTGTTGTGTAAGGATCTGGCCCCAGAGGGATAAACCCCCGTCAGCCGTCAGTATCTCAGTGGGAGCTGAGGGTTTTCTTTGTCCCCTGCGTGTACTCACCAGCACAGGACTCTGCAGCAATGTGCAGAATTGAGCTTTAAGCGAGCATTTCTACTTAGAGGACAACAATACTCACCTTTGTACCCCCTTCTTGTGTGACAAACGGGTTTACTAGATTAGGTCTGTGTAAATTGCAGATGACTCAGTAACAGTTTTCCTTCTTCTGAGCCAACAAGGAATGAATCTTATTACCAGAGGGTGGGAAGTCTAAATGTATCTTAACCTTTTTAATTTTACTGTAGTGTCCGTTCTTTTTTTTTTTTATTTTTTTTTTTGTAAGCAAGCTGAATCTGAGACTTCAGCAATAATGGCCTTTTGCAAGTGGGACAGCATCTGGAGTGCCATGCAGGAGATAGCTGGGCGCATCAGATTTTCAGGCGTGTCCTCTTTAAAGTCATTCCACTGCCACCCCGTATCATTTAGTTCAACTGACAGCCATATTAAAAGAGTGCCAGTTAAGAGGTACTGTATGCAAGAATGTAAACTTCCGAAATACGCCTTGAGAGGGTGTCTTTTTGCAAACTTTCCCTGACTGTACAACTGATAGCTGAAGGATGACCAACTTCTACAGGTAATGCATGGCCAGGACCAAGGAAGGTGCCTTGCTCACAAGCGCAGTAAGAAAGTTGGAACAAATCTTGACATTATTCCTTCGGTGAAGAATTTGCAGAAAAGACAAATGCTGCAGAATTGAGCCTATCATTTATGTTCATTTGCGTATCACTTCTGTATTTACAGGACTCCTCTAGAAGAATAAGGCTTTTTTTCAACCAGATTCAGAATGTAAAGAACATCCAAACAAAGAGATTTTTTTGGCAGTTTTAAAATTCCTGAAGGCTTTGTTGGAAATAAGATCATGAATGTTACATGTCATTTAAATTGGCTTGTGAAAGGACCATAGCAGATGCTGGGCATGCAGAAGTGAAATGAGAACGACATAGCCCTCTTATGGTAACCATTTCAGTCCATTTTAACTACAACAGGTGACTCACTCATCTAACTTAGCCTCCAGCAAAAATATATTTACTTTGTTCTGGGTGGGGAAGAAAAGAGCAGCTTTTCAGTCGTATGTGTTGACACTGTGAGTCCCAGGGGAGGTGGGGGCGTGCGGGGAAGAGCCAGTTGCTCAGACTGGATTTAGAGCAGACAGGTCTCCACCTGTATGGCTGGGTCGGCGACACAGGATGGTCTAGTTTCCTAAAGTCAGCTGAGACCAGTTAAATCCTATAATTCTAAGGATGCCTCTACTTTCTCTCTGGATGAGTTTGGCTTCACACCTGCTTAACCTACATTAGAATAGGATTAATTACCTGAATTGCAAGGCCCCCTTAGCCAGTCAGCACGTTTCTGGCAGGGCACATGGTGACCTGAGCCTGGTTATATATAGTATAGGGATAGCAGAGGAGCACCTGGGTTGTAATGGCAAGGCTCGATCCAGCCTGCTAACAGAATCAGCAGTTTTTTAAAATGAGTCTGCAGTAATCGCCTTCTGCATCAGCTGGGTCATACAAGAGCTTTATGAAACTCAGGTTTTCACAGCTAGTAAGCCTTTTTTATTGCGCAATGCTGAATTTATGTGCACACACATGCATATATATACATACACACATACGTGTAGAGATCGAATCGCAGGAAACACGGGGGAGACAGAATCAAAAGAAAGCAGATACTGAATGCTCCTGTATTTAATTACTTAGATTGAACACTTACTTGGCTGTAACTTTTAAGTCGGTTTTCCATGTTATTTTAATTAATTGTCTCCAAGTTTAATACTGTATAGCAAGCAGGAATTCTTGGGTAATTTTCCTTGCGAGAAAAAAACATGGAACCTTCCTTTCATTTGAAAAGATGTTCTATAAAGATAAAGTTCGCTGACAGTATGTTGGTCTGCCCAAGGGATTTTCCAGCCCAAACTCCTGAGGAACATATTATAGACAAGTGGAAATTTCACAGTATAGCACTGAACCTTTTCCCCAAGATGTTTTTATCTGCCATGTTGTGCACCATCAGTTTTAATCAGCTGCATTAACAGTTGAGATGAAATCAAATATTGAAATGACATCCAACTACAGACACAGAAGGCTGCAAGTTCAGTGGAAATGGCACTTGAAAAGTAGAGTCAGCTAACTTACAGGTGCCGACATGTTACGCATGAGAACGCAATGGCAGAGAGTTGTGATGAGGGTGGAGAAGAGGTGGGGGCAAATCTGCAGTACGTGTGCATCTAGCTGTTGGAGAGATAAGAGGGAACAGTTCAGCTAATGTAACGGCTGCTCTTCATATGTTTGTTCAAAGAAGAAGCTGCACTTACAGGCATAAATATATCATGACATTTGCAGCGTGCAGGGTGTATTTCTAGCCAGAGATTTTCTTGTAACCATGCTACAGCATTGTGCCTGCCTTAATGAAAAGGCATTAGACTCCGAACTTGCTATGATTCAAGCATATGGAAGTTACCGTGACCCTTGTGTCTTTCATGAATTAACTGCACTTGCACTGAGAAGAACTTTTGAGTCCTTCCCCATATCACTCTCTGGTAGAAAGCCATTCTACTCGGTGATCCATTCTTCGCTTTTTTGCTACTTTAAAGTTTCCCCAAGATAACGTTAACTGTTGTGTAGATTCAGGAGTCCATTGCTTAGTGTCAGTGAATCTTCAGCTACAGATTTAATATGCAATATGATTGTGAGTTCCAGATGATCTTCATTCAGTGAAATTGGTAGGCATCTATTTCGAAGAGGTTTTTTGTCTTTTGAGTTACGGAACGTTTCCCAGACACTGTTAATGACTTGTGCTGAACGCTTTGCGTAATATATTCAACACAAATTTAGAGTTCACAGTGATCACAGGGTTGCACCTAAGCACTTCAATGATGATGAGTAACTTACTGTGTGCTGTAATCCTCGTATGTGAAGCACACTGTGGTCAGTGTAATCAAAAGTCCACTAGGAAACAGGGTGCTTCAGAAAGGTGTTAGGCAGGGAAGGCAGGTGGAGTTGGGGATGAGTAGTGCACACGCTGTGCAGGGTAATCCCATTAGTATCATAGACCCACAGAGGGCAGTGTCTGACAAGAGGCTTCGGTGGGCATTTCAGGAGATGACGAAGAGGGTGTTGACAAGGGAGTATTTGCATACTCATATCCATCATCAGCCAGCATCGGTTGATGAACATACAGTCTTTCAGAGAACCTGCATGGTGGCAAAAAATACGCCAAGAAAGACCTTATGACACGGGGAGATCGGAAAACAGGCTGCCGTGGGTCTCCCGAGTTCCACTGCTGCAGCCAACACAGGTGAGCGAGAATTTGCCATCAGTTGCTCTGGACAAGTGTACCGTCTGCGTGGCAGAAAGTGGTAGCTATTTATATACTGAATGGCAACACTAAACAATTTAGAAGAAGCAGTGAAGTGTGTCCTATCCAATTAAAAATGCAGTGAGAATTTTAGGTAGGCAAAATGTAATTATTTAATTGGAATTTGACCGGGATGCTTTTCCACTGTTAAAATAAGTATAAATTACATGAGCTGTAAAACTTTAAATTATGAAAATATTTTGAGGTCTTTGAGCATGGTAATTGGAGCTATATATTCAACTTTGGTTTTAACCTGACGCTTCGTAATAGCTGTTCCCTAAAGCAAGTTTGGCTGTTTTTTTTTTTATTTTTACATTATCGGATATCCCTTAGTGAGGCAAATTAGCACTCAGTCTGGAAAATATTTAAGTGGTACAATCAGATTATTTACACAGACACTTCCATTGTGCAGAGTTCTCTGTGTTCCCAAATATTTGTAGGTTCGCATCCTCAGCTGTCAGTGCTCACACTTGAACCTCCCTGTTTCGTAGCGCTCTATATGAAAATCCATTTAGGCCAATAGAAAGGCTTGCCTTGATTTCACCGGCCTTTGGATCAGTCCCTAAATATACAGGTCAGAATCTGAAACCTGTGTGGACCTCACAGCTTTATTACTTACCTTCTGCTTGACTTACCACTTTTGTTTGAATGGAGGAGGAGGACTAAGTGCAATTCCTTGCACAAATGGTCTGTTCTTTTCTTTTATTATTATCATTATTATTATTATTAGCAAGGAAGAGAATCCTACTGTGGAGAATTAGGGTTATTTCCTGTACGCAGAATCAGAGTCTGCTCTTATCTGGAACCATATTTCAGCCCTTATGGAAACATCAGCATCTGGGCTGAATGATAGAATGTTTATCATGAAATATATTATTTAACTGTTTATGTTATCAATATGGCGCAGATAAAAATCTACAGAAAGCCTGCATTTAATGCTTGGGAGGATTTTAAAAGACTATCGAGCATGCCTCTGGAAATAGGTTCTCTGATGCTGTGGCTGCAGACAGTGATTCTAATTGCTTGAATCATATTGTCTAAAATACACTTCCCAATTAACTTCCTGTCAGGTTGAGGAATTCCAGGTATTTATTCTGTAACTTTTCTATTGGTGAAGAGTGTTCTGGGGTTCCCTAAATGCAAACCACTTTTATTTTCTTAGGAAGTTTTTTTTTCCCCCCTCACTCACTAAAGGCTTTTCCTTCTCATTGAGTTTTGCTCTTCAGCTTTTTGCTCGCTGCTTTTCAAGGATTGGAGGCAAGTCCTGTCCTGGTACTCCCATTGATACATTTGTACAGTGCTGAGGTACAGGCTCCATGTTACATCCATACTTGGCTCGTTATCCTCTTATCAAGCTCTTTGCATCCCTTTGTTTATTTGAGGAGACAGGAAGACTGTGTGAAGGCTGCTTAGTCAGGGATATCAGCGTTGTTGGCAGGGGAGTGATTGCCAGTTGAAAAACAAGGCATTATTGCTCATTTTTTCCCTCTTATTAGTTTGATTACATTTGCAAATCAAATCAATCCATCAGACATGATCAGGCCTCGTCCGCATTTTAAGGAATAGTAATCTCCGTCTAATAAGATGCAAATGTGTCACATCGGTAAGTAACCAATAAATCATCGTCTTGTCTTTGGCAATCATTAAATATCAGAACCAACAGTCAATTTTTAGTATTTTCAATTTGCGATATGCCGCTGGAATATAAAGATAGATGGACGTAATTACACAAACCAAACACTATTTCAGTTCATTCCAGACAGCAAATTTAGTGGAAGGTATAACTGGCTTGTCATCACACTACATTATTCCTGGCGGTTCATGCAAAGTTCACAGACAAGCTTCGAATGGACATTGCTTTTTTTACTTCCCTTAACAACATTCCCACTACCACCACCAACTTCAATAAATGACTTGAAATGCTGTAGGACATCACTTCCATCAGTGCACAAAAAGGCACAGAAAGAGAAACATTGCCTCTTTTCCCAGCGCAGGCACCTCGTGCATGTGTAAGACTGAAACCCAAAAGTTTCCTAATCCTTGCTACATTCTTCCTCTCTTTTTCTCTTCTTTTTTTTTTAAGACATTTTAATCTGAAACTTCAGGGTTTGCGCTGACACGGAATACATTTTTCATAATTTTTGCCAGTTAGCACACATTTAGTAGTTCAGGAGCAGAATGAAGACAGACAGTGAGAAGGATTGGCACACCAGCTCCCCTCTCATCCTCCCATTCCCATCTTCCTAAAGGAATGGAAATTTAAATGTTTTTTCTTTATCTTTTTTTTTTTTTTTTTAATTGATTTGGGATTTGGGAAAATTGATCGCCTCGTGTGCATCCCAGGGATTAATTGATATGTTCTTCGTCTGATTCGCAGTGTTTTCCTTTCCATTAGTGGCTCTATTTGTATACAATTTACGTGCTTTTCAAGAGAGAAAAAGACATAAGCTTATATGCTGGCAGCACTAGTGGCAAAAGAAACCCCAATCTTGTCTTAAACAGCATAGCTTTTACCCAGAGATTTCAGACTGGTTTAATATTACAGGATACAGACCCTAAAAGTGCAGACCTGCAGGCAGGCCGCTAATTTCGAGAAGAATTTGTGCCTGTTGGAAATTACATTGCTGGCCCTTCTTGCAGTACGGAGTGGCATGAGAGAGAAAGGGTGCAAAATACGGTCCCTCTGCTGTGACGCCAGCGACTCTGCGGAAATAAGAAAAGAGGATTTTGCAGGCTTGTGCTGACTTATGTAGGTTTCCAGCGCACCAAAGCCAGACAGCGGGCTTACTGTGTTTGACCTTAAGAAGCTTCTTGCCGTCAGCGGCGTGCCCTGAGCGGACCTGTCACTTGTGTTTGTCTCAGCTAACGTGCTTGGAGAAGCTGAACCTCAGGTGCTTTGGAGTGACTTTGGGAGAGATCCTTTAGCCCCCTCCGTGAGAAAATAATTTTCACAGTAGTAGTTTGATTTGATTTGGTAAATGAATTAAATGGAAATTAGGGAAGAGGCTTGCTTGTGAGTACACCTACTTGCTTTGGGCTCCCCCAGGCGTTGAGCTGCTGTTAAGGGGCAAAGGGTGGGGAGAGTGATTTTGCAAACGTGAACATGTAAGTTCCAGGATAGTTGCTACATGTTCCTTATTCTTGGCATCAAAAATCTTGTTCTTTGGTGAGGGAACACTGCAAAGAAGTACTTGTGAGCTGCACACAGTATTAATGACACATGCCAGAGATTTAGGCAACTTAAAAACGTACCGCCAATTAACAACTAGTTCTTCTTGCTATTTTGAAACAAAAGATGTTATTACCTGGTTTTACCTACTTTGATCCTCAAACTGGTGTAAATTTGTAGCAGCTTTGTGAAAGCAAGAGGTTTATTCCAGATTTAAAATGAAGCAACTAAGCAACGTTAGCTCTGTTGTTTTAACAAAGTTTGAGTTTCCTGGCACTTTTTCCCCCCAAGATTTCTTTACATTAACATGTTCCTGGATGTTGCATACCTCAGTTGCCTAGACTAAGGCTGCCTAGGTCTCTTGCAAAAGTCTCCCCTGTTTCTGTAATCTCCAGAGACTTTGGTGAGTAAAAGCTGCGCGCAGAGGCTGTGTGCCTAAGAGGCTCAGTACCAGAACCTTATGTTCTGTCTAACCAATGTACATACTACCATGGTATGTTTAATTTGCTTTTTCATCAAATCAATAATGGGTCTAATTGAAAAAATTGGCAGAACTACATAAACCGTAACTACCAATGTCAGTGTTTTGAGGAAATCGGAGATGTTGCGCAGCTATGCAAGTGACACCTGCGTTAGCAGTGCACCTCTGTTACAAATGTGTACAGAAACAAACGTTGCTCAGGTGCAGCATCTGTACCAATTGATCACTATGCTATCAGAATTAATCACCTGGTATTCAGCTCAGAGAATAAAATTTACATCTTAATGTATGACACTTATTCCAGCACATACATGCACTGCTAAAAATGGTAGTGTTCACTCCTGCTGGAAAGTGTGCATCTATTTTTGTAGGCAAAGTCTAGCAATTCTCATTCTTAGTAAATTCCCAAACACTTGGGATGGCTGCTGCTATTAAGTTAAGTCCTTTCAAAGATGAACTCTTGCAGGACTGTGCAATAAAATGGATTTTGTCCCTGGAGTTATGTGTCTAAAATCCTGCCCTCGCTTTCTTCTCAAGAAAAAGAGATTTTTGAGGATCTCTAGTGCTCCATGGAAAATAACCCATGTGAAGATAAATAAGTAAAGTTTGGCACCGGGCAAGATTGGCAGGCCTTCACCAAGATGGTCCAGCAGTGTTGCAGGTGCATTGGCTAGCAGTGTGGAGAAGCTTGTGTGAGAACTACACAAAATTGTAGCACGTGCTCTCAGTTCCGCCAGTGGCGCGAGCGCTCAGATAGCCCTGCCACTGCGAACGGAGCTGTGCTTTCTGCGGGGGCTGCTTGATATCCGTGGGGCTGGCAGAAAGATTCAGGCCAGGTGCACCAACTGCAGGATGAGAATTATAAAATATTAATTTTAAAAGAAAGAAGTGCAGATTTCAACTTTTATGTTCTGTATAATTGCAGAGCTAGCAGGATTTTAAAATATGGCAAAGCCTAAGTCATTAGCATAGGGTAATCACCTTTGCTGTTTAAAACCAAAATAATAACAACAGAAAAGGTATTGCACATTGACACATGGAAATTTAATGCTTTTCGGAGAAATTTTGTAGGGATTTTTTATTATGTGGCTAATTACATATTTACATGTAATGGCACTAGCAGAGCTATTACAGTCCATTGGGTAAATAATATGCATTTTAAAAACCATTTATAAATATGTATTTATTTGATGGACCAGAACGTTTTTTTGAAGTCATTCTCATCCACTGAGTAAATAATATATGGATTGCTTTTAAAAATAAATATGTATTTCCTCAGTAGACATTCCAGGCAATTGGGTAAACAGTATTCATTTCTCAAATGTTAAAAAAATACATACAAATGTATAGAAATCTGGCCTAAATGTGTATCTTCCTGAGAGATCAAAATGACTCGAAAGGTGTCAGGCATAGCTTTGAAATTTCTGTTCTGAATTGTCAGTTTGTGTCACAACCTGGAGTTAATTAAATGTATTTTCATACATACAGTAAAATATCAATGTCTGTTTACAGTTTTATAACACTAGTGCACTTGAACCTCTTACTCCGTGTTATAAAGTCAACACTATGTGGCTAAGATCCTAGTTTTACTTTGTGTTCATCTTAATACAATGCAAAATGCATTAATTCTGTGGGCGTAGTCCTGTGTCCGTAAGATAGACATGACAAAACCCGTAGTCACCTGAGTGGCAGCCACCTCAGACCGTCGTACTGCTCGGCTTAAACTTCCTCTTTGTGGTGTCCTGGTCTTTTTCTGACGATTGGCTGGTGGGCAAAGTATGAGAAAACAAAGAACTGTTTCCTTATGTGGGCTTGATGCAGGGCCTGTTGATGTGAGCAGGACTCTTTCCACTGGCCTCAGAGGGCTTTAGTTCAAGCCAGACATAAAGATCTGCCATAATCCATAGAGGCAGCCCAACACAAGGAGCTGAAGGCTAAATCCCTTCCTTGACTCTGACACTGACTTACCGTGTGACCTTGGGCAAATCATTTAACTTCCTTATGCTGAAACTGTGATTTATACCTCTAATTTTGGCAGTCCTTTGAGAGCTATAGATTTAAAACATTAAGTATGATTCACAGCATGCTAGGATTGAAAGATGCGAGCACAATGAATGCATCACTGGTTTATTTCTTTTACATACCATAGGCTAGAACTTATCCATTCTTTTCTAAACATTTTAGCCAGTTATCCCTTCATTCATTTCATATACTTCTTCTGAAAGCCAAATATACTTTGTTAGGTGTTTTTTTTCATGAAAATATTAATTGTGGTTTTCAAGCATTAAGCAAACAGAACAGCACAGCAGCCCTATGAATTAATACATACAATCGTAGCTTTCACAGAAAGGCTGTGGGACAGGGGGATTAAATGATTCCAACAGAATCACAGAGAAAGCCAGTGGTAGATTTGGGAGGCTGAATGGTCTTTCTCCTCTTCTTCCTGTGTACATTTACCTCACACTTCATCTCTGCCTCCAACAGCATCCGTGATAGGCTCCTGAAAACTGCTGCTTTTAGGAAGTTAGTCAGCTGTTTGACAAGGGTGTATTTGGCAAGTGTCAGTTATAAATGATGTGTGCCCTCTGCAGTCAGGATAGTTAAGCTGGGATCCATTGTCAATCTAATTGTTACTTTGATACTGAAAGAATGAAAATATAAATACATAGTGAGAATGTTTGAACTGGAGCTCTATTACAAAACCAATCACAGCAGCAGTGAATTATCACAAAAGCTTTTGAAGCCATCCTTCATGGCTGTTCTTGCGCAAGTGTCCCCGAGTCGGCTGTTGATTTGGTCTTGATACCCAATATTGCCTAAGAGCCCAGCAGACATGATGGTTTGAGAGAACATGTGAGGAAATGTTCACCTTCTTCCTTCTGAGATCACTGACAGAGCAGATGAAGTCCATAAGGCAAGCCATAGTGAGTGGCTGGTCACTGTAAGACAGGATGAGCAAGAACCGGGCATTTGAAAGCAAGTCATGGGACGAGAAGGAAGCCAAAGAAACAAAAGAAGATCCAGCGGTATTAGTATTTTGTTTCAGACCTCTCTAATGGCACATCCACAACAAAACACAACGGTTTCTGTGTAATTTCTAAAACTACTGACAAATATGTCCAAATACCAGATGGTAGAGCCCAACATGTTGTGGTTGCTGGTATGTAGAACACAGGGTAAGGAATGCAAAGCGAAGCCCAATTCTCATGTCATAGTCAAAGTAAAGCTTTCCAGAGCACCGAGAGCTGCATCACGAAAAAAACGTGTAGGTGAATTAGTGCGCACCAGTTAAGAACTGGGCATCACTGGTGATGCTTTAAATTGTCCTACGGGTGCCCAGAAGGAATAAAGAGGGTCTGACAGGAGAAGAATGCAGATAAAGGGAAGGCTGAAAGCAATGGTGAGAGAAACGTGGTCACGTAAAGTAGCTCTGAGCATACCTAATGCTTTTGTAAAAGCACGTGAGTAGCGGAGATTGCCTGCCTGCCTGGTCGTTATAAGTCACCAGTTTGCTAAGACGTGGCAGTGGGAGTAGCTCATCATATCGAACGTGAAGGATGAGAAAGAAGGTATTAAAGATCACCTAGGGAAGGGTATCTGTGCATTAAAAGATGGGTGAATTGAAAAATGTGAAGGTGCTGAGGGATAAGGTGGCACAGCTGTAAAAGGAAGAGTTTGTATCTTAGTCGCTCTATGGCCATATTGAATATGACTGTTAAATTCTCTGTATAATTAAAAGAGATAGGAGCATTCATACATTTTGTTGCAAATTGATACAATCTTTTTTGACAGTGATCTGAATAAGATTGTGCTATAGTTTTTAATTTAGCAGATTAAGAAGCACAATTAAAATATCAGGAATAAGATCATAATCTAAACCTCTGGGTTTTTTTTGGTTATCTCTGCCATGTTGATAACAAGAGCCTGTGTATGTAACAATTACCTCCAGTACTGTAAATTTACTCTAGTTTGTGGGCTGAAGTGTTAATAAATACCTTGCAGTATTCCAGAGGGAGAAGCTTTCCATCTAATTAATAAAACTGGGAAGAATACCCAGGACACTGAACCATATCTTTCTTATTAGTGTTGGCTTCTACAAAGGAGAATCCCTGAATCTCAACACATTAGTAAATGTCATACTCCTGGGTTGCACAGAGACCTCTTGAAAAACTGCTGATTTGCTGTGGAAAAAAATCACCATAGACTTCCGAAACAATTTGGCTGGGGAATACCAAGTGTAGAAAATCAGTGTAAAGCATGGCATGCATTATAACAGCTAAGATTTCTGCCATGTCTGGTGAATCTTGGAGGAGAAAACATACAATTATATGCCCGTTTCCCTTCCATTTTTGGTTAGTACTCATGCTAATATTTTTCTCTATGTCCGAGTGTGGTCTTACTGCAGTTTGGTTTTTAGAGACTTAGCAAAAACTCTCCTTTATTTGGTCTCTAAACCAGGTTTCTTGTATACTGATATGTAAGCTGCCTGTAACTGTTTTTTAAATGGGGGGGAAGGATCACTTGAAGAAGGAAAATGTTTAAAGCCCAATATGGAAATGAAAGTCTTTCACAAAATACATAATGCTGATTCCCTTTTCCATTGCAGTAATCAGTATCTGGCAAAAATAAACTTTGTCTCACTATACCTGAGCCAGTTCCATTTCAAGGCAGTTTGCAGTAAATCACAAATTAACAGCCTAACTTTCTAACTGGCACATAATTCTTTCCTGTTCTTTATTAAAATTATTGCAGTAATCGTACATTATGGAATACTGATGCATTCTCTGACAGACTGGACATTTACCAAAGAGAGTAAAAATTCATGCAGTTCTTTTGTAGAATAAGAAATGCAGGGTGTTACCTCACATTATTATCATTGGGTTTATTAGACTGATGTAGCAAGCTAGTATTACTGCCTCTGATAGAAATAACATCTTTGCATTTACTTCTTGAAGCCTTTGCTCTGAAAAATGTTGCTGCTGGATATATTTGTATCTGCTTTTCACACTACTGATATGAGTGATTGAGAGGATAAAAAGAGGTAAAGCTGCAGACCTTATCCATGAGGTTGATGCTAATTTGGCTAAATATGAGTCAAGTGGATGGAAAGTGGAGGAGGTAAAAGATCTGTCAGATTTTTTGGCTAATACAGTCTTCTCAGTTTTCATAGTCCATGCTTTAGCTGAGGTCTTCACTGAATTAGAGCATAAGAAGGCAATTTAAAATGCTCTCCAGGAATCAAGAGTCTAGTGGTGTCTGTATAGTCTAGTATTTTAGATGTTCTAATGTACTGTATATGCTTAAACCTTTCAGTTTGGGTTTGGGTTCCCGTTCCCCCCCCCCCCCATCAAGAATGTTTATGGTGCTTCCACATACAGTGCAAGGGATAGATCAATTCACACCGTGGACAGTGAATACCAGCCGTACATGCAGTTTCAGTAAAGCATGTTAACAGCAGATACTGGTCCTTAAAAGACCATATATCAGGCACCCTCAGCATTATGCTGGAAGAACCCAAATCACACATTCCCTTGCCTGTCTTCAGTTGCAGCTTTGTTGACCCTTTATGACTCTGTTCCCTATTTCAGGAAGTACTCCTCTGATCTGACCTGGGTGATTACATTATTATTTTGTCCTTCAGCAAGACACTATTTTATATGAAAAAAAAACCACATTTAATAAGCAAAGAATACTAGTTAATGAGCAGGTGATCCTTACTCATTTAGGTAGCTTGTAGAATACTCTGAGTTTCTTTAGTGCAAATGCGTGCGTACACAGGCTTATGCGAACACAGTTACATATACACTTGGCTTCTTTTATGTATATGATAACATTGGGGCTGTTCTGTATCCATTATTTTTGTCTTTCTACAGTAACAGCTCCAGAGTGAGGGCTCAGTTGCTGTGATTTTGAAATTCTTTGCCTGGGGCACATCTCTCTCAGCTCTTCTGTTCTGAACTCTAATTGTAGAAGTAGGCTCCAACCACCTCAAAGAAAGGCAGCCCTAATTCTGAGGCTTCAGTTTTTAGGAAACAAGGAACTGAACCCTATAGGTCATCAACATATACTCTACTGTCTTCAGCAATGATCAGCCTCGGGGGAAGAGACATGGACCCCATAGTAGGCAGAAGCCTCAGGAAACCTTTTTCTAATTCCTTATGCTTAGAGGTTAGACTAAATAAAGAAGAAAAATGTCCTTGTCCTTTTGTTTTGGATTTGGAGTATTATACCTGGTGCTGTTCTGGCTCTCCGTGTAAACATCAGCTCCCTCTCTGAGTTCTTGGCTTCAGTGACATCCTTTGGTAAGGAGTTCCGTAGTCCAGCTGCTCTGTGAATGAACAGTTTCCCTCCTTCCTTCAGTTTTGAATTTCTTGAATTTCACTGTCATGGCGCTTGGTCTGTGTTATGAGACAGGGAGAATAAAAGCTTTAGACCTTTTCCTTATATTATTATTTTATATATACTTTTACTGCATTCTCTCATACATCACTATTTTGAGGAAAACAACTCCTCCTTTCTGACTATGTTTTCATGAGTGTTCCCAGGTACATTGTTCTGCTTTACTTTCTCTGAACTGTCTCTAAATCTGTCGTATTTTCTTTGGAAAGGGCTGAGCCATTCTGTTGTTAATACTGGAAATCAGAGAGTACTCTTGATATTTTCCTTTTAACTTTTCCTGTCTTCTGAAGTGTTTTTAGCCTCAGCCATGAGCATGACACCAGCTTCACAACTAACCTTGGGCTACTGGAAGAGGTACTAATAGATGCAGTTTTCAAGCTAACGTTTTCACACTTTTCCCTGGACTCTTTCAGCTGGTCACAATGCTACAGTTCTCCATTCTTTTTTCTCACCTAGAGATCATTTAGTCAGCCTCGTCTCACTCTGGAGGGACTAACAATACATACTTGGAAGGCCTTCTGTCTTAAATTGAAGAGGGCACTGGTGGAGGTCACCTCCATAAAGTACATTCGGATGATGCAGATACCAAGATCATATATAAAGCCCATGTTTCTTTAACTTGCACTGAATTTTGAGAAGTATTTTCATTTTCAAACTGAAACTAAAATAATGTAGGACAATGTTGCATGAAATTGCATCTCCCGTGCTGCCTCCAGTGAAAGCCTATCATCTAACTTCACCTCTGTGCATCTGCTCAGGATAATGCATTTAGAAATCAGTGATGTTTTGCTTTTTTAGTCTCAGAAGCAAGTGACCTGGATTCACTTTTAAGAATATGATTTGCAAACTTGTTGACTAGGATTCTTCATTTGGAGGATGAGTTGATTTGTCCATATAAATCCCCTTTGTCAAATTTAATAGATGGATAAAGTGACCCCTTGCCTTCCATAGGAAAATGCATAGTCCTTAAAAACCACATCATTTTTTTTGAGAAGCGTGAGAGGGTTTTACATCTTTAAGAAACCAAACAAATTCCAAACTGAATAAGAGAGACAGAGAGAGAAGCCGCCAGCTTTCCCAAGTGTCTCATCCTCTCCCCTCTGTCATCCTGAGGCAATGTGGCTGCATTTGTGTGTAGATTTATAGTTTATCTTTATCTATGGCTTCATCTGTAGGTAGCTATTATAGCCGCCTTGCCTGGATATTGTTTGGGCCTGATAGATCTGTCTGTAGTTCATCAAAGGGGAGCTGAGTGGCTAAAAGCCATTGGGTCCAGCTGAGGATGAAATACGAGCCATCAGCCTTGGTAATGGCTGTAAAATTTCATAATTACACGGCCTTTATTACATTGCATAATGATCCTGAAGCAGTATGGAACAATTAATTAAGATTTTCAACCGTGGCTCTTTCAGAAATTAAAAGGTGCTAGTGGCTGAGAAATGGGGAACCGTCTTGTCCTAAAAGCATTAGGGATGCTTAAGAAGTACTTCCTGGGTACTTAAAAAAAAAGGGGGGGGGGGGGGGGGCGGAAGGAATTAAAAAGACAAGAAAAAGAAGATCAACCAGTTAGGCAGCTAATGTTGGAGTAACGTTTTTGTACTTTACTGGTAATTCTTAATGTCAAAGCTGGTTCTAAAACTCCTACGATAGTCACTGCCAGAAAGCTGTTCCTTTTCTATTCTGTAAAAATTTTCATGCCTTTTTTCCCCTCCTGTTCCGTTCTATCCATTTGTCACATTTATAGAAGTTGAGCTCTGCACATTATTAAATAAATGCATGCCATGACTTAGGAGGAGGGTCACTTAGCTGCGTATTGGGGTGTACTGACCAAGGATTTTCTCTTACGCACTTTTTCATGTCTGAGGCCATTGAAATTCCTTTAAGATCTCTGCAGTTTGACAGACATCCCCAAGGAAGACTTTTTTTTTTTCTTTACTGTTTTGATATTTTTCCTTCCTTCTTTTTCTCCTTCGTAAATGCAGCATGTCAGATGTAATATAATATTTTCCATGAGATTGGCCTCAGACCTGATCAGAAGTAATTAGATTCCTAAGGTGCTGCAAAGGTGTCTCCCAGGTTTCTGTTGTACATACTGAAAGAAGAAGTGTTTATATATGTGCAAGGAATACGCAGGGAGAAACACGAGGCTGGAGCCTGTACGTGTGCACGTTACCTGTTGTGGTCAATCGCTGGGTATAATTCTGAAGCCAGCAAATTGTGGTCCTCGTGGGGTGTGGAGTGCTCACTGTGCCGATGATAGTAAAACTGATGAAAAGACAGCAAAAATAACCCAGCTGTTCTCCATGCACCGTCAAAACTTTCAGCTCTTACAGGAAGGAGTCTCCCTTTCACTACATGCCTTTTTTCCCCCTTCAAAATATTCTGATTCATATAAACTCTCGATATAACTCTTAGGTAGGATGAGCATTAACTATTGGGTGTTTAAAATTGACTGCTCATCATGTAAGGTCCTGTCGTTCTAAATATTTCATGAGAAGCTAAGGTTTCTCCAAGGCACCTCTAATAATAAACTTTCTGCAGAAAATCTAGAAAGGATTATGTGTTTCAAGGAGGAGCCGGCTGCTTGAAGTAAATTCTCTTGTTGAGTCATTTATTCCCCTAATAGGAATTTTCTGATCTGCTGTCATTCTTGTTCACACACTGGGTGTCACTGCCTCTAAAACACTTGTCATTCTTTAATGGAAACAAAATAGTCATTGCAGTCAGAGCCGCAATGTCATTCCACTACCCCTTGCTGCGTCGGCAATAGTGAAAATGACAGAGCGGCTCTCAGTAGGGGTAATTAAAATGTAAATATTGATATTTTATTATTTGAAATTACTTTCCAGTGCGGCATTTAATATCTCTCCATCTGTGCGGCTCTGTTTAGCGGTCACTTTAGTGCAGCTCTGGGATGCCAAGCGGCGGCTTGATCCCCGTTATGTCAAAATGCTTGTTGCTGCTTAATTTTGATATCTAATTAAGTGGAAAAGTACAGTCCACACTGTAATCCATGGCATCTTAACCAGCTGCTTGGGTATATTTAGAATTAATCTCCACTATGGAATCATCCTAATGTATGCAATTAAGAGTCTGCCGATGGCTAATTAGGTGTATTAGAATCAGGCAGCTTCCTTTTTTTTTTCTCTTTCTTTTTTCTCTCTTTTTTTTTTTTTTCTGTGTGTGGACTGTTGTAGACTTAAGACACAGCCTCCAGAGATGATCTTAATGGTACATATACACTCAACTAGGTAAACTAGAAATTTTACATTCGTGTAGGAGAATGTGCGTGACTCTCTTCCCCCAAACCAGGGAGACTTTAAACATCATTTGAATTTTTTGGCATCAGCAGCACATTAAGAAAACCAACTAACCTACAGAAAAGTTTTAAAAACTGGGAAGAAGGAAGATGTGTTGAGACAGTGTTCTGAGCTGTCGTTTTCCTGCCAGAGGGCAAAAGGATATATTTACCCCAAATTCTGCAACCTGAAGTTTTCGCTTTGGCTGTGGGAAGAGATTTTAGCTGTCTCCTACAGGGTTAACACAGATACGTTGATTGGATCGTAAGCATGGTTGTCTCCGTATGCTAATACATGCCAGTATTGGATTCATATTATTAACCTTATTGGGGAATTCCTGGAAACCTGACTTTGCCTGATGGAAAGATGGAGGGAGCAGGGATCGCCACTGCTCTCAGTGAGGAAATGACTGGTGGCTTCCCCAGGGGAGCAAAAGGCAAACAGCAGTGACCCGGCCTTCCCTGAGGAAAAGCGCTCTCAAAGCAGACCCACAGAGGGTATTAATAAAAGGCAGCTGTATTAAATGCACAGAAAGTTTCTCCTTTCTGTGAAAAAACCAACCAAACAACCAAACCCAAACTACCCTGCTATTTTATAATCCAGCAAACTTGGGTTTGAAGCCTAATGTGCACCAGGCTGAAGAAGCTGGAATCTGAATTTCTTGATATTCCCAGTCTGTGTGCGCAGTGTTGGGAGCACAAAGGTTGAAGCGAGCAGCACCCAGACTAACGCTGACTGTTGTTATTAGTTGAGTTAGGTTCCTCTCTCAAGTTTGTGGGTTTGGTTTATTTTTAGTTTTGTTCAGTTTGGTTAAATAAATAAATAAATAAATAAAAAAGAGAAAAGTGTTGACATATTTTGTTTAATTATGTGTGATTGCAGCTTCATTTCTGCTAGCTGGACTCTTTGAAGGATCTCGATAAGGCATACTGCACATAGGGTATGTGCATATAGTGCTGGCAGTTCTAAGATGAACTGTGTTACCGTTTTCTGGATGGGATTTTGAGAGACATTCGGCTCTGTGGATGATGCTTGTTTTTCTTCTACAGTCACTTTACTAATGACAGAATGTAGTTTTTATTTTTTCACCCACGATCTGGCTTTAGTGTACCCATACTCAAATAAATACGTCACAACAGACCGAAGGAAAATTTGTGTGAAATCAAGATTTATGTTGAAAATATGATTTTCCTTTTTTTTATATATATAAGGTCAGTGAAAGAAAACAATCAGGGTCATAAATACAATCCCACTCCATTTTCTCCCATGCAAAAGTCTGGGCATGCAGGTGATACCTCAAAACACTGTAGAGATTTTAAAAAGCAGATTTCATATAAAATGCTGTACCCCAGCTGCAGACTTTTCAAGCCTAGGGGCAGAGGTGGTTTTAGGAGTGTACCATGCCATGTCATCTGCCTCTGCTATCTTCAATAAGAGTTCAGTAAAAATCCTCTGTAGTCTAACCAAACCATGTTCGAAGGTTGCTATTTAAAGAACTGCAAGAGTTAACTTTAAATAAAACAGATCAGATCACGTATGTAGTGCAATAGAAAGATCATCCTCAGGAATCTGCAAGTTCATTTTGCTGACCTTAAGGAGACGTACAGCTACCTTGGGCCATACTGGAGTGCTAGTCTGAATTTTAAAGCTTCTTCCATTGTCCATGTCTTGGAATTCAGAACCTAACGGCAGAGAAGGTAATGCCCAAGGAGTGCCAATGTCTTAACATATGGGGGGAAGCAGCTTACTACTTATCAGGTCTTCCTCTGTTCTCAGAGCATCTAATCATAAATCAAAATATAAGTGTTTGGCCTGGCTTCTTTTTAATAGAAGATTGGTGTGAATTTGCAGGAAAAGCTATTTGAAATTGTGGAAGTTCCAGTGGTAAAACCAGCCCAAAGGGAAGCAAATATTAATCTGTTTAAATCTGTTGTCTTATATTTTCCTTTTTCTCAGTAAATACTGAAATAGTAAAGTGTGAAATGAAAATTAATGGAAATAAAGAGTACAGTACTTCAAACGACAGGTTTCCAGCAATGCCTTTATAAAGTACTCCGTATGTGGGGGCCTTACCAAATCTGTCCTAAAGCAAGAGGTGACTCACCAGGTTTTTTCATCTTTAATGTTTCGCTGCAGAGTATTAGCAACTGAAGCTGGTTATGTGAAGTCAGGGAGACATGCTTAAACAGTCATGTTTTCCAGCTCCTTTCATTACCATTGCTAAAGCAGCAGCTCACAAGAACTTGTGCTGTAACTAGAAATAAGAAATGTAAAAGTAGCTGCCTAGAAATACTTGGGTGGTTAGAGAGGGGTGTCTCTGATTGAAGTACTGAAATCAATTTGAACTATAGTGAGTTGCACCTCACTATATGCATCTTACCCGGGGAAGAAATGACAAGCTTGAATAGCTCCTGTTCAGTGTTATCATGTAAGGTTTCTCAGGGTAAAAGACAAACCAGAAATCTCTTTAACTGGTATTTAAATTACATTAACACTTTTTTGTATAGCTTGAGTAAAAGGTCACGCTAGACAAGCAGCATCTTCACTGTTTGTAAATGTCTAATTTGCTGCTTTTAAATTGCTGTGAACTTCACTTACTTAGTCCTGCGGAATGAATCCAGTGTCGCAAATACTTCTGACAAGCGAATATTTGCTTAGTGAGAATCCATTGTTCATAATGGATTGAGAGGGACATACAGTGTGAATGCATTTTTATTGCCATGCCATCTCTCTGCCGTTGCTTCAGTGAGATGAAAGTAGCGTTGTGATAAAAGCCTGGGGTTTCGTAGTGCTCTGTGTGGCATTTCCCGTCTTACTGGTAGGTGTTAGTGAAAAAGTGCTTATCGTAGGCATTTTCTGTGTGTTATAAATTATATAAAAAAAATAATGTATATTTTATAAGAACCTCAAGAGTTAGGAATGCAAACACACTTAAATAAAACCCGAGAAAGTGCACAGGCTTAGCTGAAGACATCCCAGCACTCTCCACATGCGTTTTGCTTTTCGTATTCGAGTCAGAGTAATTCTTGGGCACCTCTGTGTGTGCAGTCTGATCTTCGCTCTCGCACAGCCGCCCAGCTAACAGATGGCAGTCACAACTCGTAGCGCAGAGCGCGCTGCTCACAACACAGCCCTGGTGCTGCTTTCGCAGCGCTCTGCTACAGGGGCAGAAGGAGATGCTAGATAGCAAAGCATCGCTCGGAACAGGCGGTGGGTTTACTGTGCAAAAGTTACTGGATGAAACTAATTTCTAAACCTGACTTTAACTGTAGCACATCAGTTCTAAATAGCTTGGAAGCTGAATCCAGCAAGCAGCGTAAGTCGAGCCTTTGGCTGCATTTCTGGTTAGTTGTAGTTTGTGCTTTGAAACTTGATCTGTGATTTTCAAGTTTGGGCAAATACCTGTGGTTTTTGTTTTGTGGGCTGACACCCTTCACATGAAAATTCTGAGTCGTACTTAAATTTCAGCTTGTTATGGCGTCACATGCACTTACTAGCCCTCTGGCCAGGGGCTCCATGGGCCAATGGGTATGAAAAAGAAAAAAACTGGAATAGTGGGTTCACCCTGGCATGATGAGTTGTATCCGTTTCTGTTCCAGCTTTCACAAAATTTCATCCATAATCTGCAAAATATGTTTGGTGATTAGTGAGAGCGCTCTCCTTCTGGTTAATGGTTTTCCTAACCGCTGAAATGTTTGTGGGTCTTGTTATGTATTTTTAGGCTACAGAGTATTTTGAAATACAATTAAATCTGGGTTTTCTTCGATTAATGCAGTAAAAAGGATTCTTTTTACTTTAAAGAGTAAAATTAAGGTTTTTTTATAGAAATATATATTTTTATATAAAATAAAAAATAATTAAAAAAGTAAGAAAAAGATCTCTTAATTCAGATCTATGTGGGACATTCAGCTCTAGATATACCCGAGAAAAATGAATCATGCCATCTTCTTCCTGGGATTTCTGAGAGAATAATGGCAAGGGGCAGTCAGGCTATAAAGGCTTCCCTCAGTAAATACCGTGATCACGTCTAGAAAATAGTACATAGCCCCAGCAGAAATTTCACTGCTGAAATGTCTCTGGCCTTTGTTTACATCCCTGGAAGCCAGCTGAAGTTGTCGGATGGGTCCGGGCGAGCGCGGAGTGTGTGCCAGGGAGGGGAGAGGAGGCTGCAGCCACAGCTGCGTGTCCGAGAGCGCGCGGGGCCCGAGTCTGGCCTCGAAACGGAGTTTTTCTGTACGTTCACGTCCGTGCTGCTGGGATGAGCCCTTGGCCCACTGTTTGTCATTTGACCGTGAGGCCACACGGTCCTCAAATAAAGTAAACTGGGCTGAAAGAAAAGGTTTTATAAAAAAGCGTTTACAGTATTAGTTTGTTCTTTTGACAGTGGCGACTGTAGATCATTTTTGAAATAAGGAAATTGCACTGGGAACATCAGTACCCATAAAACATTTAGAAGGAAGTTAATCTATCAAAATTAAGCATAAATAATTTTAAAATCCAACTGTGATATTTCGACTGTATAAATATATTGAATCTGCAACACACTAGTGAACATGTCTTTTTCAAGCACAGCTTTGATTATAAAAAATGTAAATTAAGATATTTGAAGTACAAACCAGGGCAGCAAGTGGAATATTTTACTCATAAAACTGACAATCACAAAAACAACTGGTAAAATAAATGGGAGGCGATTATCAGAAAAACCATGCGACTCGCAGATTTGCCAGCAATTTCATACCTGGTTTGATCAAATATTTGGATTTCTAAACGTGTAACAGAGAGGAAGGGAAGTTCGTTCCCTGCAAAGTAAAAAAAAAAACAAAAAACCCAAAATACCCCAACAATTTGAGTCCAAGTAACCTGATTTAGGCATCGCGTCAAATGTTTAAGGCTGAAAATAACGGTAGGGGTAAGTCCAGCCACTGTCTTTTCTTTCTTTCTTTCTTTCTTTTTTTTTTTTTTTTTTTTTTGTGTCCAGTAGTTCTCGGAGTGCTGTGTGCAAGGCACAGATCTTACCTTGGCACTTGACCATCTGCAGCTGCTTCACTCTAGCCCCTAGTGAGTTAGTGTCCATGAAGTCCATCTTAATGAAGTAGAGGAAAGGGTCTTCAGGAATATAAAAGATTTACCCTGTTTAGCATGGAGCTGTGTGCAATGTGAAATAGAGAGCAAGCGGTGCATGTGCCGATATTTGAAAAGATCTGTGGTTTAAACAGCTCTGGCTAAGAGACCATGAACTGTGTTTGGAGCTGGCTTCGAGTGCTGGGCACTGTGGAGCACAGCCAGCTCGCTGCTGATTGTTCCTATATTAAAAATGCTAAGGCCTTTTTACCTATTTATTGCTGCTTCCTTTGAGCTTTGGGTTTACTGGTATGAGAAAGGGAAAAAAAACCCCACAACCAAGCATATGTTCAGTTGCTCAATCAACCTTTTCTCAATCCACACTCGGTGTTCTCAGTGAGTCATTACAGCATAATTACAATTTGAGTGTGATGCGCTGTTTGTAGAAAAGTATCTATTTTTAGCTGGAGAAACACTACAGTCCCTGAAAGGAGGAGAAAGAAGGAAAAAACAGGAAGGAAGAAATCTGTAACCAGCAAATCAATGCTATTGTTAACTGATATTACAAGACACCCCGTAGATTTACAATGCTTGCATTCAGCCACATAAAACCCGCACTGAAAGGAATGCCTACCAGGGGTTAAATTCATATGCCTGCGCTGCAGCCTATTTCTGTCAACACTCAGCTCAGGAAATAAACATTTATGCTTTCTGAAATGAAAGTGTATTTTTGAAGACTAGCCGTCAGATATTTTTTGCCCTTCACACTTTCAAATGCTTAGCCTTTTTTGTAAGTTGACTGCAAAGTGCATCAGTTTGCTAGGCAAAAAGGAAAAAAAAAAAATCTTGACAAGTGCCCATGGCATCATTGTCAAGCACATGAGCGTCTAGTAGAAGATGGCAGGAGGGTTGGCACAAAACATGCTTCCTTCAAGCTTCTTACCTCAGGGGTACCTGACTCTTGAGAAGCCTTTCAATCCTTCCAAATGACGTTATTGCAAACTGTCATCTGGTTTATTTGGAGTGCACTCTGTCGCAGATAAACATGCTATTTAACTGCAGGTCAAGGTACAGAGTCATCCTGCCAGCAAGCGCCTGAGATACATTAAATGGCATTGACTTGGGGAGGGAGATGGAGAGAGATCAAAGTTGTCACCAATATGGTACATGCTAAGGGAGGAGAAGGTACACAACATGGTATTTTACAAAGCCATTATGCAATTCTACATTTAAAACGCTGACCTGCAAGACTCGTAAGGATTAAGGACCCACACCATGCATGACAAAGTACCAAACCACATCATCATGCAGTGTCTCAGGGCAGCCTGGAAAGAGCTCGGAGTTACGACTGGGGAGGCTAACACCAGTCCAGGCTGCTGGAAGTGTATTTTGTCTGGTCTGGAGGGTCCTTAAAAAATAACTTACATTTTAAAATAGAAAATGCCCACTTGTCACAAAACGTGGTTGACCTAGGGGATTCATATAACAAAAGCTCAGAGAATCAGAGCACAGGTTGGCACGAAGTAAGTATAACCTCCTGCAAACAATTAAAAATAAATCTCTGTATGTAAATACACATGCCTGTGTAATCAGTTCTTTTAACTGTGACTTGCTGAACAGCTATTAAAAGGGCATTGGTCTGATACAAAAAACACGCTGGATGCTTTTACATTTTCTGAAAAATCAAAACAAAACAAAAACAGATTAATTACAACTTGATGCAGCTTTATATTCCCATGAGGGATGCCCTTAAAAGTTAAAACATGCTTTCACTGAGCAGGCTTTCAAGGGAAATTTACTTCGATCAGGAAGAAAATAATCATATTTATTTGATTTATTATTGCAGAGAAGAACAGTGGGGTTTATATTGGCTAGCTTTTCTATAACGTAAAAAATGTATTTTGAATTTTTTTATGTCATGTAAAAACAATTAGTATATTTCCTTCACCAGAATGCAGATTTTTCAAGAGTGCAGTACAGTAAGTTATCACCAGCATCCCATTTTTCCCCCTCATGGGGCATATGTAATTTCCTTTGACTGTGGCACACAATAAATGTTATTGAAACATAGCATTACTTAAAAAAAACC
Source organism: Falco punctatus (assembly GCF_963210335.1). Taxonomy (NCBI): domain Eukaryota; kingdom Metazoa; phylum Chordata; class Aves; order Falconiformes; family Falconidae; genus Falco; species Falco punctatus. The sequence goes on along the minus strand of NC_137592.1, from coordinate 24,882,860 downwards.
CAAACACCAAAACCAAGGCCAACAAACCTATACTAAAATAGATAAGTAAATAAAAGAAGGATGCTGAGAGTTTTCAGGGGAAAAAAATACAGAGAAAAATTGCAGGTTAAACTTTTTTTAATCAAAACTGATTTTATTGCTTTTTGCTTAATTAAACTCTTCAGAAGAGTGTGCAACATTGTTATACCTGAAAAATTGTTAATTTGTAAATCACAGGGACAAAAGGGCTCCACTGCAACTTTAAAGTTTCTATGCACGTAAATGTCAATAGAGTGCCTTCTCCATCATCAGCACTAAATTCACATTGATGCCTCTTTTCTTCTCTGTATTGATCCTTCCATGAGAACGTAGATTTGTATCTGTTAATTAATGCGTCCTGAAACAGCGTTTGTATTAATCAGGCAGATAAGAAAAATTGGATGCCTGCACCCTCATGACAACCGTAAAAGTGCTGGCCCTGATAAAATCGTGGATGGACCTCAATAAAAAAGTTCCTCCTTCCACTCAATAAACTAATCATCCTGCTTTTAATTATTCGGCAGAAAGATGTGTGGAGATTGGAGAATGTGTAAATCTATTTACTAACAGCAGTGTCTGGGAGGGAGAATGGGGCTGTCACAGGACGGTGCTGCAGGCTACATTCGCTGTCCATCTGCTACTGCAGAAAAACTGGTTCTTGAAAGACGGGAAGGAACAGAAATGTTGAAGCTAATTGAAATCATGAATTCATCCCTATAACCTTTCAAATGATTATTTCTTCTCCATTTCCCTCTTCTTTATTTTAATCACAGATGTGTTATTTTCCATTGTCACCTCTTCAAGGGTTTCCTGTTGTTGTTGGCTCAGGTTTTGTTGGGTTGTTTGTTTTTGTTGGTTTTGGTTTTTTTGAAGGCAGAGAGCTACAGTTCTATCACAAGACTCAAAAGACAGTAAGAGAAAATGAAAACAAATAAGGAGGGAGAGAAAAATGAGAGGGGAGAGAGAGCATGCAGCCAGTTTTATGTTTCATTTTTTATGGATGCCTGGTGGTTTGGATGTGGGGTTTTCTTTTTTTATTGTATTAGTTTTGCTGCTTAATGCTTATAAAGAAAATCTTGTTTGGAGTGGATGCCTTGCAGATTTGCTAGTTGATGATATATTCCTGCTTGACTGTGACTCTCGACTTTCAAAACAGAAAAATGCATTTAAGCATAATTGAACGCCAAAAAGAATGTTCTTACAGTGGGAACCCTGTCAAAGGACATGTAAGCAGCTCCATAAACAACTAAATGAAAGCTTCAGACATGTCTTAAGACCCTTTAAGAAAAGCTTGACTAATCCCCTTTGATGATTTTATTAAGTACTTGTGGTTGATGGTGCCAACTGGCAAATTACTGCATTTCACCAACAGGCCAGGAAAATCGCTTCCTCTCCCATATTGTTGTGTAGCTCCTAATGTGATTGGAATATTAGCAGTTTGATATAATAAATTAACAGGTACTGTAAACAAGAGTCTGAAAAGGTAAGACAGAAAAGATGCTTGCCCTCAGTGATCCTATTAGGAAAGACAGCAGGGGAGAAAAAAAAAAAAGCAAATGTTAGATTCATTAAGAGGCATTTATTAAATTTTTGGTTGACCTCAGAAAAAGAATGGTGTGACTGCTCTTTAGTTGGCGCTTCAAATATGCCACCCTGTTACTTCAACAAGTGTAGCGGAGGTGGGGGCCATTACGGAAGTAATTAGCATCTTTTCTTCGAAGGGCAGGTGTCACTTCTCTTTCCCCTGAGGTTAAAGTTCAGAGAGAATTTTCCTCTTTGTGATAATCACCTTAATTCTATTAAAACAGCAAATCTTCCCTTTTAAAAAAGCTGTGGGTTTTTGTTGTTTGTTTTTTTTTTTTTTTCTCTCCAAAATTATCCTTCTTGGTTTATGGTAATGATGAAATGGAGTCCTCAGATCCCTGTTTCACAGCATCAGGTTTTATGTATTTCAGAACAAAGAAGACATTATACAAATCACAGACTGTCAGTGCAATACTCCCCAAATTAATAGGATTCTTACAAAAGGAGCCTGCAAATTCCAACTTGTTTAATAACTTTGTATGTTGACTAGGAAATGTTTGATTTTATATTGATTCACTTTCCTGTAGTAGGATGGGGAGGAGAGGCACAAAAGCAGAAGGGAGAATAATAGATGATGTACATGTTTTATCACCATGTATTTAAAATGAAATCAGAAAGAGGAGCAGATTTTTCAGAAACCCAGAAGTGCTTAATATTTTTCCTGTATTTTTTTTCCTATTCAGGTTTCTCCACTTTGTCTCTAGCTGACCAGATGAGCCTTCTGCAAAGTGCTTGGATGGAGATTCTGATCCTTGGTGTTGTATACCGGTCACTTTCTTTTGAGGATGAGCTCGTATACGCTGAAGATTATATTATGGATGAAGACCAGTCCAAATTGGCAGGCCTTCTTGACCTTAACAATGCCATACTGCAGCTGGTAAAGAAATACAAGAGCATGAAGCTGGAGAAAGAAGAGTTTGTCACCCTCAAAGCTATAGCACTTGCTAATTCAGGTTGGCAGAGTGGCATGACAGTTGCTACATTTTTAATATGTCACTTTTTTTTTTTTTTCCTTCTCCATAAAGCTTTCTGCATGCTTGTTTTAAACACGGGTTTAGAATAAGAAACTGCTAATCAGATCCTAGTCTAAAAGGCAGCAGAGCAGTTCAAACTAAGAACTTTCTGGTTCTAAGTAATTGTGTTGGTAAGGGAGTGGAGAATACTGCGCTGTATGATTTGGAGAGTATTTTACAGGCAAAGATCCCTTCAAATGAATATAGGTGGTGTTCTCCGAAATCCATTCCATAATCCAGACAAGTCTAATCATTGCAATTAAAGGAAACAGAAAGGGTGCGTGAGAATATGCTGTATACATTCTCTTTAAAGGCAGCTAGTGATTTATTTGATAGGGTGAATTCAGGGTGTGGGGGGAGGGAGGACATTCCCCTTTAATCTCACAAGGACCACACCTTACCTTACGGATCCTCTGCATTTATGAGAATGCTTCTGGAAAAATTATGTACCTCTGCAGCAAGGGTTAAAAATCTCAGATTTTTTTTTTTTTTCTGCATTTGAATTTAAAAGTGCTGAAGCAGTGAATACTGTCAGATAAGTAAAAATCGTTTGTGCTTTGTTGTTTTTCCTTTTGTGTCTCCTTAAAGCTTTATTGTGGTCTTAAGTCCCTTTTAGCATTTGCATAAAGTTCACGATAGATCCCTCTTTAATGACGTGCCGATCATTAGATACCTGTGTGTCAATAACACGCTCTGATGCTATGTTCCATTGACAGTCACACCGTGCCCCTCCATCTGCTTTTGTTTTGACCCTATCTTTGAACTTTATCTTGGTTGCTGGCCAGTAGTTTTCCCTTTAATTACAAGAAGGAAACTGTCAATAAAATCTGTTAAATGGGATGCAATGAGTGGCTTGAATGGGCGGACGGCTATTTGTTCAAATTCTGCAGCATTCAAGGTATTGACAGTTTGTTTTCTGGGGCCATATGTGACGATCAATCTCAGGCTGGGCTCAGCCGCGCTGAAAAATGAAAAACCAGATTGCTTTTGCTTACTTGTGGATGACGACTTGTGATTTGGCGCGGTCCTAGTGAGATGAGACCTTCTGCCCAAATTGCCCCCCTGAGAGCCAGGACGCGTGACTGTTTTTAGAAATAATTTTTTAATTGATTTTGTAATTAACAGTTCATCTACAATATTGATGCATGAATCCTCAGATTGATAGGAGGGAAATTGTTTTCAACAATGAAGTTGTACTTTCCTATTTGTCTTTGTAATGTGATTTAGCACTCTGCATTTTTAATTGGAAATATAATTCAAAACATGCAAAGCCAAAATGCTTATTAGTTTATTTGTAAAATATTCTCCACCCCACTAACTCTCCCCTTAGTTTTAGAATATTATCTTATTTCCAGAATAATAAAAAAAAAAGCTGAAATGCCTCTCAAAGGTCAAAATCATTTTTAATTGCAGATATATTTATAATTTTTGACCATTGTAAATAGACACTTGAGGATGCTTTGCAACCACAGGAAGATTTTTTTCTCAAAATTGGTCATGTTTAATGAACAGGACAAGAAAGGGATCTGGAATTAGGAGTCTAAATTGAGAAGGTTTTTTGTATTATTTTGATTCTGTAATTCGAAGACTGAATTAGAAATATTTCTATAGTTTACTTGGTAAAAAGAATGAGGGGCTAGAATATAGGGATGTGTTGTTAAATACCACTCACACCTTCCACCCAACCCACCCCCCCCAAAAAAAAGACATGCAGTCTTTAAGTAATAATAAAAGATACCGCTGCCAAAAAAAGTTTAGTCGTACGTTGTGCATAGAGTGTATCAAAATAATCTGTAGCTTCATTAATTTCATTGTGAATTACAACCAGGATGATGTCAGAGATAAATGCAATTCAGCACGCTAAAATTCAGGGCACATGTAAGTGAAAGCAATAAAATTGCTGTTCTGAAATGAAACTGTTGCGAGGAGGAGTTAAAAAGCAGCCCAGCCATTCAGCTTCCCTTTCAACAGCATGTTTTGGGTGTTCAGGTTCAGCATTTCAGCTTCAGGTTGTACATGCAGCAGATACCAAACTTGTACCAGCTGTAGCTGCACTGACCAGTAGGTGTAAAATAGCACCTGCAGAATTACAGCCCATCAAACAATATCAGGCCCTTAGTGTTTTAATTTACAATTGCTGGCTAAAATTAAAGTAAAATTGAAGTTTTAATATTTTTTCATACACAAAAAAAGAAATAGCTTATTTCTCCATAACTATGAACTTGATTGACATAAATGCAGCTATAGCTGAAAAAAAAAGTGCTATTATAAAATCAATCGGTTAGCAATTCACATTTTAATATATTTTCTTGCTAAATCTGTTTTCTTACAAAACTTCGAGTATTTATTTTTGGGGTTTAAAATATATTAGCTTTTTTATAGCTGTAGAGAGAATGGGTGAAGTATAATAAGAAATCTTAGGTGTTTCAGACATTCTTGCCCTATCTGCACTGTCTAGAAAGATTCCCAGGTTGACTCCACTTCAAACAGTAGACAAAGATGGTTTTATAGCTCTGTATCTGTGTTAGTGATTTATGATACAGTGTCACGGTACTTTCCCGGCTGGTCTATAGAAGCAGGAAAAAGAAATTGTAGGTTGTCTTCATATTGATTGTATTTTGTTTGAATAAATACCACAGGCTTTCTTTTGGCCAACAAATCTCGGTGCTGTGAGCATGAAAACAGCCCAGCTGCTAACTTTTCTTTAGACCTGCACAGTCTGCTTGTGCGGGAGTCGGTCTGAGCTAATCCTGCCGTTGGGTTTCTGAAGGGTGGGGAGGAGGAGCCGTTTGTCAGGGAGATTCTCTGGCAGCTGTTATCAGATGTTCCCTTTGTAGGGTTGGCCAGTGCTACACTGCTTCCCCAAATTTCCAGAAATGCAAGATGTATCAACCTTGCAGATTGTCACTGATTTCCAATGGAGTGCATATAGCACCTGAAGAGTTTAAATTCGTATATAAGAGCACAATACTGAAATGTATAGGCATTTCAGTCCTATGTGCCTTAACGTTTATAGAGGCACGTTTCCAACGGGTATGTTTAATATGTAGTGCTTCATATGGAATTTACCAGGTTAGTTTTAAACATCTGCATTGATGCCATAGTAATTAATACAGCCTTTATGCTTGAAATCCAGAGAAGTCCCTCTCACAGCAGCGTTGCCCTTATCCTGTCAGTATCCTGAGTTCCTTCCTCCTTTCCCCGCCTTCTCTTAACAAAAGCAAGCAGGTACCTTGAAGCTGCAGAACGCAGCAGCCCCGCGTTCCACCTCATACCGCCCAAATGAAGCAAGCTGGCACCAATGAGCACTTTGTTTACCCACGCAGAAAATCAACTTTGAATGGTTTCCAAAACATGCATGTACCAATTACTTCCTCGTGTGTAAGGGAAGGTGAAATATTTACAGCCGGTGTTTGAAGTGTACACAAGTGCACCCACGCACACGTGGACGCTGACACAGAAAAGATGACCTGCTCGTCTCTTTTGTGTTAGAAAATGCTTCCATGTATCGATTAGGTAGTACTAAACAGGGAGTTGCAGGTGAGCAGTTTTTTGAAATTGCCTAATCAGTAAGGTCTAAACTGTGCCTTCAGGCCAAATGCTGCAGAAGAGCTTAGGAGTTGCAACCGAGACCAGATTTTTAAGAGAAGCTCAGTTTTCATCTAAGACCTAACATAAGGAACTGGAGTGTCAAAATGCATTAGCACGTTTGAAAATCTGATCTGTGTGCATCTGCCTAATAGGCTGCTGGCATCTTGAAAAATCTGACCCAAATGTGGGTGCTAGGCACTTAAAAGTATAACCCTATGCACTATTGAAAATTTAGAGGACCAAGAAGTATCTTGTGCGTTTTAGCACAACAAAGTGCAGATCAACATTGGTGCCATTGAAGTTCCACGATCATCTGTCCTGGTAAAAAAAAAATAATTTGTTCATTCTTACAACTTACTTAGCTTTCCAGCCACCAAAAGAGTGTATCCAGAGCACGAGGCTATCACCATTAAATAATATTATCATAATAAAAAATAGTAAGACCCTATAAATCACTTATTCCACAGGACATCGTCTTTATTCCCAGTATAGATTGTGCCTTATCTTATGTCAAAACATACTACATTTAGTTTCTAATAATAGCAGTTTTTTCATTTTGTTTGATTTAATCATCTTGTTAGTGTTAGAATTCATGATTAAAGGTATCTATCTTGACTAGGCATATATTAAAATATGCATGTACATCTCTGTGTTATTGGTGTGTTACCAACGTTTATTTTGCCAAATATAAATAGCAAGGTCTGTTAACTCGTTCATGGAGTTTTGTATAGAGAGTGGTACAGCATGGAAACAAATTTTTAGAAAAGGAAGTTGCCACCAGGCAGAGTATTCATGTTACTCGAACAGTTTCTTCCTCGGATTCCATTGTACGTAATCAAATAGACAGCACCCACAGGTCTGAGAGAACTGTCTGCTACCATTTGCTTAATGATAGCATTAAGTGAATGGCAACAGAGTTAACTGATGGTTTAATTTTTTTTTTTTTCTTTTTCTAGTAGTTGAGGCTGACGAAGGGCGAGGAGCGAGGCCAGCCCGGGGCCGGCTCTGTGCCGGTGGGCGGATTGCCTGGGTGGGAAAGCAAGGATACGAACTGCTGCGTCACCAGTGCGATCGCTAGTCTTCACTGTTACTCACCCTGCTGTTCCACAGCGCTCAACTAGTGGCTCTCAATGATCCTTATGGCAATTGCTTATATCTTGTAGTGGAGAAAAAGGATTTTGAAGCATTCATTCAAAATCTTGTTTTAGTTGGTATCTTACCCCCCTGGTCTATCATTTGAATTCCCCTTTTCCAGAGTTTTAGTAGCCTTATTGAGTAGGTACTTGAACAGTTCATAGTATGCCATTTGTTCTGCATTGCAGAAATATTCATCTATTTATTGCCCTCACTACCTATCCTAGTGGAAAGTAAGCTATTTCACGAATAAAAAATAGGTGGTTTACTGTGTTTTTCCTTACGCCTGTGGGTTTAGTTCACTGCTAATTCAGTTAGCCCTTGAAATAAATAGGTGTGTTCTATGAAATAATTTCTTTTCTTACTACATCTTCATTTCCTACTTTTTTTTTTTTTTTAAAAAAAAAACTGTTTTCAGGCTTCAGTTTTCATGTCTTTTCTTAAAAGTAGGCCAAACCAGTACAATCCAGACTAAGACCTTGTTCACTAAAATCAATCATACAAGTTTGATTTGCTACCGACAATTTCCATGGGTTGCTTCTATCTTAAGAAGTATGCTTTTCAAAATGTCATTGTGTTGTGTTTCTCATAAAAGATTATACAGAAACACAATGTGGGCAAAGCGCTGTGCAAATCTGGAATACTTTTCAGGCAGGAGATGAAGGGGTTCTGTAATTCTGAGAACAGCTCACCCATCAATAAACACTGCGGTGGTTTTTGGATTGGCAACACAATCTAGGTAATAAATTCCTCTTATTTGAGACATAATCCAGATTAGGATTTCATTTTCTTTATATAAAGCAAAAAACATTTTGCATGCTCTTCTTACCCTTCATCCCGTCCATTTCTTGCAGGATCGATCCTACAACTTTCTAAACTGATTTATCTGGTTTGGGGTTGTGAACTGCTCAGCTGTATGGGACCACAAACGTCACAGTGATTGCTGTCTTTCAAGTACTTGCTGATGTTTGTCGCTCTGATACATTTGATCAGCGCCTTAATGTCTGCGTTTGCTGCTGCATACTCCTCGCTGCTTCATTCACTGTAATGATTTCTTCCTTTATGCTGCCTGAATTTTCTGACCTGAAGAACTTCTTTGAGACCCCTGGGTTTCTACCGCTTAGCAATGTTGTATACAAAACGCATACATACCAGGCTTAAACTTTCCTCGGAGCGGTGTTTTGAGAGGTCTCCTTGCCCTCAGTTCAGGTGTTTTCCAGTCTTTAGCTAGGTGTCACCCTTTGTGGTGTGTTCTAAATGATTCCCGGGTGGCTGGATGTTTGTTTGCTGCATCTGAGATGAAGCTTGAATTTTAAACAAGGTAGATTGTAATCTGAATTTCTGTCTGGACCTTGGGTGTTTTTCTTGGATGAGAACTCTGGTTTTCTCCCATTTCTGCACAATGATACGATCAATCGGCTGATCAGAAGAGGTACAATTCTATTTTCCCATCCTGTGGTGGTGAAAGAAAGCTTTTGCAAGGATAGATTGAGATTCTCAGAGCAAAACTCAATGAGTCGGTGTCCTCATTTGTTGATCTCACTCTCTCCCATCACAGCGCTGATCGGTAACAACTTTTCCCCCTCTGGGCTGCAATCCCATGTTCTCAGCAGTGCCTTGTATCAGCAAGGCTTGTGTTTGTCTGTTGAGATCTTCACCACCCTGGGATCCTTTTTTTGCAGGGTATTTAGGATCAAATCCTGCTTGCTTTCAAATGAAAACACTTTCAAATTACACTGTTGAATGTCATTGTTTATATAGGCACTGATTTTTAAGTGTATTGCATCTGGGTGTGCATTACCTTTGGATTGTATCTGTGTAGGATGTAATTGTGATTTATGCAGACTGTCTACAAAAACAAAAGGATGTTTCTTGGTATAGGAAGAACATTCAGTATCTTTGTCTCTAACTTATAATTCAATTTCATGTTGTCTGTGGAATTATTTCTTTATTTCTCAAATGTCACACAGACTCTGCGTTTTCTTAAATTGTAGTGGTTCTTGTTGACATTGCCCTCTCTTACTAGCGAGGATTGGGCTGATCAGCAGTAAGTTAACCTGCTCTGAATTCATTTCTACATCTGCCAGTCTGTAGTTACTGAAAAGATTTCTCTTTTCTTTTTCCTCCTCTTTTCCCCTTGGCTAGTTCAGCGTTTTCAACCATTTTCCTTATTTTCAAAGACTTACACCTGAGGGATTAAGATCTACATTCGTTTAATATTGGGAATAAAGTGGAAGTTCCAGACTGCAAGGCTAAAACTTGAAGATGGATCTTTGTAGAGATTAATATTTTCCTGAGCAATCTGTGAGCTGAATCATGGTCTAATTAAATAGCATCAGTTTAGGGAGTTTGCATTTAAACATTAGCAGACCCTAGAACGGGTAAAGCTGAAATGAGTTTGAATCTTTTCTGTAAATGGGAAGTTAAATTATCATAGTAATTTGATTAAATAATTTTTAAATCTTTAAAGCTAAATCACTATTTTAAAAGAGCAGTTTGAAGCCTTCATCACTCCATCTGGAAGCCCCCCTCTCGCTGCTCTCTTTTCTTGCCCCGTGTCCTGTGAGAAATCCTGTTTCCCACGGCACAGCTTCCTGAACTGCTCCACGGACCACGGCTTGGCCGTGCAATGCTTGCATTAGACTGGTCAGCGTTCTTCCCAGCTGCTGAACAGATTTCCAAGACGGCAACAACGCTTTTTTAATTAAAAAAAAAATTATTTTTTAAAAAAATTAAATGCTTTACTCCTGTTGCTTTTCCACGCAGGCAATTGCTCTGTTTAAAGGGGTGACGGTACACAAGCACCCCTGCAGGAGAGGATAATATCCCTTCTTTGAAGATGTCCACACATCTTAAAGTGGAGGAGTTTGAGGGCATGGAGTGTAATAGCTGTATCAGAGGGCAGGTTTTGATTCACCTTCCGTCCTTGTGTTTTCTGGGGGTGTTCTCATCCTCTTTTCCCTCCTCACTCAGTTTCTGTGTAAGAAATACGCGGAGTGTAGATATTTGTACCGCTGCAGGCCAAATTGCTATCCAAACTGCAGAGCTAAAGATCTTGGGGAAGTTTCACCTCTGTGCAAAAAATGTATTAGTTTGGACTCCCTCCATCTATTTTCAAACTCAGACATGGTCGCGGTTACAAATACTGATTCTGGGAAGAATCAGACCAGTTTTGTACAGAATTGAGAACCAGACATTTATAGTCAGGTTCTCCGGAAAGACCTGTCTCTCGGTGCAGTATGGTGTGGAAAAAAAAAATACTCACAAGAACAGTCAGTCCTTGACTCACCAAACATTTCTTGCTGATAAAACGCTCCTCTTTGTTTCCCAGCAAATCTGGCCCTGGCACTGTGGGTCAGAGGAGAGGAGGAAAAGATGGGGAATTTCTGGGTGAACTGAGTGTGGTTTACGGATAAATTATTTGGAGTAGCACATTGTGTGTGCTGTAGCACAACGGTGAATGTCCAAAGACTTGGTAAAGAATCAGGGAGTAAAGATGGCAATTTGTTTGGAGTTTGCATTCCAATTTAAACTCGGTGGCTGGATGCTATGCTTGAGACATCAGGCAAATTCGTGTGTGTGTGTTAACCTGTCTGTATCCATTACATCTGTGTGTAGCAGACAGAATTCAGGGATTTTGTCTTATTGACACAGAATTATTTAATAGAATTGCCGTGTTAGAAAACTATCAAAAATGTATGGATTTGGGGAACAACCTCACATTAATTAGGACTAAATTTTGCTAGAGGTAATATTTCTTTGTCATCTTTTTTAAAATGTCGTAGCCTTCTTTTTCCCTAGGAGAGGTATTTCTGTGTCTTTCTGCTTTCAGTGCAGTGCACCTTAATGTGCAGTATCATATCCCTGCAGTGTATGTCTTAACTGCATGCTTCTTAGAGCATGTATTCGCTAAGACTCAGAATTATTAAACATGTAAAATTCCCATAGGACTCCATTATGTGTAATTAACAGATAAACTGTCATCAGAATCAATAAAACGTGCTAAATGATCCAAACTTGTATATAATTAAGTGTCTGTTTTAGAGCTGGAGCTGTAACTTTTATTTTTTTTTCTTTTCAATTTGCACATTTGTTTTGACAATAGAAGCTGGAACGTTTTTGTTAACCTGTTACTTACTGGTTTGTGTTTTAGTTTACATGTTTGTGTTTGAAAAGAGAGAGGTATTTACTATCTGGCCTAATTATCTGAGGAAATAGTTGCACATCAGCTTTGAGGAAATGAATCTTAGATGCATCTTAATTCTCTGAAGGTAATTCAGGTATTTGAAGCACGTGCAAAATTTGATGTTGTTATCATCAACAGGGTAAAACATGAGGCTCTGTCAAAATACTGATCCAGGGCATCAAACTGCTTAATACAGGGCTTGGAAACGGTGAGAGAAGCGGATTCCTTGTCACCCAACTCCTCAGTCATTATTTTGTCTGGGAACAGGAGCTTTATTCCAAAACCAAAAATTAAGATGCAAAGCTGTGTTGTACTAGCTAGAGTTTTCAAGGATATATCTTAATAATCCAGTTTCACCCTGAATTAGGCTTGCACAGCCTATCCCTAGGGCTTGTACCCCCTTGCAGCAGTTGTATTCTCATATGGTGTTTTATTGGCTCTGTGTCTGCCAACCATCCAAATTTTGGTAGCTGACAGGGGCTCTTTGGTGGCTTCTCTAGCCTGTGACCATTCTTCCTTACTTGCATTCACTTCACTTTGGACCACATCGTCACCTCTGACGTGAAAGTCAGAGAATTAGGGCCGCTTGTCCAAAGTCATCTGGGCCTGGTCCGGTAACTGCGTGTTCTCAGGGACATCTTCCCTTTCTGTGTCTATGCTGTTGAGGGTTTTACAGTTACTTCAGTTAGATCTTTTCTTTTCATTTCACACTTCCATTGCTTTAATCTTTCCAGGTTGTGTAGTAGTTTCGTTTAGTTCCTGCTGTGCATTGTGTCTATGCTTGTCACTCAGTACTTACACCTCCGAAACATCTCACCTGAAAAGGCACAGGGTGAGGTGTTTGCTTTGAGTGATTTAGAAAAAATGCAAACCCCCAACAATAACAAGATAAACCACCCTCTTGAGTGGGTGGGAGAGGGGATTATACCTTGTAGGAGATGTTAGCTTCACAGAAGTGTTGCCTGGCTGTCTGAATATGCCTGAGGGAGAAAAAAAATTTGCTAAACCTATCAGGAAATCAGATCAAACCCGCTTTTCCCTTGCATCAGTGCAGTGGTCCTAATCCCACGATTAGCGTCTCTGAGCAGCGGGTAACGACCATGGCTTCCAACTCTGCAGCCTTGGAGCCCGACACAGAATTTTACCGAGCTTTTCCACAGTAGGGCAGTCACTCTTGCTTCCCTGATAAAACACAGACCTCAATTCGTGCAGCCCTTTGGCGCTATCATTTCTTCAAAGCAGTAACAGTAAAAGATGGTTTATGGAGCAGTGAGAGTGACTGTTTTACTTGTTTGAGGAGGATGAGGAGAAGGATTACTTACACAAAAGTTAATTATACATTTGTAGTTCCACAGCAGCATTCCAGATATTTTCCTGAAGGTCACTATAGAAATGAGTAGGTAATTATCTTCCTGCTTTGTGAAAGAGGATGGACAGAACCAGTGAAAGCGTTGTGCAGCCGTAGCGTTATTTGACTTTTGGCACCCCGGACTGAAACCTCCTGTTGCTCCTTTGTTTTGCAGACTCAATGCACATAGAGGATGTTGAGGCAGTGCAGAAACTTCAGGACGTCTTACATGAGGCTCTGCAGGATTACGAGGCTGGGCAGCACATGGAAGACCCACGTCGTGCAGGCAAGATGTTGATGACCCTCCCGCTTCTGAGGCAAACCTCCACCAAGGCTGTGCAGCATTTCTACAACATCAAACTGGAAGGCAAAGTCCCCATGCACAAACTTTTTTTGGAAATGCTGGAGGCCAAGGTCTGACTAAAGCATCATGGGCTTCCCCATCATGCACGTTTTAAAAAAAAAAAAAAAAAAAAAAAAAAAAGGGGAAAATAAACAGGATAATAATGGCAAAGAAACTTAGTGTTTAATTAAGGAAAAAATGACTGCACTGATATTTAGCAGCAAGACTGTGAAGCAGCTTTCAACTTTTTCTTCTGTGTCTTTCTGATGCAGTTTTTCTTTTCCTTTTCTCTCTTTTCTTTTCTGTTCTTTCCTTTCCTTTTTCCTTTTCTCTTTTTTCTTTGCTGCTGAACTTTTTAAAAGAGGTCTCTAATTGAAGAGAGATGGAAGCCAGGCCTGCCAAAGGATGGAAATCCATAATATGGATGCCAGTGAACTTATTATGAACCATAATGTCCCCAATGACAAAGGAATCAAAGAGAGAACCACCGTACCTAGCAGTACAGTACAACACGATGAACTGACTGAATGCAGTATTAGATTTCATAGGAGCAGTCTCTAATTAGACGACTAAGCGACGATGCATCGGCTGCTTCTTATCATTGCATTTTCCATCTAGATCAGTTACAGCCATTTGATTCCTTAATTGTTTTTTCAAGTCTTCCAGATATTTCTTAGGTTAGCTACAATGTAACTTTTTCAGGGAATAGTTTAAGCTTTATTCATTCATGCAATACTAAAGAGAAAGAAATACTGCATTTTTGTGCTGGCTTGAACAATGATGAACAATAATGAAGGACAAATGAATCCTGAAGGAAGATTTTTTTAAATGTTTTGTTTCTTCTTACTAACGGAGATTTTTTTGTACCAGCTTTACCAGTTTTCAGCCATTTATTAATGTGGGAATTTATCTTACTAAAGCAATAGTTGAAGGGAAGGTGCATATTATCACGGATGCAATTTATGTTGTGTGCCAGTCTGGTCCAAAACATCCAGTTTCTTAACATGAGCTCCAGTTTATAACTAAATGTTCACTGACTCAAAGGATTAGATTACACCTGCAGTATATCTGAGTAGTCTAACATATAAATACTCCATGTCAAATACCAATCTGTAACGGTGTTAGGAGACAGCAACTGTACAAAGGTATAGTTGCTACGTGATTTCTAACTGCTTCAGTTGCAAATGAACGAGATACTGCCTGTTTGCAAAATTATAACCTCACATGCAGAAAAACCCTATGAACCAATAGTAGCTTAGAGGCAATAAGGCAAATGCCGACATCTGCAAAATTAAGAAATCAGAGTAGTAGATTTCTGACCAAATTGAAGAATTTAACACTTCTATACCTTATTTATTGATTTAGATTTTATTTTGTAAATGGCAATCTTTAACAAGTAGCTAAACCAGTATATGTGCTTTTCAACCAGTATTGTCACAGCATGAAAGTCAGTCAGTTTCAAGACTGTTACGAGGTGTAATCTAATGTATAAACCGATTAGATGCCCCCTGAAAACTACAGTCGCTAAATAACCAATAAACAATAACCTCCATCAAATGCTATACCAATGTACCAGTGTTAGTAGCTGCTCCCTGTACTATGTGAACATCCTTATTCTATGTACACAGATGTAATTAAAATTGTAATCCTAACAAACAAAAGAAATGTAGTTCAGCTTTTCAATGTTTCATGTTTGCTGTGCTTTTCTAAATTTTTATGTTGCATTCAAAGACTGTTGTCTTGTTCTTCTTGTGGTGTTTGGATTCTTGTGGTGTGTGCTTATAGACACAGGGTAGAATTAGAGACAATATTGGATGTACAATTCCTCAGGAGATTACAGTAGTATATTCTATTCCTTACCGGTAATAAGGTTCTTCCTAGTAATAATTAAGAGATCGAAACTCCAAACAAATACTTGTTATGAACAGATACACACTGAAATCATAATATTTTCAAAACAAGGGATAATTTCTGTAACAGTTTATTATAGAATACCAATGTATAGCTTAGAAATAAAACTTTGAATATTTCAAGATTATAGATAAGTCTAATTTTTAAACGCTGTAAATATAGCTTTTATTCAATCATCTCTCAGATGTTGTTATTAACTTGCTCTGTGTTGTTGCAAAACTTTTTTGGTGCGGACAAGTTTCCAAAACTATTGCTACGTTGTGTGCTTTAAACAAAATAACAATGGGCTGATGCTCCATCGGCCTCGTGCTAGGAAAAAAAAAACTGTGTATCTATCATTAGCTATATGGGACTATATTGTAGATTGTGTTTTCTCAGTAGAGAAGTGACTGTAGTGTGATTCTAGGTAAATCATCATTAGCAATTCATTCAGATGGTCAATAACTTGAAATTTATAGCTGTGATAGGAGTTCAGAAATTGGCACATCCCTTTTGAAAAATGTCAAAAAAAAAAATACAACTCCTGGGAAAAAGGTGCTGATTCTATAAGATTATTTATATATGTAAGAGTGCAAAAAAAAAAAAAAAAGTTTATTTTCCAGAAAGTTTGTGCAGGGTTTAAGTTGCTACTGTTCAAGTACACTATATATATATAAATATATAATATAAATATTGTTTTTGCTGTATCACATTAAAGAACTTGGGCTTCAGGGTCAAAAGCCAATCGACTAGAAGTATACAAAAACCACACAGAAAATGGAGATGTGTGAAAGGCACACGGTGCAAACTTTAGTTTTCATTTTCCATAATTTTTTGGAGCTGCAAAAGAACAAGTATCTCAAGACTGTAAAATCATTGCCTGAAACATAGCTAAAAGAACTGCACGGGCTTTATAATGTTGTTCATCTTAAACCTTGCTGGAGAAGAGTTCTTTCAAGACCACTTACTTAATGTGAAGTGTTGGGAAAATTTCAAAGGGTGTATGTTTTAGCCATAACAATTTAATTTCTATTTTTGCTTCATTTTTTAATTTTTTCTTATTTAAAGCAATATGATTGTGTAACTCCCAGAAGTTACACATTTGTTTCAATCAGATCAGATTGTTGTATTTATTCCACTATTTTGCATTTAAATGATAACATAAAAAGATATAAAAAATTAAAACTGCTATTTTTCTTATAGAAGAGAAAATGGGTGTTGGTGATTGTATTTTAATTATTTAAGCGTCTCTGTTTACCTGCCTAGGAAAACATTTTATGGCAGTCTTATCGTGCAAAGATCGCAAAAGGACAAAAAAAAATTAAACTGCTTATAATAATCCAGGAGTTGCATAATAGCCAGTAGTTAAAAAACGAAACAAAACAACAAATAAAAACAAACATGTCTATAGCTGTAGATGGGCTTCACATCTGTATAGCAATCAACTGTATATTTTTGTGATGTGTATCATACCGTGTGCTCCAACCAATGTCCATTTGTGTAAATGTATTTATTTTATATTGTATATATTGTTAAATGCAAAAAGGAGATATGATTCTGTAACTCCAATCAGTTCAGATGTGTAACTCAAATTATTATGCCTTTCAGGATGATGGTAGAGCAATATTAAACAAGCTTCCACTTTTGATTGCTTTTATTTTATTTTTTGTGTTGTGGGGGTTTTTTTGGTTTTATTTTCTTTTTTGGAGGAGGAAACAGAGCGATTAGCATTACCTTTTGTTACTTCCATTCGAAGAGGAGCCAGCGTTATCACTTCTCCCTTAAAGTACAATATGAGTGTAAATAAATGCTATATAAAGCCTTGTCAGAATGAATTCCGGTGTGGTACAAGACATTTTGCATACTCTTAAATATGCAAAATGTCTCATAGCACATTAGAATTCAGGCTGGCAGGCCTTTATATAGCACTTATTTAATCTTAAAGCATCTTCACATCAACCTGCATTACTCAAAATCATTGCCTCTCTGTCAATGTCATAAAAGAAAACTTTCCCACTATTTTAAGATCACATTAATACCATCTAGAAGTACTTACCTGCTTTCTCCATCAACAACCGAGTCTATCATTCATTTCCTACTGCAGGAGCCTCCTTGTGTGTGTTCTGGGTGAAAAGAAATACATTTAAAATCTGTGTTATTTGATCCAGCTTTGCTGAATGGAAGTAAATAGCCCTGGGAGCCCTAATCTAGATCGGTGTTAATGAAGAGCGCTGGTAAGTCCTCAGGATCCAGGGGGTTGAAGGCACAGCTGCGAACCGGCAGGCAGTGGCCTCAGCCTTGCACCTCCCAAACGCTGCAGCCCCGGCTTGGGGTCAGCCCCTCTTTCCTGTGGACCCTTCTGGAACCATCACAGAAGTGCTAATGTGTGCTTTTCTTGCTTTTTAGCCTATCTTGATAAGTATTTTGTCGTTGTCTTTGCCAACGTATTTCTCACCTTCGCTGCTGGCCGTTCTCTGGAGGTTCTGGCTGATGGCACAAAGGCTGCTGGACAGAACGGTGATGCTCAGGGACAGGAATTGTTTCAGCCAAGGTACCGGGGCAGCGCCAGGGGCTTTTTGTGCTTCGCGGTGCTTCAGTAGCAGCACACCGTGAGATGGGAGGGCACCTCTTCCCTGCTACCAGTACCTTCTGTGATTTAACTGTCCTGGGAAACCGGGGGGGTTGAGTAAAAGGAGCAGCAGAACAATAGAGAGATGAATCCTGTGTGGACTCTTGGAAGGAGGTCAGAATTGGTGCTTGGTGTTGGCATGGCTGCGTACACAGGCGTACATACATGCACACCTGTGTATGCATGCACAGAAGTGGTTTTCCGCCCCCTTTTTTACTGTTCTGGTTTTCAGTGACTGCAAAGTAGTACCTCTTCAAAGGAAAACGTAGTACTGCACCATAACTTAAAAGTGAAAAAAAGTAGTGTTACAGATTTTCCCACACAAAGAGGAGGAAAAAAAAAAATCTGAACAGTGCTACTCCTAGTCTGCGTCAGCGTGTGATTGCTACTAGTCATTGGTTAACATTTTCACGTACAATTAAAAAGTTGTAATTAATATTTCTGTACCATTGTTCAGGAGAGGATCACGAAGCATCATACAGTCATAAATCTAGCATCACAGAAAAGCAAATACAGGGAACACTGACACAAAGCCACTTCTAGGGGTGCAACTCTGCAGAAGTGTTTTGGTTTCATTCATTCCATCTTTTCCTCACGCTGCCTCTGCAGTAAAGCCAGGACAGGCACAGAAATCCATTGGAAGCGTTTCGGTAGGCAGGAATGTTTCAGTAGGTACCTGTGGGGAGGTTGGCTAGGAGCACAAACCTCTCTAAACTATGAAAATGGCTACTAAATCTTTGAAGAAAATAAAAAAAGGGCTTGGGGTGCTGGCCTTCACAGCTCGACCTATGCATCCTGCTACAGCTCTCAGCCGCTGCAGCAACAGCACTTGGCTGAAAGACGGAGCCGGCGGACAGGCAGTCTTGCTGTTGTGGATATGGCTTTGCTCAGTGACATCAGTTTCTGACTGACATGGTTTACATTGCCCTTCCCCTCCCCTACTCCCCACCCCCCCAATAAAAGAAGCCACCCAAAACCGAAAGAGCATGGTTTTGCCACCGTAGGTGCTGGTTTGACAGCCCTGTCCCCCTGCCAGCACGCCAGCCTGGCCATGGGGCATTCTGCTCTGCTGGCCAGTGCTCCCAGTATCGATGAAAAAGGAAAACGTGCCGCTTGCTGAGCTGGCTACTGAATGGCGTGGGATTTCTGATGGGCTCCGAGTTGTCTTTGGAGCTTTGCATCCACGTAGTTGTCTTAAATTGATGTCACTTGGACTTCTTGTTTGGTTGGCGGGTTTTTTTGACCTTGTGAGTTCACAGTGTGAAAAGGTCTGGCAAACACCGATGAAAAGTAGTCTGGCGTGGTCCCTGCAGCTTAGAGAAAGAAATGGCATGAAAATCATGCACCAGGCAATTCTGTTACACATGCAGTTACATGTGGTTCTTAATGCACAGTGCCAGTGCTGCTGAAATACTAACTGCTGAAATATGAAAAAAAAACCCAGACCACCCGAACTACCAAAACCAAAATGAAAGATAGATTCTGAATGATAACAGAGGTGGAAGTGTACTGTCTTTAGTAGGACAAGCCCCCATGCTGTCCATCTTTTAAGTGTCCTCCTGCAGCATCACCTGGTAATGCCCTACTGGGATTAAAAAAAAAAAAACAAAAAACAAAAACAAACAGAAACCACCTCTTCTTAAAAAAAAAAAAAAAAAAGCAGAAACCACCTCTTCTTAAAAAAAAAAAAAAAAAAAAAAAGGCAGAAAACACCTCTTCTGTTTGTTTTTAACATTACCTGTCCTGGCTCCTGCACTAAATCAGGAATGGGACAGCTTCCATCTGTTTTCTGATTTTTTTTCGACAGCCTTTGTTATTTTCCTGAACAGCATTTTTTACTTGCACCTTTCTTTACTTTGCATTTCATCTCTCTTGTGTAATGTAGGTCTCTGATTTCACATGGCACTTTGCTAATTACTATATCCTTCGTTATACATCCTGCCTGCAGTAGCTGCCTCATAAGGAGTGGGTTTTTCCTGTCTGATAAGATGCAGGTTCTGTGCATATCGGTTGTCTCTAACATGTATTTCACAAACTTCCTCCTTGTGGTTGCTATTGAAGAAAAAAAGAAAAGCAACTATAGAAAAGAATGTAGGTGCATTTATTTGCTTTTAACATTTTTATTCACAAGTGTTCCAAAGTGTTTGTGTTGCCACATCCCAGCCATGCTAATCATTAGTATTTTGTTAAGATGAAAGGCTGCTCTTCCTCAGCGTTCAGATTCCCAAGCCTAGCTCCTTATAACCTCTGTTAATATAAAAAAAGCAAGCGGCGGTAGATTGATTACACGCAGGCTTTTACTATTAAGCAGAACAGAAAAGAAAGGAATTTCAAAATATAATCCTCCATTCCCAGGTGTATTTGTCTTGTTCTCCATGAAGTTAAAGGTCTGAAATAATGTGCCCATCAGGAGCTCAATGTTGCATGTCCATGCCAGTTGGTCCAAGGGCTTGTTATGATGGTAATGACCTGCTGAAACGTGAGCTTTGATGGCAACAATACAATTGCTACCAGCTCACCCGCTGGGAGAAATATTTTATTATTGTCAAATGCCCTCCGCAGAGATTTGTTTTGCCTGTTCCTGTTTAAATTAAATTCAGAGCAGAACTGCATTATTATTTCTCTAGAGTATATTTGAGATAAACAACTAGTCTCCAAATTTAGGATTCCTGGTTAGTTTAAATTTTCTTATTAGCAGAAAAATTACAATAGGTGACAACATAGCTGCAGGAATATTATTATGGCAGCCATACAAGAGATTTACTCACTGAGACCATGGCCTAAAAGCACAAGAACTCCCTTCTACTTTACAAATGCCAGCCAAATTAATAATTAACTGGGCCATAAATTCTCCAGCCTTCAAAAATTATGTCAATGCTCTTCTGTGTCACACCAGAGGAATTTTGTCATAAGACTAAGTGGTTCTTTATAAAGAGCGTTACCTCTATGTACAAAGTGGCCCAAGAAAAGAGCCCTTGCCACTCCGTATTACAGCAGCTCGGCGAACGGGTGACAGCAGGACTTCGGAGTCATTTACTGCTGCTTTCTCAAGGCAAAACTATCTCCTTACGCCTGTGAAAGAGAGCAAATTTTGCTCCACATTAAATGGGCCAGATTATCTCTTCCACAAGCTAAAGAGACAACACTAAATCCCAGCTCATGTAATTTCCTTCAAAATTGTTCTGCTCGGGCTGGGTGTTCCCAGGAGCGCCACCAGCAGAATTATCCAGCAATTCAGCTGTACTTAAATCGGCAGATGTTGGAGATTTAAGACAGTCCTGAAGCCTTAACACAAATCCTCTACTTCTGTGCTGCCTCGTGGCCTCTCCTCACCCGTCAGCCGGTGCCACCGCTGCTGCCCGCTGCCGAGCGGCCGGTCCCAGGGACAGAGGAGCTGCCGGGCAGGGTCGCAACTGCCACGTTCAACCCGGCACCGGGAGCCGGGAGCGGGGCAGGAGACGTGCTGCAGCGTCGTGCCTCTGCCCGGCTAAAACCAGGCTCTGGCCCTGCACTGCTCGCGCGTGGGGCCTGGCTGCGTGCTTGCTCTTTGCCTTTTTCCGACTCCCGAGTGCTCATGCCAGTGCACAGCTGCTCCATCTCAGTTTGGGTGGGTTTTGTACCCTGCTTTCCTGGAAGGTGCTTTGCCCAGAGAGGCAGCTGAGCAGCGCAGGGCAGGCGGCTCAGCCAGGCATGGCGATGCCTGTAAGGTGCCGGTGCGAGGGCGGGTTATCAAGATGCTGCCATCTCTTAGTGCAGCTGCCACGCTCCTGGAGAGGGAGGAACATTCACAGGGGAGGACAGGGCTGCCAGGTACGCTTCTCCTGCAGTGACCCTCCCAGCTGCACTTCCCAGCCCCTCGCCCACACTGCCAGCCCCTCACACCAGCCACGGTCCGTCCGACAGAGCGGGGACTGCGGCCAGAGCCACGGGCTGCCGCGGTGGGGCTGCAGCCTTCGCAGGCTTCCCACAGGCAAGGTCTGCAAACCGGGGGCGTTTGCCTGGCTGGTGCTGGGGAACCCTCTGCAGTACCCCCCTAGTATGCTCTTCAGGGAAAGAGTTCGAGGTTAAATGCTGGTGAAAGGGGTTAAAAGAAAAAAATATTTTAAAATCACAAGTGCTTTACAAATCGCACTCCTAACACTCTCCAGTTCAATCTACCATGCTCTATCTAATTTCACAGCTTCATTGGGAATGTCCACAAGGTGAGGGACTGGCAGTACGAGGAAGTCAATAAGGACACAATTCTCATACCAGGCTGCGAAGGAGTCACAGAAGTGCCAGTATTACTTGCCAGAGGTTAACTCAGGGTCTAGAGGGCTCCTTGATGATACTGAATGGAAAACTCTGTAACATCCTCAGTAGTTTGCTTCTTCACTGCTACTCCAATATAAATTTTTTAAAAAATTACCTGGGTCTGAATCCCAGTGAGCACCTCTGTGATCTGAGACAGAAGTGCTTCAGTCTCCCCTAGGGCCTGCAAGCTTACGGCCCCGCAGGCTGCCGTGTACACATCGCTCTCCTTACCCACAGCTAAGCCTTCACGGAATATTTTGTCCGTCCCTACATAACAAAAACCTCTTAATGATTCAGATGTCTATAGGCTATCGAGGCCGAGCTGTACAGCTTAGTCACAGACATGGAATAACCTCCTCAAGCAGGGGCTGAATCCCACATCATGCCCTTGGTTTCCACCTCAGCTAACTCCTGGCAGTTTGTTCCCACTCCACTGTGAAACCTCAGCGTAATCATACAGCAGGTTTCCATGGTCAGGAAAGAAGTGCTAAGAAAATCCCACCCCCCACCCCCGCCAGGCTCTTCACTCCTCCTTCCCCTGCAGGATCCTCACCCTCCTCCTCCCTGGAAGACCAGTGCTGCAGTACCAATGCTGGCCCAAAATGCTGGATTTAAGGTTGTGGGGGTGAATGTGGGGGTGAACTCTCCTTCCAGAAAGTATGCTTTCCCCACCCTGCTGCCCAGCACAGCCCTGGCCCACGCCGTTGTTTTCATCAGAAAGAAATATCTACAGTGGCAGCGTAAAGTTTGTTGGGGCTGGCCCTGGGGATGCCACGGAATAGAGCTGACCCATGACTGCAGGAGTCGTGTGCGTGGTGCTCAGTGGACACTACAGATGCTCTAAGCTGAGGCATGAGACCAGGCGTTACAATCTAGAGCAGCCTCTAGCAATGCAGAAAGCAGCCCTGCTTGTTCATAAAGACAAAGGCAGGGGCCTGACACAACCTGCTTCTCGTATTATGCAAAAATCTAAAGGCTGCATTACCAAATTCCCCCTCCCTGGGAAGGAAAAGGAAGAGAAAAAG
This sequence comes from Falco punctatus, assembly GCF_963210335.1. NCBI lineage: Eukaryota > Metazoa > Chordata > Aves > Falconiformes > Falconidae > Falco > Falco punctatus. Next base: position 24,859,806 of record NC_137592.1, on the reverse strand, counting down.
AACACCGCATTATGGTCTCACTAGACGTGTTTTCATCCTTTCTGTCTGGCTGTCGCTGCCGTCTTCATGTGACTTCTGTGCCATCAGCTTTCTCTGCAAGGGCTCTTTCCCATAAAGGGTGGCACTCTCCCGTCTCCCCATGCTGTGCTGCTGCGGTTTAAAGACACCCCTGGGCTTTCCCCATTCCCAGGTGACTGACGCGGCGCCCAGACAACTGAGATCAGCCATATTCTGGAGCATCCTGGGTTGGTTCATTTTCTCCCCTCAAGGTACCCTAAGAGCTGTGGCAAGACCCTTGTGCAACAGTGCGTGGCCCTGCGGGGTGTAAACCTGCAGGGTGCCACACGGGCAGCTCACGGCAGCGCCCGCGACCTGCCTGGGAGTGTTTCCTAATGAGTAGCAGTGGGGCAAAGGAATACAAATTCATAACAAGTTTCTGTCTTGCTTATGTGAACCTGGACAGCTGTTTACTAGCTCTTCTCCATCGCTACGGTGGAAATAAGCTCCCACATCCCACTAATACCATGGGAGATAATGTAACAGTCCATGTATGTAGGCAAGGACTGATACTGTCTACGTATTCCACTCCTTACAGATGGATAAAACAAAGTGTTGCAGCATGGAATAGGTTGCTTCTTGAGGCCAATTCTGCATGTTGTAAGGCAGCAACAAAGGATGGAGATAACTACAGCACCATGCTGGTTTTGCTTTGCATCTCAGATTGGAGTAAAAGGAACAAGTCCTTCAATTTCTTTCCATGACTCTTTGTCCTCTCCCATTTATATCTTACTCTCTGACTACAGCAACAAAAAAATTTTGTCTTTGATATATTTGAGATTGTGGTACGTTGATGGATTTCAGGCAAATTGTTAAGATGGGCCTTGATAATGCTGTAAGATGTAAACGTGACTATACTTGCAATATATGAGGTTTTACGCAGTTCCTACATTGATTCTCTTGCTCCTTTGTCACCTCGACACGGTGACCCACTCGCAAGGTGACCATGACAAAAGTGCACAATGGAGAGGGGGATCCCTTCCCCCTCCTTCTCTTGCTACTTTACATTGACCAAATGTCTTTCTAAATGACTTGCTGAGCCAGGCTATTCTTATATGTTACATATAAATGGACCCTGTCTTACAACCAGAAGATTTGGGGGAAAAAAAATTTCAGCTTCCACTGTGAAAAGATTAAGGCCGGTCGCTTTACACTACAAAACCTTTCACAAGAGCAGCACAACAAAAGGATCCACAAGCCTATCCGCAACATGGTTTATAGCTCCAAGAAAAACAAGAGTGTCTATGATGGCCTTTTAGGACCGTACCACTTCTTTATAGACTTACAACAGAATCAGCTGGGCAGAGGAAGGGGATATTAAACAAGAAGAAAAGCTAACTTGTCTCCCTACTTCCATTTATTTTCTGTTTGGTTTTTTTTGTTTGTTGGGGTTTTTTTTGTTTGGGTTTTGTTTGTTTGTTTGTTTGTTTGGGTTTGGGTTTTTTGTTTTTTTGGTTTTTTTTGTTTTTTTTTTTTTTTTTTATGGGGAGAACATCTGCAGCATGTTTGATTCATAGAAAATGTATCACATTTGGGATCATACTGGGTCACACTGTGCAGTGAATGGTAACCAAATCCCTGCAAGGTGGGACTCTGAGGCTTTACTCCTCTGTTTACTCCATCAGTGTCTATAGGCGGCTGACAGAAGCTGTGTGGCTCAGTAACTGAGAAGTACAACACGCTCCTTGGACTGAAGCAGTTTAGAAGTGCCATTCATAAAGTCAAATGATCTTAACAGATGTTCCAGCTTAAAGAGAAATTATTTGCATTTGGCACTGTGGTCCAGCCAAATTGCACTTCTTTCAGTAGACTTCATTTTGGCAAAGCAATGAGTATCAGGAAGGCTGTACCAAACGCATAAACCAATCTATTTAAAATTTATAGACCATGCCAACAGCAAGGGGCGTCTGGAGCAGAGGTTGGTTAATATAAATAGATTAACAGTGGCCAGGAGTGGTAGCAAACAGCAATCATCCAGCATGCCCATGGATTTGGAAGAATCCAAAGATGAAAGGGTCACATCCAGGTTAGAAGAAGGAAGCAAAATCTGCAGAAAGGAAAAGAGACCTATATATGAAAGAAAATGCAGCTAGGGAAGGGAGAGCGAGCCGAACAGGGACAGAAAGAGAGAAAGGACATATGTAGAAATGGAGTATGTATCACAGAAGAGGATAAAAACTCTGGCTTGCTTTTTTATTATGTCCATTTCATAACAGCCTACCCCGCTTGGAGTCAATACAGTCATATTCATATTCATATTATTATTATTAAAGTCAGTGCAGAGCATGAATTTGGCCCATAAGGCTGATGAGGTGGCAGGCAGGTACTGGGATAAAGAGTCATCTTAACAGAAAAATCCTAACATTGCTCTTTGAATTTGTGATAGCTTGATAGATCTATCCTATATTTTGCTTAAGCAGCAGAACAGTTCAGGGAGTGTGGAGAGCTGTGGTGTCCTGGTCCCGTCTGCCGCCTTGACAACACCCTGACCAAAGCCTGCTCTGAGCTGGGCTCCCCTCTGCAGCTGATGGGGCTCTTTGGTCTTGGCTCACACCTGCATCCAGCACGAGGCTTCCGGGTGCTCTGGCCTAATTTGCTCTCAGCTGGCATGAGTTTAGTTGATGACCTGGGACAATTAAGTCTGAGGAACACGTGGTCCTAATACCTCTGTATTTAAGGCAGAATGAGACGAGCTGCTCTTTTTGCTAGACTGATTCAGGTGTGGTTTAGAGCTTGGCTACAAGACCTAGCCTGGGATGAAATGGCTTCCTCTACGTCCTGCCTTGCCAGGCAGTATCAAAGAGGAATGGTGGCATCAGTAGGAGCTACTTCAAATACATCAGGTTGGTGGTTTGTTTTGACTATGATTAAAAGCCTGGGCATACTGAAGCCTGTGTGGATTATCGCTGTTTGGCCTGAGTGGGTGGCGAAGCACTTTATCAGCACGTACGGTGAAAGTGCTTCTGACCTGAAGGCCTTAGAAGCTAAAGTATTGTGTGGAAGGTAAAATGTAATTAAGAAGAAAATGGTGGGTGGGCACAACTAACAGTGAGAGGATCCTGATCAGGTCACTATGTACCCAGTGCTTGATCAAGTGTGAGTGCTTTCCTATAAGCTGAGAGCAATAAAGTGCCATCCTGGTCAGCATGTAAACTGGTCTGTGCACTTTGGCAGCTGAAGTTGAGCTATATGAAAGCAAGCTGAACATCTCATGTCCTACCTCCTGTATGAGCAGCTATTTTTGGAAGCTAATTACCCCTGTTTAGGGAGTAAGATTAATATATATTTGTGGGACACAGGTTTAGAAAGCAGAAGGCCTCAGCTTGCTGGAAATCAATTTTAATATCCCTATGGCTCTGGTAGCATAAGTGTCAATATACCATATACATGTCCTACAGAGGCTTCTCTTTTACAATTAAACCATTTGATTTACTGCAGGCATGACACTTGAACTGAAAGAGCTAGGGAGGAGTTTTATTTTCAGTGGAAAGGGAAGAACCAATGATAACGCTCATAAACTACTCCTAAGCGTAACTGCTTATTTCTCTGAAGCTATCGTATGAATTCTTATCAAATTGTAAGTATATATTTGTGTCTGAAAGACTGTCATTTGGAAGGGAGAGTATTTTCACTAGGTTGGACTTTTGTCTGTATTTTACACTCGCAGTGTTACTGCCATGTGGAGCTTGCTGATGTCTCTTCCGAACCTTTGGAACAACAGCCCTCAAACTAAAGTGATAAACCTTTGTGCTGAGGTGAGGCATGTATCTTGATGTGGACACAGAGACCTTAAAAATAAGATAAAAATTAAAAAAAAAATTTTGCAAAAAGCTCCCTGCTACTGTCAAGCATATGAAAAGAATAAAATTGCTATGCTTTACCCAGTGGACCAAAATTTGTCTTGTATTGTAGTATGCCCTGCACACAAATCAGTACTAACACCTCCTCTCTGTCCTTACTCAGAGTTTAAGACAAATTCCCATACCAAGAACAACCGAAGTGTAGAGGAGTGAAGGCAGTGGGTTGATGAGCATTGATAACATGCAGCTGTGGCCTTGCCTCGAAGGCAGTGGGTTGATTGACATGGACGATGTGCAGGTGTAGCTCGTTCCCACCAAATAGTTAAATAGCCCTGAGGATTGTGGGAGGGGGCTGGATGGAGGAGGAGCAGGGTGGTTTGGTCTCTGGAGGAAGGAGATACAGCATAGACAGGAGAATCTGGCCGATGGTAAAGCCTTGTTGCAGCCTGATAGCTTTCTTGTGCTGCACCACCAAAGTACTTCATGTTATGGGAAGGAAGGGCGCAAGACTTGCAGGTCCCTCCAAGGAGCCCAAGTCGCTCACTGAGGAGCAGCACCCATGTGAGTGGGGGCATCGTGGCCTCTAAGCAGCCCCAAGCAGAAGAGCAGGGGTGTCGAGGGGGGATGTTCCTGGTTCTGTGAGTCCTTCGCACCCTTTTTGTGGAGGGGGGTTCTGGCTGTGGGAGGGTGAGCTGCTGGACAGAATAATTAATCACATTTAATAGCTTAAGTTGGGTAGAACTGGTGTTGCTAGAGCCTGAATTGTGATTATTTTGTGGAGGGCAGAAGAGGGGAGGCAGCGCAGTGAAGGGGGGAAGAGGAGAAGGCTCCGTGTGTCTCCCAGGAGCTGAGGACGGCCAGGTCGTGGAGGGGCTGTGTGTTTATGGATGGGTGGAGGGGGCGCAGCGAACACAGAATCATTTCACCTGAAAACTATCGAATAGGGACGGTGGTGAGAATAAAGGCACTGAGGTCAGGTGCTCCCACAGCTGTTTGTAGCTGCTGGGGTGGTGGTGGCGAGGGGGAGGGAAGCCCCATGCAGGCAGGAATCCTGCTGCTGTTGGGGGTCAGGTTTTGGGGACAACGCCTCACTCTAGGTCTTCCAGGCATAGTGTTCGGTGTCCTTTCCCTCAGCCTCCAGCTTTCTCTGGAGACTGCAACATGGGTATTCTTTTTCTCTAAAAAGTTCTTCTTAACAGATCTGTACTAGCTCCTGCTCAGAATACAGGATTTTCTTAACAAGCGCATATGCTATTTTAAAACTGGCTAAATGAGGAAAAATCTTGTGTAAAACATCTTCCATTTGGCTTTTTTTTAATAAATACATTAAACTGAAGTAATTTTGAAACAGTCTTAGCAAACAAACCAAACTAGGTAGAACTAATCTGTACAGATTAATTTTGTTCTCTCGCCCCTGTCTATGGGGCAGCAATCTTGCCATGCTTATTGATTATCAGACAAGACTACTAATCCCCTTAAGGTCATTAAGTGTACTTAATTAAAGAGCAGTTAGCAAGCTTCTCTTTACCAAGTTAATAGTGGCTGTTAAAAGTGATTTGTACATTACCAATATGGAAGCCATTAATCTAAAAGTCAATTTGTCATTTATATTTTCCCAAACAAATACATTCAGTAGGCTGCAAAGGTGGCTAGAAAGCATTCAGCATCTGTTCTTGCAGGCTGTGTAAGGAAGAAACTCTGCTTCCTTAAACCCTAAGGCTTAGGCTGTAGCAATTTCCATTTATGCTCTTCTACAACCCACTGGCCTGTTCCATCCTGAACTGGCAGGAGGAGGAAGACAGGGTAAAAAATTTTGGGGATGTTCAGTTCTGACAAGTTTCATGAAAGGTAACAGCAAGATGGAGAAGCTCAAACTAAAGTCTTATCTGACAGAAAGCTTGAAGCTCAGTGTTACTTTGGCTGTTTGACTGGCATGAGAAGTTTTAGAGAAGCTTCTTATTAAAGTCAAGGAAAGATGCTGAAGGTATGGTCAGGGTGACTTGGAAGATATGAAAGGGAAAACCAGGGATACTGATGATGATGAGAAAGGAAGGTAGGGGATGCAATTCTATAGACATCTGGATTTCATTGTCCTGTGAATATCAGGACTAATTTTTTCATTACAGTATGCAAACACAAATACATGTAAGTTTTAATATGATTTAAATATAAAATAATGAAATATATAATGTTTTCTGGTTCCTATTGCATACGTAATTTGAGGCATGTATGTATGTTGAATTGTCAATATAGTTGTTTCACTAGGAGAAACCTGTTGCTACAATTAAAATGAAAATTCTTTAGCAAAATACCACGTGTCTGTCATGTACTCTGTTCTACAGCCTTAAATATGTAATTTAAGACCAAAAATCAAATGGATTGAGAAAAAGGCAGACCTCAGCTGAGCTCTTTTTGTGGTGCAGGGCAGGATGAGTGCTGCGCTGGGGCTGGGTGTGTAGGGGTTATGGTCCTTGGCAACAGATTAGCTGCTGCTGAGCATACCCAGCCCAGCTCTGCCAGCAGGTACCTCTCAGCAGTGCTTAATGGTGCTCTTTTAAAGAATCGCCAGCCCTTGAGGAAAGCTGTTGCTTTCCCTGTTTGATCCGAGTAGGTAGCTTTGAAAGAGTGGAAATTTAAGTTCAGGGGACTAGAGAAAATTGCAAGGTAGAGGACTCACCTGTAGAGTATTTTAGACTTGAAAAACTTGCAAGGATAAAATGTCGGTCACAAAAGTATTGGTTTAACCCATTTAAGGCACATTTATTTGCCTTCAATACTTTATTTTTCTGCTGTATCTGAGATATATATGTATATAAATCTTTTACAAAGATAGACCCCATGTTGTAACTTTCTTTTCCCATTAAAAAATGGATTCTACACTTGCCGATAGGATAAAATTCTCATTTTGATCTCTAGATGCAAATATATCCATAAGCCAGGATAAAACTATCTGTCCTGATCATACAGCCAGTGTCATTTTGGGATAACACCTGCATTTGAGAACTTCTTTATACTATATTATTTTTGCTTTACTAATCAAGCCTGTTTAGAAAGTTAGCAGGCACCTTGACTTACGGTGAAGGTCTGTCTTTGGCAGAAGTACAGATTTAAATCTTTTGCCTGCTCTGGTATGTCAGCAGAACTTTGTGTGATGATGCTGGAAACAAGGCTAGAGAACTGATCTTGCTTTTGAAAAAAATCAACAAACAAAACAACAAAAAAAAAACCCAAACCTGCAACCAAATAAAACAAAAAGAAACCCAAATGTGGCAAAAAAAATCTGCTTTAAGTGAATCTGTTCTCCAATTAAGGCCAAGGTTTGGCTGCAGAAAAAGCTAAGAAAATGTAGGGTGAAAACAAACTCGGAGAGGGGAGAAAACCAGTGGAAGGGAGGAACTCTGATTTCTTTCATGCAAGAAATGTTCAGGCAAAGTGGAACAAATTGTGTGAAGTAGTGTGGTGTCCACCTGGGAACAGAAACTGTCAATACAAGCTTAAAAGCACAACTTGGATTTTTTTTTTTTTAAATTATTCAGGTTAAGCACTATAGAAAACTCTGCAATATCTATAATTTGTGTGTAACAAAAGGAAGAAAATACTTCTTAGTTATGAGGCTTTTTCAGGTTAACTCTACATGACTAAGGGTCAAGCCAGCATCATTCCTGAAAAATCCTTTGGCTCTCACTAGGGTGCCAAGGAGAGTTTTTCCACAGCAACAGACAGGGGCTGCAACAGGCTCAGAGCTCAGCTGGGGCACCTGTGCAGTCATCTTAATTTTGAAAATGTATATACTGTTAAATGACCGAGCTCCCTCCCCCAAATACATTTAATTTGGAAATTGTCAAGCAGCTTATCTGCTAACCATCCTTTAATATTCTATTTATTTATTTAATATTGTTGCTTGGGCTGCTCACATAATCAGATAAAGGTCATTAAGCCAAATTTATGATTAAATAGGATAAAACTATTTATTCTTTTTACTCAGCCTATTAATGTTATAGCTTATGCTGACTAGATGTTAGTATTTCAAATGAAGTTACTACATTTTTCAAATATCATAATTGTATGAAAAAGCTATATTATCACATTGTGAGGATTACTTTCCACTACCTTATCTGCCATAATGTCTGCACATATTGGCCTTCAGATTTCCTGGTGTTGCTAACTGCAGATATTTCTCTGAGTCTCCATCTGGTATCTGCATTAACCTCCACGTAGTTTTATTCTATTATTTTATTCCTCAAGTCATTGTTAAGGATTTCAGGGACCGTTTCATACATTAGTCAGGCTTTGTATTTTCAGGTTGCTTGCAAACCAAAGTATTAAGTGTTTTCTTCTCTAATTGCAGCCAAACTATTTGCCCTATGAGAATGTCACAGTGTAAAGCAACTGCCTCATGATCCTGGCTGCATTAAGGGAAGGATATTCTTTCAAAGCTATATTAACCAAAATGTAATTGACTTAACATGTTTGTCAAAGCTATAGGCTCTTGCAAGCTTTTTGTTTTGGGAAAAACAGACCTTAAGCTGTGTATTTTCTATGCCGAGATGGAAGAGACCACCCCAAGGCACAATGCATCTTGCATCTCCTTTTGTTTTAAAAGCTCTGTGGTATTTGAGGGCTTTCAAAAGCAAAGTTGCTGTAGTTTGAGCTGTTACTCTTTTGCTAACCTTTTTTCCCCTCCTTTTAATTGTCTATGACTTTGTCTTCAGAGAGGTTTAATTAGAAGCTCATAATGCCCACGGCCAACTTAATGGGGTTTGTGTAAATGCAGACTGCAAAAGGAAAGCTGAGTTCCTCAGAACTCCTGTTGCTGCAGATAGCTAGCCAGTTAACTCCAATTTCTAAGATCACTGACAGAGTGTCTGAACCCATCCATGTGTGGTAGACTCCTAGAAGAGAAGTGATGACAGGACCAGCCTACCTGCAAATGACATCCTCCTAGTAAGGATGCTGAGACTGAGTCTCCTTATGACATAGTTGTGACCACACAGCAGTAGAGTAGGTCTGGCTCTAGCAGCAAATTAAAAAAGTGCCAGAAAAAAAAAGTATTACCCAGAAAAATATGTTGTGGTAGTCTATTTGAAAGGCTCCCAAGTAGTTACAAAGCAGAAGCGTAAACTGGATTTAAAAGTAATTTATTCACCCCTTTATATGCTAAAAAAATCTAACTTAATTTACAATTCTTCATAAGAATTGATGTTTTAGTTTGCATTCAGATTGTCTGCTTCCTTGATTTCCACCCACCCCTGCTCCAAACTGGACAGTTTTCTTCTCATTGCTGACTTCTGTCTTCACCCTCATCCTTCCAGGTTTTTCTCAGTTTCCTCTTCTCTCAACAGCTGGCCTCAATTTCATCATCCAAAACTTCATTTCTCTAGGCAATCAGGCAAATGAATTGTCTTCATCCATGTTTAAAACAAATTCATTCTAAATTAGTCTGTGCCCCTTCAGCGTTAATTTTCCATGACTATTATAGTCATTGAGCTTTATAGCATGAACACAAGCAAATATTAAGTTTGAAGGCTTAAATGTTTTTCAGTGAATTTTAAATTGTGGGCTACATCTTCAGCTGTGATTTGAGTCAGTAGGAGTCTTCAAAGCCTAGGGATATGGTTTACATGATGGGGCGAGGACAGCAGCAATATGTTGTCTTCGTGCTAGTTGAAGAGCTAAGCTGTAACTAGTCAAAATAAGCTGTTTCAAATTATGACTATTAACAACTTTTAAAACAAATAAGTTACTCAACTACGGAACCAAAAATGCTGAATGTAGCCAAGTACCACTTCAGCATAGTCCAAAGTCCACATAAATGAGCTGCTTGCTATTTTGATCTGGGAGAGCTGGCTGAAAGCTATTGAATATTTATTACAGTAGTAAACATTTCAATATGAAATGGACTGAAGAATTTTGCAGTTGATTCAGAGAACCTGGAAGTCTCATACAGCCATAAGTTTTTAGAACATTTCTTGTATCTAAGATAGGTAGATATACCTCTGACATATGAGTATTCCTACGAGGAAATCAAGATAGAAACCTTGGAGAGTCAGACAGGACCAGAAGCAGTGGCTTGGCTCCTATTTTCCAAAGGAACCTAATATGAGTGGGCTAAACTACCCCTCAGAAAAGCCTCTCCGCACTCAGTGCAAAAGGCCTATCAACCTATTCACCATGTATTTAAAACTCTTACAACCTTAACCCACTTGCAATCACTTAGTTGAGGCTTATTCCACAGTTCTTAACATTCTGCCCTCATGAATTAGGGTACTGGTAAATATTATCAAGTTGCATGATACCTGGAGCAAGGCTCGGGTGGAAAAGGAATATACATGGGTATTACTTCAGTCTTATGTATATATTTTTGGGATTTAATACTAGTGATGGAAATACTTCATTCCTTGTCTGCTGGTTCAACTTGATCTAGTTTGATTTGGTGACAACGATGTTACTGTGTGGTGCTTGTACAAGGGTAAATTTGACTCAGTCAAGATGTGTCAAGAGGGAGACAATGTAAGTATCCAAATAAAGTAATTTCCACTGAGCTGATCTACTCATCACAGAATTTGTTCCCCTTGTTGGCTCTCTAAAGAGAAGTAAAAGGCTGAGAAAACATGGACTTAATGACTTCTATTGAAATCAGTCCATCACATACAGGCTAAAGTATGTCGGGAACCTGTCCATGAATATTTTATTTCTATATTCATCTGCAAGACAGTTAAAGAAGCCCACAATAGTTCCACTGGGGTGGGGGGTGGGCGTGGGAAGTTTCTATAATAAAAAGCTAGTTTTCAGCCTGGCGGATTCAACAGGAAGGTTTTCAGCACCTTTGAAGTTCCCTATCACTGCTGTCCAGCCGTCATTGTGGACTAACACATCAAACAGGTTCCAGATGCTTTCAGTGATGCTCAGTGTTTTATTTAAAATTGTAAAAATGTGTCCTACTTTTCAGACTAGTAGTGTTTCACATAAGCTTTTTATAGCCAGAGCGTATCTGGCTTCATGGCATCATGTGAAACAAACACCCTCAAGTCCTTGCTCCTGAAGCTGTTTCAGCTCTCTTGATGTCTTGCTGTTGGTGGTTTAGTTCAGGCTTTCCTAACGTATCAGTGGACACCCTCAGGAGCTGTACGTGGCAGGGAGAAGTATCCCAGTTCTTGATTATCAGCGACTGACATATTGGTCATGAATGCTGAAGACTAGCAGGCACTTTCTACACAAAAACCTTTATAGAAAATGCTCAAAATAAAAAGACTGGGAGTTGGGATCCGGAGCAGGGGAAGAAAGATGCTGTCTTGTCAGCTCCCTTATTATTCTGTTTGCCTACCAGGAGATTTCAACTCCTCTGAGTAGGAAGAAGTGCTGGCAAAGGGAAGAGGCCAAGCCTGATACTGGAAGAGGATGTGTATGACAATGCATGGGTTATGGGGAGCAAAGACCTCACCCCACTTCAGTTTTGGGTACCCTTTCCTTACGCAGATATCCAGGGAAGATTATGAATCAGCTTTGTAGAAGCAGGCTTTGCTTCAGCATTACAAAGCAGGAATACATTTCAAATTGCAGATTTCTGTTTTCTCCCCCTTCTTGTTAATTTCTGGACTTATTCATGTTTGATTTTCTTTGTGGAAGTAAAGCCTTGGAAGACTGTTCTTTTGGGTTTTGTTTTCTTCAATTGTCCTGCAAATGTGTATGATCTTTACATAGGGTAAAATATCACAAAAATATTTTAGAAGCAAGGAATATGAGAACAATTCCTAAAATCCTATTTGAAATATTCTAAGCAGAACAATGTCTCCTATAAATCAGCATATGGTAGCTGGAGAGAGTCCTACATTTTGACCAGGAAAAAAGCTGAAACTCTTGTCAGCAGTTGACTGCAGTCTTTGTTGTCTGGCCAGTTCTGCTGTCAGGGGCTGAGTCACACTAATTTGAGAATCTGTCAAAAGAGAAAGAATACATCTCCCAGACAGTGCACATAATTTTTTACTTTGACACTGAACATTTCATTTCAGCAGCTGAAATGAGAAAACAAAACAGAAATAAGACTTCAGCTGGGTGCTAACCGGAGCTTTCTTGTTTTCAGTCGCACTGGAGGTCCTGAGTCAATACCCTGGGCTACCTCCAAACACCTTGAGGTCTTGACTCAACTTCAGGGCTTCCCAGATTTCCCTTCTGTTGTACAACTGCTTTAAGTTCAGCCATATCTTCCTGGATCATGACTTCCACGTTGAAATCTCTTTAGAGCTGCTACAGATATTCATACCAATTTTATGTCCCTCAGCTCTTCTGAGTAAGTTTTCTTGCGGATTTTAGTCAAGTTTTTCATATATAAGGCTGAAAGATGGGACACACTTCTGTAATACTGAATTGTGAAGGACCAAACTTTCAGTGTTAAATACTAATTTTTTTCAATATACAGGCAAACAGTGCCTTCTTGTGTAAAATAAACGAAGAAGGATGAATCCTAACTATGAACTTTCTTTTAATATGCTAAATTAGAATGGATTGACAGGGAATGGATTGACAGGATATCTTCTTCAACCTGTCCAGAAGGTTACGGACACATTTCATGATGGCGAAATGTGACTTCAAAATGTACTTGCCATAACTACAAATGGGGTGGCCTTAGTCTGTCCCATAGAGAGGAATCTAATGCTCTGCTCTTGACGATAGTGAGGTTCCAGTTTTGCTGGGCCTCAGAGAAACTGTAGTAGCTACAAGTACTTTCTCAAATATGACTAAACATCAATTTTTTTGTAGCCCCAAAACATTCTTGTCATTTTCATTCACTAAGAAACAGGAAAAAATAACTTCAGGTTGCTTTATACTTTGATTTTAGGTAAAACCAAGCTTGAAACTATGCAGAACTGAACAGGTTCACAAGGATTAAAGTCAGGAACAAATTCTGATGGCCTTAAATGCTTTAAAAGTTTCTATCTGAAGTAGACAGGGGTTTTGGCTGCAAGAGTGATCATGGAAACATATGTCTGTTTTGAAATCGGTTATGTTTCTCCTTTTTATTTAAAGATGAAAAAATTCACAGCAGAATAGGAATGGTGCAAAATAGGTGGTCCACACTGCCCACAAATCGTGAACTGTTAAAGGTAAAAAAACCAGCAACCAGTCATCTCTTCATCTGAACCCTGATGTCGTTACTAGCTCTCCTGAAAAGTTAATAAACCTCAAGAGAAGACGAAAGCTCAGCCCATCACAGGATGGCTGGCAGATCAGAGCTATAGCTGGAATGGATCTTTGTGAACAAGCTTATAAGCTGAAATGTATCCAGAAAAGTTTACAGAACATCATATTCTGGTCTTTGAAGACTCTGTTACTTTTGATTAACTGAAACCAGGAGGGAATATCACAAATCATGTGTCATTCAAAACAGATTTATTTCTAGGGTGGACTACTGGAGGTGGTAGGTTTTGCTTTTCTAAATACAATACTTAATGTATGAAACTTTCGAACACTTGTTCATTTTTCCAGCTGTAGGTACACTAGATTGCTATGGAGATAACTGCATAAATTTCAGAATTAAAAATAATTTTAAAACTGGAAATCATTTCAATCATTGAAAACTTTTGGAGTAGACAATAGAAGTGTCAAAAGGCTGGATGTGCAGTGAAATGCTTAGAATACAAACCATGAAGTATACATTGGACATATTTATATGACTGAGTTAATTCTTAGTAAGTTTTAAAAAAGTTTAAAGTTAATGTTTCTAGTTTTTTTGGTAGACAACTACTTCTTGAATGATTTGTAAAGACTAATTGAAAAATCATTGCATTCCTCCGGAAATTAGTTTCAACAAAAGCAGTGTGTAGTCAAAGGGCTTCTGGAATCTTATTTTAGTGACTAGGAAGTAAATTTTAAATATTTTAAATAAACTTAAATTTAAAAATTTAAAAATTTAAAATTTAAATTTAAATTTAAAAAATTTTAAATTTTAAATAAACCTTTTAAATATGCAAATAAGATGATTCATTAACAGTCATTTTAGCCCTGAAAACTGGGCTCTAATATAAGACCACTTACTTGCTCATCTATACTCAGTTATCCTCATGTTATGCTGATCTGTTGGATATTTGGTAAAAATTTATATAATGAATGAACATCAAGTGTGTGAACAACGATGATAATTACTTCTCTCTGTCCCGAATATCTGAGTGCTGAAAGGCACAGACAGAGATGTTTGTATGAATTTTTTTTTTTTTTTAGTCAAGGTGTCCTTGAATGAGAGGATTTAAACCTCGACACTGTTGCCTGGGCCCAAGCCAAGTCGTGTGTCCTCATTGGTCTTGAGGCTTTTCCCGTGAATGCAGCTGTCGCTCTCCTTTGCCGCGTATCCGAATGGGCTGGGATTTCTCTGTCCAGTCCCTGGCTAAGACTGTGGATGTATAGCTGAGGCTATAGGAACCCCTAGCTGTTTAGCACCTCTCGCTTGAGGGTGATGGTTTTTCATTGCTCTGAGTCCAACTCTACAAGAAAAATCTCTTAATTATAAGAATTATAAAATATGTATTAAGCAAATAAGCTTGATTAAAAATATACACATATATTTATTATAAACTATATGCAAAGTGCAAGGGGATCGTTGGCTGCTATTTAAACCTTGTCTATATGCATAGGCTGCATTGTTTGGGCAATATCCATAAAGCTAAAGCGGTGCATTCCCTGGTCTTTAACTATATCAGTATAAGCATATTGATGTACATACAGTTTATTTCTCTTCCCTTAGGGAAACTGGGATATTAGGATTTACCTTTCCTCAGAGATTTTTAAAGGAGTCAGTTGAACTGTGGCTGTACTAAATTGCATTTTTTGCGTACTCCTGATGAAAATTGCCCCAACATTTGTGCATATTCATTAGGATGGTCATGAAAATGTAATGATAATGGTGGAACGTAGTTCTGCCTCTCACAAAGCAAATGGAAGATATTTTCCAATGGTTTTGTCTATTTAGTGATGTCCTGATTCTCTTATGCACCCTGTCCCTCTTCTCTGTTTTCTGATGTACCTGTGAAGACCCTGGGCATCGTGTGCTGTGCCTTATCAAGGAGGTATGTGTAATTAGAGGTGGGCTGAGTCCAGCCAAGGAGAATATATTGTGAGTGAGTTTTGCCTCCTTTTCCGTCAGTGGTATAACTAATGTAGATATCCCTTTTTGACTTAGCTAATATTTTTTGAGTTCTCTGGGGCCTGATCCCTTCTAAAGCTCCTGGGAAGGAGAAAGACACCAGGAGGCATAATGTCCTAGAAAGTCGTGCCTCAGTCTACATCACTGGTTCAAAAACTGCCACTATTTCTGGCCTTGGAAGGAGACTTTAAGGATCAAATAAACACACAACCTGGGATATGTTTCCTCAAAGCAGACTGAGACCATTTAAAAGTTTGCTGCGTTTAGAACAGGTGATCCTGCTCGTGCTAATACAACAGCCTTGCACCCAGTTTTGGCACTCGCTTGGCTCCTTGGTGAGTGGATTCAATCTGCTAAATCCTCCGGGCAGAGTGGGACTGCCTGCCTGGGCAGCAGTCACCTGTTAGATTGGTTCTACTACATCCTCTAGCAGCACCCTTTCCCTCTGATTGCCTGACGTACCTCCTATGCTGTGTCCCTGTTTCCCACTGGGCTTGCTTACCGTGTTTTCTAGATTTGCATTTATTAAACTAGAATGCAGTTAAATCAACCTTTCCTCAAACAGCTACTCCACTGGGAGTTATGTGGAGAAAAACAAAAAGATTGTTTCCTCAGCAGCCACTTCTCTTACTGTGGGAGGCTCCTCTGCCTCCCTGTGCTGCTGCCCAGCACTTTGAAGGGCTTCCTAGTTTTTCCCCTTCACCAGTAAAGATGCAAATCCATGATTCCTTGCTGTGACTGTTAGACTGTATTTGCATGTTATTGATACTATTTCTATTTTAGTTGATCATATAGAAAAGATTTATAAAGATGCAGGGTCCTACTGTCAATTTTCCTTTGCCATGGGGTATTAATTCTTGACTGCCCTCTAGCATTCTACAGGACCAGTTTGTTGGAGCATTCAGGCGTCACATACTTCCAGTTTTTGCCTTTTAAGAGTACATCTTTTTGTTAGTAGCTGAAACTAAATTTACTGCTATGTTAAGCACTTTCTTGAACTTTAAGAAAAAAGGGTTGGTTTTGACATTTGACAGTTAAACTCAGGAATTCTACTGCACTTGATAATTCTTTTGTATTTTGTTCCTTCCTGCACATCTCATAATGCTTTGCTAAAGTGAGTATCAACCTTCTCCACTTGTAGATAAGGAAACTAAGAAACAGACGTGCACAGTCACTCATTTCTGGGCTCTAATGAGAATTTGGGTTTTCTTAGTGTTTCCTCTTCAGATAGCCTCTCTTAATCTAGCATCTGAATTTTATTACAAGAAGTGTGTCCATTTATTTTATTTAAATTTGCCTATACTTATCCTACAATTCTAGAACAGTACAAAATCCTACAGTGCATGCTAATGCTCCTCAGAATTTACAGTATAGAATAAGATGCATAAAATGACTGTATGCAAAAATGTGTATGCAGTAACTGGGAATAATGAGCATCTGAAAGTTAGGATGATGAATAATGTTAATGTGTTTCACTTACAGGTGGAAGTATATTGAGCTTAACTCAGTGGCTCCAGGGAGAGTGCTGTCTCTTTAAATGCAACACTTCTTAAATGATTCTTGAAGAAAAGTGGTGCCAGGAGCAGAGGAATTGCTGCTTTAAAGAAAAGCGTGTGGCCTCTACAGGCACTGCATGCATTTGAAAGATGGCACATAATGCAACAGGGGAACTTTGGAGTAAAATAGTACTGATGGTAAAGTTCTTGCTCCGTATCAGTCTGAGTGGAGAGAGGACATGAAATCAGCTGAACTATGCTGCCAAGGCAGCTGCATCCTTTCAGGGCTGAGTGAATTTGTCCCGGTTGCTGGAAATTATTTGGAGACATAACTGTTACTTGAAAAAGCGATACCATGCTGTGCTGGCACAGGTGAGCTGTAACGAGGTGGGAAGAAAACAGCCCTACACCCAACTTGGTTTCTTCTTAGCTCCTCGTGGAGGGGAGCAGATGGGGAGGCAGCAGCAGCTCCCCCCGTATGTCTTGCTCTTGCTGCCCATCAGGGATCTTGGTGGTGCAGCAGGAAGGGTTTAATTGCTCCTGCTGGCATGGGGTGACCTTGAATGTGTCCTAGACAGGAAAGAAGGGCAGTGTGACTCCCCTGTGGAGATGAAGGTCCTACCTCACCGTTACTGTGCCTGCTATCCCTGCAGCTAGGGAAAGCACAGCAGTAAGTTTTATGGCTCTGGAGTTTTTCCTCTAGGTCTCTTCCTTGGGACATATAGAAGACAGAGGACCTGAGAAAGGATTTACCACCAACTTTGGAGATCTTTGAACTGAGGTGAGTTCAGGGTGGAAACTTTCAGAGGGAAGGGATGTTAATAGGAAGACAGAGAGAAAAGTAAAGGGGTGAGAATTAGTGAAGACAGTGTGCTGTGAAGGAGAAGGATATGTTGAAAAGCAGAAGAAACTGGCGGGAATAAGGATTCTGAGGGCAGAAGAGAAAGGTTTGAGGGACCTGATGCTAGTTGAAGAGTTGGTCTGAATAGAAAGCAATGAGATCCTTACAGGAGGGAGATATTTGGGGAAGGAGTATGTCCTTGGGAATGATAAATCTGACTGTATTTAGTGATCTGCAGGAAGCAACAAGAGGGGCTGTGAAATAAAAGCTAATTTAGAAGTAACAGGATACACATGCAAGGTTTTTGGCCAGAAAGATGACAAGGATCAGTGAAGTATTTTGGGAACTGTGAAATCAGAATTTTTTGGGAAGAAAAAGCATAAGTTACAGGAGGAAACAATTTTGCTCATGTTGTATGGTGCAGTCCTCAATTGAATACCCAGTTCATCTGTCTTCAGAAAATTGCCTCATTATATGAAACTTGGACAAACCCTAATGTAATTTTCTAGGACAACATGTATATGCCCAGTCAAAGTTTCGCTGTTTTTTTTCTTTTTGTTTTTTATTTGTTTTAAGAAAGCACAGAATTCATTTTTACCTTTCTTTGAAATCAAGGGAAGGATTTTTAGAAAAAATGCTGTCTTTGGTGAGTGAGCCTGATACTTGAAATCAGGATTGTCTTTTTTTTTTCTTTAATGTCTCAAGTGTAAGTCTCTTCACAGAATTTCTGCTGGCTGGTTGCTGACCGCCCCTTCTGGCAGGGGGGGAAGCAGTCCCCCCTGCTCTGCCATTACCTGAGGTCTGTGCTCAAGATGCACTTGACTGTAGCTGAGCCCAGAAAATGGGAAGCATCTGCAGAACTGGAAGATCCTCCTTTGGGATGTAATGAAAAGTTGGAAGAAGATGTGGAATCATGTTTTGCTGAAAGAAGGCTTGGGGCAAGGAAGGTGAGATCAGCTGGAGTGCTTGAGGTTGAGCAGGAAGCTTGTTGCTTAATGATGAGGAAGCAGAAGAGGATGGAAGGGGCTGCCTGGTAAAGCAGCTATGGATTAAGCAGCCATGAAATAGAGGATTAAAGGAGAAGGTCTAAAGGAAAATGAAGAGTAGGGGTAGGGATTTGACTGAGAGCCTGGAGAAGGTGTTGATAATCAGCTGATGAAACAGAGAATTGATTAATTAAGTACAGATAATGTATTGAAAGAGTCAAAGGCCAGCAGATGTACTAGAGAATGTTTTTTGGGGAATGGGCTTTTTCCTTTGGAGAAGGGGAAAAATGAAGCTGCTATTTGGACGTGTTCTATGCCGGGAACCGGCAGGAAAGCATATGATGGATTGGGGTAGGGGGAGGTGTGGAGGAACAACAGATGCTGTGGGGAAAGAAAAGGTCAATGATGACAGCTCAAGTGCTCCAGCTGTATAGGATGGCCCTTCCTGCTTGGACAGGCCATTATTACAGCCTACTGTTGTCATGCAAAAGCAAATGTGTAAAGGCATCCTTGCAGAGGAGGTTTCCTTTCACTAGATTTACCATGTGAAGTACAGTCTAGCTCATTGTTTTCAAGTGAAGGAAGCCTTTGCCTGTTGTAAAACTTGTTGCCTAAGTCTTTCATTTCTGCCTTTCTAGTAACAAAGGAAGTTTTTGGTGCTAAAATAAGCAATGTGATGTACTGTACTTCTACAGCTGTTAAAAGGCTCTTAACAGCTCTATAAAATACTTGCCACCTCCTCCTGTGCTTTCAGAAAACTTTACTCCAATATTTATTTCACTGGCTTACACAGAATTCCCTCCCCTTTAAAACATAAGTTGTTAATTATTTCTGGGTTGTCGTGATCAACTCCCCTCCAGCTATTAAAACGTGCTTGCATTGTAGTTTTATTATTACCTGCAAAATACTGGAAAAAATAATTTTGCTAGACAGTTAAATTTGAAATAAATATTGACTCAGCTATGCAAATGGTTCTTCTATGTTAATTTCCTGCAAATATTCAAATGGTGTAGTTTTACAAGAAAAAGCACTCATAAAAAAAAGTCTTTATGAATATTCACTGAAAGTGAATTTTGAATTGTACGCTTGAGCCTAATCTTTGAAAGTCATGCTGCATCGGTTAGTCCACATAGGTCATTGCACACAATAGCAAAAATAGTAGCATGCAACTAGTCAACGCTGTGCAAATAAAAGCTAATATTGATATAAGGTGTTTAAATGATAGATTTGCAGAATATGATACAAATGGAAGCTTTCAATACACTGAAAAATTCTTCAGTTTTTCAGAATTTATGAACAGAAGACAAGGCAAAATTGGTGAAGAAATTAGTTGCCAAGACTTTGCTCACTGCTAATATTATTTAAAAGCAATTGTGATGGTGCAGAATACCCATGGTGTTTTGGGGAAAGAAATGGATTACCTGAAATTCTGCCTCAGTAGTTCCAGTAATTGTGATTCTAGTGAATTATTTTAAATTGGCATTGAACTAAGTATAAAACACACACATGCAATGTACACTGTTTGTGCAGACTAGTTTTGTATTATTGGAGTTTTGAGTAAGTGTATTGCTGCATTCTCTGTCTCACTTCATCCTTTCTTCGCTTTGGTGTGGTAGGGGTTTTTTTGTTGTTTTTTTTTCTACCAGATTATCACTGCTATGAATTTGAGCACATTGAAGTCTGGAAATGGTGGTGGTAAATTTGGCCTGTATACAAACTTTATTAATCTCTGTGGTTTTACCATCTCCAACAAGATGCTCCACTGAGCATGTGCAAATTGGTATTTTTGAGGGCTTATAACTTGATTCTAGAAAGATGACTTCTCATATCAAACCTCTGCTTCAGAGCACACAGATTTTAGATATGTGGTCTTCAAAATTTTCTGGTCAAGGCCCACCCTGCTATATAACAAATTAGGCTTTATGGTTTCTTCTTCTTAGTAACCTGCCCCAACCTCTTAGAGCAGTCAGTGGGTCCTGAGACTGTTAACCATAGGTTAAGAAAACAGCTGGTATGGAAAGCTTTTTTTGGATGATGCTATCTGCCATGGATGAATCATTAGGATGTTGAATCATTAGGATCAGGCTCTTCCCGCTTATGTGACAACTTTCTGTTGCAGGTCAGATTCTCCAATGGCATCTGTGTGGCTTAGAGTACCCAGTGGCTATTGAAGGCTTTCCTGATAAGATGAACAGTCGTAACTAAAAGTTTCAAGCATTTGAATTTCCTTGTGCTGCAATTCTAAATCTGTTAAATGGGCATAATGAATTCTTCACGAGAATTCATTGCATAATACTAGCACACTTTCTTGCTTGGTGGAACTCCCTGTTTTCATGTATGTATATCAAAAACCTTCAAAACACTGCCATGAACAGGATCCATAACACTTCCTGCAAAACCACTCTTTTTTTGTTTGTGGTACAGTTTATATCACATGCGTGTTCCTGATTGTGAAGGCCTTTGGATGCTTTCTCATCTTTTAACCTCCTGCAGGTAGTTTATTCATTATACTCCTTATGAGCAATGGTGTCCTTGACAAAAACGTAGTTATCCTTGACCTGGGTAATCATGCTGTTGGCAAGGTTTGCACTATTGTCTTGCATATTTGGATGTAATATGTAAAGGGAAAAATCACGATCCCTGCTGGGCTGGTTATCTTTGGGGATAGAGGGTATAACATGAGTAAGGGCCATTTTCCCAGTCTGAGCACCTGAGCACTGACTATGAAAGATGCTGTGGTATAGTTGGGAGGTGGTGGGGCTGTCAAGTATTTGCAGAATATAACAGAAAGTGCATTTGGTGATGGATGTACTCTGAACTTCTTTCAGATACCTGTTAAACCTGCAAGGATTCTTGGAGCAGGCCTTGCTGGTTGCTAGAAAGAGGTGGGACAGAGCAAAACCTGGTGTGTGTGTGTTTGGGTGTGTGTGTGTGTGTGTGTTTTTTTTTTTTTTTTTTTTTTTTTTTTTAGTATTTCAGGAATTGCAAGAAATAAAAGTCAGGTCTGGTATCTTTGGCCACTTGGTAATTCCAACTGCTGTCAGGTGCATGATCCGTGACTCATACCTGTTCCCACCTTGTTTGCTGTCCTGAGATGGTAGCCAATGCCTGGGAGTTTTATTCTGTTGTTTCCTGTCTGTTCTCTCCCCACCATGTTCTGTAAGACCTGGCTTACTTTTGATGTGCAAACACTGTTACTGTCGCACCGTTGATGGTATTGTGGTTGCCTGTGGTCTAACTGTATTTATCTAGACATGCTGTGTGTGCTGGGGTGTTGCACCATGCCTCAGACCAAGGTTTACCCCCCATCCCTTCTGCGGTAAACAAAGTTCTTTACATTTGAATAGGGATCGTCATTCTGACAATAGCGTTAGGATGTTTAATGACTACCAGGACATTAAAACACTGCAAAGTGACTGATAACGTTAGCTGGAATTACTATTTATCTTTTATGACCTTAGGAAAAAGATCTGTATTAAAATGGAGATGTTGCAGGAATGGTTGAGGAGCTTGTTTGTTGCAGGATGAAGGGCTTGTTAAAATGCATGGAGAGTTATGACAGAGGATGATTTCTTAACACTTGTGTATGTTGCCACAGAATTTTGTAACTATGTAGCTAATAGAAGTCCAAACACACTAAGGTGACAAGTTACTGGAGGCTATTTCAACAAAATTGTTGGGAAAGATACCAGCCAGGTTGCAGCTCATGCAACTTCCATAATAAAGATAAAATTTATAGATGCTTTATATATCCTCAGGGGCCATATTAATTGGTGCTTCTCCATCCAGAAATACTTACAAACAACCTATTGTAGCTCATGCTTAGTGCACCGATGGCAACTTTGCAGTGTGTTTGTGCTAGCTTTGATGGCAACTCTGCCGCGTGTTTGTGCTAGCTCTGCGTAGCTAGCAGAGAAACGAAGGCTGCGTCAAAAACATCTGAAGGTCCCCACGGTTTCATGTTTGCACTTGTTTGGCTGCGGGAAGGGTGATTACGACGTTTCCCTGCTCCTGGTCTGCTCTCCCGGTCCCCTGGCTCCAACCTCCCACCCTCGCTCGTTTCGGTGTGTACAAGGAACACGCCTTCCTGTTTCTCTGCCCCGGGAAAGTCTGACCCTACAACCTGAGAAAACCCAACGCAGAGCCCAGTGCCTCCTCGTTTCCCCAAATGCCCAAGCGGCCCGGGCCGGAGTTGCCCTCGGCAGGCCCCGCACCCCCGGGGCGGGCGGCCCGTTCCCGCAGCCCGGGGCCTGCCCGCCGCTGCCCAGGGCTGTGCTGACATCCCACCCCGCGCACACGCGCGGCAGCGGAACGGCCTCGTCCCGCGGGAGCGCCGGCTGCGTGGAAAACCCGGCCCGGGCTGCGCCGGGGGAGCGCGGGGCCGGGCCGGGCCGCTGCGCTGCGGCCGCTTTAACGCGCGGCAGGTGCGGGCGGGGGGGGGGGCGCGGCGTTGCCGGGAGACGGCGGGCGGCGTTGCCGCGGGGGGCCGCCGGGCGCCGCGCCGCTCTCCGCCGCTGGCCGCGCCGCTCCCGGGCGGAGCGCAGGACGGTAAATCAACTTTTTTATCGGCTGCCATCGCGCGGTTCGCCGCCCGGCCCAGCCAGCCTGCCGGCGAGCCCCGGCGCGGGCGGCCGCCGTGAGACACTTCCCCAGGGGACAGATGGGGAGCGGGGTGTTAATCGGCTTTGCCGAGCGCTGGCAGGAGCGGCGTGAGCCGGGCAGCGGGGTGAGGCGCGGGCGGGCCGCCGCCTGAGGGACGGGTAGGTCCGTGTCGGGGGCTCGGCCGGCGTGGCCCCGCGGTGGCAGGGGGTGCCCCTCCGCGTCCCCCGCACGGCGGGCAGCGGCGCTGGGGGAAGCCCCGCGGGACCGTGGACCCGAGGCTCAACCCGCCGGCTTGAAACCCTCAGGAAGGACGTTGGGACGCTGGAGTTGGTGTCCCGGTTTGCCCCCTGGCTCCATCGCCTTCATGCGCGGAGCTGAGCGTCGGCCTCATGTCACGCGGTGGATCTGGGATAAATCCCGCTGGGCTGAGCGGGCTCGGGCGCGGGTGGGCTTGGGCCCCTGGCCCTCGCCTAGAGGCACGCCTTGGCTGTGGCCAGCGCGGGTGGGCCCGCTGCCTGAAACGTGGAAGAACTCAAACCCTTGCAATCCCTACGGGGGCATTGCTTCTGTTGGTGTAAAAAGGCATGTTCCTCCCGTGATCTGTGTCTGTTTTGTTGTTCGCAGATACCAGCTGTCACCCACGTGCGTTTCGCTGGCCAGAAGATGTAGATGCCCCCTGTGACTGAGTCCTTGCATGAGTGTTTTGAAGATGAAACGCTACATAAACTCTTAAAGCGTACCACCTGAGGACATTGCTACCGACATGGACATCATTATTTATTTATGGATGCTTTAATCAGGAGGAGCTTTTTTGTAAACATGAATTGCTGGGCTCTTTCCTTGAGGTGTCGTTTCTTGTTTCATGCTATTGAAACATTAATCTTAACTTATTATGACTCCTTTGTGTTGGTCAGCTCTCAGGGACATTTCCCTAGGCTTGAAAATGTGGGAGCTTTCAAGAATGTGTCAATCGTGCCAACTCAAGCCACTTGTGGGCTGCCAGACCGAAGTACTTTCTGTCATAGCTCAGTAGCTGTTGAAAGTATTATGTCCTGCACCCAGAGGTTTTGTGTTCAGGAATGTCCATACAGGTCATCACCTTCTTCCTACAAACTGCTTCTTGCTGAAGGCCTTGGTACCTGTATCACAGAGGACAAAAGGGACTTGCGTCCAGGGTCCTTCAGCAACGCTTCCAGTTTTATTTTTCATAATCACGAGGATTGCTTCTCTACTCCCCGCTCTCTGAGGCTTGCAGCTTCATTTACGTTAACTGTATGGTTGAAACCTGAGCAAGAAGGTGTAATGTAAGTAGTATTGAAGGTGTTTACTTTCCTGGTGCTCTTAAAAAAATTGATCATTGTAGTCACAGTCATTATTAGCAAGCTATTTAAAGTTTTAAAAAGGTACAGTGAGAAACTGACATTTTAAAGCCATATTTAGCTTGGGGTCTTTGCAAGTATCAAGACAACTGACAAGTATTCGTCAGTTTTGATGGCATTGACTCAAATGATAGTCCAGTTGCTTTCGGTGAGAACTATTCATACATAACATGTATGTTTGTTCTTAAAAATCTAAATTTGTATTTCTAATTCATATTCCTTCTTCTGGAAGTTGTTAGAAAAACCCGTTATCAGGGGTTTATGCTATTGCTGCTTTCATGATGGAAAAAAATTATCTAAAATTTTAGGAATCCCCTAAGACAAGTTCACTCCTTAAAAGCAAACAAGGAAAACTTCCAGATCTTCAAAAATTAGTATCTCAGAGTTATAGAAGAGAGTTTATAGTTCTTTGGGGAGATCTGGGGTGCGTTGACTTGAACAAGAGATTGTGTTGCTACTTTAACAAAAGATTCCACTATTCAAACTGCTAGTGAAATTTCACTAGGCGTTCACAAAATAGATGTGGCTAAGCCTGTGCCCTCTCTTACTTGCCGTCGTGTCATGTTTGTAGCAAGTTGCCGCTGAAACGACCCTTCAGCTTGACTGGGCCCTACCATAAT
The DNA here is from genome assembly GCF_963210335.1 of Falco punctatus. Classification (NCBI taxonomy): domain Eukaryota; kingdom Metazoa; phylum Chordata; class Aves; order Falconiformes; family Falconidae; genus Falco; species Falco punctatus. The sequence goes on along the minus strand of NC_137592.1, from coordinate 24,834,891 downwards.
GAAAAATTGGCTTTTTTGAAAAATGCATCACAAATCCTGCGAAGAAAGTGCCCTTCATCCAACATAAAATGCAGAGCCTCCTACTCTTTATTACCCTCGTTGTGCAGATCCTTTTTAAAGAACATACTAGTTGTGTGCTTCACTTTAAAAAGCCCTTAGCTTCAAAACATTAAGTGCTGTGCAGAAACTAGACTCTACGGATGTCTGATTATCCATGGACTAGTGTAAAACATTAGCCTCCAATTGCTACTTTGTTAATAACTACACAATGTACATATTCCTGTTCAGTGGGTTTTATAGATCACTTTAAAATCTAAATGTTTTCTATTCAGTTTTAGTAATAGATCACTTCATTCTTCTGCCTTACGAAATTGCTGCTACTCAACATGTAGGAATTACAATGGTAGAGCCCAGTCCTGAAAATTGGACAACATTCCAGTGGTCAGGATAATATGCCACTGTCCAGACTCTTTTTTTTTTTTTTGGTTTTTTTTTTGTTTTGTTTGGTTTTGTTTTTTTTTTTTTGTTGTTAACAGAAAGAAGCATGCTAATTTTTCTTCCTTCATAAAGGGAATACAGAGCTCCAGTTGTGGCGAAACGGTAATTGCACCCAAATAGCTACTGAAGCTTGACTCAGAAGGCATCCTACAAAAGAGAAATAGTTTAATGGCAAACTAGAGATGTTTTTCATTTTATTGTATTGCTTAGTGATTTAGTGAGTCCTTCTGGTTGGCAAAAGGAGTTTGACTTACCAGGTATCCTTTTTTTTTTCTTTTTTTTTCTCCAGTTCCTGAAGGGGAATTGTCCCTGTTAATGTCATTCCTGAGACCTTTTAAAGCCCATTACCACAGCAGAGGGACTTCATGAAACTAGGATTCATTCTAACAAAGTCTTTGCATTACCACCAAAACACTAGGAAGATGAGCTAGAACCAGCTGCTCATTTTACCAGTAGAATAATTGAAAGTTTAACAAAGTATTTTTTATTTACTGGCGAAGTGCTCTTGCATTAAGTACAGCAGACCTGTATTTTTTGGACAATACCGTAGTGTGTTTCTTCATGCTGAATGCATGGTCTGGCTGCTAGAGAGTGCTTTAGGAAAGAAGCTGAGGGTTACTGTACAGTGTCCCATTGCATCCTTGTAAAGACTGATGTTTCTGCTAGGCCTGTGCTCACGTAAGGATAGGAGGATCTTTCTGCTAGATGTTACTGTGCTGTCTGAAGTGAGAGATACTGATGTGAGGATCTAAAGTCTGAAGGCCCTTTGAAGATTGTGACATTCTGGGGGAGCAAATATATGTGGATAAGCAAAGACATGGACAATTTTCTTTGTCAGTTTCATATACCAAGTTTTCTTATGGGAATCTTGGAAAAAATACACTTAAAAGGAGAGGGAAGTCAGGTCATGTTAGAGATTTATTTGAAGCCTTATTTTCTTCTAAGATATATAGTATATGTATTTGTAGGTGTGTGTTTAAGTCATTGAATATTGGAAATCTTGAAGAAAAACAAGAGAATAGTGAGAAAACACTGACATTTGTACTCCAGTGTCTACATTTACTTTCCCTTTAGGCAGTAAGTGTGATAATCGAGCAGAGCTCTTGTCCCTGAATTTTATTCTTTCCCCATGCTTCCTCTCTTACTGCATGTACTGATCAGTTAGTATAAATGCTTTCAGTAAGCCTGTAAGTAAGCATTAGCACAATATAGGAAATTGTATATGATGATAACCCTTCACAATGGAATAGGATAAGAAGATGAGTAGAAGCTTAGCATATATGAGTAATCATTACAGGCAGTTTATATCAATTTAGTGTGAACTGGGCTAACTGGAAGTTAGGTAGCCAGAAGACATTGGCAGTGGGAGAGAAGTAAGCTGGGGCCCTTCTGCATGCAAAAGGGTCAGAGGGAACAGCCTGGCTGTGAAGTGGGTGGTAGGTGTATTTTTTTTTTACTTTGGTTAAAGGACTAAGATCATATCCTATTACTTTATATCCTTTCAGATGTTTTATGTTAGGAATTAGACTGAGAGGGGATTTGCCTTAAGATACCATGTGTCTGATTTTGAACCTGTGCAGAGGTTTCCATTTGCAAGTGTTCCTGTTAATATGTGCAGCTGTATTAGAGTCTCTAGAGTGTTTTTTTTTTTTTTTTTTTTTTTTTTTCTGTTTGAAAGCTGACCAAGCAGATTTCTGTTGCGTTACTTTTTCTCCCTCCAGCCCCACCACCACAGAGATTTATGTAGTCAGGAATTGGCTCTGTGGGACTGCAGGTTACCAGAAGTTGGAAATTTCACAGGAACAGTGGTTTTTCTCTGTAAACATGGCTGGAGTGGAAAATCGGGCTCAGAGTCAGAAGTAAAAGTAATGCTTATGTCTATTTCACCTGTGTTAGCACTAGTTTGGGTACATACCCCCACCCCCTTTTTTTCTGTCTCTTGATTTTTCTCTTTCAGTAGCAAGTCGTAATTCACATTTGTTCTTTCCAGTTCTCAAAGTGATGTACATCAAGGTCGCTTCCCTTCTTAAAGTCATGACACCTTTGGGGATAAAAACAATGTGGGGATGTTTGTTTTAGATAACTAAAATAAACAAAAAACTGGATTATCCAATTATTGTTTATCCAGGAACTGGGTAAATCCAGTTCCTAAATATTTTGCTACTTAGCTGAGCCTTCCCTCACGTTTATTATCTAGCAAAACTAGCAAGTTTACAAGCAAACAAAATATTGAAAAGACCAGTTGACAATATATTAAGAAATGTGCTTTTAGTGAGGTTTGAAAAACAAAAGTCTGCGTTTTGCAAGATGTTTTATTGACAGCTTTCCACCAGGCTAATATGGTAACAGTTAAGATGAATTAATTTTTCTCTTGGACTTAAAGGTAATTTAGTGAATAAGGCAGTATCAAAGAACAGCCTTTTTGATACCTTCCTTTTATAAATGCATAGTAGGTGAAGACACTTATTGGTAGTTAAGGTTTGGTGTGTTTTGGTTTTTTTTTTAATATGTCTAAGTAAATCCTGGTTTTATACGAATTTCATATGCTTCTCTCTTCTGACTTCTTGCACTGATTTAGTCTGGAGTGACTTAAAATATTTAACTTTTCACGGGTCAGTAAATGAAAGACTGGACTTCTCAAGCTGCTGAAATGGGAATGCAGAACTGCATAATTCTTGTTGTGTGGCCGATTACCTTAATTCATAGCTGTTTCACAAGCATATGTAGCCTATGCTTTCTGAGACCCCTTGACATCATGGTGATCAGAGTGCCAAAATATTTCAGCAGCTAGATATGCAGCGTGGGTTGCTATTGGTGGTGTTATTTGTACTTTATAGGTCAGTGTCGCATTTGATTTTGATGTGAAATCTTTGTGGGGAAAACCCCGTAACAAGTGTCTGGCTAGTCTTCTTGCCTTGCTCTGGTTCTTTTGGGGTCAAGAAAGACCGTGCCAAAGGGAGAGTGAGGGAAAGCTGGTGGTATTGCTACCTTACGTGGACAGATTTGGTGGAAAGATGGAAGATTTATTTCCAGAACATATCATTTGTACTGCTTTTTGTGGTTATCTTATACTTGCCTTGTTAGACTAAGAAAAACGTGAGTGCCTCCACAGGATGTACCATGTTACACAGCATTGTATGAAAAGCGCAGCAGAGACCTGGCAGAGTTGCTGGCCAGCCGCTCTGGTTTCTGTCACAGAACCCTGAAGAGAGGAGGCAAAGTGGACCCCTTTTTCCACCCCTAAGTGAACTGGAGTTGCATGCGCTAAATTAAAAAAAGAAAGCACAACAAACCTCACAGATTAAGACATAAAATATCTTTGTTAAAGTTCTTTTACACTTAGTACATCCTGTGACTTTCACTGTCACTGAGCATCTTCTCAAGAGCTGTATTTTTAATGTTTATTTTAATACATTCTGGTTAGCATCACTTTACAGGATAGCACCTTGGCAAGAATGTGTATATGTGTGTGCCTCTGACCTTATGTTGTTTTTCTTGGTTATTTCCAAAGGTGTGTGATAGAAAAGGCTATTGATGGGCAGACTGTGTTCAAACTCACAATCTCTGAGAAAGAGACCGTGTTTTATTATCGCACAGTAAATGGTTTGCAGCCACCAATAAAAGTAATGACACTGGGGAGAATTCTTGTGAAGAAATGGATTCATCTCAGTGTGCAGGTGAGTAAAATAAAAACCATTTAATATTTGTTGAAATACAACATTTGTGTGAGAATGATATAACTGCATAAATATAAAAGGGTAATTGGGGGATGTAAATGATAACTCTTGCGTCTTGTAGGTAAGGATCTTAATTTGGGAGCTCATTTTGAGGTGATTGCTAATTCAGAACTGGAAAGAAATGCTGTACCCATTCTTCTGAACAAACAAGGTTGAAAATTCTCACCCTTTAGAGCATGTGTATTTGGAGCGAAGAAAAGCTACTTATTTCTAATATTACCAATAAGTCTTGGGTCTCTAGATTATTTCTTAAAAATGAGAACATCATCCTCATTTATATATGCTAATATACTTATCTTATAGGTGTGTCCCACTTAATTTTAAAAACTTCTTACAGTGCACATAAACATGTAAGAGTTTGTGCAGGATCAATCAAGTTAATGTGTTAGAGCTGTTATCTTTTATTTTAAAAATATGATTCAGAATTCTTAAAACACAGTCCTTGTGTTCTAAAAGTTTTCTGTTGACAGAACTTTTTAATAAGTGTACAAATATTCACTGAGGCTAAGCAAAATTGAGTTTGTTAAAATTTAAACTGTATGTACAAAAATCAGTGAACAAACACAAAGAAATTAAAATTCAGTTATTTGCCTGTCTTGTAATTCCCAACAGACACTCTAATAAATTCTGTTTGTAAGCCAAGTTCAACTAATAATTATAAAGCAAAATTATTGGGTATTGAAATGTTTATCTTCTCCTTTCTTAATTTCCTTTATCCGTTCTATTAAATTTCATTTGGTTTACAGCACAATCAAGAATACTTTTGCTGCTTTCTTGAAACTTGCTAAAAGGTATTGACTGCGATTTGGGTTTTTAGTGCTGATCTTGTCACTTGTAAGAAGTATCTAAGCTGACGTCTTGATTTTTTTTGCAGTTTTCTTTTTTTCCAGGATAACAGCATGGTAGTGCGAATAAGATTCTGGCTGTTGGATTAAAAGAGTGACCTTAAGGTAGAACTAATGAACTTTACACTTCAAACACTCTAAGGGTGCTATATTACCGCCGTTGCTGTCAGCTGCATTTTGTACTAACCTCAGGAACTGCTAAAGCCTGGGATAGCAAAATGAAGAGTGAAAGGGCTGGATTTAAATACACACACACATATCTTAAATTGTATTACAAAGAACCCTCAAGCACTCAAGAATTTGGTCCTTAAAGCTGTTCAGTGCATAGCAGGAGTAAAGTAGTGTAGCTTCTGGACCCTCAAAGGGATCGAGGGCTTAATACCTTTTCCTGAGCTCAGGGGAGAACCCTAATTTCTGTGGTTTGTGGTCTTGTAGGATTCAGCTTCCCATTAATGATGATAGTGGCTGCAGTGTGATCCGTTTAGCAGTAGGTCTGGCTAAGAAACTTCAGGCAAAGTGTGTGTGTGTTTTCTTTTAGACCTGCCTATAAATGGAGAAATAAGTGGAAAATAAGAATATGAGAGACACCATACAAAAATATGCAAAAGTAACATTCGTATGAAAGTGTCTGTCTCTTCAGACAACAGCAGGATTTGATCATGATATATGTTTGAATATAGGTGTTCCCTTAAGCTGATGAAAACGTCTTCTGACGATAAAGCACGATGTAGTTTTATGGGCATTAGTAATTTTAGTTAAAGGCAGTGAGAGAGCCTGGAGTTTATACCTAAAAGTACAAATCACCTGTTCTTACCAGAAGAGTGACTTTTGACTTCTCTAGGTCACCAGTCTTCTCCCCAGGTGATGCCCATGTGTTAGGTATGGACACTGCGGTGTGGAGGAGAGGCTCTTCTGTGGGCGTGGGTGAGCTGCCTGGGGGAGAGGCAGCAGAGGGGGGCTAGTACAGTAATGATCTACTACTATCCTGAGCTTTTCCAAGCCAGACCATGCAGACTTCCAGGCTGTCTTGTTGAGGTGAAACTACTCTGATACCTGTAAAGGGTTAGTAGTCTCAGTTCTGTGTCACTGTTGTAGGAATAACCTTTATTTTCTAGCAAAGACAAGCCCTACGACTGAGTTCCATGGCTAATAAATTAGGAAAGTTGGCAGTTGTCCTACAGCCATGCTGATTTTGAAGTAGGTATGATGTTATCAGTGTAGTTGGTATAGAACATCCTTCTACAGAAAGAAAAAGAACTTTGTTGTTGGATATCAAATGTTGTGTACGTGGCTGTGACATCTAGCCACAAACTATTTGGTTTAACTAAACTAATGGTAGGGTCGGCACCTTTTTAGGTGCATTGCAGAATTTGGAACGTTGTTCGGCATTCTTTTTATGGGGGGTCTAGCCAGAACTGGGTGACGTGTCCTGTTGTAAAAAAAAAAATAATAATATTTATACTTGTTTGGCAGCTTGCTTGATATGATTTTTGGACTAAAAGAAAATGTTTGTGAATGTTGAATTCAATTTATGGGACAGCTAAGTCCTGTTCTTACAGTTTCAACTGTAAGACAGCTGAAAATGTGGAATGGATGTATTTTCATGCATGTAACAAAACTTGTATATGTGGAAAAAGTGTAATTAAAAAAGCCAAGCAGCTAATAGCTGCATTGCCATATATGGAGTTGTAGGACCACTAAAAATATCATGTGTGAGTTGGAGAGGGAGGGTTGGGATATGATGATGCTGTGCTAAACAGAACTTTCCATAAAGAAATTACTTTCTCTATGCTTGAAGCATAGTAGGCACAAGCTGTTCAGCTTATTTTTTAAGGAACTGTGTACTTCTATAACTTTTAGATAGTATAATTCAGATACTGGTGGTAACTGAAGATGTATGTGTTAACATCATCTTTGTTTATTATGCCACCTTTGTCAGAGGTGTGAGCATCTAACATACTGATGGTTGGTTTGGTTTCCCAGAAATTTTAGAGGCATTAAATCATAAAATAGTTTGGGTTGGAAGGGACCTTTTGAAGGTCATCTCGTGCAACCCCCCTGTAATGAGCAGGGATGCTGCAATTAATTTCCCTACCCTTCAATATGCATGACTTTTCTGGTAGATGAAGCCTATTTGGTCCTTGTTTTCCCTGAGACTACAAAACTTTTTAACAGCACAGCTTTTCTCTTAGATTTTGTGGTAGTTTAGGTCTTTGTAGGATCTGCAGGTGACAACAGTGGGTCAAAATAGTTACCTTGTGAATTGTATTGGATGTAAACTTGACTGGATATTCTCCACAGTATATTGCAATGTACTGCTCAAACCCATGCACAGTATTGCATGTTTATCTGGTAGACAGGGAGAAAAAAGAGGTTATGGCATGATGCCTTGTTGCACAGTGACTTCAGACCAAATTACAGAGAGGTCTAATTTGGGGTGAGTCTGATTGAGGATAAAATACTTTTTTACTGAATGCTAGCACTTACTAATAGGGTTAGCAAACAGGGGGAGCTAATGGGTCCTGCTCCTGAGAAAAAAACAGTAATTATTGGTTGGCTTGCTGGGAATTTATGCATCTTCTTTGTGAGAGCTCGTGGGCAAAGGGCAGGGATGGGCTGGCTAGTGCACGCGGTGGCTGCAACCAAAGAACTGGGGATTAAGGCTTTGCGTGCTGAGTTGGTGACGGGAATAACAATGGCTAAGGGGGACTGTGGGATTTGGTTCTGATAAATGTTCGTGGCAGATTGGTGATTTTTTGTGTTTGTTTTTTAGAAGGTTGGTTGTAGTTGGTGAAGACTGTGTGTGTATGTGAGTGATGTAGCTGACCATGAGGTGCTCTGTTAAGGGGCTGGGGTCCAAGTCTGTCTTTGAACACAGGTACGCTTACTATGAGACCGACTCAGGGCAAAGAGGTCTCCAAAGCCAAGCAGTCAGTAGGTGCTGGGAGCCTGCAAACAGGGAGTTCCTGTGGTCAGTAGGAAAAACTGAAATATTTGTGCATAAATACTAGGCAACAGACACCATGACAAAGGAGTGTGAACTATTGGTTACAGATGTGAAACTGATTTTAGAGAGAGCAGAAATATGGTAGGATGGCAGATATGTTTGGAGTTCTGGTATAAGAGCACATTCCTATTCAGGAACGAAAAAATGAAAGCTAATTGGTGGAATACCACCAAATAAGTAATTAGATGATAAGAGGGAAGGAAAGAAGAAAGGACATCACAGACTGAAAATAATTTCTTAGGAATAAAATAATTCTAGGGGAAGAGAAGGCTATTAAATTAATTCTACTGAGGTAATCTAGGAATTTAAATCCTGGGGTTTGGATTTAGATGTGTAATTTGTTAAAGAGAAGTACTACTAAGAACTGTGTCATTGCAAAGACTTATTCTCCAGTTCATAGCTGGGAAATTTAAAGTTCTACTAAGAAGAGCAGGGCCCAAACATTCACGTATGTTCTGCATGAAAAGTTTCTTCATCAAGTAATTGCTGAAGCAGAAAATCTGAATACCAGCTTTCTTAAGTGATGATGACGTTATTAGAGATGTAGGTGTCAAAGATAACATTGAGTATTCCTAACTAAATTCAGTTGAAATAGAAGAATAAACACTTCTTTGGTTCTGTCAGTACACTTCTGGATTTCAAAGAGATCAAACAAATAGGACTATTTTAATAAAAGAAGGTTAATTGTGGAACCGAGAGATTGAATGGGAAAAAATGCCTGGAGGTTATTAAAAAAAAAAAAAAAAAAGAAGAGAGAATTAAGAGGAATCTCTGCCCTTAAAGGAGAAAAATGGGAGATGTAGTGCCCAGGCTTATCTGAGTGAATAAGCATCTTTGCAGTTAGAGATGGTAGAGTCTACAAGCACTGGGGAATAGGTAAGCAAATTCACAGAAAATACTATGTTGGGATAGAAAGTAGTAGTAAAGATGTCAAGCTGGATTAGACTTTGCAATGACTGTCAAATGGTAAAAAATTCTTGCTTTTTTTTTTTTTTTTTTGTGTAAGAAGGCAAGACCCATGTACAGTGAAGGTGTGCTTGGGTTTAAGGATGGTTTGAGTATGGTTCTCAAAATAAATACTTTGCTTCTGTTATCAATAATGATAACAGTCACAGAGCAAAAACAAGCCGGGTGACAGAAATGAATGTATGTAAACAGAAGTGATCAAATAGATAGAAACATGAATTTGCAAGCTTATTGTGTACATGCTGAAGCAATCAGATGGTCTTTGTCCAAAAATTCTGAAAGAACTGGTACATAAATTCCTTTGACAAAGAGGTATTTTACGCAAATCTACCAAGTCAGAGGTGGAGCTCTGAAGCTTATTTAGGAAGAGTATCATGCATTGATGCTGGTCAGCAGCTGAGCACCCAGTCTCCCCTCACCCCTGCCAGTGGAATGGGGGAGAGAATAGCAAAAGTGAGAAAACTTAAGAAGGAAAAGAGGTGGGAGTGGAACAAATAACCAAAGGCAATTGCTTGCCAGCTCCCACAAGCAGACCCCTGCCCAGCCAGGCTCTGAGCAGCAGCCACCTTGAAAGTAAACCCCCTGTCTGCCAAAAGTCCTCTTTCTAGTCCAGTTTTTATTGCTAAGCATGAGGTTAACAGTATGAAATATCCCTTGGTCATTTGGGTCACTGTCCTGGCTGTGTTCTCTTCCAACTTCTTAGCCCAACCCTAGCTTACTGCTGAGGTGGGATGGGGGGCAGAGTGGGAAAAGCGAAAAGCCTGACAAACACTCTCAGCCAAAATATTACTGTGTTATTAATGCTGTTTTTAGCTCAAATTCAGAACACAACACCGTACAGGGTGCTGTGACAAAATTTAACTGTGTCCAAGCCAAAGGCTGTACAAACAGGAAGGAAAAAGGATTTTGGCAATATAGACCTATTTGTCTTGACACAGAGGCACATGAAGATTTAGAAAAGATCTTTGAAGGAGTAGATAAAGATGTGGAGCTAAATGAAAAAGGGGATAAAATGCCGTGTGGATTTTCTAAAGATAGCTCATCACTGTCTAACCTCTTAGCCTTTTTTTGATGAGAAAACTGATTTCCAGGCAAAGCAAATGTGTCAGATTTCCTCTATCTGGAGTTCAGTTTAGCATTAATGTGACAGCCCCTGAGAAGCTGTAGGGTCAAAGGGAATGCTCGTGGGGAGGGCTGGCAATAGATACTGCTCCAAGGAACTTGCTTATATAATCCTGGGAAGGAGGGAGGCAAAAAAGCAATTGAATTCCTTGAGAATTTGTCTTTGGACCAGCCTTGTGTTGTATTTTCATTAATTATCTTGGTAGAAATATTAAGAGTGTACATGATAATAGTAGCTGGTAACAATGGGGAGAGACATCATCAGAAAGAGGAACGGAAAGACGTTATCCAGGAAGAACGACGTGACCAAAAGGACTAGGGTAACTGTCATAAATAAAATTTGGTATTATAAAATGCAAGGTAATGAATTCAAAATCCCTGACAAAATCTTTTGTGAAGTAGTTAATCAATAGAAAATTACTGTAGTGTAGTAGTCTCAGATAGTGATGATGAGTTACTAGCTTGATGTGGCTACAAAAAAGGTATGTGTTGGGGAAATGTATCAGGAGAGGCATTCCCAACAGTGAGAGAAATGCATCATTGCTGCTGCTCCAGACTCTTGTGAGGTTTTGTACAAAATGTTGGGTAAAATTTCTGTCATTCATTAAGGAATGTAATTCAGAACAGAGCTACGAAGCCTATGATGACAGTGAAAGGCTCTACGCAGGCTTTAAAGAAAATGATGTGGCGAACCTTCTTTTGGAAATTAGCTACTGTGAAGAGTAGGAAGTCATACAGTTTTCCTCTCTAAGTCTGTTGGAGTGTAAACACTAGGCAGAAAAAGGCACTAATTTAAGTTGGAAATGGAGTCTGTTCTATTGCAACAGAGTGTTTCTGAAAAAGCATTCTGATCAAAATAGTGAGGCTAAGAAAATGTTTGGGTGTTTTATTTATTTTAAATTTGGTAACTTTCATTAAAAGGGTAATGTGCTGTATGCATCCAACAGGAAAAGATGGGAATTCTTATCCGTCAGTTTTTATGTAGGTGGATGGTGGAATTTTTTCTTTGTTTTTTCCTGCAATATTACTATAACAACCGCTGCCCAGCAGGCTGTTGGACATGAGTCACTAGTAGTCTTAGAGTGAACTGTTGAAAAAGCTATTTGAGGCTAGATGGCATCAGTCTAAGAGTAACTTCATACTTTTTAATAGTTTATGCAGCCTTCTTCCTATGTTGTATATCGCTGACAGAGCTATTGGCTATCCATTTCTTTGTTCTTTATACTAATAAACATTTGAGAAAAGTCATCCTTGAAAAGTTCGGCTGAGGTAGGTTGGAGCGGATTTGCAACAAAATTGAATTTTGACCATTTTTTTTTCTCTTCTCCAGTTAATAGGATTTACTTTTCTCTAATGATGTCTGTCTTTATTTTCCACTGTTTATGATTTTTAAAGAAACATACCTTTTTTTTTTAATTTCAAACAGTTTTGTATGTTTTTTTAAGGCCATAAATAGTGGATCCTGTTTCTTTGAAATTATTGCCACTATTCTAGTTGATTATGGTTGGTGTGGACCAAGTCCTCCAGGCTTCTGAATGTTTTAGAGTCCTTCTGTGTGTTTGGTCTTGATTTAATGATATTTATCACTGCATCTTTTTAGGAATATATTAGCAAAAACTCTGAAGGTACACAGTGGAGCAAAGGGTATACAGCCTTAACTTAAAAGAATCTGAGATGCACTGAAGTGAAACCTCAGGAAAAGTGGTGTCTTAAAAAATTAACTTTTAAGAAATAAAAAATTTGAAAGCACGGCAATGTATAATTGAGGCCAATTGTGTACCTCTTTACCTCTGCATAGTGATACCAATATCATATTTGTGCCACTTATTAACAGCAGCACCATTATGTATTTTCTCTTTCAGATTTATTGTTAAGGGTCTTTCACTTTCCCTTTGATACTTTAGAATTTATTTAACCAATTAAGAAGAGTGGAGTTTAAACATGAATTTTCAGATAGAGCCAAGGCTGCTGAAACAGGAGATTCTTTGAGAACATGTCAGATTGATGTTTTTGTTTCATATTTAGTGTCTGCAATTATAAAAATAATCTTTTTACTAGCCTTTATTTTGCCTGATCATATCTATGTAACTCTGCCATGTTTTGGCAGACTATAACACATTAAAAGCTTTAGAAAGTAAGTTTAAAATCTAAATGCGGAGAGGTAACCATGACTGTATTACTCTCCTGGGAGGAAAATGCTCTTAGAGTGCCTATTGAAATCAGCATTATCATTTCAATACATGTCAAATATGAGTCATTTCCTAGTTTAGGCAAAATTTCTTTATAAATCTTTAAATCTTCCAGTTCTTTCAAGAAAAGGTTAAAGTACTTATGATTTAATGAGACCGCTTTACATCATAACTGTTTGACTAGCAAGAGAAAACTTGTCCTTTCCAATTTGTGAAATCCTTTTATTTTCTGCACAAATTTTTGAATACTTTAAAATTTATATTAAAAGCAAAGAACCTGAAACTTAAAAGCATGGAGGAAAACATTTATTCCATACAGTCTCTGTATATGTATTACTAAATATGAGGTGTTTTAAACTGTATATTCCCTAAGTTTAGTAAGGACATGAGACAGCAAGGAAGCATTTTAATTTAACAAATCACTTTGAGTTCCTGTTTGAAGTAATCACTTACTATCTATTAGTGGTTTGTCAATCCCAAGAAGGGAGGGGAGAGTGTGTGTCAATTCTACGTATTAGAGCTTCTCGTCTATTGATTGCAATTGCGTTGAAAATATTTAGGGCGATGCAGTCTGTCCATATGGCTGGTGCTATGCTCCCAACAGACAGCAGAAATTAAACGTGTTACAATCTAATGTATTTGAGTGTCTGTTTAGAGAACTGATCTTAGAAAACAGTAAGCATAGCTCTCTTGGCAACTGGCTCATCATTTAATTTGCTAGTTGCAGGCCATTCAGATACTGCTGCTGAACTTGCAGCCTTGGGGTTCTTTGATATTATCAGTAACTTGCTGTGCTGTATCCAGAAGTCCTGCTGTGGTGCTTGACTCCTCATCTGGTCCATGTCAACCATTTGTGTTGATTTGAAAGCTCTTTGTTGTTATAACTTAATCTCCTTGGGAATCTGTGATATTACCTAGATGCCTCCATCTTCTCTTTGCTTATACTGTCCCTTAAACTATGTCCTTTCTTGCAGGAATTATGAGTTCAGGGAAGTTCTTGCATGTTTGCAGGTATAGATTTACATCTAACAGCTTCCTGGGAACACAAGACAAGGAACTTCATCTGGGCCAAGATTTTAATTTCAGAGAATGCCAAACATACAGGTTTTGTCAATGCTGTCTTGACTATACTTCTGAAAATCACTGATGTTTTTTCAATTGCGAATGCAAACCCCACTGAAGTCTGCCCAGACTCTGCATTGTATATGGTAGGAATTAGATTAAGCCTTTGTATAACCAGCGCTGGGTGGAGGTAGTATTGAATGGTTTGCAGAAGCTGTGCCTGATTTGGAGAGTTTCAGATGAGATTTGAAATCCATCACATTTCAATTTGTTTTACAAACAGTTTGTTTTCTTATATGAAAATATGTGGTAGCCAATTAAATTTTATTTTTTATAGTAGAAGCACCATGTTAGGAATTATTTGCTTTCTTTTTTTGCCCCTAGTCTCAAATCTTTAAATGTCCTGCAGTTCTTAAGGTTGTATTTTTGGCATCTGGTGTGGTTTTGCTTTTTTATGTAATTTTTAATTTTTTTAGACTAAAACGAGTAGAGATGAATAATGTTCTGTGCTATTATAGAGCTGGTGCGGTGGTTGTGAATTAGAAAATAACTTCCAGTTTTCCTAAGCATACCGTAACTTTTTTTAGGATAATTAAGAGCTGTGAATTAAACTTCTAGTGATCATTTGAATATGTGATACATCTATTTGTAGTGTGTAGTTACAGCGCGTAAAATATCATTTGTAAGCATTTTTTTTTGTTGGAAAAAATCTTACTTAATAATGTGGTGGCATATGAATCTAAAAGAGATGTCATACCATATGGCAGTAGCTTGCCTACTTCTTAGAGGAGAATGTCTTGAAAGGTAAGGAAAAAAAGATGTTCTTTGAGTGTTCAAATTCAATATTAGGAATAACAGGAGTTAAGAAGAACTGAGAGAGAGAGAGATGTGTGCTGTTTAACAGCAGCCTGTGAATTAAACTGTTGTCATTGGAATCAACTGTTTTCAGATTGCTCGAAACCTGGAGTCCTACTGGGAGAAACATAAGCAAAAAAATATTGCTTAAACTAGATGGCTCTTAATTCTGAACTAATTTCTTAAATACATGTTTATGTATACCACTTACAAGTGGGTTCCCAGGGGTTTGTTGCTTGGTGTAACTTTAGGTTCACTTCTGCAGCTGTATGACTGCTTCTCCATTTATATGTTTGTGTGCCCTTGAATTGTGTGGGGAGCAAACTTTGAAAGATTGGGAGTAGCTGCATGTACTTGATACAGCTGTTGGTATAAAACATTAAAATGACACCCACAGGGTGCATCTACATTCAGTTTTGTGTACAGGAAGGGTTCTTTTTGACACAGGTTTGCCTTCTGTTTGTTTGGAGTGTTGTGTTACTAAAGAGCACTGCTGATATGCTTGAATTTGACCCCTTTCTGGGGAGACCAAGCCTGAAGTTGTACACTTGGACTATGCCCGTTTAGAGCACACCATTTGCAGTGTGGGCAGAAGGTCCTCTAGCAGGTAGTTCTTGGCATGCACAGTGTGTGAGCAGAAAACTGGCAATGGCTTTGAACTTTGCTGGTGAAGATGGATCACAGATATTTAACCATTGTCCTTCCCTCTCTCTGTTATGCCAGTTGCTAAGTAGATGTTTTCACAAGATACTTGAAACTTTTTTTGATAAGAGTCTAAAAACATAAGGAGTACAGCCAAATAGAGAAGCTTTGGCTTTTCCCGGTTATTTAAAAAAAAACAAACAACAACAAACAACAAAACAAAACACCATAACTACTACCTTTGAGTTTCTGAGCTTAAAGACAGATTTAAGTCAGAAGTCTGATCAAGAAATAGAAGATGAAACTTTCCAATTGTCCTTTATGCAACCTCCATTACGTGTGAACTCTCTCATGTACAACTTGCATTAACACCTGTGCATGCAGCAAATGGAAGGTGACATAAAGGACATGTGTAGATTCCGCACAATGCAAAATCCATATGTGCTGATGGCAGTCCACAGGAGGAATCTTCTGGTAAGTTGTCGCATGTATCATTTTCTCATGAAAGCAACCTGGCACTGAACAGCTTGTCAGCTGCTTGGCTGGAAGGTGGTAAGTTCTGAGATGGAAGAGGGTGGGAAGAACTCCTGTCCGTGTATCTCGTCCCAATACCTCAGCTCAATAATGCCAGAAGTTTTGCATTGTTTTAGGACTGCTGTGTTGGTTTGACAGTCTGTCTAGATGCTCTGTCTTTGGGTATGAAAAAACGAGTAGATGTATAGGAACAGATTTCTTTTAGATACATTACTGACCTGTTTTCTGACAACCAGTGGTTTTGAAGCTTCTTAAGCTAGACTGTATTGAATTGCCATTGACTGACCTGTTTTAAATTTAATAGTCTATTTCTTTTTTTATGATTTATATTTTGATATAGCTAGTATCTTGTGGCAATGACTTCCTCATATGCCATTATGGCTGTATGAAATTGTTCTTTATTTTAAATTTGCTGTCCACTAATGTATTTTTGCCAGTTTGTCAGTTGCTTTTGATTTATCATTCTCATGCTATTTGATATTTTGATTATAGAACTTGACTGTGTGTTATAATTGTTTATAAACTGCATTTCTCCTTATATTGAAGCCATTCTGCAGTTTGATCATCCTCACTGACCCTTTCTGAAACTTTTGGGGGTATAGTATTATAATTTTGGGGATACAAGGGTCAGAACTCCACTTGTTATTCCAGATGCTTTGCACCATAAATTTCTAAACAATGAAACTTTGTGGTATTGTTCTTAATTCCTTTTCCAATAAGGAATGTGTTTCCTTTTTGCCATTGAGCCTTCTGCTCATTAGTGGATGACTATCTACAGTAACTCCAAGACCACTTTTTTTCCAGGCAGTGGTGGTTCAGAGCTTAATGTTACGTTTATGTAGTTAAGAATATTTTTCTTATGTCTGCTACCCTAGGTTTAGCGCAATTAGTCTGCTACTTTATTGCTTGTTTCTTAACAATTTTGAGATCTTTTTGTAACTTCAGAGTATGCTTGGACTTTTACTGACCAGCTATATTAACTCCATCCTTTTTCACCTCACTAACCATTGTTTTCAAGCCTATACAAAATGTTAAATAGCAGACACACTGATCGACTTTGTTGTGAAGTGTAGCCATTTAATCTCGACTTAAAATCTTTCTGGAAAGCCAGTATATTGTATTGGTCAATTCTTCTTTATCTACGTGTAACTATTTCAAAGAACTCAAAAGATGTATCTTGATTTCCTTCCACAGGGATCATGCTGTCTTTTTTAGTATACAATATTAAACATGTACTTTTCCAACTAATTCACCCTGTATAGACTTGATTTGATGGATTATCAGAAAAGTTGGTCCAAGCCTTGATCATATAGCATGTCTATAATTTTCATTTCTTCATTGTTCTTTGATTTGTGCAGGGTTAATTGAAAATTCTATTTTCTGTTTCTGCTGCTTTTCTGATGTCCCATTGAACACGACGTTGCTGTTTTTTCTTTTTTTTTTTTTTTTTTTTCTTTTAAAAATTGAGCTGGAATACCAGCTTCTGTAGCATGTTTAGCTAATTTACTTTAGATAAAGTTGAACTTTCTTTAAAGAATTTTTGGTGGCATGATCTGTGTAATTCCTGACATTCAGGTTCAAACAGCTTAGGCTTTAAATTTCATTTTGTCACAGTCCACATGCATGCTTAGTTAGGGAATTTTTTTTTGTTGGATTTGTTTAAGTTATTTCTTTCCCTAAACTTGATTGGTTTATTTCCTAATTTGATATACAAATAAACTGGGCCTATTTGGATGTAGGAGAGTCTTATCCTTTTCTGATTCTATCTATTCCAGAAAAGTGTCTCAATCCGAAATTGGCATAAATCTTTTTCCACATACTGTTTGTTCGTTTGTGTGCAGAATCATGCAACCTTGCTCGTCTGACCTTTTGTGATACTGCCAGCATTTCAAAGAGTGGCACTGTCTTTGATCTTCTGCCTCCTACATTAAAGCCAAAATATTTTCCTCTTGAACCTCTCCTCTCTCCTTCCCAGTGGTGTTTAGGTGTATCCTTGCTATTGAGTGTGATTATAGGTGGCCTATATATCTTGTGAGGTTCATAGTCGTTGCACCTGTAGGTAAATCAGCATGTGATATTCAGCGGCAGCATAGATTAAACTATCAATATTGCTCCTAATCTGACATTTCAGAACTTCAGGCTTCTGTTTTTTTCCACTGGAATTCTTACCCTGAAGTTTTATCCTTAGTACTCCAGAGAGATGTGCCTTTCTCTTTTGAGTTTGATGACCATGTCCCATGGAACTTTGGTGGTTCTTGGAGTCAGGACTGATCAAAAGAAAAAGTCTCTCATCTTTTGGAACTTCTCTAGGTGGTCTGCTTGAATCTTGATAGTAGATATTCTGTTTCTTCAGGTTGCTACTTACTTGTGCCTTATGCATGTACCTCTTGTCTGTGAGGCAGGTAATTAATGTAACAGGACCAGTAAACTGGATTACCACTCTTCTGCTGGACTTCTAAGGGTATTTTATTGTATTTGAAAGGCTTTCATCCTTTTCCTTAAATTGTGTTTATTGGCATACTCATCTTTGCTGTTGATCAGCAATCTCCCTGGCTGTTCCAAGCCTTACCTTGAGGCCTGGATACTGAAGTGCACAGGAAACCACTATGAACTCTCTGAGCAGCCTCTCCTGGTCCTCTCCTGGCCCATCTCCAACAAAATGTCATTGAGGGAGCTGTTGTGTAGACTTTTAGGTTTAGCTTTTTCCAAAAACAACAAGCAAACAAAACACATCTAAGCCAGGTTTGGTCTATGTTCAGTTAACAGCACAGTTTGGGTCTACTGCAAAGCTTTGCTGGTAAGATGCTTAGTAGCTCTGGAGAAAAGCAGTTATCAAAAAATGAAAATTGAAGCATACAGTGAATTGTCATCAAAAGGAGCGTTGGAGAGTTACAGTACAAAGGAATAGTTGAATGACCATTTCTAAAGGACTTTGTGATGGAAGGAAGAAAGCTGGGCACAGAGGAGGAGGGAAGGGCCTGAAGTAAGGTTGTTGGGAGGAATATGAAAGGAATCAAAGGCAGAATTTTGTGTATCCTTGACTATGAACAGAAACTAAGCCTTGAAAGGAAAGATGAGACTTTATTTGCAAAAATCCCTTAATGGGATACATGGAACCTTTGTGACAAGGCATTCAGAGGGCAAGAATAATTGCTTTCTTCTTACATAAATCATCACAAAAAAAGACAGAGGGATGGATTCTCAGCCTTCTAGCCCCAGCAGAGCTATTCAGCTGTTGTAGAACCAATATATTCTTGCATTAGATTGGGGAATGACTTATAAGTCCCAGCACTGAGCAGTGCAAAGTGGTGCAAAATTCTTCACATATAATAAATTCAAAAACCTAGAATTTAGTATTCAGCTGATAGTGTAATACAGGGTTAATAATTGTACATTAGTAATGGCTTCCTTCATTTGTGTGGGAATCTGCTTATTCTTTGACTAGTGAAGCACAGAGACTTTATTCAGAAGGGATGTTTCATTTGACATCTACATTTCATCCCTAATTTACATGATTACAAGTAGTTCAGGAAAATTCAGAATCAGTGGTTGTGCTGTATTTTAAATGGAGGGGGCAGAGACAAAACGTGCATTGTTATGAGATTATCTGAAACGTACTTTCAGACCTTTTGTTTCAGTTAATTTTGGCAAGTCTATGTAACTGTTTTAGCTACTAAAAAGCAGCTTGTTGAATCCTTGTCTCCTTTCATGTTACTATAGTGATCAACAGATCTTGGATCTGATTTGTTCTGTGACTTGAGGAAAATAGAGTCACTATGCAGCAAGAAAGCAAACAATGATCCATGTATTTTCAGATCTGATGACTAGGATCCTCTTATGTTTTATTGTTTGGAGCTCATTTGTGGCACAGGAGTCACTTGTTAAACCATTGCATGTAGAAAGAACAGAGACTGAGCAATGGTTAAAATAGTAGTTAGAGAAAAGCTTATTTGTTAATTGCTTTAGTTTTTAACAGAATCTGTATTTACAATTTTGGACTTGGGTTCTTCTGCTACTGCCTCTCCCAGATATGCTTATTCTGTCCTGAGGCACCAGTAATCGATTGATAGAGCTTTAGTGACAGAGGCAATAAAGAATATTTTTCATTGGTACAGTGCTGGTTGGGGTAGAAAGTGGCAGAGCTGTATTTAACCATTTTAATATTACTTTGTACTGCAGAAATACTGGTGAAGTACTTGCCAACAAAAGATGAGATGAAAATTGCCAGTCCATAATTGGAATGCGTACTCTGTGGCAGAAGAATCACTGATGCCTGATTCAACAATTTATTTTAAAACAATGTTTACTTTTAAAAATACTAATTCTTTAAAAATACAGACCATTTAAAAGCTGTCTCTTTTTGCATTGTTCTTTATCTTCAGCCTTGTTTATCAGATAATTGACAGTGTGAGTTATATCAATCAATTTTTAACACAGTACTGAAGTTACCCCATCCAAAAAATTAACGTATGTGATTCTTGTTTTGGATCCTGTTGCTTGCTGTTACTTGCATTTTTTCATCTTGAAGACTTTATTCATGAAATAGCTATTAGTTTTTCTTAAGCCTGCAAACCACCTTATGGATCAGCCTGCATTCCAGTTACATTCTGATTTCACTGGTTGGGGTCAAATTTGTATTAATACATGGCTTGTTCTTGAACAAAGTTAATTGCTTCAGAAGCATTCCAAGGTTCCATCTTTTTCTTCCCCTCTCTATCCGCCCCCCCCCCCCCCCCCCCTTTTTTTTTTAATTTATGTTGTTCAGGGAATTGAAGCTGAATAGTGGATCTATGCACAAAAAGAAAGACTTGGATTGAAGGAAAACCATTTCCCGTTGAGAAGGGATTAACATTGTAGGAGATAGTGAAAAAGAAAAAGTAAAGGAGGGCAAAGAGAAAAGCTAAATATCTTTTATACAAATGCTAGGAGCATATGTAATAAGACTGCTGAATTGGAGTGACATGTTTTCAAGGATAAGAAAGATATTATTGGAATAAGAGACACAACCAGGAAAACGAAGGGGATTTAAAATGCCAAGATACGCAGTTTTAGTGAAGGGAGAGCTAATATAAAGCTGGAAGAGATGTAACAATATTGCTGAGGGATGATACTCAATCTGCAGTAGGAAACGCTCCTGCTTCTCACTTCCCCTCCCCCCCATTTTTTTTTCTTCTTTTTTTTAAATTAAGTTCAGTGCTTTGCATAGAAGGTGAGGACAATTTATTGTAGTTGTGATTCTTGGCTGTTGCACTAGACTTGCAGGTGGTGAGAAAAAAAGCCCAAACAATAAAAATATTTAAGACATAAAAACCAGGTCCCTAAGAAAGCCAGAACTTTGATTTCAAGAATGCTAGGGTGTTGAGGGAGAGGGAGTAGGAAGAGAGATTGTTAAAGATCAGTTAGGGTATTGACTGTGTTAAAACTACAAATGAGAGCGTGTTTCTACTGTTGCTGTAAGGTTGTTGCCTTTATACTGTTATTGAAACAGTATAGAATATTGTCACTGTTATCACGGAAAGATTGTAGACATAAATCTGTATATGGAGATAAGGAACAAAATCAAATGATCATAAAATCATGAAATTGGAAATGGTCATGGGGTGGGGGTATGTGCTAGACAGAGGAGGCAGCCCTAAAGTTATTGATTTTAGCAAAGCTAACTTTGAAGGAAAGCAAAATGCTCCCGGGATTTTTGCCTGCAATCCTGTGATGAATGGGAAATCCACTCCACACAAGTAGAGAGTACATAGTGTATAAAACACGTAGAGAGGCTGCAATTAAAATTCATCCCAGTTAAGTCAAGAAAAGGAAAGGCCGATATGGGCCTGAGGCAAAAGAAGGAAAGGCAAAGAGACAACTTGCCCCTCCCGACCTTATGCTTTTTCCTTTCCCCTTCGCTGTTCTTTACCATTTCTTCTACTGTCCCTTTATCCTCTCCAGCCCTTCTGTTTTAAGACACTTCTGTCACTGTGGTCCCCTGATGAGGTTTCTTCCTCAAGTCTGTTTCTTGTACACTGGATTTCTCCCAGCATGGGCATAACTGTTCAGAGAACTCATAGCATGGGTGTGAGTCTCTCTTCCTGCTTCCCCCCAGAAATACTGTGCATCCCCTTAACCACAGCTGCAAGCTCTACATAGTTGACATTTCCTCTTCCCCAACTTCCTTTAGGTGTTTGTGGGCCTGGGGTGATTTCAATTCACCGTATGGTGAGGGAAGGAATGAGGCAGCAGGAGCTCGGGAGGGAAAGAAAGCGAGTGGGTACATAAGTCATGTGGACAGTGGCACTATATGAAAATGTTTAGGAAAAGACACTGCTTCACTAGAGCATCTACCACTGAAGTGGCAGGAGTTTTCCAAAAGAGAAGGGTCAAACAAGCACACAGATGGCTGCAGGTGGTGTTCCTTTCTTTTGTGCAAAGTTGCGACCCAAACCAGGTTGTCTTTTAGGACCCAGTATGCAAGATCGGGCATCACATTTCAAGTTGTAAAGAACAGCTGTGAGGAAGAAGCTAAATTTAACGTATCCGAGGTCTGAATCTCAGTAGTTGTAAAATGGCTTTGCTGCAGCTGAAGGCAGTTTATATTAGCTGAAGATCTCACCCTTAACTGAAGCAAACAGTTCGAACAAATTTTGATCTGGCATTTTATTTTTAAAAGGCAAACAAACATGATAATGGCAAAAATGGCTTTCAGAAAGAGATTTAATGGGACAGCGATGAAAGATTGAGTAGTCTCTTTCTGTCAGCCAACCTGTATTTTATTTTTTTCTTTGTTTAAACCACAGTGATTTGTTAACTGTAGAAGCTGGCAACAGGCAGTGAGGATGGCCGTGTGGTCTTATAGCATCCAGCTGATGACCAGTTTCTGAAGATGGTATGAGGGATCATAAAGTTTAGTTCCATGTGTATTGTGATGATAGTTGCATCTATATTTAAAGCTTTCTGTCACTGAAGCACTCCTGGTGTTGTCAGATGTCTATTGGACTGGATGAGCTGCAACTTCTTGCAATTGAATGTCAATAAGACCAAAGCAATTTTGGTTGATTCATAGCACCAGCTTAAGCATATTCACTTGCACAGATTACATTTGACAGACAGTTACCTTCAGCTGAACTCTGTGGTTAGAAGCCTTGGTATACTCTTGACAGTGAGCTTAAAGCTGATGCCTTATGTTTATTTCATATCCTGTTTTTGCCTTCCTAATACTGCATGTGTATGTCTATATTTAAATAAATTCACAGCTGAAGTACTAGTCAGTCCACTTGTTATCTCTGGACAGAATGTTGTGATGAGTCAATTTCAGTATTTAAAAAATGTTTTTTTCCTAGTTAGGCAGATTTAATTTCGAAAGCCATCTAATCGAGGATTTTTTTTGATCAGGAACTCCTGGAAAAGTGTCAGTCAAAGTCTAACAACAAAAGTAAAAGAAAGAAAAAAAGTCGAGGGTAAAACCAAAGATGAAGAAATGTTATTCCCTTTGGAATGTTTTCTTGGTATTCTACCGGTTTGCTGGCCTGCAGGAAAATATATTCAACACAGGTGTTCTTACCCTGTTATATTGGTGGAAGTTAAAATCTTCTGGATTCTGCAATAAGATTGTGCACAGTGTCATCAAATACTGATGTGTGTGTGCACCCCCTATAAATCTTGTAAAGAAGGGCATCTTTCCAGGTCTTTTCTTGTAATGGTCCTACAATAGCCTGGGTTAAAATACAGTTTAATTCACTGATTCGGTTATTTGATCCTGCTTATGGTGAACTTATGTATTTTGAAACTTCATTTGGAGCATACTGAAGAAGAATTAAACTTCTAAAGTATTTCAAACCATTTCCCCATGCAGGCTTCTAGTCAGCTTAAAGCAGCATCCGAATTTTGAAGAAGAATTGCGTGATTTAATGCCATATAGCTTGTGTGTATACTATTTCCACTCACTACTTCAGTTCCTGTTTTTAAAGGCTGAAGGTGATTTTCCTATAGAGACTAAGGAAGTGCTAAAAGGGAGATTTTTGAGTTTTTACTTCTCATTGAAAAACAGGAATGCAGCATCCTTGAATCTAGATGTGAATGAACTAAAAATACTTTACAAATGTTCTAATTTATAGTTGTGTATTTTGGCTAGACTGGCACACTCTGGTAAGAGGGCAGGGTTGACTTGGTGTTTTTGGCTACGGTTAGATAATGAATCCCAGTCTAGAATTAGGTTGGCAGGATTTCCTAAAAATGACAGAACAGTTGGAAGTAAAGGAATCTCCCACAAACATGAATGCTAACTTAAGCACTTTCTTTTTTAAAATCATCATACTGTGTTCCTGACCATGCTGTTACTTAAATCAGTGGTTGCAATGAATGGCCCCAAGCCCTTTTTGTTTTCTTCTTGTGAAATGCTTTTTGGCCTGAGAACCAAAGATGTGTGAAAAGCACCACATTGAAACCTACATAGATGCCAGAGTTGCAGCTTGCCTTTCTCTGCTTGTGCTCTTTTCCTTCAAGCTTGCATCCAAGTTGTTTCAAAGGCTTGAAATACAGAGGGGTGGGTGGTAGATTTAGGTTTGCTCAGAGGTGCATAGTTCTAATAGCTTAAAAACTTTTTTTTGCCATGTGAGGGTAGCATAGGATTTGAATATGGAAACATGGGAATATACATATGTTAATGATAGCAGGTAAAATAAATTTTATTATGTGCATATCACTCGCATTTGCTAAAAGATAATGGGCAAACAATCTAAAATCAGCACTGAATATTTTAAATAACTGTATTACCTATATAAGGTAGTACTCCTTTTTTGCTTGGTAAGAAAGAGAAATGCATTTGAAATCAAGACAGGTTCTAGCTGAAGCAGCACCGAGCTCACTGGCAAACCCATCAGGCAGTTTTTACTGGTATAGAAGGTGCCGTTTGTCTGTCAGGTGTTACACAAATAAATTATCTGAGCTGGCTTGTCCTCCTGGATATTATTCTTTAATTTCCACGCTCCTCCCTCCCCCCATCCCCTTGTCCCTATTAACATGGTTATTAGCATCTTTTTTTGGGCTGTTTGGGAACAAGATCCCAGACAAATTCCTCCTGACATATTCTTGTTCTCCTGTGTTTACTGCATAAATTCATTATCTCTTGCCAAGCTTTAGATATGCCAAATTCTCTCTGTGTTGTCTCAATTTTCATTCCAAATAAAAAAAAAAAAAAAAAGAAAATGCAAAGAGCAAAAGAGAAAAAGTAAACTTTTTTTTCTGTAAGCTTTTTCGGGGGGGGTGGGGTGTGGATTAAAAAAAAAAAAAAAAAAAGAGCGCAGGAGTTTTTGATGTATGTAGGACATCTTCCCAAACATCCCTAGCAATGATGTCGTCACTGCCAAAATGTACTTACACTACAAAAATGTACAGTAGTACTTGTTTCTGAATTGTCCATTTAGCTAAATTTTAAAATTTGAGTTCGGCTGTATGTGGCATGTTGTAAGGAGAGATAAACAATATAAAACTATAGGAGCAGGCTGTGTATCAGTGTTGGTGAGTAATGTGTGGAGTAGGAGGTGGTTGAGTGTGGTGTGGCATCCTGACGCATCTGCAGAAGTTAAGCTGTGGAAACTACTGCACCTCTATTTTATAAAGCAGTCATAAAGTGGCTGATAGATTACTTGAAGGCTTGAGAGGAGTCGAGGAATTTTGGGATAAACCATTTATTTTGTGCTCTGTATTAATGCCTGAGAAAAACAGTCCTTGGGGGCGTGAAATCTGCTTGCACCTGTATTCATTTTTTATATATTTTTGTGTGGGTTTGGTGGGTTTTTTTTGTTGTTTTTTTTTCCCCAACAGCTAATTGTAAATGTAGTAGATTAAAAAGGAGAAATAAACCTAGCTGAATAGTGCAAAATAAGAATAATAAGGCAGAACGGGAGGCATAGGAATGGCATAGACCTTTGAGATTGGTGTTCATGATGTATAAATTCTGCTGTTTATTTTGTGAAGGAAGGTGTTGAATTGTGGCAGAAAGTTGTCTGCTGTTTCAGATGCATCAATTTAGGGGCACATAGATGCCCAGGTTTTATAAAATATGTGAAATGCGCAGCATTGTGTTTTTTGGTTGCTAGCTCTGCTTAAATAACAGCTGAAAGTAAACTTGGATTCATGTGAATGGTTTCATCCTATTTTTTTTCCAAAAAATTCCATTCATCCACTTTGTGTTGCTTAAGTCTGTGCCACTGACCTTTCCTCTACAGAAATTCACTTACAAAATAGTAAAGCTGCGTTGGAAACCTTTGTAACTGCAGCTTCGGCAAGATTTGCATTTATGCCAGAAAAAAACAAAATAGATACCTGTGTTCGTCTCATCTCTTTGATATGCAAAACCTGTTTACTGTATCTTTTATTAACTGTTACGCTTCTGTTTCACACGTGCTTTCGCAGAGTAGAGATGTGAACCCATATGTCCCCCAGTGGTAGAATATGCCGTCTATCTTTGTGTGAGCAGGCAAGACAGTTTTTTAGACAGGTTGAAGGTGAAAAGGATTTTTATGCTCAAGTTTCTGATTAGACCATTATAACAGCATCACTAATTCCTCTCCTTCCATCTATTGTCTTTCCTCATCTGTTGTCATCAGTGACCACTGTTGATTTGTTGACTCTATTAAAGTATTCAAGGAAGCCACAGGCCTGTCATTTTGGTCATAACCTTAATCTGTTTTCTCACCTTGGGAGAAAATGTGTTAATACACCGTCTGTTTCTATAGAATGAACTCATTGAAAAAGTTCCTGATGCAACAAATCTGTAATACATTTAGAAGAAAAAAAGGTTCTCTAGGTCTTGGTTATTTTTAACAGATAGCAAGCTATGTTTAGGTAGCAACTTTTATAAGAAATGTACCAAATTAAATGAAGGTAATGACTTGTAATGGTATGTCATGTATTAATTTTTGAGCTGGATGAGTTGCAACTTCTCTTGATTTCTCTTAATCTGATTCCTCGTTATTTCTGGATGATTAAGCAAATCCTTTATGCTAACTTCTGCTTTCATTCACACCTCTGTAAAGCCTGTCTAACTATTGATTCTGGAGTTTCTTTAGCTTTTATAGCAGCTAGGGGCAGGGGTCATTTCTGTCATTTGGCTGATCTGCAAAAAAAAATGAACCATCTTTTTTTTTTTTTTTTTTTTAATCCCGTACAGGTGACTTGTATAGCTATGTAGTTGTTCTTCGTAAAGCGCTTTAAAATTCTTCATAATCTGTATCACCTTATTTAATATATTTTTATTTGAGAAACTTCTTGCTGTACAAATAGAGCTTATTTAAAGGATAAACTAAACCAGACTTGTTTTCTTAAGTTTATTTTTTCGCTTATTTGGAGGAGTATTTGCTTGGGTTTTTTTGTTGCTTTAAATTTTAGTTTGTATTTAATTTCTAAGTTTAGCTTGCATTTGCAGCTAGTTAAATTTGCATTTTTAACTTAAAAATTAGCTTGCTTTTTTTTGTTTTTCCTGTTGTGTTTGTTTTTTAGTTTTAGTTTGTAGATACCTGATATTTGGAAGAATCTTGTTCCCTGTCTGGTACATATCATAGATCCCTGAGCTGCTTCTTTTTCATCTTATTTGGAAACAGTGGTTACTGTTACATGTACTGGAATGTATTCTCTTTCCTAGTATTTATTTGAAGATAAATTTTTGGTCCTTGTCCTTGTTTTATATGTGTCGGTCATTCCTGCCTTTGCCATCTGAGACTTTCTTTGATGGTATAAATAGCCTTAAGAGCTGAAGTTACAGTTGAAGTGTTTGCCATCACTAAGTTGGCTGGATAACTAAATAGGCCAGGTTTGGTATCATTTGGCTTGAATGATTGGAAAAGATTTTTTTCTTTCATTTTTGGTGCCAGAGTTCTCTCTATTGTGGAACTCCTCATTTATGGCTTGCAAATCTGGGAAGAAATCCATCTGGTTTCTTCATCTGTCTTGCCAGACACTGTGGTCTAGTTATTACAATAGATGATGAAAAGAAACTTTAAGAATAAATTGTATTTTATGGTTACTAGAAGCTATGATGAATAAGAATAAAAAGAATGTATATTTAACCAGCAGAAGAGATTAATGTTGTCTTGAAATAACTCCCCTTAATTTATCTGTAATATTTTAATAAATCTTTCCCGTGCCATTAAATATTGGGATAGGAAAGATAACCTAAAGGGGAAGATTGTACTTGGTAAAAAAAAGGTATATCTTTCAAATATGAATTCTAACACATTTGGGGAAGAGACCACCACATCTGTTGGTTGTATGTCATTTAGTGCAGAGGAGTTTTTTTCTCTGGTAAGTGATCTTGAGTTCTGCTATGATATATTTGGGTATTCTTTATTACTTTTAATGGAACATAAAGGATTCTTTTCATGTTTCTCCTTCCTATTTATTAAAAATAATTTTGCACAAGGTATGTGGGTAGTGTTAATCTTAGGACTTATTTTTCATGCAAAATTCTTACTGATGCAAAAAGATCATAGCATGCACTGGAGAATTAACTTCTATCTTGGCTGAAATGATGTAATTCAGTTCTAAGTGGAAGAGACTAAAATTGTCTCAGTTGCCTTTATATGTATGTAACAGGACATTTTGATAACAGGATGATTAATGTGTGTGAAGAAAAAGTGTATGTTGCCTAAATGTGCCATTAATAATAATTATTAACATATCATGCATGTATGTTGTGTTGTGTTATTACCTCAAAGCCTAAACTTTATAGAGCAGGGTCTCAGAATTCCTTCAAATTGCTTTGGCTTGGAAAGTGCCACTGTAGCTCAAAAAAGGGGAATCAATATAACTGTGTCTTCTACTTGATACGCAAAATGTGTTCTGTCTCTCTGTTAATGAAGAGGAATATTAGGCTTTTTTTGGAAAGCATATAGGTAATTTTTACTGAAAACCTAAATATTTTTATTATACCTGTTATACTATTTATAGCTGTTATACTAGTTATTTATTTATAAATTTATTATACCATTATATGTTATAACTATAGATAACACTACAGTTCAAGGCTATAAGAAAATAGAGAGAAAGAAAAGAAAAAAATTATGGTATTTTTGAATCAATCTGTATGGTGGGTGCCTTTGGGAGAAATACATTTTTGCATTCAAGCAGCAGCTATACAAAATCATGCAAAAGAAATCCACAGAAAGCTACTAAATATACAGAAACTACATCTGGCTGATTAAGTGTCTGAGCTGTTGGTGGTTTGAGGTTCAGAGTATTCAGGAGCAGTACTATACATGCTTACCATGCTCCTGTGTGCTGCTGTGCTTCTGCTTTGTGCCATAGTTAGTCCCTTTGTCACAGTGCTCTGAAATGCAGTATTTGGTTGTGATATTCTTTTTTTTTTTCTTTTTTTTTCTTTTTTTTTTTTTTTTGCCACGCAGACTACTGTAATATAGGGGAAGTTTCTGTTAGCAGTTAATACCTGAAAGTACTGGCTTTTGTTTACATGACAGCTCTGCCTGATTCAAGCCAAGTGGCAAAATTAATATTAAATTTCATTGTTACGTTTTCATGAGTAGGGTCTGAGTAGCACAGATCTTTAGGTGAGAAAATAAACAGTTGTAATGTCTTTTCTGTCCCTATCTCATTTTATAACCAGCAGCTTGTGCTTTTTGTGCTTCAGTGCATGCTCCTTTGTTCTGCCCTACAGTGACCCATAGGGCAGGGAATTTTTCCTAGGAAGAAAGTGATTGGATTTGGTATTGCTGGCTCTGATGGCAGTTTGCTTGTGACGCAGGGCCACAAGAGCTTCATTTGGGATGCACTGAAGGAACTTGCCTACCAGCTCATTGGCCCAGCACCTCTCATCTTTGAAACTCTTCTGGATCATAACAGGAATGCTATTAGAGGAAAGATTATGGATATCTTTCGCCATCTCAGTTCACCATCAAATGGGTTTTCCATTGCTTGGAGTGGAATTGGTATTAGGCTCTGCATTGGCAGAAGCTAATGTAGTTGCAGAGTGAATTTATCTTAGTAACTAATCCTTGCCACCTCCCTGTGAGGTGATTTGCTAAGTATCTGACAGATGGGGAAGCATGGGAGGGAGAGATGGTTTCAGAGCTGGGATTAGAGCGCTGATGTTCCAGGCTTCTGGTCGTGTGCTCTGTGCAACCGTGAAGCCAGCCTTTCCTACCCATCTCCTGTTACTCTCTTGGGGAAATTCCTATTGAACGTTATTAATGAAGACAACAGGGGAATAATCCTGTTGTCCTAGTCAGGAGTGAAATTCATCTTTCATTTCTGTGGTATTGTACGCGACGTAATGCTAATGGTCAGGAGACCCCGAATAACCACATCAAACAGCTGATTCGGTGCCACCCTTCCTTCTTATTTAGCTTAGCCTAAACTGACACCAAACTTTGAGACATTCCTCTCCTCCCACAGTGGGATTTTTTTTTTTTTTTTTTATACCACACATGGTTTCCCTTCTACATTTTCCTCCCGTGTCAGATATCCATACCCCCTTTAATAACCAGCAGGGGGATCATTACATTGAGCTACTGCCAAACGTATAATGACTGCTGCCTTTGCCTTACACAGTCACTGCACTACTGATATCCAATTCAGCATTGTAAAGTGCTTAGGGCTACCTTGGGGATGTGCTATATTAAACCCAACTATTCTAAATCCTATTTAATACAAAGAGGTTGGGGGGGGGGGGGGGGAGGGGGGAGGGAGATTTAAAATTGTCATTAGTCCCCTATTTTCAACAAGTCAAAATACCTGGTTGCTTAAGGCCCAATTCTGTTGCTCTCAAGTCGTAAGTAGTCCCGCTGATTTTGGTAGTGGGTGCATGAAGGTGAGCACTCCACTTACCACTGGGTGGGGGGCAGGATTGGGATCCTACAGAAGCTGCGCCTGAGCCTGTAAGTTTGCAAGGAGGTGGTGGGGGTGAGTGTGCCTGGTCCTGAATTCCACTTACAAATGTTTTACAATGAAAACGGGAAAGCAGAAACATGCTTCATATCTGACTAAAAATAAAGGTACTCTTAAACTTGTAAAAGACAACATTTTTATTTGAATGATATGACAGAGCTGCCACAGGAGTGTTACCTGCTATAAAGAAAGCTCAAGAATTATTACCTTTATTAGACCAGTGACACTGAGCTTTAGCCATACATTTCTAACTTCTGTCCCTCTACAGAGACAATTTTCTTTTCTTAAATAAACTGTCATGCTAGTGTTAATATATTGTTGGCTCCCTCATACTCTGAGAATACTGCTGATATAAAACATGTATATGTTAGATTGGTAATAGTATCTTTAGTGTAGCTGACTAGAACAAATGTGTTTCCCTCATGGCTGTGCTAATGTGATAAAGGAAAATTGGCTGTTCATCAGCTTTTGGCTGGGTAAAGACAGTAGAGATGGAACCACATTCTTTTTTATGCATTAATACCACTGAGAACTTTTCACTAGTTATATTTCATGTGCAGGCATGTTGTGCAAAGATGTTGTAAAACATGAGATAATGCTACAAATAACAAAGTAGAAAAGCCTGTATCTTTTATGATGATAACAGTCAAACACCAAATGACAGTAACAGGCTGTAAAAAATGTGATGCAGAAAAAAAATGCAATGTAGCCACCATATATGCGTATACTTAGGCTCTTGCAAATAGGGCATCAGATGTTTAGAGGGCTTTGAATTAAAATTAAATAAAAAACTGTTGTATTTAGGTCATTGATGTGTCAACACAAAAGATAATTTAAAATGGAGAGATGTATTTTGAGCGGTGAAACTCATATGCAATAACTTTTTGAACAAATCTCAAGGCTTAGTAATTATGATAATAGCCTTCAAATTTCCATCAGTGGAAGGGCAATAAATATTCCTGTCTAAATTTCGGAAATATTGACTGAATCTGGAAATGGCAACGAAGCTCAGCATGCGTGTGTATATTTGAAAGTGCGTTTAAGGAGAAAAATTCATCTGTACAATTTTGCATGAAGCCTAAATAAAAAAAAAACGAACAGCCCCCCCCCCCCCCCCCCCCCCCCATTTCCTATTTTTGTTACTTAAAATGCTGTTAGACTCATTTCGCCTGAGGCACTGATGCTGATCATCTGAGCTCAGATTTATAGATAATTGTGTCTCTTTATCTTGGTCTGAAATTTGAAAGATTTTATTGGTGGAATAGCATTGTGAGTGCTTATGTTGTGGTTTTCAAACTGGTACTTTTTCAGGTTCTGGCTTTCCTCTTTGCAACAAATTATTCTGGCTTGTAAACCTTTGGTTTGTCCTCACATATATATTGTTCTTATGAAAGCAATTATTCCAGGTTTATTTTGTTTTGATTAGCGTGGGTATCAAGACAGGCTAAAGCGCTCTAGGTTTATTTGCCCTCTGTAGACACGATTCACCAAGCATCCATATCTGCAAAATGAAAATAACACTGTAAATTAGTAACAACAAAACAGTTGCAGAATCTGAGAGCTGCCAAGCTCTCATGTGAAATAAGCCTTATGCAAGCTAAATATTGCTAGAAACCGAGTAGTTTCAGTTTTGCAAATAAATCACTTTCTGAAATAAATTGGATTAAGTTCATTGGGTAAACAATTTGTTAAATTCAAAGAATTCAAAAGTTGTGGATGAGTCGAACTTAGTTTCTATAATTAGCTTCACTAGTAGGAAGCTGACTGTAGCCATGATGCCTCCAGTTTTCATTTTTATGTGCCTGTATTTTTTTTTTAAATGAGAGTATTGAATTTTGTTAAATGTAAGGCTGAAAGGCACTCACCTATCATTAAACTTTTTCTAATTTTATGTAAACATGAAGATTATTAATGCAAAAAAGTACTTTGTAAAAGCTCAGCATCTTGTGACTTTGTGGAGCTGGGAGAATGCCATAAAGTATTTCTCTGAATGTTAGCTCAAATTTAAAATGAATTGGCAGGGAAGGGAATGTTTGCAGAAAACTGTACCCTGGGGTGCTGGCTGAGTGTGTATCCCTAGCCAAGGGTTCCCTTGATGTAAGGGAATTACCCACTGGGTGTAAAGCAGATGTAGCCAGGTCCTTTACTGTTCCCTTCAGCCCTTGTAGAAAGAAACATGCTGGGGTTAGGGAGGCATTTTGGAGGGGTGTTAGAGGCCTGGCTGAAACGTGCTGCGTTTGGTTATCCTGAGTATGGTATATAGCCCCTCGAGGCCTGTTTGAACTGAGATGTACGAGAAGAGCTCTGACAGCTCTAACATGTGCCCGTGGCCTGAAGTGGTGATATAGCTGTAACCAGCCTCCTACCTTGTGAACCAGACCCACCCTTCTCCTTTTCCTCTCTTCCCTCTCCCCTCCAGACCACTGTACTGTATTTTCTTCTTTGATTTAACCACTGTAGAAGTGTTATACTCTGTGCATCTGAGTGATGATCTTATTAATGGGATTGCTAATGGATGGACAGAAAAGAGGTAACTATTTTCAGTAGGCATTGGAAATAAAGACATACAGCAAATAAGTTGAAGTAATGTTAATGGTTAATCAGTGATAGATGCAGCATGTAGAGAAATCAAAGTGGTTGCATAATGAAGCATGTGTTTGCCCATTTACATTGATTCTATAGGTGCATCACAGCAGAATTAGTTTCTTCTTGAATGGCTGGGAAGATGACAACACACCTTTTGATTCAAGGATTCTTGTGGGAACAATTGCTGATACTGATGGTACACTGCAAATCGGACAAAGCTTCACAGGTAAATTTTGTAGTATTTTAGTAGAACACAGTGAAGTCTTCAAAATAAGATGTGCATGATGCGGTTGAAAATCACATGTGAATCATTTCAAGTTATCTATATATTGAGATGCATTATCTTCCTGCAGGAAAAAATTCCTATTGTACAATTAGCTTTCTTGAAAGACTGGCGGAAAGATAGATGTTTGGCAGATGACCCTGTAGGATCATAACTTATTCTGTGTGCTACTGCATATAAGTAGGCTTTCCTACATTCCAAAAGATGTAGGCATGTAAAGTGACACATTCCATTAATTTACAATCATAGTTTTTCTGAATAAATAGATGAAACTATTTCAGAATGGGATTAGGCATGGCCACTAGACTACACTCCTCTACAGAGTCAGCAATAGAGCTGAAGATTTCTGGCTGTTCAAGTTCTTCATTTCTATTAATACTCATGTAAACCACTAGCAGAATGAGAATCCCTCAGCTTCTAGTAATGCCTGATAGTGTTACTCTTAATCTGCATCTAGAATTTTCGATGTACTTGAAAATTGTGATGTAATCATTGCAGAACAGCTGGGGGATGTTTTGTTGCTCTCCACAGTTTCTTGGCTCTGCAGATGTAAGAACACTGACTACTCTTCAGGAACATGCACAACTTGAAGCTAACTCCTAAATATAACTACATGTCACTTAACTTTATTGTCCTCTTGGGCAAGAAAGACGTTCTGTGCCCTATTTCTTAAAGCTTGTATTTGGAAATGTGTTTTGTTGTGATCTTGATTCTGAATACTGGATAACTAATAAACATATAAAGGAAAGGGCTATTTTAAAAATGCTTTTTATCTTTATTGTATAAATTGATAGGTACAGTTGTACCTACTGTATCTCTTCTCTAATTAGAGGTGGCACATAGACCGGCTCATTACTTCTGTCTAATGAGCCGATCTTTGTGCCACCTCTCTAATCAGAAAAAGAGATAGGTACAAAATGTTCTTATAAAGTTATTATAAATCATTCTTTTTTTATCAAAAAAATTAAATCACTGCCCTCTATAGTTTTGTCCAGATCCAAGATGGTTTCATTCAGGAGGGGTAATTGTGCAAGAGAGATTTCAGAGTGCTGAATTAAAGGTGCTGTCATGCAGTGCAAAGCTGCCTTTACTCAAGAAATTACTTATTTATAGCATATTTTCTTAGGTTTAGAGCAATTTGTCGGAAGAATGCAGGATTTTCGATATTACCCAGTGGCACTTACAAACAGGTAAAGAACCTTTATTTTTGTACAAAAATGTGTAGTAAGAAAGTATAGGTAACAATATGCTTATTTCCCGAAGTATGATGCTTTTCAGATGTCTCCTTTAGATGATTGCTTATGATAATATAGTTTACCGAACCTCATTTCAGAGATTACTTTTAATCTAAAAAATCCTGAGTTAAAATAAATTCAACAACTTAGTGTGTTTTGCTTTTGAACTGTTGCTTAAATTCAGGTAGTAAATGCACACTTTCCTTGTTACTGTCTGTTACAGCCTGACTTGGTGTCCTTGCACAGAGTAGATCCAGTTGCTAGATTTCAGTGCTTATAAACTGTCTAGGTGTTATCAATTCATCAAAATTCTGACATAATAGTGTGTGCTGATAAGCTTAGTTCTGCTGGATGGGACTTGCAAAGCTTTCCCAGATCTCTGTGTAAACTGTAGAGTGAGGAAGGGAGCACGGTGGGCCGGTCCTGTTCAGACTACTCAAATACCAGTGGTCAAAATGAAGAGGACAGGCATTCCAACTGGTCACCGTGCTGGCTTTGTGGCTGCAACTCGGCTCTGGTGTTTAGCAGTTCCTTTCTTGTTGCAGCTTCCCCAAGGTATCAGATGTCCATGTCAGGTATTCTTGATGCTCCCCCCATCCCACGCACACACCCCTACCCTGTTCATTGCTTTCTATATTAGATTGTCACCATGAGCTGCCAATGACTTCGCTAGCTCAGCCCACATAGCCCTGGGCAATTGCTTTGACTTCCTCCATTCCTGAAGCCAAATTACAGTTGCCACTGCAATTTCTGTTGCCCTCCAGCCTCCCTTCCTAGCGCATTACAAAGAAATGTTACCGTTGTTATCCAGCTCATGCTGGATTAATCTAGTCAATTCAAGCTGGCCAGAAGTAGTCAGGTCCTATTTGTCTGCACGGTGCTTCTGGGTAGGCTACACGCAATGACACTCGTGACTGCAGACCTTAAGGCTACTTAATGATAGTCTTTCAATAAGATGTAGAGCAGTTTCCTAGGAGCTCAGTCGTCTGCAGGACATTATGCTGAACTGAGCTCCTGTGAATTCGAAGTATTAATCTGAACCTGAATTCCAAGTTACGTGAAAATCGTGTTGGTTGTATTCTTTCAGAGCAATGCTTGTCAAATCCTTCGAACCACAATTTAAACCAGTGAAATGAATAAAGTTTAAAAATTGAAAAATGTGGTATTTTACAAAATGTTGTAACTTAATGATGTCTTTCAAGATGTAGTTTTATATCCACAAATAACTTGGTCCAAAATGTTTGTCTGGGATAAACTGCAAAGGGAAGTCTTGCCTGCATATCAGCTAATTTAATTCTATGGCTGTATAAAAGGTCTTGTAACTTCGAATTCTGTGGATTTTTTTTGTGGCATCTAGCAAGTATTTGCTTAATAAGTATACAAAAATTTTCTTCATGATAAAGTAGAAAAATGGGAAAAGTAAGGTTGGTTGTTTTTTTTTTTTTTTTTTTTTTTTTTTTTTTTTTTTAATTTAAAAATTCAGTGTCTTCTAGGCTCACAAAATCCTTCTTTTACACCAGGGATGAGCAGATAAAGGTTTATGGAACCTGCCCATGTCATTCATATATCTATCTGCTTGTCTGCCTACCTATCTATGTTATCTATTTCAGTTGCTGATGTCAGAGGGAATTAAAGTGACTCTGGCTTTGACATGAGCTGTAAGAAGCAACTAGAGTGATCACAGACTGGGGCAGCTAAAAACCTGGGAATTTGTGTTAGTTAAAAATGAAAGTATTTCTGTCTAGTTTTTTTTTAAAGTACAGTGTCATATTGCTTAAGCTGGTCGTCTTGGAGGATTGAATGTAAACTTTCAACTCATCTGTATTTACAGGCAATATACCAATGCTGTGGTATGCCTGAGAACAGTGTCCGGATCACTGACTGGAGTCAGATGTTATGCAGTTTTATTACATTAAGAGTTTTTCTCCTTTCATCTAGGGCTGGTCTCATCCTATTCAGCTTTAGGCACCCCAACAAAGAGCTCATTTCCCTTGGCTTCATACATGTCTGTGGAGCAATGAAAGCAACTCCAGAGTGCTTCTTCACAGACATCTTCTGAAGGTGCCTGCTGCTTACTGTTGATTACCTAGGGACCCTGGGTGGCCTGATTCCTAGCTGATGGCCCCATTTATGTGAGATGCAACCAGGCCTTTTAGGGCTTCTGCTGTAATCTAAGCTGACTTTTGTTTAATCTGTGAGCCTGGAGGCACGAAGTGGCACTTGTCCTTTTTTTATTATGTATGTAATTATTTTTTTATGTGCTGTGACAGAGACATTTTGGAAGTATTCTCTGGAAACTTCCCTCACCTGCATACCCAATCTGAGTGCCGCTGTCCTGGAAGTCATCCCCGGGTACACCCATTGATACAGAGGTATTGCATCCCTAATGGTGCAGATGATACCACTAATGACAGAGTGCTGAGGCTGGATGCAGAAGCACATCCTCTGTATTACATCAATGATGATGACATTGGGACCACCTGGATTTCATCTGTGTTTGCTAACACTGCAGGTCTGGATCATGGTGTTTCGATCACAATAGATTTACAAAATGGACAGTATCAGGTAATGAGATTACATTTGCTATTTATTAATTCAAAACTATGAAAAGATTTTTGTAGATGTTTCATTACAATTTTGAGGAAATTCAAACCTTATGCTTTAAGATGTTATCCTTAGAAGATCAGGAACAAAACTTCCTTTATTAGCATGAAACAATGCAAAAGGCAACAGAATGCTTTATGGTTCTTGTCATTCTCTTTTGATGTGCCTTGGCTGTTGTAACAGGCAGTAATCTAAAACAGATATGCCAGAGTGGGTATCCTGTGTGAAGACAACAATATTTAGAAATTTAGAAATTAGATTTCTAAATAAAATTAGAAAATTTAGAAGTCATGGACTTGACTTTGTGGTGTATTTTCAAATGGTCTTCAAGAAAAAGTGGAGTTCTGATGCCACAGTTCAGTTGTTCTGTAATAACGTCTGAGAGATTGAAGAGCTTGTTTAACAAAAAAGGTTGTATTTGGTTTTAATTAGGAATATGTGGAATGAAATACTGATTCTCTTTCTGTCTGTGAGTGGTAAAGCAAACTATATTGTCACATTGAAAAAAGTTTATATTCTCATTGTTTTACAACTTAGTCATTAATATCAGTTTATGAAAATTTGTTACCTTCTTGTAGGTATTCTATATTATACTGCAGTTCTTTAGCCCACATCCTGAAGCAATAAGAATTGAAAGGAAAAAAAGAGATGATCTAAACTGGGAGGACTGGCAGTATTTTGCTAAAAATTGCAGTATTTTTGGAATGGATAATAATGGATCTCTGGAAAAACCGGACTCTGTCAACTGTCTCCAACTTCATAGGTATGAGTGGGTATTATCTGCATAATACAGAAGCTTTGAAGAGGTAACATCCTGACAGAATTCATTTCTATGTCCCAATGAGATAGAATCTTTTAATTTGGTACACCCATTTATTATGGGCTACTGAGTATATAAAAGATCCCAAATCTGACCTTTCGACTGAAGATTGCCTAAAGGCCATCTGTCATTTTTATCAAATTTCGGACATTGACAAATGTGACACAATTGATTCCTCTGTTATTTTTGAGCTAGACTTTTGAAATTTTATTATGTGCTTGTGTTTTGGGGGGCTATTGTCAGCTGAATTAGAGAACATTGAGATGAAGACTGGAGTGAAGGTACTGATATAACAGATTGGTTTAAACTATCTAGTTAATGTGAAAGTACACCTTCTGATGTCCAAGGGCAAAACTTGTTCTGAAGCCTGGAAGAGAGGCCAAAGCTTAAGTACGAAAGCCAGTCATTCAGCCTTACTCCTAATTGTGCAAAACATGTAAGAAATGGGTTCTAATTTTTCTAAGCAAGAACAGAGATAAAACTGGAGGTGGGGGGCAAGAAGGATCATTACCATTTAGAAACATGTTTCAAGCCTTTTTACTAGATAATTAGCATGTGCAAATTTAAAAGTATATAACATATACAATATATATTTCATAAATATAGCATATAACATACGTAATATATAGTTAATAAATATAATTTCACACACACCTGCACGTATGTACATAGTGCATTTGAATATATGTAGTGGTACAGTTTTTAAAAAAACCTATATCTCTTGCCTGATTTCAGATGCCAGTCAGTATTAGGATTGTTTAGTACTTGGCTGGAAACCAGTGAGAAAATACAGTACCAGGTGCTGTAGGCATTTTGCTTTTTTTGTTGTTTCACTTTTGCTACCTTCCTAAGACTTTTCAAGTGTCAGCATCTTTGTTCTCCAGGAGTTCAGTATTCTAAGGAGAGGAGCATAAGGTCATCTGAGTTACACCAGTTTTCAGCAAAAGTCTTTGAGCTTTATTGCTGATCCTTGGAGCAGAGAGTAAAGGAGAAGGGAAATCTCTTAAGCAAGCCAAACATTTTTGGATAAAAAACCCAAATGAGGTATAATGCCCTTTTCAGCTGAGAAATAGGTATTTGTATATTTTCTAAAATGAACTGAGGCGTTTGGTGTTTCCATAAATGTTTTTTATGTAGCACTGTTTCTCCCCTTCGCTTATGATGTAAATGATGATAGGAAGTGATATGAATGAACGATTTGGGGTACAGCTGATCGTACAGAAAGCTTTATTTAAAATATAAGACATATAACCTGTAATGGTGAGTATTCCGTGTACTCAAAGGGAAGTTACTGTCAGAACAATGTTCCAAACTTGTGTGAGCAGCGTAGCAGAGGTCCCTGCTAAGACCTTTATAGGAGGGGAAGGTAATTTTATTCTAAAACAAAACTGGTTTCTCTCTCTATCATACCCAGATACTTGTAAGTGCCAAGACAGGTCCAGATTGTCTGCCCAGGATTTAGACATTAGTGTGCTTGTATCCTGGTGGTCTGGCCAGGACTCCTTGGGTTGATGTGGGAGGAAAGTGACCTTGGCTTTGAAATCCTTACCATGGCTTGAGGGTTCTTGGCTTGGTGACCACATGCTGTTACTGAATGAACTCTTTTGTGTCCTTTAGGAGATGAAAGTGATTAGGGTTTTTGTTTTGCCATCCAGTGCCACCCTTTGTAAGTTAGGAGTTTCTCCCTGTCTTTTATAGAGGCTTGATTCTTTGCTTAGTCTGGATTTTGACTAACCCCTACTTTAGGATCTCCTTCGTTTTCCTCATTTCCTCAGAAGCTGTGTGTAGATGCCCTAAGATCTTGATGACCTGCTTATCTAGGTACCATCAGCCTTACGGTCTTTCTGCTTCCTTCTGGGGCTTCCATACCAAGATGGTGTCATCCGTCTGCTATTCATACCCATCTTAACATTTCCATTACAGCTGTATATGACTTTCTGCAGAGGGGAACAGAGGACGGTATCGCCCAGAGAAACCTACAGATAGATTCCACCGGGATTTTTGTGAAGCACTGACCTGGATAGGGGCACAGTAAATTCAGAGATTCTTCATGAAGACAGAGGAGTATGAGTCAGCAGACCTAGTCTAACTACAAATCTCATCTTTCAAAAGCTCAGAGATATTTTGAAGTGATGAGAATTACATTTTTTGAATGCGTATGTCAAGTGCCAGGTGATACTGTGGGATAGCTATTTTTAAGGAGCCCATGTAGATGTGCAAATAAGCAGGCATTCTTGCCTCTTCTGGAGGCAGGTGCTACTCATAGCTAACTTCTGCCTTGTAAATATAGCAACATGAGAGATGATTCATACCAAACGGTGTGAACATGCATTTTATATATACTTGTTTTCTCAGCTTTTGCTTGAATTCTTAGGAGTGTCCTTCCCCTTCTTGGGCTTAAATATACAGTTTACTTTGTCCTACTGCATTCCATTAAATTCTCCTGCACCTGATTCACTGTAAGGTGACGCATGTTTCTGACTGTGCTCACTCATTGAATGATATCATACAGTCCAGTGGCCCTGGAATTCAAAATATATTTCTGTATGGCTTTTTGTGTGTTTAGCAGGTATGTAATTAACAATATGGGCAAGTTAATTATTGTATTAGTTATCGGAATGGTTTCCTTATGTCGTTTAAGCATAGTTCATGTTTCTCAAAGTCATTGTGTTAAACTTTTGGAAAACTTAGTGCAGGTGACGCTGTAGCAGTCACACTTTATTCGTATGTTGAAGTTGCCCTCTAGACACTTTTAATTGGAAGCTTAGGGTCTGGAGAAGAGCTTGGCAGTTTGGGGAAAACCAGATGTATAGAGGGCATTTCTTTCCCCCTGTTTGAATTCTGGTGACTCAGAATCCACTGACAAGAATTTTCCCCAGAAACCACCAAAAAGTGATGTACAGTTAAGTGGAGACTCTCTCTGAGAAAAAAGACATTAGGAGATAGAATCTGTAAAATATGTGATATTTTGATTTTTGTTTGTCTGTCTTTATTTAAACAGCTTTACACCGTATTCCCGTGGTAATCTGACTTTTAGCGTTCTTACCCCGGAACCAAATCACCGACCTGGCTACAATGATTTTTACAATACACCATCTCTCCAAGAATTTGTAAAAGCTACACAAGTGAGGATTCATCTCCGTGGCCAGTATCATACTAACGAGTCTTGGGTAAATTTTAGGCATAGATACTATGGAGTTAATGAAGTTACAGTCAGTGGAAGGTAGGTATTATGGAACTCTTTCCCCACCTATCACTGCCTCCGACTATTACAGCTGTGCAAAGTATATAATGACCTGCCTAAAATTTAATGAAGTTGTTCTGCTTTTACATTTATGAATGAGAAGGGAATTTGGTCTGAAGCAGTGCATCAAGTTTGAAATGATTGGTGTACTGTTTTTTTTAAACATTTGCTCACATGTTATTTTAAAATTAATTAGACTTATTACACAAATCTGTCAAAAGCAGTCCTTTCCTTGGAATTACCAATGCCTCTAAGCAAAGGCTTATGATTGAAACCACGGCTTGTGCTTTACTTCAGTAACTCTTCCAAGTTTCATTATAGATTCCCAGACATGGCAATTTTAACAGTCTTAATGCAGAGCTCATTCTTTGTTTTAGCTGTAGTTTTCCTTTTAAAACTGTCAGTAAAAGTGTTAGTGTTACATTATCTGTGACTGACAGCTGTATTGTATGTAAGTGTGCTGCCTTGTGAAAAGACTAATTATGCCCTGTAAATAATATGCAGATTTGACAATGAAATAGTTTCCAAGAAGCATATGGGGCAGATTTTTGTTAATAAGTGTTATTCCTGAAATTATTCTGGTAGTTCGCATTTTGAGAGAAAGCACCCTGTTAGATGTCACATTTACCTCAGCATTTTCTTCACTACCAATATGTTTTGATTATTGATTTAGATGTGTTATGATAATGCTTTTACTAAAATAGCTACAGTCTTGATGACTGTGTAACAGTAAAATAACTTCAGCTGGTTTGCAAAGATATGACATACTTCCAGAAGAGTAGCCCTTCAAGTAGAGTGGGATGGTTATTGCCTACTATCTAGTACTCTATAAAGATTTTACTTTAGTAAGAAATGGACATTTCAACTGAGATCTAAATGGGTTAAACTAGAAAATCTAAACGGGTTAAACTGGAAAATTATGCTTGATACAGTTAAGATTTCTTGAAAAACTATACCTGCACTGCAAGACTTAATATTGATGAATAATTGTCACGTCTTTAATCAAATTTTATGTATTAATGTTATATACTGAAATATAGTTTTCATTACATATTTTATAAGGTAACGATAGTTCTACTAGACACGGGTTTTTGTTTTCCTGGAAAAGCAATTGTTTATAGTTAAAAATATGTTGAATGAAGTAGTCTTTTGTAGGTTACTGTACTTAAGAACATTCTCTTTGGGGTGTTTATTTGTTCTTAATAAACAACTGAACTATGTCATACACAACATTGCCTTTGTGACCACGTTATATATTGTCGAACAGATGTTTCCATGTTTTAATATTTTTTCCACTACCTATTGTTTTTTCAGGTGTAATTGCCATGGCCACGCTGATAACTGCGACACAGCTATGGAACCATATAGGTGTCTGTGCGTCACGGAAAGCTATACAGAAGGAAATAATGTTAGTCTCTCCTTTGTCTATCAAAGTCACCTATGAACAGCCTCAAAAATGGGATTTTAGTCCTGGGAAAGAGTGTGTGCATGTGTTTTAGTCTTCTCCTAGCTTTTATAGGCAAACTTCCCATAGCAGGGTTTGTATTAAATGAAACAAAACCCCCGCACCCCCACCTGGCCAAAAGCCATTCCATCGCAGACCATTAGGAGTGCTCTGTTCGAGGGTTTGATTTGTTTAGAGGTTTATGCCACTTACAAACGTTAGATGCAAACCTGAATTTAGACTGTCAGCATCTAATAAAGATTATGGCTCTACCTGCTGTAACAACTGGCAAATGATTTGTAGAGTGAAAAGGTAATGAGCACCTGATGTTCACAGCAGATTTACTCCAGGGCTTTTTTTTCAGTCTGGTCCTATGGACTCCAGACCCATTCAGTAGATGGAGTGGAGTAGGCAAAGTCCTGGAATTCAGCTTCCCATTTAGTTTCATTTGAAAGGGAACAGTTCATGTGGTCCAAGACAGCTCCATGATGCAAACTAAAGCACAGTAAATGCAGAAAATTTGGAGATTTGCTTCAGAGCTGCATGCCTAAATCAAGGTAAAACACCAACATGGATTTACTATCTGATACTTGGAACATTTGTAGGTACTTGGGACATCGTATATTGCAGTCTCTGACTTCAGTGAAGAATGATACCTTTTAATGCAGTTGTTTTACAAAATATGTCTAAGATAGGAAGAATTAAAACATTTTGGAATTGGCTTTAAATGTCTTTTCACAGTTAAGAAAATACTTAGACATGCCCATACATTTGTATTTGGAAGTTATTTTCTTGGGGGTCTTATTATTTTGGTCTAACCCAGTGATTTGGGTAGTGACTT
The DNA here is from genome assembly GCF_963210335.1 of Falco punctatus. Lineage (NCBI taxonomy): Eukaryota > Metazoa > Chordata > Aves > Falconiformes > Falconidae > Falco > Falco punctatus. The sequence goes on along the minus strand of NC_137592.1, from coordinate 24,791,491 downwards.
TTTAAAACATTGAAAATTGACCTTTGAATTTACTTATTTAAGGACAGCCTGTAAATGTCAATTTCCTGTACTTTTTACAGTCAGTCATATATGACATTTGGTTATCTTTAAAATAAGCCGTAGTAGCAACATTATTGTTCTAATAAAAGAACAAACTTAGTATTACTTTTTGCTCTTCAGTGTTTTCAGATAGTTGATGTTAAGGTTAAATTTCTTGGAATTAAAAGGCCATATGAATGAAACTAGATACAGTCTAGAGAAGACGTTCTTATCATTGCTATGCTCTGCTCTTAATAACAGCATTTCTCAATAAAGGGATTTTGTGTAGTTGAAACCTAGCAAATTGCAAAATTATAATTTTCCTACTAGTTTTATAATTCTTGGCCATAGGACAACCAAAATGGGGTGGTTTACTGTAAGTCATGGTCTTCTAGAGAAATAGGTAGGGGAGAGCTTAGAATACTGGTGTCAGTTTGCACTTATTTCCTCCAACCTCTGGTTTTCTTGGAAGCTGTTCACATACAATTTAGCAAAAGGAGAATCGTGATACATGACTTCAGAAAGCTTGTTCAAAGAAAAGATTCTGTCCCTAGATTGATTATTTATATATATATATATATATATATATATATAAAGATGCAGTTGAGGTTAAGGAAGAATGCGCTACATCGAAAGAGTGAATCCCGCAGTATCCCACTATCCACCCTGAGTGTTAGATTTCTGTCACAGCAACAGGTTGCATTCCTTGCTGCATTTATACCTTTTGGAAATAAGCTTTCTAAAAATTAAGAATGGGTTATGGAACAGCGAGAGCAGTAGCAAAGGAGAGACTGACCTCGCATCAAAAAACCTCCAAGCAGTCTGTGCTTGCTAGAACAGAGCAAGAGGTGTTAACCTGAGAGCATTTGATGCTGATGATCATGTGAAAGATCTTTATAAAATTTCATAGGGGATCTAAGTTTGTTTGGTTTTTTGTTGTGTATTTTTTTTTTTTGTTGTTTGTTTTTTTAAGCAGAAGTGTAGGATCTACAGTCTAAATGACATTTGAATAGAATTTTGAAGTTTTTAGATGGGTTAAATTAGAAAAAAAAATTCAAGCTGACAATGTCCCTTTAATTAGAACACACATTGTGAAATGTTACTTTGTAGGGATTAATTATAAATATTTAATAAGATCTGGAAATTCACCAAGCACTCTTGCAAGTCTTATGCTACCTTGTGAAAACAAACCAAATACATTTTAATGATGTATCTGCCTTACCAGATATTTTCCGTCAATGTTAATAGGTTGTTCCAGAGTATGTCACATTTTTGTTTACACATTGTAACTGTAATTGAAATGCTTGAATTAACCATATCCATTCAGAGTACAATAAGAATGTTTAATTATTTCCCACATTATTTAATAACTATGTTAGAATCTACTAAATTTGAAATAAAATTGTAATAAAATAGGATTCATATTTTCAAATATATCACTAACTACTTTGAATTTTATCAAGGATTTACGTGAAATCTGAACAGCTTAAAGGTTTTGACTTTTTTTGTAAAGCGAACACTTAAAAGCAAAACCAAAGTCCATCCTGACTTTTGTCTATCATTGGCAATGATAAAACTCTGTCTTATAAATTTACTCCTATGTTTCTTAGGCTCCCACCCCAGTGAATTAGGAATAATAATAATTTATGATGATGATGATGGATTCAATTAAGCATTTGATGAAGGAAGTTTCCAAATGCATACTTTTTTTGGCAGGGAGGGGACAAGTATTTTTGAGAAGTTGCACTGTTGGCAGTCTTTTTTTAACTTCTGCTCTGTGCTAGCAGTAAGTCACCACAACAGAGGGGGTATAAGAAGGTTTTTGGGTTTGGGTTTTTTTTAGTATCTTGGACCAGAAATCAGGTCGCTTGACAAGCTCTTAACATATGGCAGAGTATGTCCTTGTCACATTTATACTTAATACAACTAAAATTACAATCTTAAATTTATCTGGCATATACATCTGGATAGGTATTGCACAGCATGGCAATACCAGAAACTAAAAATTTGCATAAATCGTTACAAATAGAAATCTTAGTTTAGTTATTTGCATTACCATGTTATGAAATTTGACATACCGAATAGAATTTCTTTTTTTTTTTTTCTTTTTTTTCTGAGTTCTGTTTTGATGTAGAAATATGTTGCTATGAAATTTGAGATGATGGGAAGAAAGGAATGCTTAGGAATGACTTGCAGGTGTTGAAGGGCCAGATTAAGAAAGAAGAGGAAATAAATCCTTACAGAGCTTGTGTCTCATCTTATGAAAAAAATATCCGACTTCTTAATTTACAAATTATTTTATAAATGCTTTGTGTTCTGCTCTGGGAAATAGCTTTGCCTTTTACAAATGGAAACGGATGCACTAAGAGCAGATCCAGTTTTTGGTAACACTTATATGCAGACTAATTTATAGAAATGAGTGGCAGTATGTTCAAAAACTTTCTTGGATGTCACATGAAAAACTGGAAACAGCCCACGAAAAAACAAATCAAACAAGATCAGCCTTACCTTAAAACCTCAGAGCCTTCTTTAAATCAGTCATACAGAACTTAGTAGAGAAAGGTAATGGAAAAATGTAGCGGAATAGTTGTAGAAATGATAATAGAAAATAGAATTTAAATAAAGCAACTCTGATAAATGCTTGAGAGGGTATGAAAGGAAGTGAGAGTGTGAATGGATATAGTAAAGATTTCAGGTCTTCAGGGTTTTCTGTGCAAATAATTAATGATCTTAAACATTTGCTGTCTGAAAACTGAATACGGCATTGTTGATTTACCAAGAATAGGATAAATAAGGCTTTTTATGTTGTTACAGAAGAATCTGTCTAAACCTTAGTTAAAGGTTAATCTGTATCATCATGTTAGGCGTTGGAATTAATGATACATGGTACCTGAAGAGCTGTAAATATTAACTGTAGTAAGTGGTCACTCAATAACAAAGACTTTAAGCTTGCAGAAGCAAGCAAGCTAGCAAAAAAGTGCACTTTTTGCTAAGCCGTGTGCCATAACGTGTGTACCCAGAGGACAGGCCTGGGAGGAAGCTGGTATATCAGAATAAAAAAGAAAGGAAATCAAGCAGGCAGATGGTTGAATGGAGTTTTGGGAGACAGCAAGCAGAAAGGTACCTAGTCCAGTGCCCTTACCTGCCTGAAAATTTTAGATGACTTTTGGCATGTCTGTGGAAGTTATGGATTTGTCCGTGACTCCATCCCTGGAAAACTAGTGTAATTTCACAGTTCAAAGATCCAGGCTTCTAAAGCAATTTGATTACAAGCATTGCTGAAATACTGAAAGAACTTGTCGCAGTCTCAGATACCTTGTGATTTGTTGCACAAGTGATGACATGCTGAAGGAACTGTGAAGTAGATCATTATCCCTCATACATTTTGATCTGAAGTTTGTAAGTTTTACTGAAGAGGTAGGCAGATGGCTACTAGCATTATGGTAGTTGCTGTCACCTCTCAGAAACTAAGAAGGCAGTTCCAGTCTGAAAATGATTTTCAGGGGCTCACCCACTGTGCAGGATACTTATTTAATGTGAAAGAAAATGGAGACACAACTGGGCTGGTGCTTCACTGTTGCTGGAAGTAGCTATTGTAGATCATAAAGCCATGTATATTTATTGAATTTCTATGATTTTCACATATTCCATGTAAGTACCCAAGTGATTAGCCAATCTGTGGTTGTTTTTTTTTTCTTCTTTCACTCCACTAAAATTATTATTGGGAAAAAAAACCCACAACCAAAAAACAAAAAACCCCATGCAATTGCTTCCCCAGAAGAGTAAAATTATCCCTAGAATACCTAGTAACTGTGGCTACAGCATTCTCTAATGTTACAGGAGAATGAAATTTAAAGGCTTATTCCAAATAGACAAATAGAAAGAGGGAAAAACAAGCACAAGTTCTCTTACAATTTAATATCTTGAGCAAGTCAGAGCTTTAGTAAACGAGAACACACACTGAACTCATCAGCTACAAAACATGCCTTCTCCGTCTCATTTTCTAGAAGTCCTACAGAGTTGGAGTCTAAACGAGAGTTAGATGGAGTGGATGGCTGATTTGAAAATAGCTTTGAATTTTAATCCTGGAGAATTTGTGTGAATTAATTTACTGAGCTGCCTGATTGTCAGAATTACTGTGGTTGCATATGCTTTGATTTTGTAGGACTTAGCGTGGCTTCAAGTAACTTCACCAAAAAAAGCATAAATGAAAGAAGAGTTGAGTAGAAATAGATCTTATGCTGCCTGAAAACATCTGTGCCAGTGTTTGAGATCTCAGTTGTGTCCCATTATTGGAGTCTGGCATTCAGAATGGCAGATCTTATGTTCTTTGTCAGTTACTTTGCCATTGCAAAGCAACAGTAGTATCTTAAAATGCTCTTTGGCATACGGTGTTTGTAAACCATCTGTTATGTCTGTGCTTAGTTTCTCAAATTATGTTGCATCCTTTTAAGGTACGTGGAGTGTTACAATGGAACCCCATAAAACACTCTTCATCTCTATTGAAGTCACTTAGTGTTCTAGCTTTATTTTTTTTAATTCCCTCCAATACACCCGGACTTTTGAATGTAAAAGCTCTTTGGTCTTTGGGGAGTTCAGGAAGGACAGATTATGGTTCAGAACTCTGCTAACATGTGGTCTTGATAGGTAGTCAAATGCTGTAGTGAGGGTGCTGAGCAAAAGCCATGGGGGAATTGAGATGACTGTCTTCAGAGCGGGGCTAAGCTACAGTGAAATAGATATTGCCTAGAAGCCATATTTATTTGGCTAATGAAGCTAAACGGAGCGAAAGTGTACTGTCCATTTGGGTGCAGACTGGGGTCTTGTAGGAGGGGAAAAAGCAATATGTGATTAACTATCCTCTTTTAGTCAACATTTGCAGGGCAGCATAAATAAACATGGTTGGGTGATACACATAATAGAGGTTTTTGAAGGCAAGACAGCATTTCAAACTGACTGAGAGAGTGGCATTCTAACCCTGATATCACTTCAGCAGATTTTTATGTGTGTACTGCTAATAACGTGTGTATTATAGAAGTATATGTATAATAGTATAAAATGTATAAAAGTTTTATAGGTGTGCATGTACACCTTTACTGCAATTGAACTTTGACTGATGAGTGTGAGGTGGGAACTCCTACACAGGAAAGGGAAAAAAAGGAATAAATTCTACATAATGTAATGTTAAAAAAAAAAAAAAAGTAACCCAGAGGCAAGCAGCAGGATATTTTAAGTGTTGGAGTAGAAGGTTCTAGTTGACTCTGACTTACTGCAAGTCTCAAAGTATTGTTAGTATTGCCTTTTGAAGTGTTTCTTTGAATAATTATTGGGTGTTTCTTCAGAGGCACTGTCCTTACCATTCTTAGTGCCTAATAAGGAACTTGGCGTGTAAAGGCTTAGGCTGAAGTCACAGGTGATCTTTCTGTAAGTGTGCTGGATTCAGGGATTTTGAGAAGGAAATTTTTTAATAATAATTATAGTTTTTTTTTTAAAAAAATCTGAATTCATTATTTGAAATACATTTTTAATCATAACTTTAGACTAACGAATTGGGCCAAGATGAGCTAGGTATTTTGATCATCTGGCTCCATGTAATGTTTTCTCAGAAAACTGCTTTCACAGCAGGTGAGCTGTTCAGATACTATATATCAAGACAATATGTTTGTTATTGTCCATGGGGAGGGCTGTATATTTAACTGTTTTCTGAAGGGCCTAGATTTAACTGAGAACAAGGACATCTGCATGTCTATGGGTTTTAAGGATATGGAGAAAGGCTTGTTTTGTCAAAGTTAATGTTCTTTGTAAATCTACCGCTAGACCTTGTTCAGATTTGTCAAAGGCTTTTTGGGAATTTACCTATCTATTTCACACATGGTAGCCAAGAATTGAAACCTGAATCTCTTGGTACCTTTGAAAATTTCAACAACTATGCTTTGAACAACTAGAGTTTATATTTGATGAATGAAGAACTGAAGATTGCCCCAAGTACATCATCATGCTGCCAAAACTGAAAGTTAAACACAGCAGGTCTGGAAGTTAAATGCAATTCTTAACCTAATAAAGGTGTGAGTAACTCAGCAGGATGAGGTGGGGGTCCAGTGCACACTTAATGCAACAGATGTGACAACTATTAGAACAGCAATTGTTTCACTGTTTTTGCCAGCTTTTGGATGGCTCCTTTTTTTTGCCAAGACTTTTAAATTTGCCAAAGTTTTAAAAGTCACAGAACAGGAGACATGGTAGTTCGAAGAGGCTCCATGCTATGTAATCAAATACCGTCTTTTTCTCTCTTCTTAGTGCTTGTGTGTCATTTACCAATAGGTGCAAGCACAGGTGCACATAAGTAACTGATCTAGGATTAAATCTGAAATGAAATGATGAATGCTCTCAGCCACTGTGTGGCTGGCCAGGCACAAATGGAAATTCAGGGCTGGCAGGTTGGTAGCTCTTCCTGAGCTGTTTTCCTTTCGAGGAGGATATATTTCTGTAGACATGCTGCGAGGAGGAAGCTGCGTGAGTGGGAAGGCTTGGCTGGCAGCTAGGGTTTCTTCCTTGCACTTCCCAAGGTGTGCAATGCCTGGATGAACCTTTTTGTCTCATGTTGCTGCTGCTCTGTAATGCTGATTTTCCTCAATGTAGAGACAAAGGGAGCGAGCAGAGACAGGAAAGATGGATGCGAATGAGGGAAGGACTTGAATGAGTTTAAGCTGTGTAACTTGTGTAACAGCTATGGTCAGGGCATTCCCCTCGGTGTACTTAAGCTGGACTAATCGCAATTAGGATATAAACAAAGGTCAGAGTTCAAGGTCTCAAGTGAAGGCCTACTAATTTTCATCCTTTTTCTTTCTTATTCTCTTTTTTTTTTCCACTGTGGTAAGAAAAACTTCCTTTTTCTCTCACTGTGGTAATGTTGCGGGGTTTTGTTGTGTTGTGTCTAACAGGTTGCAAAAAAGTACAGTGGCTATTGCTATCTTACCTCTTACTGTTAATTTCATATATTAAACCTAAATTTCAACAGATAAATTCTTGTGCTTTCATTTTCTCTCCCAAGATGTTTTTGTGGAATTGTGACTTCTCCGCAGTTCTTGGACTGTCTTAAGCTTATGTTTTCTCATTCAGTTTCTCACTTTACTCATAGCTGATGCTTCACCCATAGCATCAGCTGTGAGTAAAACAGTTTAGAAACATCAGTATTGTTTCCTAATTATTAACATATAGGCGATGTAGACACACAGGGTCTAAATAATTATAATAGTGCTTGGAGTAGTAGCCATGAAGAAAGATCAGCATGCTTCTGTAACGTAAGAATGAAATGGCCGAATACTTTACAGAAGCAACCTAATTTGGAGCCTTTGAATGCCTTCTGAAACATGGAAATTATAATTGCAATAGATTTTGTTTCTTAGATCCAGCAAAAGGCACCAGTATTTTGGGAATGGACTTTTAGTAATGCCAGTTAAATGAAAAAAAAAAAAAAAAGTATTCTAAACATCTCTCTGGTTGCAACATATACCATTTTTTAAGCCAATTTCATTAAAAACTAGTTGGATTGCTCACCATAAAGAGATTATAATTGTCCAATAATGCTATCCATTCATTAAGAAACCAAATTTTATTTTAGTTCTTGAGGAACCAGTAGGTATAATAAATTTAAGCTTTACTTAGAAGGTAATATTTTGAGTTCACCCAAAGAAAAAATGAGCTTCTGAGGTGCTCCTGAACTACTTTAAAAATATTTTTACTGGTTTGGACTTACACTAGTTAAGTACTTGAATATCATTAGTCTTTGTATCTAATAAATCTGAAAAGATTTGAAGAAAATAGTTTATCTAGATGTTTATTTAACAACGTACCCAATATCCTAATATTCCATTGGTGTCATTTAAAATATAATAGTTGAATACGTTTAGAGATTTGTGTTTTTTTTTTTTTAAATATTTCTTGAAAATTTCATTAAATAAATGCACTTTAAGAAGTGCTGATATTTCAGATACTCTGTACAGTATCACATATTTGGCCGTAGGAGGCTTTTTGTTTCACTCACAAGCTCAAGTGATAACTGTACAAACTACAGTTACTACAATAACAGACATTGTTTAAAATGCATCAAAATGGATGTGTTAGGTGGATATGTCTTCTGTACCTCACAGTAGGCACTATTTGCATCTTTTGAGTTTAACTAAATCTGAATCTTGAGATGGTAGTCTGTGTTGAGTATCTAAATACTTAAAATTTTATTCTTCTGCTGACCTTCCTTGATTTTAATCTGCTGTTAATGTAACTTTAAAAGTTTTTATTTTTTTTATAAAAGTGGTGGTTTTATTATTTCGCTATATGCTTTCTCACTTCATGTCTAAACCAAGATTTTTCATATTTAAATGGGAGAAAGCACATAGAATGAAACATGGAGTATAATGATGTTCTTCTAAGGTAAAGAAGTAGTTTTAGGTTTTCTTGGGTTTCTGTTTTTTTTGTTTGTTTGTGTTTTTTTTTCCAGTGCGACCGCTGTTTGCCCCTGTACAACGATAAGCCTTTTCGTCCAGGTGACCAAGTTCATGCCTATAATTGCAAACCTTGTCAATGTTACAGCCATGCTGTAAGCTGCCACTATGACTTAGCGATGGACCCTTTTCCTCAGGAGCACTACAGAGGCAGTGGTGGAGTGTGTGATAACTGTCAACACAACACAGCTGGTAAGTCACACAGAAGAGAACGGACTGTTTGTTTTACAGTCGCTTTTTGGCCAAGTCTTGTGTCAGCTGAAATTAGTAGTGCTCAAGGGCTGACATTCCAATAAATTCTCATGTTATACGTATTTTTAAACTATCCAGATAGTGCAGGAATTGTGTCAGTACTGAAGCTACAGGAAAACATGGCTAAAATTTGGTCCCATCTTGTATAAAATCTTCTGTGCAAAACACATTCTAATAAATAATCCTTATAGTTTCAAAGCTGTTTGTTGCACATGCTAGAGCATTTAAATCCAGAATATTGTCACTCTAATTTAACCAGTCTGATAACATTAAAAATGTTGCCAAATTTTGCTCTAATGTTTCTATTATGTGTAAGTAGTAGATCTGAATACCTTTTTTTTTTTTTTTTAATAACCTTTCTCTTCTATTTCAGTTTTCTTGGCTTTATCTAGTAGAGGGAAAAAAGAAAAGTTTCAGGTTCAACGATAATTTTTCCAAAAAATGTATAGGCATTTGCATGGCACAGCTTTTATATAAGTGTGGTATTATATAACAGATGGAAGTTTAATGGAGTAAAACATAGTTTGTAACAGGTTCATTGTTTCATATGCTCTGGATCACTAAATTGGCAGGTAGAGATGAAAGGTGCATTAAAATGGACGTCCTGAAAATTATAGAATCCTCTCAAAGGAATAGAGTCTTTAATTTTGAATTATACAGCTAATTTTAATGAATTTGCAGCCATAATGCATAACCTTTCTTTCATGCAGGAAGGAACTGTGAGCTGTGCAAGGATTTCCATTACAGACAAGCAGGTGCAGATCTTTCAGCCATTGATGTTTGCAAACCCTGTGACTGTTATGCAACAGGCACCAAGAATAAGAGCCTCCTGTGTGATAATGTAAGTAGACTCAATACAGAAAAATGAGAGAAGACAAAATGTGATCAGCTTGGGTAGATAGCAATAAGATTTTACAAAGCGTGTTTGGATGGTAAGTACTTTAAAAAAAAAATGCTTAAATTTGGCCTTTTCAAAATGGTAATTGACTTCTATCAGAGACTGAAAGCCAAGAAAACACCAAAAGCAATTTGGGATGTACTGTTGAAGAGTTTTTCATCTAGATCAGCAACAGACATAAAGGATGCTGTATGAATTTTCAGAAGTGAATAGTAGTTTTGGGATTCTGACAGGCACTTGTGTACTCAGTAATGTTAAAACGTCCAGGCTTTGAGTGTTTTTGAAAGTCTTGATATTGTCTTAAAATTACGAACAACTTTTAAAAATTCAGGCAGTAAGCTGAGCCTGGAATTCAACTAAAATTAAGCTAGTTTTTTCTGTAATATGACAAGGATTGATCTCCCTTTTAATTCATAAAATTCATTTAATAAAACCCAAACACACATCACACAGTGATGTGGAAAAGAGACCACCAGCTATGTTTTTTAAGCCTATGGACCTTGTTGACATGCAAGTTGTATAGTTTCGTAATGAATCTACCTGTAACTTTCAAAAAGTGCATGTCAAAATAAAGTAGTAAAAGTGACTGAAGTTTTGAGCATACATTAAAAGGTATGTTGTGGTTCGTTCTATTCACATACGTTCTGTCCATTGCCAAAACCTAGATTTTTGTTAGGAATAGGGAAAAAAAAGTTTCTTTGAAATTTATTTTAAAAACATTTTAAAGGTAGAACTTGTTCTACAGGGAATTGAGAGAGAACTTCTTCAGCCGGTTGCTGCACTTCATGTCTCTTCTTTTTTCCAAACGTATTTTATAAAACAATCTCTAGCATTTTCCTTAAGATGCCTCTCGTTATTGCATTTTTAAAACTCTATTTAACTTTTATTTATTTTGTGGATCCTGTTGTATCTTCATCCTTGGTTCTACAGTATAGATATGGCACAAATACACGTCCAGTTAGACTCCGTACACCTTTGCAGGACTTGTGCGTTGGTGCATATGCTGAGTCATAAGTGAATTTAGCACAGTGTTTTTTAAAGTAAACCCTGGTAGTAGAAATGAAAATTAATTTATGATTAATAATTTATAATTATAATTTATAATAATGATACTTTTTGCCAGCATCACAGAAATGAAAAATAAAACAACACAACTTGAAAAACATAGGTGTCGTGTTAGAACTATTTTTTAAAGTATAGGAATAATGAAAGCAAATGCTGATGTGGTTTGTGGTGAAATGTTAACCTAAAACAATTTTAGCTGTGTTAATAATCAGAGGAAGAGTAGTTTACAGAAATCACTGCTTTATAGTGAAATACACAAGAATGCGGATTAAGCTTGACTGTGAGAGTATGAACGGGCAGATAAAATGGAAAAAAATGGGGGAGACTATTGCTCAATAAAGCATCAATTGACTGCTGCAGTAGAAGCAGAGCAGGGAGAAATGATTAAGAGGCATTAAAGAATAGATTAATAAGGCTGAGGACTAAAGGCTGAAATGAATTACATGAAATAGGAAGGCATCATTGAAGGAAGTGTTTCCAAATCTGACCTGTAGAAGATGGAATCGTAAGGAATTGTAAGGACCCTGCTCATGAAAATTAATTGTCACGTCACAATGATAATTTTCAAGGAAATATGCCAAAAATGAGGCAGAATACGCTTTTACTGTATAACTTAAGATTTTCTGCAGTTCATCAACATTTTTTTCTTTTTGCAAAGTACCAGTTGTACCTCTTGGAACTTAGTGACACAAAGTTTCAAAATTAATCTGTTGAATCACAAATTAATCTATTGAATCACACAAAGAATATTTACTCATCAAATGAAGTATTATTAATGTGGATAGTGTACAGGGTGGGTAGAAGTGCTTACTGTAACACATTTACTCCCATCTCAGTTCTTTGGACTGATCATGAAAACTTTATGTTCTGTTCACCTGTTTCACTCTAGCCTTGGTGAGAAATGCACATAGGTGTGTAGCGTTTCTCCCTTTGCATAGGTTCTCAGTTTTTGTATGTCTGTAGATCGTGCCCACTTATAGATCAGTGTGTAAGTTTATTTGCATTTTACAATGCAAACTAACATATTAAAAGCTTCAAAATTATAACTTTATGGCTTATAGTAATGAGTGGGATTTTAGAAGAGTGGTGTAGCAGTGCATTCATGAGCAGTTTGTTAGATCTTTTTTGCAGAGAGGTCTTCCCCTGGGGCTCGTGGGTATGAGAGAGAATTGCTACAGCCTGATAAAATTTGCCAACTGTGCTGGTTATTGACATCTAATCAGTGTAGGAAAGATACATGTTGGTCTCATCCTCTTTGCGAACGTTTGTCACAAAGTATTTCAAACAATCAGAAAATCTAGATGAATTGAGGTACCTGAATTTTATGAGAGTGAAAAAAGAATTGGCAACCTTCTTGCCTTCTCCCTAACCATTCACACATGAGAAAATTCTACCAGAATACTGCTGATGTGATCATTCTTGCTCTGTATGGAGAACTGGAGGTTAGTATCTTCTGGCCCTTATACCACAATCCTTGCCTCATTTTCCTTTGCTGCTTTTTACCTGGATTGCTCTACAAACGCTTACATGTTCAATCAGGCACAACAGTTTGTAGTCCTTTCATGATTCTATTATAATATGCCATATATAATGGTGTGGAAAAAAAGCACTCTTTTTTCTTTTCTTTTTTTTTTTTTTTTTCCCAGTGCATTTGTTTCTAGGCAAAGCTGAAAGTGCTGCTATTGCTTTTATTTAGTCTTTGAAGGTACCATTCTGGTCTCAGTGAATTTAGGCATCTTTCTTTACTCACATTTTGCTGATTTTTAAAAATTTACTCTTAACATGCAAATAAATATGTATCGTGTACTTACTGGTGCAAAAGAGTTGTACTTTACTGCAGAGGGTATTGTTCAGAGTTGCAAAGACTTAATTGCCTTCTGTCAAGGTGGCAGCTGTATTGTCTAGTGTTGCAAGAAAACTCTTTCTAAGGCAAGAAGATGAAGAAAATGTTAGTTACTTTTTTCTCTGCGGAGTCAAAGGAAAACAGATTCCAGTGCTACCAAGCAAGCTTTTGAACAGGCTTTAGATTTCACCTTTCTGTACGCTTCCTAAATATTGCTCTTTTGAATTTCTTCATTTTTCTGTCAGAATTTTGAAAGTTTGATTTCTTTCTTTTTATACATAACGGAAAAGCTAGCTAATAGCTGTGTACATATATATATATTTTAAACCAAAGTAGAATCTTTATTTCTGATAATTTTACTTCTGAGTTGATAAATTCTTTGATCTAAAATTAAAATATGCATTCCCCTGTTCTCATTCTTCTACCTACACAGTTTCCAACCCATTTATTGTGATTGACAATAAATAAATAACTGGAATGTGTATTACAAGGGAAAGAACATAGGTAAAGCAGTTAATTAAGGGCATTTCAGCCAACAGATATATCAAATAGAATAAGAAATATAAAGGATGCAAAAGTGTCAATGAAAAGCTTGTGTGTGTAGTGGAGTCCATAAAAAAATCAAGTTATAAAACACCGTGTGGCTTTTGAATCCTGATTTCCCTTCATGGAAGGCCTTTAATCCTATTGCTAAAATGAAGCAAAATGAGCTTTTTATGTTAAATAATTCCATGGTTTTATTTCTGATAGGTTTTGTATCATGGAGATGCTGGTTTTCTGTGATAGTCTGTCAAATTATTTTGGAGATTTAGTCCACTCCCATCCTTTGAACTGTCATGGGCAGGGGTTAAAGACCTCATTTTGCATTTTGAGCAGAAGTGTTAGAAAGCTACTGACTTTTGAAAGTCATCATCTGCAATGACAAGAAGAGATAGTGGGGGAGTGAAAAGGAACTTCATTATTGCTGCTTATTCAATTTTCAGTTCCCAAAGCTGACATACTGAGAATACTCCCAGGTATTTGGTGGTCAGACCATTAACCTATGTGTGTGAGCCAGCACACCTTCCAGTTCTCATTTCCTAAACTGAAGGAAAGGAAAAGTTTTCAACTCCCTTGCTCCCATATCCTGCTTCCTGAGATTGCAGTCAACAGGATGCTGGGGTCCCTGCCAGGTTTGCATCGAGTAAGAAAGTAGTGAGAAATTTATGATTAGTGCAACTGCAAAAGGATTATTTTTTTTTTGTCAGGTGTTCTGGGCTTCAAAAATAAGTTAGCTTTCGTAAAAGAAACTTAGAAAGTGCCAACTTTGGAGGTTTTTTATTTACATCAAGCCACATCTCATATTTATTCTCCAGAATTGGAGATACTTTGGTTACATTTCTGGCAATATGTAGCTTCTATTACAGATACCAAAAAATAGCTATCTGAAATTACAGGGATATCCAAGGAGAAAAAGATGGTTTAAAACTTCAAAATGGTTTAGGCCAGCTAATTTTTTCCCCAGCAAATTCCATTTTATACTTTATGAATACATACGGTCAAAAGTTCTTAAGTAGGCAGACGATATATTTATGAGACCGTGATTTGTACGTGTTTAATATCTACTAGATGAACTCTATGGCTAAACAGTTGCTGTACAATAGACAATAATTAAGGCAATTCTTTGAAATACGTCACCCTTTGTCCTGGGTACTGAAATGTCTTCTTAAACCCTTATATCAATTTCATAACTGGACACCGGGAGGGTTCATGAACAGGCTCCACTTTGAATTTGTGATTCTAGGTGTGATGAGTTAGTGTCCCCCAATTAAAGACTGGCATCACTACAGTCTAAAGCAGTGTGAACTGCTCAGTATATCTAAAATTCAGAAATCTTAAGCAGTCTGCTTCCTGATTAAGGACGGTGCTGCTATAGCTGTGATTTGTGCAGGAGGAAATTGCTTGCATACTTTTTATAAGTTTACATTCGAGGATGTGGGACGACTGTGTATTTCATACGTAAATTATAAATGACACAAGGGATATATGCCAACTCAGCATCGGCGATTTTCTGTATCAAATAACAATTGTAATTATGAGGTCTCAGGATACACCACCACTTGGTAGCAATCCTCAGCTAGACTCACTTCTGTAGTGAACAATCTAGACAGATATTTTCCATAAGTGATTTACTACCAAGGTAGTCATGTTAATAGACTATTTCCATCCGCTTACTGTTTGGGTCAGAACCAGGCCTCTCAGGCATAAGCAACAGGAGAACAGGTTGCTTTCTGCTCTTCTATAACCAGCATAATTAAAGTTTATTTCTTCACATGGCAGATAGCATTTGGATTGGGGGAAGGTTCAGTAATATCTCCAGTGCCCAAATGGTGAAAATCCTGGTTAACGAAACCTTTCAATATTAATTGCTATCAGTATTCGCAATGATACTGTTGTTTCCAGAGTTAAGGTGGACTTACAGAAATAATAATAGTAATAAGAGCAACTACTTGGCTTCATAATTCATTTGGATTTTTATGTAGTTATAGAAATAGTTTGTTCTACCCATTTTGATGCAGATTTCCATATTATAACCTATTAGTCCACCTACTTCTGCAGTATTGTAAACATTTTTCAGCTTGTACAATTTTTTTGTGATAGGATCCATTGCCAGGCATTTCACAATGCTGCTGGATTATTTTGGTGCTTCTCTGTCCATACAGAGAAAGTAAAGATATTATTTTTCTTTATTTCCTGTCTTTTAAAACCAAATTTGCCCCAAATTAAGCCCAATTATTAGTTTCTTTCCTAACTTCATGCAGTAACCAGTTTTCACATGAACTTGAGCGTGCATATATACCTTAATTTTGATTTTCTCTTTTAGCTAAAATTCTAGTTCTTTAAAATTTATTGCTTTTTACAGTACATTTTCTAGTTTTTGTGTTGTACCTTTCAAATATTTGAGCCGAAGCCTTACCTTTCCTTCTCATGTCTTAAATATGAGAATCCTCTTTAGTACATTGCAGAATTGTTCACAATTCATTTGTGATGGCCCAATATCACTCCCAGGTTATTTTCCACATTACTGTTTCTTCACAATTTTTCTTTACTTCACATTTGATTGATGTTTCCTTGTTGTGTTATGTTTTGAACTTCTGCATTTACTTCACCTTTCCTGAGTTTAGAATGTTTGCACAAAGAGTAAAAGTGGTGTTGAAAATCAGCGCGCTGCAGGTGATGCCAGCACAGCAGTGCCCACCCTGACCCGGCCAGTCCCACAGCATCAAGACATGGCCAAGTGCTCATAACGGGGTCCATTGAGAACCCCAGCCAAGGCAAAGTGATAAATGGGGGTCCATCCAGGATGGCCAGTCTGGAGCCAGCAGGAGATGAGGATGGAGGTGTGGCTGCAGCTGAAGTCCCCTACAGGAAGCAGGGGACAGGCACAACTGCAGCACAGCCCATGCACGGTGCAGATGCCCAAGCTCGAGCTTATCTGGAGCTCCTGGGCTGAGGGTGTGAGTGGATGCCCCAGGTGAGCCTGCTGAGGGCCATTCAGGCTGGTTGGTGTCCTCAGGGTCATGATGGTGCTGCCTGTGCATCCTGAGCTGGGGTGAGCTGCGAGTCTTACAAGTGCATTCTCTCCTGAGTCTGCCACTGAAAATACTGCAGAGCTTAGCATCCAGGGCAGGCAATTACAAAATCCTACTAACCTTCCCAGTTTTGCAAGTAGTTTTACCTACTTTTTTCCCCCTCCACGTACTAGTTTTATCTGGAGCATATTTCTCAACTTTTTTCCTCTAAAATTCTGTACAGCTACTTGAGGTGTATGCAGTATACAGCTGTGTAATATGGGGTGCATTACATTGGCATATTTCCCTTAGCTGATATTCATACCTTTTATAATTCCATGCTTACTATAGAAGGCTGGGTTAAAGTGGAGTTATAGAATTGAATTTATTCTGTATTTTGGCAGCTAAATTTCAGTAGATATCTCCAGCTTGATGTCTTATATTGGCAGGAAATTGCTGAGTAAGCAGATTGGAAAGATTTCTAGTCACATGGAGAATACAGAAACAAAATAGTCATTTGTAAATACAGTCAGAGGCTCCTTTTTGTCTTGGCTATGGAATCTTTTCTGCATTACTTTTTTTCACAAGACTTTGAAATCTGCATTATGGCAGAATGTCAGTGGATTATTTAGACATCCTCTAATCAGGTACATAGAAACATATTTTCACATCTATTAAGAAGTAACCTGATAAGCTTCCCTCTCTAACAAAAACTTTGGTTTTCTATAACTTCCTCTCACTTACGTTCTGTTTAGAACCAGGAAACCAGTTGCCACTTGTTTTGATCCCGGATGGAAAACACTTTTCTATGTGACAGAAATGTAGGAGGAAATTTATCTAGGGAGATCTCCAAATGCTTTCATTGGCTGGTTCCTGGAGAAACTTTTTGTATTCCGCAGCTGGCCAGATATTTCTCCCTCATTCTGAAGAGTTGTCTGTATTCTTCTGGTATCATTTTTTACCCTATTCAGACAAAGTATGGAGGCATACATTTTCCACAGCTGTGAATGGGATGAAAATTACTGCTTCTTGTAATAGCTTGACACTTAAAACTGAGGAAGGTGCTGGTGCTCTGTGCTTCTCTTAGCACTCGGTAATCTACACATTTCCTGTTGCATCAGGAAATGGCTACCAGCTGCTCACGATTAGACTTGGGTTTCCATGTATGTATGATAAGAACAGCCATACTGGGTGAAATGATGCTTTCATCTAGCATAGTGTCCTCCCTAAGAGTTACCAGGAGCTGGTGTGAGAAACATGATCCTTCTGTGATATCATTTTGTAAATTCCAGTTGTTTATGGGT
This sequence comes from Falco punctatus, assembly GCF_963210335.1. NCBI lineage: Eukaryota > Metazoa > Chordata > Aves > Falconiformes > Falconidae > Falco > Falco punctatus. The sequence goes on along the minus strand of NC_137592.1, from coordinate 24,774,038 downwards.
TTGGGACCACCTGAAATAAACTCAAGGGTTTCATCTGAGATGTCATGTTTGGTGTCCATATATGGAATTAATCTAACTTATTTTTTAATGCACTTCATAAAAAAGTGTATTTTTCATTATTTTAAATTTGCTTTCTGATCACTTCTTGGGTGTCCTCTCTTTCTTGTATTGTGAGAAATAATGAATATTCATTCTGTAAGCCATTCATGATTTTATAGACATGTATTCCCTTCATCTTAGTCATCTTTCTAAAGTGAAGTGGCTTATTTTTTAGTCTCCTCTTGTTTCTACCTTTGCTTATTCTACTGACTATGCAACCTTTCATTTTAGAGAGGTTAACCAGATACACAAGTTGTGCAAAATGTTGATACACAGTGGATTTTTATGACAGAATGACATTTTCTGTATAATTTTCAGTTCTTTTCCTAATAATTCCAGTATTCCTACTGCCTGTTTAGTTGCCCCAGAGTATTCAAATGATTTTTAGGGGAATAGAGCATCTCTAACAGCTCCTTTCTTGAGTGATAGTAACTAATTTTGGACTCATCGCTCTCTACTTGTAGCCAGCATTGGTTTTCCCCAGATGTTAATTTTGTACTTGATGTAGAAATTAATTTGATATTTTGATCATCTGTTTGGTTCAGTGTATGTGATACTTCCAGATGTTGCTGACTTAAAGAAAAGCAGTATAATCATGAAGCATGATTTTTCTTTGCAAATAAAGGTATCAATCTTTTCCCATATATCAAACTCATGTTTTCATTTCTATTAATTCATGCTGTACAAAGACTACTAGTTTGTAGATCTCAGAAGCTTTGTTACAGCCTTTTAAGGAATTTAATGTAAATTGTGTAATTTTATTCCTCTTTTGCTGAGGTTGATGTAAGCAATTAATAACAGTAATTTTTATATTTCAATTCATCTACAACTCTTGACTCGTGTAGTTGCTTTTCATAAATTAGATTTTGCTTCTGATACTTTGGTTTGAGACTAGTCTTGAAAATCATTCGTAATATAGAATGGTAACATATCTTTCATAGTGAACAGCTGTGAAATACTTTCTTTGCAATCTCTGTTGTGGTTCTGTCTTTCCTGAATGCCGCACAGATTCATAGAAGCATTAGCTGGTCATCTCCTCCATCTCAAAGCAGGATTGTTGTCAGTGCTAGATCCATCTGTGCTAGATCCAGTCATGATTTTGTCTAGATGAGTCTTGGTATCTTGGGGATGGAGATTCCACATCCCTTCTGGGCAACCTCTCAGTGATGCTGCACTCCCTTCTTAGTGAAAGGTTCTGATGTCCAACTGGAAACTGCTAATCATAGCACTTAAATATTTGTTTCCCTCACTGATTCTCTGGTATCTTCCATTATTTCTGACATTTGAAAAATATTCTTTTTTACTTCATGCCTTAAGCATGTTGCTTGTTAAAAGCGGATTTTTGTATTGCCATATCCTAGTTTTAAAATTTGGTGGTGGTTACTCTCTCTTATTTAACTTCTTTATTTTGATCTGATTTCCACTTTCTGAAGACAACTTTCTGCGTGCAACACTTTCCTACATGCAGTAGCTTTTGGAGTAACTTTTTAAAGTTTTTTTGGGGTATGAGTTATATGTTTGAGTGCTAATGAGGTATCTATAGAATACTAGCTATTGTGTAATCCGAGTATGCTATGATCACTAAAAGAAAATGTTTCTTTTACAGTTGTGTATTAAGCTAGGTATTTTTCTTCATTTAGGATTAAACTCAGAGTTGCTTTTTGCATGTGAGTTCTCAGATGAATGGCTGAGATGCATGACTGGGTCCTTACAATAAAATATATGTCTAGATCAAATCTGGTCTAAAAGGGAATAACTTGAAAATCCTTGTTGCTGTGTTTTCTGCTGTTGTGGTCTCTTAACTCTTACCTTTTTGTACTTGCTGTTGTCTGGACTTTTATAAAATATTGTTTTCTTGCCTTTTTAATATCTTCACCTTCCTGAAAAATGCGATTGGTACATCAGTAGATGATCTTTGTCACAAATGCATATTGAAGAGGTTTTACTGGACTACAGAATCCTTTTATCAGGAAGGGGTAGGAATACATGCTTCTTTAACTTTCATTCAGTGTTTTCTACACTAAGAATTTCCTATTAGATGTTGAAATACTCTGTCTTGTATTAATAAAGCTTAGAGCTTCATTGTAGATTGGAGGGTGTGATAATAACATTTAAGGGGAATTTTCAAGTGCCTTTGTCTCTAACGCCACAGGACCCTCCTGTTGTTTTAACTTTGCTTTATTCATAGGTTTAAAATGAAAAAGAGAACTGTTAAGAGAAATTTTTGTTCTGGTAGCTAATTAAAAGCAAAGTTCATTGAACTACAAGCAAAGTACATTGCACTATAGCTGTTGCTGTTGTAGATGAATAACTGGTTTTGAATCACTGTACTTTCTCGTATTTGTAAATATTTGCACTGAAAAAATACAATGACCCAAAAAATTTCTTATAATGTAAAAATTGTTTGCTGCCATCTCTGCACTCCCTAGTACACTGGAGTTAGAAAAGTTAGTCTTTTTTTCCTTGATTATGAATCCTAAACCTTTTACTAGTTCACATGTCCTGCATGTCTGCGTTGCTTTGGCACCCTGTTCTCTCCGTGTGGTGTATTGACTGATGTCTTCCATTCATTTCCCCATCCTTGTGCCATTGTGCTTTCCCTATCGTCAGTTCTCCCACCATATTGGAAAGTGATGAATACAGAGATTGTTTTGCTTGTTTTTTTTCTGGCTATTAGAGGTTTGAAATGGAGATGGCTTTTCAGGAGCCCTTTAGTCTTGCACAAGATTACTCCCAGATCATGGCCCAGGCATAACAAAGGATGCTTCAGCTCCTTCCAAATAGCAATGCCACCCATTTAGGGAGTAGGAGAGGGCCTTTATATCCCACCATTGAAGTGGAACACTTGGATCCCAGCTGAACCAAGAAAAGAGGGAGAGAGTTTCAGATCCTGAGCTGTTGGGTCACATCTTTCCGTAAAGCAAGAGAAAATTTACCTTGGATGAGTGAGCAGAAAGGAAATCTTTCAATTTTCTTTCATTCTTATTCAACTAACATTTTCAATAAAAGAAATAAGCATATGGTCTGAACAAAAAAAAAATTCAAAATTGACCTTTAAACATAATACAGTATTCTGTAGTAACTGTGATTCAAAAAAATACCGTTTGTTTTAATAGACGTCATTACTTATACAGTACAATTTTGTAATTATTCTTTGCAGTTTTCTCTGTCTGAATGGTAGACATTGCCACATTTGGTCAAGTCTTTTTTCCTTCTGTTTTGAATGAACAGGACTTTTAAACTCTATTTAAAAATTGAATAGTTACACTCTGTTTAATATTTCCTTTTTTTTCTCTCAACAAATTAAAAAAGTATATGTTACACAGGCTTATTTTTTCATTCCATTTAAAGTTTTTTCCTCCCCAACTCATACTCCCATTCTTGTTGCTAATGAATGTATCATCTAAAAATAGATATGTTCATTATTTTATAATATTTTGTATCTTTCTAGATTGGAGGCCAGTGTAATTGTAAGAGACATGTGTCTGGCAGACAATGCAATCAGTGCCAGGAAGGATTCTACAATCTGCAACAGTCAAACCCTGATGGCTGCAGTCCCTGTAACTGTAATACCTCTGGGACAGTCAATGGAGATATTACCTGTCACCAAAATTCAGGCCAGTGCAAGTGCAAAGCGAATGTTATTGGTATGTGTAATGCAAGAGTTTGGAGCCATTTTTCTTGTTTTCTCTGGAAATAACACACACTTGATTTCTAAATGAGAAGTATAGCAAACTTCTTTGCTGAAGGCAGTTTATAAAAATGAATGAAATTAACTGTTGAAAAATTATTAATTTAATAATTCTATCAAACTACAGCTTGAAGCTTAGTTTAATCAACCCTTTAGAAGTTTCTTTATGGCATAGCTCCATTAGCTTACATAGTTCCATACTAATAAGTCACAGAAATAATGTAATTTGCTTACTGCATAGATGTTTCTTTTAGGAAATTAACACTTTTTCAAAATGTTTTATACTTAATGAGTTCTAAGCAAATCGTTTCCATGCTAGTTTTCTTAATAGACCAAAATAAATGGATTTTTTTCTCAAAATATTCTGTGCTACAGGGTCCTTTGTGATAAATCTATCCATTTTTTTTCTATTATATTTCTTTGAACTGTTCCTATGAAATGCAAAATAAGTCAACATAATTCCACAGATCATATACATAGCTAGGGTTAGTTATCAAGGGCCACATAATTTTAATTTTGTAATTCAATGCCAAACTGATTATAATAAACTGCTACCTTCTGTGTTATTTATCATTTTTTTACAAGACGTGCTTTTTTGTTTGTTACTCCCACAGGTATTTTTCAGAAATTAGATTTGATTATAGCAATTTATTACTTCCAGCATATTTGAGGGGAGCCACAGCCACATAAGGACAAAATTTATCAAGTGCCCAAAATACACAGTATATATAATACACTTTGAAATGTTGATGTATGGGAATATTATGCAAGGAGAATTTCCTGATAAAGTGAGCCTTGCATGGTAACTGTACATGTCTTGGGCTATACATGTTTCCAAAAAAGAAAAAGAGAGGTCCTTTTCTGCTTTGTTATTAACACAGTTAGTAATCTGTTTTTTTTTCTTTAGCTAAACATGATTGTGGATTGTATTTAGTGTTCAATATGTTAATTTATGACTCACTGACTTATGAATAGTGACATATTTACAATATTCTGAGTCTTTGTTTCTTCCTTCTCCCAATTTCCAAAAGGTACTACAAAATAACCACAAATAATGAAAATAACTCTAAACAGACATAAGCCTGAACAGTTTCTGTCCTTTCCTGTGCAATACCAAGTACCTATGTTTACTATATGATCAAAAAGGGTGTCAAGAGTAAAAAAAAACCACCTCTGTGCATCTTAAGCCTGCTTTCTAAGTTCCACAAAAAAGACTTCAGAGCATTCTTAATTATATATTCTTTGCCTACATTTCACATTTGCCTCTATGAAAACCTTTCTTAACTCAGTGGAAGCTTGGTATACCCAAAATGCAGAGTCTGGTTCTCATGTATTTGTCTACATAATATTTTAAATATTCTCTCCCTTTGATGAATATGGTAAGATTTATTTTTACTTCCCCTGAAATGGTAATACAAAACCCATGTAAATCTATGCTTTCTGCAAATTTATCTGTAACAATGGTGGGGGGCAGTAGTTATGCAAGTGTGTGTTTGCAGGATAAAGACCTAATTCTTTCCAGACTGGATTCCCTTTTTTGTTTTCCAAACCAATCGTAAATAAGCTTCTGTATGTTGGAACGTGTGCAGCGAAATTTAACAAAGAGCCTTCCTCTTTGGATTTCTAAATTGGTTTTAAGAGCAGTCTGTCTATTGCCATTTTATCTATTTAAACAAACACGATAACAGAAAAATGCAACTATGGACTGCAGTGTTATGAAACATGAACTGTTAGAGTTAACACAACTGTTAAATCTTACTAATGATTCTATCACCAGTAAAATACATTAGCACCAATAATTTTATTAAAGTAGGTCATTCATCTAGAATAAAAAGGTAGAAGAATGTGAATTAAATGCCAAACGTGCTAACTCCCCTGTACTTGTTAACATTGAATGTGATGCCCTGTAGGCCTTCCTCAGTATCGTTAGGAATAGATTACCTGTCAGGAATATGTATGGCATATTCAAATAAGCACTGCGCATATTTTTAAAACTGATATGATATGAATCCATGTAGACCAATTTTAATAGTTCAAAATGAGTCATAATTCTTGTTAACAATACAGTTATTTTTAAAATTTGCAGCAATAGTGGTCCTTTTTTATTTTCCTTATTGAAATTAAATGATATGCCTTAGGTGAGTCATTCATCACTGTTAAAGGAACTTGCCTTCTGTTGGAGTTTTTGAGTTTTTATCCGTATGTATAATGCATTTCCTACCATTTTTAGTTTTATTTTTCTACATGTAAGTTGCTAGATGTATTTTTATATGGATTAGTATTTTTTAAAAAAATGACAGTATTTTGCTAGAATGTTGTATTTACATTTTTCTATGTGCAACAATTAAGTGATGGCTGCATAGTGAAGGATTTTCCCATTGCAAGGGAAAATACATAACTGAATTTGCATTTTTCATATAATAATCTGGTTTGCTTTCTTGTAATGTACATTTTATAAACTAAAATACAAATGCCATCCCTTGGGGCAGGGATAAAACGAGCGATGACTTTGAAAGCAAAGCTAATAAAACTATAGGATAAAGCATGAAGAAAACAGTTTAGATTTTAATGTACTGAGGGAGTTAACTAAATAATACATTTAGATAAAAATATTTCATTTTGGATTATGGAAAACATTTTCTGCTTTCAGTAAGGGCTAACAATAAACACTAACATAATACTGTACTTCAGTTTTAACATTGATTACATTTAAGTAAATCGTTCATCGTAATTAGTCTAACCTGTGTTGTCCTAGAGTATATTTGAGTTTTTTTAATACAATATATAAATCTGTTATCAGAACAGATTGAGACCACAGTGCAATTCCCTGTATATTGCATTTCTACAATATAGGGTGAAGAGTTCACGTAAGCATTGATTGTGCAACAGGTGCTGTTCTGGGGGACAAAGAGATTAATTCTGGTTTGTCTTAGAAATGTTACAAAGAATCTCTTGCAGAGGTATCTTAAATTGTATTGAGAAGTCAGCAGAAACGCATCGCTTCTGAAACAAATTGGAAAAGTAAACAGATTTTTGGGATGCCACTGTTACTCAATTGATTTGTGCAGCCCTGTCATTCCTGTTAATTATGCTGGTGAAGAGTATTAGTCCTTCCCTTTCTCTTTTCTCCCCCCAAGTGCAGTACACTTACCCTTCTTTAAAACTGAAATTAATAGCTTTTCAGCTTTTCTTTATTAATACCTTTTCTCTTTCCAGGTCTTAGGTGTGATAGTTGCAATTTTGGATTTAAAGCTCTCAGATATTCTAATGAAGATGGATGTGAGCCTTGTTGGTGCAACAGCCGTGGCTCAGTGAACCAATTCTGTAACCCTCTTTCTGGGCAGTGCAATTGTAAAGAACGAGTGAAAGGGCTTCGCTGTGACACCTGCATGGACAACTTCTATGGGCTGGATGTAACTGGCTGTAAGGCTTGTGAATGTAATGTTGCAGGGTCGTTTTCTGGAACTGTGTGCGATGCGAAGACAGGGCAATGTGCATGTAAACCAAATATTGGAGGAAGACAATGTGATGAATGCCTAGATGGCTACCACAAAGTACAGGAAAATCATTCCTTCGTTTGTCTGCCATGTAACTGTGATAAGGCAGGTACAGTAAATGGCTCTCTGCTTTGTGACAAATTGACAGGACAGTGTCCTTGCAAAGCTGGTGTAACTGGCCTTCGGTGCAATCAGTGCATGCTTCATACGTACAACCTCAGCAGGAGCAACCTCCTTGGCTGCCAGCGTTGTGACTGTGACGCTCTGGGCACATTGGCAGGAACAGTTTGTGACCATGTTTCTGGACAGTGTGTCTGTTTGCCTCAGCGTCAGGGGAGAAGGTGTAATGAGTGTAAACCAGGTAAGGAATTTGGAAGACAATCTATTTGATGTAGTAAGTTTTGCTTTGTTTGATATCATCATAGTTCCTACAGTTTTTAATATGTGTTTAGAGAGCTTCATGCCTGACATGTCTCTGACTTATTATTCTTCCGTTTCTTCTTGTGTGAGCAAGAAGGAAGTATTAAACATCCTGACTGCCATCAAATATTTATTGTATTGCCAGAGATTGTATAATCTGTGTTATTACTGCAGTTTCAACGTGCCCCAAATAAGCTTAGACTAGTTCTTGTAGGTATCAAGAAAATACACAAATCATCATGGCCTGTTCACTGAACAAAAGGTAAACTGGCATAGTTTGATGAACAGCAGCTATAGCAGCTATCCTTGTAATGAAAAATGTGGATTTGGAAGGTGGAGTGCAAGCTGTTCAGGAATGACACTTCAAGCATAAAGCTGAACATGGTGAGGGGCACAGGGGTGGTTGCTTAAACTTTGATGAGGCTGGCAAACATGCCACTCTAAAAACATTCACCTGCCTTGCTGTGTTGAGGATGTGCTGGCTTTCACAAGGACTAATTACAGCTTGGCCCTACAAGTAGGTGATACTGCAGTTCCTACATATCAGTATAAAATCTTGAACCATATTACTGTAAACAGTTTAAATATTCGTTGTAAGTAGGAAGCTCTGTAGTTTATATCTTAATGCTTTTCTTTTAAAAAGTAGGTGGGTAAAATGAAACTATAGGTAATATTAACCTACCCTTATAATAATATTAAACAGATAGATTTAGTTCAAGTTAAATACATATGCAATTTATTAAAGTAGCAGGTCACATTAAGAGGTACATTATAGCACCATTGGTTTTAATATGCCATTCAATAATTTGAACAGAGGTTAAAAAAGCTGCTTAACCTCCATTAAGTATTTTTAAAAATACTTTCATTTAAATTATTTTAGGTACGTATACTAATAAATAAGGCAGCGTTCTGTTTTTCTTAGTTCCTCCTCCAGTGCTATTTGACCTGCTAACCCTCTACAGCAGCCACTTAATCAGTGATCGGCAGAGGAGTGATGTCAAGGCTTCCAGAGTCAGTGACCGCCCTTGTCCTTGAAAAAGAAAGGCCAGGGTTTATGCAGAACTAAATGGTTTAAAAAGGTTTAATTGATAGTATGAACAGACTGGTTTGTAGAAAAGCTTACATGGCACTCAGAGGAATACTTCTGCAATGGTTCCTGTTAAAAAAAAAATAAAAAATATTCTAAGTAGTAAGTATAAACATTTATGTGCTAAACATTGAACTCTGGCAAGTGAAAGTGTAAATCCTTATTGCAAAGGTGTTGTATTGCTCTTAGTGTAATAGAGTGTTCTACGGTATTTTCACTGACATTGTAGTGTTGGTCCCAGTGTGAGCTCTTTTAGACATTTTTTAATATATCTAGATTTTATAGAAATATTTTTTGTTAGTATATTCCAAAGGACAGTTTTCTATAAAACAGGGGTGAGTAAAACCTGCTAGTAATACTGGTATTAAGTTGAAGTATGGAAAGTTTAATTGGTTTTAACTAATCTAAACAGGTCCCATGGCTTTGCCTTGGGACAAAGATAAGAAAACATACTCCAAGTATATATGAAGCCAACATAGGCCTAATTAAAAGCACACAATTAACTAGTTAAAACTGGCAGCCTTGAAAACACCCTGAGGATTTCTCAGGCTATCGGGACATTTCAACTCTGTGGTCACACTTTCCTCAGTGGAATACAAGTCATGTCTCTTTTTTTTTTTTTTTTTTTTTTTTTTCTTCCCCCAATTCTGTGTAATTATAAGTCTGTTACAGTTAGCTGTATTTAAAATAACATCCTACTGTAGCATATCTTCTGTGTGCTTTAATAAAACCTGAAAGATTTCCAAAAGTCACCATAATCTTAGTACAAGAAGTGTTGCCAACGGAGAAAAATTCAAACTGGATGTAACTTTGGGAAATTAGTTTATCATGAGATTTAAAAAAAAAAAATCCAAATGACACTTTCTGGAGAATTCAGCCATGCGTTTCATCTGTTAGGCTGTACCCATGACCTGCTGTCTTCCAGTTTGTTCTTATATAACTTACCTTTTTGCTAGGTTTTTGTATGTTTTTGTACATTCATGTACAACTCATGGGACTGTGTTGCCACACCAACTGGGATTTGTGCCATACAAATCCTGTTCAACACAGGTCTTGGATCCTGTCACGACAGCAGTAAATCCGTTTTAAAAAAAAAAAAAAAAAAAGAAAAAAAAAAGAAAAAAAAGGTATTTTTAAGTTCTTAACTCAGTGACTACACCTTTTCATGGAGCGGGAGCGGTACATAGTATGGCAAAGCTGTAGCATGTAGGATGTGTGGCTGGGCACCAATGCTGAGGTTTTGTGTATGGCTTGCCTCTCCTCTTGGCCAGAAGAGCGTGAGGTATGTTGTGACAACTTTGTCGGTGTTAAACTGCACTTTGAAGCAGGGATTGTGGTTAAGAAATGAGCATTGCCAAGAAATGAGCATTGCCACCGGAGTTAGTAAGGATGTCAAAGTGCTAAAGAATTGTTCGGGTCTTCCTTTTCCATGAGATACACAGTGGGAGAAGTAAGAGTATGATTTAAAAAGGAAGCTGTATACTTTGCTATGACTTTCATTCTTCCTTTTGAAGAGTATATTTGATTGACAAATGTGATCAGTTATGGTTGAAGTGAAAAAAAATCTGAAAAAGAATAAGCATAATACTAGTTATATACGTAGATCTTGGAGAGATTTGCAGTGGCTGTCTTGAAATTGGAAATTGGCTCTATTATACAACAGTGGATCCTTCATAAAGCAACTTTTATGAGCCCTTCTAACCTTGCTGTAAATTAAGCTTGCATTAAGTTGTTTCTTACTCTTTCCTGCCAAATTCTAGGTGGTGGAAGTAAATAATAATAATGCTTACGACAAACAGTATGCATTTGTAATCCAGTGTCTCTTCTCTCTTTGTCTACATTTAATCATGTTAATTTACTTATAAATTAGTTGGGGGAAGGACCTCCTCCCATTTTCCTATCCCTCAATTTTACTGTAAAAAATTTTTACTTGTTATTTCTGAAAATAAAATAAAATATTGTGGTACTATCCAGAAACTCAGTTAAACTTTTAAAGTGTTTCTAAAAGATTATTATATATATAAAAAATTCCTACAAAATCCTTCACTGCTCCGCAGCAGTTCAGGTGGTATGACATTAGAAGAGCCAAGTTGTGTTTAACATTAAGGTACAGATTCTTTATAATTGTGAATTTCACTGCTATGACAAAAATAATATATGCTGTAGTGATCAGTCCTGCTCACCTAAAATGATTTTTAGCTTCTAGAGATGTGCTTATTTACCCGTTATAGTCTTCCCTTAAACATTAGTTTCATGCAAAATTTCAGATGGACAAGCATTTGTTTTAGCCTGAGTGCTTATCATTTACTACAGCTATAAACTGGGGCCTGAAGAAGTGCTTTGACCTTCTGCAGGAGTCCAGGCTTGAAGTTGTTTCCCATCTTCTTGTTACGTTCTTTGAGTGCAGTCGTTCATTGTGCTCAAGAGTGACATTGCTGGGAAATGGTCTCCTCTATTTATGCACAGGATGGGCGCTGTACTGCACAGACAACTGCAGTATGAGATAATACATGCTGCCTCGCTAATAACTTCAAGCTATTCTGTCTCTGTGGTGGCTCAGTTCTGGGCCTCTCTGGAATAAAGTGCCAACAGCAGGGTTTTTTATGATGCGAATGTATGTTAACTGGAGACTGATATCACTTCACTGTCCACTTGAGATTTATCTCGCTGAGGACCAGAGGCTAAACTTGAACAAAGATTTGAGCAGTAAAATTCTAATGTTTTCAATTTGTTTAGTTCCTCTGCTATTTGGATATGAGCTCACAGCGCATCACTGCTGCAAAGACAGAGAATACCACCCTAGGGGTGTATATATAAAGCTATCTCTTGTAACAAAAAAATAAATAATAAGGCCTTGGGTGATATGACAAGTTACAATACGATTTTGGGTTCTTTTATAATAAAGCAGGACATCAGGAAGTTATTGCACAACAGAAAAGATACGGTAACTGAGAACATGACTAAGAATATGATTGAACTTTATCTGGAGAGAGGGGAAAAGTGTCTGAGAACTCTGTGCAAATGCAGTGTATTTGAGTAATGGTTGAAATTCTTCTATTGAAGTTATGCAATAATAATTAGTAGTAACCAGCTGACAGAGATGGAAACTCCTATCAGTGGCCGTGTCTTAATATTTATGTTCAACGATAGGTACTTGTAGTTGACTAGTGCTAGCTAATACTGTCACCACCATAATTTGCAGAACTCTCATACTGTACCACTAAAATAAAGAAAAAAAAAAAAAAAAAAAGGTGTGAGACCTGCAGTTAAATGGCTATTAATAATTAGGTAAAAATAGACAATTATTTTGGAAAGTGATGTATATTTCTTACTGATATGCTGTTACTTGAATTGTATTCTGGTCAGACATGTAGAAAAGAAATAATAAGAGTGGAATAAGACCATACATGGCAAAACAGATTATGCAAGTAGTACAGCATCATTAAAGAAATGTGTATAAAAGCTCTTTTGTTTGGAATTTCAGGTGAGGCTGTGGATAATGGGTATGTTCTTCAATGACCATATTAGTGGTGTATAAACTCTAACTATATTTATCAATAATGTGTTAGAGACTTGCATAGATAAAGATTACTTGTGAGGACAATAGGATGAAAGATAGTATAGTAGAAGCATACCAAATACACTGTGGGGAAGATGAAGTGAATACTTCAGTTTATAATTGGAAATAATACAGGAACAGAAGGACTGGATTCAGAATGAAAGTTTTTTAATAGCAGATAATTACTTTTTTTCATCAGTTTGTTAGTTTCTGTAAAAGTGTTTGTGTGTGATACAAGCTCTGTGTGAGGAGGTATAAAATACAAATTTCACATAGACCTGGGAATGCTCATCAGCTGTAGTTTTTCCTAAGAAACATCAACATGTTTCAGAGATTAAACCAGCCACTGGTTGAGAAAGAGTGAGACTTTTCTACAAAATGTGCATTTCTTGTATTTTGCAGCTGGCTGTTGTCAGAGATGAGATCCAAGACCAGAATGGACAAATGTCTGTTCTCTTACATTATTTTTTTTGTTTTTACTGCTTGTGGTACATTCATTACTACCTCTCATGTCCTTGGGTCTTTACTTTCCACACAGACATGTTAATGTGCTCCCCCTATTTTGCATTTGTTCTATCTAAAATAAAGTCTGAAGAGAGAGAATAAAAAATGGGATTTGGCAACTGGAGGATGAATAATAGCTTTACAAAGTGCCAATGAGAAGATTTAGCTCAGCTCGGCAGGATGACTATGTTGCTTTGAGTTGATGTGTGTTACCTAAGCTTTGGTTCTGTTCTTTCATCCCCAGTTATACACAAGTTAATAGTCTTACTGTGTTCACTTTTTGCATGTTGTCTGTTCTCAAAATCCCTTTCTCTTTCAGGTTTTTATTTTTCTCCATCCAGTATCACTGGCTGTCTGCCATGCCTGTGCCACGTAGCTGGCTCAGTGAATCAAATCTGTGATAAACTAACTGGCCAATGTATTTGCCAAGATGCCTCTGTAACAGGACAGACATGTGAACGTTGCAAAGAACTTTATTTTGGATTTGACTCTGTCACAGGGAGGTGAGTGGGTTGTTTGGGGTTTTTTTGTTTGTTTGTTTTGTTTTGTTTTGTTTTGTTTTATGGGTCACTTACAACCTCGTTACATTTTTCACATAGTAGCTCATTTGAAGGTTTGGTGACAATGAAAAGAGGTGCTCTAGTTGCATTAATCCTTCTTTGAATTCATGTGTGCACTCTGATTTGTGTGGTATGTTATACAACCCTCTGTGCTCCCAAGAGCTGAAGGAAATAGAAGTTTTGCCACAGATTTAGGTAGAAACAACACGAAAGCTGTATAATGCTAATGCTGTCAAATGTTATAGCTATTTGGTAATTGTTTCTTATGTTTCCTTTGCATCTTCAGTAAGGTGTGTTGGTTTCTGAGGTGTTAATCATTGACTATTAAAATGCAGGCTTTGTGCCATTCTTATAACCCGTGAATGTTTTTGAAGATCTCAGGAAGATATTTTAATGGAAAAAAAAATAATGTAAAAAGATATCCCTGCCTGTCCAAATTTCTTTTAGCACCAGCATAGAAATACAGCACCATTCCTCTTAAAAATCTGTTCTTCTAAAAGGTGTATTCTTTTCCAGGATTTAGTTATGTGCCACAGGGTAAATTGTTTATCTAATGTAGCCTGAGGCCTGTAGGTGCACTGAAATTACATGGATGTATTCCGTGGAATGTAAGGGGGAAACGTATCAATAGGTAGTGCATTGTTATTCCAACTATTGCTCTATCTTTCTTCTCCAAGATCATCTTTCTTGCTTAATCCTCACAATATCAATTTCCTTTTAAATACTGTCCAGCAAGATTGCACTGCTCTAATGCTATCACATTTTCATGCAGACTGATGGTGTTAAATTGTTTTGTTATATTTAATATTTTTGCCTTAAAAAAACCCAACAAACCAACACACAGGCAGAAGCAAAATCTGTACAACATTCCCCTCCCTGTGTTCCTTTCCCCCAGCAACTGTGGAGTAGGCATGCTTTTAGGCAGTGATTATCAGTGTCGTCTTGCATATATTTGACATTATCCTGCAGATTTTTCACTTTAACTTTTATGTTACTGTCACTCATTAGAAGATTTTCGAGATTATTTTTTACTGTTGCGGGTCACAGAGGCATCTGCTAATGGACATAAAGTAATTCGTAGGAATAAGGACTTCCTATTTTCACTTCCTGTCATTTCTAATGGTAAGGGATAAAATCTGTAAATGTTAAAGTTCCCTTTTAAATAAATTTTCCTTATTATTAATGATTTTTTTTTTTTTAGTTACTTGGAATAGAGTTTGTTTGCCCTACCCCCACCTTAGTTTTAGCAGGTGATGGAGAAGTTTGTGTCTCTGTGTTGAGCAATAGTTTTCCTGAATTAGATACTGGCCTTCAATTATCTGCGTTTTGAGCTGTATTCTGAAATTCAAAATGTGGAAATGTCTAGAATTATCTAGATCCTGATCTTATTGTAAAGATAGAAAGTTTTTACAGTTCTGGAATTTGAATCAGAGTTGGCTTTAATGCCTTAATGCTACTTAATCCTCATGACAGTATTGAAGACTGCTCTGGTAGTACATTAACATGATTAACTCATGTTGTATATGCTTGGCTTCCTTTTGGTTATCATCTACTTGGGCAATGTACCTCTGTTCCTGAGGCAGAAACGTTTATCCACTGAAAATGATAATCCAAGTCTTTATTTGCTAATCTATTTTAATCCATTTCTTTAACTGTTAATATCTTCTTAAAAAGAGCAATATGCTTTTTCTTTCTCTATGAAGTTGCAAAGTCATTTAAACCATCCTTGCTCTGAGGGTCTTTTAAGGACTCTGTGGTTACAGAATGGAAAGGGTGTGAGCTATCTGTAGGGGCAAAGATGTATCTGTCTTGGCACAATAGCAGAAAAAAAGCAAAAGTTGTGACATACAAAGACTGTGAGGCTTTACAATTCTGCCCCTCTGAGGAATGTATATGTGAAGTAATTTATTCTGTGATATTTTTGAGGTTAAACAGGAACTGCACATTTTTAAATGCATTTCATCTTATGAAGCAGGCTAATTTCCTTGGCAATTAAAGAATTAGAAATACTGAGTATTTGCAGTGGTCTGAACAGATCTGTAATGGTTGTGGGCATTGATACACGTTTGAAATGCTTTACCTCTGAATTGTTTACTGTAATGAACTGGTCAATGAACATCACAAATTGTTTATCTATATATATATATCTTGACAGATTACTGTTTATGAAATCCATTTAGCAAGTGAGGTTTTCCCATAAGGATGAAAAATGAAGATTTTAAACAGATTGCTGGAGAGGCTTTAACTGCACCTAGAGAGTCAATGTAATAAAGGTTTCTCTATATTAATATTACAAAAACCATTTATCCTCACAAAATCAATATTGCAATTCATCTTGGCCTGACATTTCTCTTTCCACGTTTTAAAAGTCTGTTTTCCTTGATTATATATAATTCTGTTTTAATAAAACTCAAATATATTTGACTCGGAGTGTCTTAAAGAAGTAGCATTTAACAAGAATGCTGAAAATATTTCTTACACGATTAAAAGTTTCAAAGAATTAGTTACTTTTAAAAAATTACTTAATGAATCCTTAATCCAGACTGAAAAAACATGAACTATGCGTAACAAAGTCAGTTTTAGTGTTCTGCCGTTTAAGAAAATGGTGCATACGATTACACAAATATAATGTGTAGTCCTGTGGAACAGGATACAATGACATGCATGTTGTTTGCAGGATCTGTGTAGGTGGAGGTAGGGAGTCTACACTTTTCTTAGAAGAAAATGCAACAAGCAGAAAGCAGCAGCTCCACCCTGCCAGGCAGTGAAACCTGTGACTGTACGTGTATGTGAGTTTGATTGTCTCGTGTGTGAATGATAATGAAAACTGGAATGCTCAGGGGACCCTTATTCATAAGAGGTGCAGTAAGAGAAGCTTGTCTTTTACTTTTTATCTATTGAGACACTTCTGTTAACACTCCCCCCACCAACTAAGTAGGTACTAAATATCATCGTGTAATGAAATTATGAAATGATAAAGTAACATCTTACTGAGCAAATAATTCTGTCTTCATTTTTTCTGTAAGTAAACCGTTTTTTTTTTTTACAGTCATGACATTTAAATAGTCTGAACAAAACCTCTGTTTGAAGGTGGATTTGGATGCACTGTCTACAGATGAAAAGACTTAATACAGTTTGAAAAAAATGCCCTTTTCTCTTGACTGTAAAAAAGAGCAAACTACAGTATAGTGGTTTCCAAGAGAGAATGTATTTTATTTATTCCCAAAAGGATATTAGTCCATAAAACAAATTTGCAGCTTATTTTGCAGCTTTAGCTTTTATCAGCCTTTTTAAGGGTGTTGAATGATTCCCCAGGAGATCACACAGCACCAGCTGCTGTGGAGTAAAGGAACTCTAATACAGAGAGCTCTATGATGGGCAGAAAATGTATGTGAAGAGTTTTCTTAAACTTGTTTAAAAATCTGTCACATTTAATGTCTATTTCACTGATTATTGACCTGAATTTTAGTGTCCTAATGTGAAAACAGTTTCCACCCTCCCCTCCATTCTCCCTTGCCTTAAAAAGCTGCTATCTAAACCATAACTGAACTCACTTTTCTTTCTGCCTTAAATGTAGATAGAAAGAGATAGACCAAGGTGATGGTGATGACTGGGAAAATGGCAAAGTAACTTATACAAAGGCACCACCACCACCTATTTCCTTGATCTGGTGAAACTGGCCAAGGAAAGATCAGCCAAATATAAATCATCAGCTCTTACCTAGCCTTAGGGTTAGCAGAGCAAAGGGGACATGGCATGACTGCCTCTCCCTTGGACTTCTCCGAGGTCTTTTTGCTGCTTCATCATCTTGAGACCTGGCATCTGGAGTAATTAAAGATTCCCTGAAGGCTGATGTTTCTTTTGCCTAAGAATTGGCTTTCCCAGTTCAGGGTAAGAGGAGTGTGGACTTCCCAGTATGTTTTTAACAGATGCTCTATACAGACCCACATTTTTCCCAGCCCATGTTTTTTCAAAACTCTCTTGGTCTGCAGCAATCAAAACATAGTGAAATTAGAATCTAAAGTACAAAATGTTATTTACCAGTGTAGGTTTTCTGTTCTGATTAATAATGGCAGTCTGTATTGCAATGGGTAGCCTAACAATATTTGCAGTAAGGAAAAAATTGCTTAACTTCTCAGATGTTCCAAGTCTTTGAATATTTGCATAATTTGACATTGGTATCCCTGCTATGAATGAACGTCAGTGGGGAAATAGTATATCAAGTGAAAAACAAGTTGAGGTTTCATATGCAAAAGGCAGAGCATAAATTAATCCTGAAAGTATTCTACTGATGCCAGAGAGATTTACAGAATTGAAATGTGTCATTTGTGTGATACTAATGCTTTTTTTTGTTCTTTTTAATTAAAAAACAATTTCACTTACACATTTAATTAAATATTCTTTCTAGTTATTTTCAGTTTTGTCCATCAGGCTGCAAAGAAAATGTGCTTTCTGTTACAATAGTCATATTTCTACTGTTTTGTTTCCTTTCACTGTTTAAATCTGAGGTTTTTTTTCTCCCAATTTTTGTCTATATTCATTCTCCTTTATTCGCAGCATGTTATTTTTTTCAAGTTGCCTTTGTGGACAAGAAATTATTAATTGATTTCTTCTGTAACAACAGCCTGGTTTCCTCTGTTTGAAGGTTGCGTATTTTGTGCAAAAAACTATGAAACCAGTTACATATGTATCACTGTACTCTACAGCTCTGCTAGGAAGGGTGTGTGACTAAGCATTGCAGGACTGAGTGCGTAACGTGGTTATTACCAAACACTGTTACCCAATTTGTGTGCATAGATCAATATATTAAAAAAGCTCTTTAATTCTAAGCAGTTTTTATCTAAATTAAAATATTATTCTGGCATTGAGATGTTAATGATTATTTTTATAATGGGCACCTTTTTTGTGAGTTACTTTTTTTTTTCTTTTTAATCAGGCTCATGTATTTTCTACTGTGTCTCAGACCACTGAACTGTTTATGATTTTTTTAATTTTGCTACCCAAGAATCTTTTAAACAAAACCCTACTGTGCTTAACTGAAGTGTTAATGTGTTTTGATCACTTCCTTGATTTGTTTTTGTTTATAGATGTCAGCACTGTAATTGTCATCCTGCAGGAGCCATTAGTGGGACTTGTCATCTTGTTACTGGACAGTGTTTTTGTAAACAATTTGTAACTGGCTTGAAATGTGACAACTGTGTTCCCGATGCTAGTAATTTGGATGTCCGCAACCTATTTGGCTGCAGTAAAAGTAAGTGGATATTGCATCTTAAAAGCATGTATTTCAAATTAATGGTTTTTTATTGATTTAGTGAGTATTAAATTAGGTCAGCATACTAAAACTGGGTTTGACATTACTCCTCCCACCCCACCCCCAATATCTGGTCCCTGAAATTTGGTTGTTTTCCACTGTGAGCATCTTTAGGAGTGTTTTCTAGAGAGATGTACAGAATGCTTTGTGTCGTGCACACAGCTTATGCTTGCAGTCTAACCCAGGGGAGAAGTAATGGCCCGTAGTTCCCTTGCACTTCCCACCACGTTCTCTGCAGTGGCCAATGCAGAGTTCACCTCTTAGTCACAGGAATGCAGTGGTACTTGTGCAGCTGACAGCTTAGCCCCCTTTCCTGCCCCTGACAGGAAGCAGGAGGGCTTCCTTCAGAAGGTCCTGAAGAACCAAAGGTCTGTTGAAGACCTGCTCCTGGTGACTGGTTCAAAATCTTTCCTCCTGGGTCTTTTTTTCAGTAAGTTTTGGGAAATATGCCATGCGGTGTAACAGAGCATCCTAAATCAGCGTGTGTGAGGTGGGGCTAACGCTATGTTGAGGGTCAGATCTTGAGTTGTAACGAAACACATTGCAATGGCACATCTGCACTTCTGCCCTTGCAGTAAGCCTGGATATGAAGAGATGGCACAATTTCAGCCTTTGTATCATAATTAGTCAAAACTAAATGTTCAGATTTTCTCACCAGTGCACAGTCTCTAAGCTGGCAGGCACTACAAAGGAGGAGAGAAAAAAAATATGTTTAATAAGAAAAGGAAATTTTTAAGTTGTCTTCAGGTCAATATTCAGAAACAGGATTTGAAGACATCTTACCATGCAATGCCAAACTGTGTGGGAAGGAGCTCAGCTAGTTCTGAAAAAGTTGTCTTACATTTTTGTGACCTACCTTACTGCCATACGCAGTTAATAGCTCAGTCTTGGTAGTTACATAACGAGTGAACGAGTTACTCTGCAGATGCTAATTGGTTATTTCTGTCAGCAGGCCTAGTTAATAATGGCCACACTGGTCCTACTGTGAGAGTTAGCTCAGGTAGCCATGCGTAATGTAGTGACAGGGTTAGACGTTCCCAGTAATCTCTGCAGAATGTATCTGGATCCTCCTTCAACAAAATATTTGTGTATTCTGCATAGGTACTTATATGATCATCATTGTGATATGTGCACACTATAGGTTTGCAAGCAAAGATGTACATGCACAAAGAGTTTGTTTACAAGGACAGCTAGCTCTCCCGTTAATTCCAGTTTTAATTTCATTGTAAATTAGTTGGAATTTCAAATAAAATGCATTGCAGAATGTATGGTGCTATAAATTGGATAGAACAAAGACTGATTTGTTTCCAGAGAAGAAACTTCTTTTCTCAAACTTTGGAAGTGTTTAGTTTTGTTTTGTTTTTCTTCCGTACTCTTCTGTAAAAAGCATAGCATCTACTCGTTGTGCAGATAGTGGATTGGCTTGTTGTTTCTTAAAAAAAATGTAGGATGTTTCAACTGAACGTATAATAACAATAATACATGGCACTTTTATGATGCTGTTCATCTTCAAAGTGCTTTGCAAACATAAACCAACCTACTTATTTATGTTGGGATATACATTGGATAAAGGTCAATGGCAATTCAACTATAAAATTGATTAATAATAATATGACATAGATAAATAATATCATAGATTTTAGTTAGAAAAAATACATCAGACAGTATTCTAAATGACAAGCGGAGTCCTCTTCTGGACATAAATGATATAGCAATTGCAGTCTTTTGGTTATTCATACCAAAATATTTTAACTTGTTGCACTTGCACAGATATGGAGCTTTGTCTAGCTTGATATTTGTGGTTATTTTCATTGCAGAACAGTATTTTGTTGACACACACCATTACGGGTTATAAATCTTTGCCAAAGGAAGCAAACATAACTTGCTGTCACTGTCCAACTAAAACTCTTTAATGAAAAGACCTATTTTCAAATTTTCTGCCCAACAGTATTTTAGATGCTCCATAAAAAATCTGAAATGCAGTATTTTGCTTATAAATCTAAAATGCAAAACAGCAAACACCTGGGACCAATATGCAGTAGTGTGAGTCTGAGAATGAAGATTATGCTGCTACTTTTCTATGATTGCTCAGGTCTTGTAAGCATGCATTACTTGGAGAGTAACTTTCTAAAATGCCACAGGGGTTTAGGAGCACTTCCTTTGATTTTCAAACTTTAATCCTGTAGACACTTTAGCATGCACTCACTTCCTAACGCAGCTGAACTCAAAAACTCTAGATTGGCAGCAAAACAACCTACACTTTCTAATGGGAAATGATGATTACGTGTTCTGTTCAATCCAATGAATTCTAGAAATATTTTCTGCTGTTTCATGGCTGAGACACTGCAGTAGAAGCAGGGCTTCTTGTTATCTTACTCTAAATAAAGAGCTTCAACTCACTTAGATTTGTGTTAAAAGGCTGTATATGATGTGACCCACTGATGTTGACGTGTCTATATACCTATCATTGTGTGGCTTGAGGTCCTCATGTTGTTTTCTGTCTGCAGCTTCACTCTTTGCTTCTTGTCTTCTGTTAGCTTGTCTGAAGAGATTTTTGTAATTATTTTTTTTGTGAAATGCGTATATTAAGTGAATATCCATGTAATGATGATGATAGTTTATAAGCAGAAGGAGAAAAAATTAATGAAAAGACACATGAATCTAACGTTGCTATTTTCCTATAACCCTTAATGTAAGGGAGAAAAGCTTATTGGGTGGTTCTGGATCCAGGTCCTGATAGCTTACTCCATGTGCTGATTTATGTACTGCCCTCGGCTATTCTCATTCCTGGACCAAAATGTTTTCTTTTACATCCGCGCTGCCTGGTTTTCCCTCCCTTGGTAAAGAGGATGGGGAAATGGCAGTCTGCCTTTGAGTCGAGCTATAGCGATTACTACCTGCCCAAACACACCGGTCTTGCTCTGGGATGCCCGTTGTGCTGAAGGTCGGAGGGTAGTGCTTTCCTTCCTATAAACCACTGGCTGGAGATCTCGGAGCTGGATATGGACTTGTGCTCTGACTTGAATAGTAATATAAATATAGAATCATTTAGGTTGGAAGAGGCTGTTAAGGTTATCAAGTCCAACTGTAAAACTGTTTATGTGCGCGTGTGTATATATGATATGTGTATATCTGCCCATTGAAGTTTGATTTCTGAGTAATAACCATTATTCTAGAAAGGACCACGATCATACAGTTGGGTTACAAAAGAGACGTAGGAAGGACTTGGACTATTCTTTCTGAAAATGTGAGACTTTTGGCTTGTGAACTTCAGGTTTGTTTTTCTCTTTAAGACTGGTGCAATTAAGTAGCACATTTTCCAAAGTTAATGGAATTGAGAGCAGCATAGTATTTTGGTATGTAAGAATCTCAAGCTTGTTTTTTAAAATGTTAGACACCTTGCTTTCATTGATTTAAATCTCATTGGAAACAAATGGAAGTGAATTGCCTAAATAACCTTCAAAATTTGCCCCGTTATTTTTTTTGTCATTTGATTAAGTAAGCTTATTGTAACACTTGAGTAAAATTTGTAGTTAGTTGGACTTTCCATTTCTATTCTATTAGAGGAAGTTATGCCTGGCCTATGCTAAAATTGAATGAATCCTCTGAAAAAATATAATATATTTGAGCTATAGACTTCAGTAATATGACCAGTTAAAAATGTTCCCATTTTACAGAGATCTTGAAATACATGAACAAAAAAAATAAGAAAAGTGGTGTTTGGAAAACTGTGATGAACTTTGGGGGGGGGAAAGTGATTAAGTTTATTTGTCATTTATTTGAATGTATGATTTTTTTTCATATAATTGTGTTGGAGAGCATTTGGATGGTTCAGTTTAGTCTACTAATGTCTTGCCTGGGTGACTGTGTGTTTACTTGACGGTTTTTCTTTGAAGAAAACTGAGCAGTTTCTTTGCATTTTTATTTAAATTTCTGTGATTGTTGCTTACCTTTATTTTCACATTCTCTGTTTTTGTGTATATTTTAGGTCCATTCCAACAACCTCCTCCTACAGGAGAGGTTCTCAATTCCTCTGTTATCAGTCTTTCATGGAGTTCCCCTGACTCTCCAAATTCGAACAGGCTTACTTACAAGCTGTATAGGGATGAGGCAGAAATTTATACAACTGAAGACTACCACCCTTATAGTAAGTATTTATAGTAAGATGACATCAAAGATTTTGTGTTTGTGTGTATCTATACATCTCAGTATCTTTGTGCAATTTTTCTTAATTATTTCTTGTTTCTGTCATCATTCTCTATGATTTTTAATACATTATTCTGTTTTCCTTCAGCGAGTTACTGTACTGTGTTATTTATTTTGCTTGAAATAAATGAAAACCCCAGTCTAAAATCTGGAAAACTGAGTCACCCAAAATAGCTGATAATTTTTTACTCTTCTATCAGAAAAACTTTAAAATTGACTCACCGAAAACATTTCCTGCAAATATACACAGGCTTCAAAATCTAGAAGAGGCAAAGTCCCAGGTAAAGAATTAGGGTGAATGGAAGAGACCACGATGTGTTTAAACTCCTTTTTTCATCTTCCCAGTTTTAAGCTGTTAACAGATTAGGAAAGCTTTTTGTGGCCTCAAACTTTTAGCACCTTCTGTTAAGCTATCAGTGTAGCTCCTGATTTGCCTTTAGCAGCACCACTTCCCTCATGTTGAGGCTTGCAAAGGGATCCTCAGAAGGCAGTCCTCAAGGATTCGACACTCTGTCCTAGCTGGAAAGGCCACTTTGTGCTACTATTGATCCCCTTATCAAAGAAAAGGAGATGGATTTGGATACTGTTTTTATGTATATGTGGCACACAAGCGTGTTTTTTTTTTTTTTTTTTTTTTTTTCTAAAATGACAGGTGTGGTTTGACTTCTGTTCTAGCAGCTTCTTTAGTTTGTTGCATTTTCATACTGATGCAGCATTAATATTTTGCAGAAGTTGAGTCTTGCTAATTATTGGCATGTACCCTGGAGGGGAAAAAAAATAGAGACTGTATTATTCAGTGGAAGTGCAAATCCTTTGGAAGGCACCTAACATTGTAATGTTCTGGTGTGTGCTGCTGTGTTACAGTTGATTATCTTGTGGCTTCTGCTGTGAATTTGGACACAGCACTACAAACCATGAGGAAGGGTATGCAACCCAATGTAATCATGGGACTAAGTGATTAAGAGGAAAGAAAGAAACATTACAAAAAATTTAGAGATTTAACAGAAAATATTCCAATTCTTGAATTTGTTTTACAAGCCTAAGTGTAGTGAAAATAGAATTAATTAAAAAAAAAAAAAGCAGCAATTATACTTTGTAGTCATAAATTTGTGCTTAGTGATGTACTTGAAAACAAGTACATTGTTGAGGATGTTATTTCCTGACTGTACCTACATACTTTGGAGAGAGTGAAAAATTCTGAATGTATTTAGCTGGATAATGAGACATCAGCATGTTTCTACTTAACAAAACATTATTTTGTAAAAACATAGATCTGGTTTCAAAAGAAATTTTTGACATTTCCTGGCAATCCCCCTAATTAATGATGTGAAATGATCTGCTGGTGTTTGAAGAACAAGAATACATTCTTAGTGCTGTCAGAACTTTTGATAATTGTACTTTTTTCTCAGTATAGTGTGGAATTTGTAATACTTATGAAATGCCTGAGAGTGCAACTGGATGAACATTATCTTATGACTTAATGAGAGTTTTATAGAAACATTAAACTTCCCAAGGAAAATTAAGGATAATCTTCTAAATTGGCCTGGTGATCTGGCTGATGGTGTTGCAGAATGCCCAATTAAAACATTTTCCTAACTGCTCTGGCTTCCCAGAGGCTCAGGAGATACCGGTCCTTGTCTTGAGGATAAAACGAAATACCTGCTCTAAAATGTGAGAAAACCCCCAAAGTTTTTTACAATTCTAACACCAAATCATGATGGTTCTAATTATTTATAAATGTAGCTAAACACATTCTGGAGTCACCTAAGGCATGTAAAACCTTCTACCTTTTGGCTTTATCCACTTTTATCTAACCTTATATTGTTATTGAAATAAAGTTGTCATCTGGTGCTCAGGTGTTCATCAGTACTGAAAGAACTTTCTCATAATGTTGAGATGGTGCTGGTTACTTTTCTTGCAGAGAACATCAGCATTCTGGGTAATCTGCCTCTCCTGATCCCCGTACTTGAAAAGAGGGGACTAATGTGTTTGCTGTAGGCATTAGACCTGGGGCCCTAGAGTCTAGGTTGGCTCTAGAGTCCAGGTCCATTGCAGAGGCTGGGTGTTGAGGTTTATTTGGTTGTAGAGCTGGGGTGGTATTGGTGCAGTCATTTGTAGAGCAGATATGAATTTTGGAACGGACAGTTTGGCAGGGAGGCTGTTCTAGATAACTTTCTAGCTCGCTTGTTGAATCCATACTGGGTATCAGAGCAGGTTTTAGCTCACATGTTGTTCTAGATCAGGTTCTAGGTCAGCATATGGTTCTAGAGCAGGGTTCTGTGGGGATGGGTCCTGTTCTATCATCTCATGAGGATTTGTGGTACTTGCTGCTGCTGACACCAGTCTTGCTGGTTTTTTTTCTTTTTATTTTCTTTTATTTCTGACGTGCTTTTTTTCTTTTCTGTGGCTCTTCTGAGTTGATGGCCCATAGGATGGGGTTCCTATCATCCTATAAAGTGCAGTTCTCCAAGTTTCTAGCGCATTTCTCCAAGTTTCTAGTCATGCTGCCTTTGTGGCTAATTTTTTCTCTGGAGACGATATCAGAAAATGGACGCATGGCAAGCTGGTGTCCTTCACAGCAACCGGTTGTTATGCTCCTGCTCCAAGGATTCTTGCCAGCCTGTCCGAGAGTCTTGTCTAATGTGTGTCAAACCAGCTTTGGGTACTCAGTCTTTTGCACCCAGAAGCTCTTCAGCCAGGGTAGGTGTGTCCATGCGGCTCAGAAAGGGCTCAACAATTCGACAGGACACTCAATTACTTGCACCCGCCGTTGCGAGTGGCATGCTAACCTGAAAGCGGAGGAAGGAACAGCTGGATCTTGCAGGCAAGACTGAAATCTGCTGCATCACTTGCCTGCTCACTACTAATGCTCGAGGATGTCGCAGTAACCATTGCTGCTGCTGGCAGAGCTGTCCCAACCGAACCTTGCCCGAAGTACCAGGGTTTGAAAGGCCTGAAGATGAGGTTACGCGTTTTCTTGTTATCCTTATTGCTGGGCTCCGGCAAGAAGTTTGTGATCACTATAGGTAGTGGAAGTGCTATAAGCAGTTACTGGGCTGATGCTGCTTTTGTACAACAATGTCAAGGGTTGATTATCTAACAATACTTGTAATTTTGTGGTCCTCTTTAAGTTATACTCACGGCTGATGTGCCAGTGCAGACATACAGAGAGGACTTAGAAAAAGCTATGTCCTCCCCATTTGCTTTGAAAAAGTTTGAGAGCATCCATGCTCTGGCATGTAATATGTTACTCAATGTTCACTATTTCTTAAGGCAAAACGATGTATGGTGATATGGTTGTGTGTAAATTCATATTGTGCTGTGCTGACCAAAATGTGTAACTGCTTCTGGGATACACCCAGGAGCTATTCATGGTCATGGCTGCTAAAAAGCTGCTGGAAAGCTGTCCAGAGGAACGGAATGTACGGGGCAAGGGAGGTAAATGTAGGCTTTGGATATACCTTTTTAATAATTACTTATGCTTCTGTTTCACTTGTTATCCAAGCTCAAATGCTTCACAAATGAACTATTAAGCACTCTTTTAGAAGGGAGGAAGTGAAAGCATGGAAAGATGAAGTTTTCGGTGTTATGCTGTGAAATAAATCAAAACCAAAGGTGTAAAAATTTATGGAATGGTTTGGGGTTTTTTCCTAACTCAGATCCACTAATATCAGTGGTGATTTACATTTGAAATAATTATTTCCAGGCAAAGGAGGAATAAGAAGATAATTGTATTAATCTTGTTCTTGATTAAAGCTGGAACTAGGATAAATTCAATGGAAAAAATATTTCTCTAGTGATGCCAGTGTGCAGTGGAGGATAATAAAGGGAAAAGGGGAGGGTTATTTTCCCTGTTTAAAAAAAAAAAAAAAAAAAAAGTTGAGAAGTTACAGTGTTCATAATGATCTCAAGAGCATGCAAATGGACGCAAATACCTTGTCTTGGATTAAGGCTGGAAAGATTTCAAGCACATAAATTAAGAATATTTTTAATGTGTTAGACTGATAAGATTTTTTTCTTATCTCTTTGTTTTAGCTGCTCAGACCTTCACCGATACCATGTTATCTCCATATACCTTCTATTCCTATTATATCCAAGCCAGCAATGTCCATGGTTTTACAAGAAGTCCCTCAGTGACCTACAGAACAAAAGCCGGGGTGCCTACAGGCAGCTTGCATTTAAATCCTGTCTTCCCCGTTAGTCACCATTCTGTTGTGCTTCACTGGACAAGCCTCTCCAATGACTCTGGGCCCATAGAGAAATACATTTTGACATGTACTAGCTTGGCTGATCTTCAGCCTTGTGGTCAGTATGAAGGCTTAAAAACTTCAGCAATTATTTGGAATCTCATTCCATTTACAAAGTATGTTTTTTCCGTGCAAGCTTGTACTAGTGGAGGCTGCTTGAAGAGCCAGCCAATAACGGTAATTACTGCACAAGCTCCTCCAGAATGGCTGCGCCCACCCATGGTAGGAACCATCAGCTCTACAGATCTGGCTGTGGAATGGTCACCACCTGAGAAACCAAACGGTAGGAGATTATATTTACTTTTGTAAGTCAAAGACTTTGAAGAGATAAAGCAGCATTTTCTCAAATCTGATTAGAATATCCTTATCTGTGAAACATAAACTGAGAATGAAGTTGGGCATTCTCTTAATTTGCCTGTCTGCCAATAAATATATCCTTGGAATCTGCGTTTTCATCTTTTGGAGTCCAGAACTCCAACTGAGTATGTTGGGTCCAGGATTTAGCCCCTGGTGGCATCTGCTCTAGCAAAAATCACATTTATAATTAAACCTTTACAGTAAAATTACTTTTTTCTTAATTTGCCAGATCACCTAGTTCAGACAGATGTGGTGATATCGCCTGACAAAGAATAAATAAGCAGATAGTAGTTATGGAAAAAGAAATATCTAAGAATTAACGGAGAAGTCTGTTTTTAAAACCATCAGTCATGTGTAGTAACTAATTGCATTACCAGTGTAACTTTGTTAGGGATTAGGCGATTGCCAAGAGTTGCTGGTCCAACTTGTGTAATAATATTTTAGGTTTTTGAAACTGAGAACGCAGCTGTTGTAGGATACTTTTGTGATGCCACAGATTTTACTGGTAAATGCTTTATCTTTTAATATGTGCAATGGAGTTTTGTGAACTTGCACTTAGATGCACAAGTATTTGTGCATGCAAAACCAGGCATTTTAATCTGTTCACAAAATGAGCATCTGTGTGTTGGGAGCTCCACTTTCTTTTCAAACATCTCATTTGCCACATATTACCATGTCAGGCAGGAAGAATGCCTGCGCAAGAATGCCTGTATGTATTTAGAGGGGCAGTTCCTACAATGCAGGTCATGATATTTGATGCTAGAACTTTTCTCTCAACCTGTAGCATATAGTTTACTCTGTAGCCATTACATGTATGTAATTGCTAGCACGGGCAGATTTAAGCAATACTCTTGTATTTCTTTTGATGTCTGGTCAGATTCCTGGTCTTCCCAAAGACAAAGAGAGAAGCTGTTTCTCTCTCAAGCAACCTCCCCAGTTCTGTGCATGTATACAGCCCCAAATACATGTATCTTTTATGGTAATTAGCGGTCTCCTGGCTTTGCTATGTCTCTCATCTTTTCCATTTGGGAAATCTCCAGTCAGCTGTCTTACAGTCTCTTTTTACAGTTAAACTGCTTCCATGATCCACGATCAGGTGTCACTTCATACTATAATACCAAAGTGCTGAGACCTTCCTGTGTACATAATAGTTTACATTGATATATAATTTTTTTACATTGTATTTACATGTAATTTACAAAATTACATAATTACATTGATATATATACATGAAAACTGATATACACCCACCCCCTACCCCACACCCCCCTCCCCATATCTCCTATCCAGTAAGATGTTGTAAAAGGTTAGCACTAAACTTAAAAGTGCCCTACCCGTTGTGTGTAAAAACCCAAAATAAATAATAATTAAATTCACACACACACACACAAACAAACCCTGTGAAAGTCAGAGGCTTAAAGT
Source organism: Falco punctatus (assembly GCF_963210335.1). Classification (NCBI taxonomy): domain Eukaryota; kingdom Metazoa; phylum Chordata; class Aves; order Falconiformes; family Falconidae; genus Falco; species Falco punctatus. Next base: position 24,745,078 of record NC_137592.1, on the reverse strand, counting down.
AACTTTCAGTAGCATTTGATCAGAACTTTAGGACATCATCTAACAGTGGTGATAGCAGAACTCATACTGTAACCCAGCTCTTTGTTTTCAAAACCCAAATTTCCATGGAGGGGAAAATAAACAGTGCAATGCAAGAAATGCCAAAGAGAGCATTTGGCTGAAAATAGCAGAAATCTGGAAAACTTCTAATACTGTATTTTCTGTGATGTAAATTGATTAATTCTTAGCTTGTTAAATATATTGGTGTTGGTATTTTAGTCGAACTCCAGAAATTATTTAAATGCACTGATTTTTCTGGCTTGCTTTTTCCTCTAGGCATAATTATAAGATATGAACTTTACATGAGAAAAAAATTAACACCAACTGAGAACTTTGTTCCTCCTGAAATTCGTATTTTCCAAAGCAGTGGATGGCTCAGTCCTCAACCAGTTATGGAGTCTCCTAATGAAAATGCTCTGGCCCCACCGCAGACCAGTACCGTAGTCACTGATCTGGAGCCATTCACAGAGTATGAATTTTATGTGCTAGCAGTAAACATGGCAGGTAGCGTATCTTCCGACTGGGTATCAGGAAAAACAGGAGAGGCTGGTAAGTACTGGTTTGAATTTTTTTGGTACAAATGAAAGGAAAAACTGAATTAGAATGTATTCTTATTTTTTTTCTCCCAATAAGCTGTGTCTAGTGATGATTCAAATAGGGACAAATTTTCATTTTTTAACTAATTAAAGGTAGATCGGATTATCTCAGAACAAAGCATGTTAAGCAAAAGCATTTTCTTCAACATAAAATATTGTTGAAGAAAATAATCCCTGTCAATTAACTCAAATTCCAAAACTACAAGATTGCAAAATCCACCAAGCAGTGTTTGAATTCTCCATGGTTTTCCCAGTTGCTACTTATATGTTTTTTAAAAGGGAGAAAACATGAAAATTTTTTTCTTTTTTTTTTTTCCTACAAAGATTTTTTTTTTGGGGGGGAGGGCACAAATGTATTAACAGTTGATGGGAATCAGGAATGTTGTCCAAGAAGGTATTGTATTCAGAAAGGAGGTTCTAATGAGTTTTCCTGAACTGAGGCTTTGATTTATTTAGAAAGAAATTCTTTTGAAGAACTTGAGAGGGTTACCTTTTCAAAAGTATAGTACTTGAAACTTTTCATATGTTTTCACGGAGGCCAAGTGTCATAATATGGACCATTTTTTCAGAAGTTTAACCAGTTCACAACAACTCTTATTATGATCCCTCTGTTCAGATTTTGAAAAGGGCTTGCCACTCGATATATTGTTTGAAATAACAGCTATTTATGTCAATGCTTTCATTAGAAATCTAGGTTTTATAGGCTACAGAGCCCATATTTTGCAGTTAAGCTTCTCTGTTACATCACTGATGCTTTTGTTTGCTGTTAGCTTGAAAATCATGTCCTTGGTCGTTTGCTCCTGCAAAACAGCAGGCTAAACTAATTCCCATTTCAAAATGAGCCTTTGTGCTTATCTGTTCTTAAATACTATATGTTATAAAAGTGTTAAATTGTATTTGGGAAGAGGTCCATTAGTGTGGTTGTTTGTACGTAGCAAAAGTGCTATGAGTTGGTATCTTATTATTACAGAGTAATCAGGTGGGGATTTAACTGCAGTGCAAACAATCCTTTTACAGATTTACTATGGAAGACAGGGGAACTGTTTTGTAAGAAGTGAGAGACATGTTAATTTCAAACTGGCCTAGCAAACAAAATTGCTTTTAAGATGCTGAAGTATTGAACACTTTTTGCTTTTATCAGTTTTTTCCCAGGTTGCATGAAGTTTTTGTCTAAGACCTTTCCATTTGTATGTACTTTCCTACCTGCTACAGTGGACTTTGGTGTTGATTAGTATTTCTTTGAAGACATTGGCAGAGCTTTATTCTGCATTCATGGCCGGGGTATAAAACAGGAGAGTGAATGGTGGGGGAAATACTTTTTATGTACCATCAAAATAATATGAAAATTCCAGTTAGACTTGAAAGCAAGGTTAAAAAGGAAAAGGTTGTCTGAAATGGTATTCCATAACAACAGTGAGAAAGCTTGCCTTACACACATTGCTCACTTCTTATGAATGTTATTTCATTATCTTTATTTCAGCCCCAGTATTCATGCCATCTCCATCAGTATTCCCTCTTTCACCATATTCCCTCAATGTGTCATGGGAAAAACCTGGAGATAACTTAGCAAGAGGAGAAGTGATGGGATACAGCATCAGTCTGATGACTGAGCAAAGGTTCTTGCCACCATTTCCCCAGGTATTGTTAGTTACATTGTTTTTCCTGAGTGGTAATAGTAAAATTGGTAGTCTGATGTGCTCCCTGACATTGAGATGAATTATTTTCCTGATTCACTGTATATCCCCGGATCTAATTTTTTCACCTATCAGTTTGAGCGCTCAGTAATGTTATACACTACTTTTAGGTTTTAAGTTGTATTTCTGAGCTGACGCTGACTTGTTTTCAGTAGTAGGTGAGATTCAGAATTGGGAGGGGTGAGATTGAGCAGCCACATGTAAATTACCTTGACTTCACATGTTCTGATTCTGTATTGTTGCTGTAGTTGCTGATATGCTTAAAGCCATGTTTTGTAGAAATCTACTTTTTTCATTAAGAAGGTACCTGTCTGGCTTCCTGGATAATGGACAAATCTTTGAAGTGGGGAAACCTAAACCAGCAGAAAACCAACTTTATAAAGTCTAGATATGTGACTTCAAAATACTGTTGTAAATTCTGGGTGACTGGGTTTGGCAAACAAATACCATGGCAGTAGAAGTAAGCTAAAATCTTTGGAATGAGCAAAGAAACATGACAGGTAATCAGAATGTGGGAGTGGATCTGGTGCTCTGATATTGTATTTCTCTTTTCAGAGCTTATTTTGTCTTTCAGTGGTGCCACAGATGGGCCTCAGTTTATTTGTGTGCAAAGTGGTGATATTACTGCTCTTGGGGCTGTTGTAACAATACATAAATGTAAATTGTTTTTAGTCACAGGCTTGCAGAATTTTTCATCTAAATAAACATCCGATAAAAAAAATTATCTAAAATACAACAGTTCATTCAGTTCCACTCTCTGATAGCTTAAAGTACTGCTAAAGTAAAGCAGATTCAAATGTCTGTAGGTATTAGTCATTCTCCTCCCTCCCACCGCCTGCTAATCATGTCACTCATTCAATGGTGGTCAGGTTTCACCACTTAATAGTGTCATCTCCGTCATCTGGATTATAGCTGAACTGTTTGTAGTGATAACTGCACCACCACACAGTTTTATGAGGCAATAACTTTGTTTCCTCATTTATCCACTCAGGAACTGGCTTATTACCTCATAAAACAGTGTGATGGGAAGTATTATCACCTAAATCCTAGCTTGTTCAGATCCTCCAAAATAATCCTTTCCCTCTTTGCAGACTTTCCCACAACTAAATGAAGGAATCTGCAAATTCAGAGACAAGTTTCTTATTAGCGAACATGTCATCAATTAACAGGAATGAAAAAAAATTATTAACCAGCCGTCATCTTCCAATCTGTTTGGTTTGCAGGTTTTGCATATAGCTGAGGCTCATGAGCTGTCCTACGTAGCAATGGGATTAAAACCTTACAGGATGTACAACTTTACTGTTACTCTCTGCAATCAAATTGGTTGTGTAACCAGTGAGCCAGGCATGGGGCAGACCTTGGCAGCTGGTAAGGAAACGGCCGGTATCAAAGTGCAAAGCTGACACAGTTTGCTGATGAATTCCATTCAGGTGATCATAGTTTGATGCACAGTGACAGGGCTAGATGTTGTATTAATACAAAGTGACTTGCTTAATTATTGTTTATCTTGACAGATTAAACCCAAAATATTTTCAATTAAGGTTTAAGGTACACTGTTATGGCAATAGGATTTGTCTATTGAGCTCTCAATTGCAAGTATATATATTTTTGTTCCTGTTTACTTAAATGGTAAATGTACGTAAATGTGGCTGAACATTTATGATGCTACGAAGTTGTTAATTTGTTGTTGGGGTTTTTTGTGTGTACATCGTGTTTGCACAACAGTGTGTGTAAAGTGCACATGCTGTGCCAATGCCTTGCTTAACACATGAAGGAGGAGTTGCATGGTTTTTATATGAAACTCTAACATATGTTCATAGTGTATTTGTTCGTCTAAATCAGAAGCAACATATGTGCTTTGGATCTGCTTTTTTGAAAATAGTTATTTAGCCCCTGAAATTTATGAGATTTGGCTTTCTAGGTATGTATACTCACATCCCTACAGAAACAATGTTTAAGGAACTGCGTATCTGTGCCTGTGCACCTTAAATTTTTAGTCTTGTGAGTTAATTTCAACCATGTATGTCATGGATTTCAAAGGTACTAACTTTCTACAGATTTAGGGAAAATAAGCATCAGTACAGCACAGAGATGGGAAAAGCCTGTATTTACTTTGAAGAAAGGACTGGCATGAGCTCACTTCTTAGACATCAGAGGATCAAAAGGGTTTTAAGAGAGAAATTGTTAGGAAAATCAGCTTCACAAGTCTCTTTATTCGTGGAATGAGGTAGTCAGTACAGCTCTTTAATATTGTAAATACAAGCTCAAAATCCATGCTGTGTGACATCCTGGTGGTCACCTGCAGAGAGCTGACTACTTAACATTGTGGTTTCCTTTTGTATAAGCATTTAAAACACATCAATTACTTTCACAATATTAGCATTTTTAGTTAAACAATTAGTGGTGTTGTCATATGGATGTTGTGATGATGATCTTTGAAATTACCTCTCTTTTATTATTTGGCCTCCCATAGGAAAAAATCTGAAAGTTTCTGCTGTGCAGAATATTTTCCTAGGCTCCTTGGGCTGTATTTGAGTTTCCTGAATTCCATCAAAGCCCCTCTGTGTAATCAATGAAGAGATACAGGTGCTTCCAGACTCCTCCAGCATAAGGAGTTGCCCAGAGCCAGTAAAGAGGAATCTTTATGTACATGAACTGAAGTAGAATTTAAGCTGTTGGGATATTACCTCTAGTCTGCCCTCTGTTCTTCATCTATTTATTTAATTGTCTTTCCATTTGTTCTCAAGTAGAAGATAGATGATTTGTTCCTTGATACATCATACCATCTTTATGTTTTAGTGGGCAAAGATTGTTCTGTCAGTCTTCTCTCTTGCTAAATTGCTGATTTCAAAATTTATTTTGTTTCCCTCTGCTACATCTTAAAGTGTCCAGCTGGCCATCTACGAAGCCTCCTACTTGTATGAGTTTGACTTTATTCCATACCACACAGCCATGTAAGGAACAGCGTTCCAATCTGCTGATAACCATGGAAACAAATATAGCCTAAACTGCACACCTTATTACTACAAATGATCCAACACTGCATTTATACATTTATTAAAAGATTCAGAAACAATAGCTTAGTTATGCTTGACAGCTTGTTTATGACCATCTCCTCCCTGGTTGTGTTAATACTTGGAGACCTATCATATTAGAGAAGACAGGAGAATACAAAATAGAATAACAGACACATCCCCATTTATTAGCTGTTTTGCAGTGTAGCCTTTTCCTGCTTACTGTTGTAAGCCTTGAAAGCAAAGAATCGATCCTGTATTTGGTTCCTTTTATGTTTTTAAAGCGTGTTAATGTTTTAAATTTTGTCAAACTAAAGAGTAAAACACTTCAATTTTGCACACAATCTTGTCTTTCACCATTCACACTTTTAGTTTCTGGAGAAAATCTAGGGGGTTTGTGTGTTCGGGGGGTTTTTGTTTGTTTTTGGTGTGGGTTTTTTTGTTGTTGTTGTTTTATTAATTTGGGTGGGGTTTTTTGGTGTGCATGTTGCCTTTCGTGAAGTTCTGTAAAACTGTGTTTCCAAAAAGAATTGATAAAGAAATGCTACTTATGTGATGACATTTAAATCAAAGCAAGTTCAAACTTAAAGTTAGAAGAAAGCAGTCCCTATCATTTGTAAAAATAGTTGATCAAATCTTAGTCCATTACTATCCTTTTGTGTCATTGAATGGTGCAAGATGAAATTAAAATTGCCTTTCTAGGACTGCTGAGGAGTTCTTTTTTGTGAAGGAATGTCTTTCTGGCACAGAGACAGCCTCCCTGGCTGGATGCCAGTTCCCCTCCATGCCCTGGCAAAGGGGGCTTTTTGGAGGAAGCCTCGACTGAAATGTGCTCCAGCGTGATGGTCCCCTTGCATTGTAACACAATCCAGGAGCTTTGAATTGTGTTCCAAGTTGGGCTAGAGGTTATACTGAATTAGAGTAATTCTTCTTCTCTGATCCTGAGGAGGATAATGGAAAACCACGTCTACTTCTTCCATGTGTGTAGTGTACTGATTTATCACACGGAGCATTTAAATCAATGGGTACCTTGAAGACACTGATTTTGGTGTGTCCAGCTGATGTATATTATTAAGGAACTTGCTTTTGGAATCGCCAGTGCCTTCAAAAATTTGCTACTAAAAGTCTCAAGTAATTTTTAAGTTTTGTTCATATCCATTACGTTAATTTGAGGACTAGCTATAAAAAAACCAACCCAACCACCTCTTCAAGATCTGTCATTCTTCTTTTTCTCTGGCAACATGTTGTTTTTTTTTTTTATGCAATGTAACACAGCAAATAAAAACAAGGGCAGAAACAAGGGTGTGAAATCATTAGAAACAAAATTGTTGAGGAAGAAAATTAAGATGTTTTGAGAGAAGTTTTAAAAAACAAAGAAAAGAGACTTCTGCAGTCGGGGCAGAATTTAGGGGCAAGACCTAAGGGAACAAAGCATCAGAAACAGTCTGCTGATCTTTCAGTGAGAAGTCTTTTGGAGCATAACTTAAAAATGGTTAAAATATTCCAGAAGCAAATATAACAAGTGGATCACTTCTAACCTGATTCAGTATAGGCATCTGTACTGGGAGTATCTCATGAGTAGCTTTGCAGGAGGCGAGTGAAAGAAAACTAAAATCAGCCAGATGTCCTTGTGTCTGTCAGACTGGCAAAAAATCTTCTCCCCACCAATATATGCACACATGATATTTGTAAATGGCAATAAAAAAAAGGATGATTAAGTCAGAAGAATGTGAGGGGGAGAGAGTGAGGAAGCAAAGAAAATAGAATTATTTAGAATGGATTTATTTTATAAAAAAGCTGCGTGGAAGCTGTCACAAATGCATATGAAACCAGGAAGAGGACTAGGTGGGACAAATAAAAGAACTTGCACAGGTAAGCCTGGTGCGTGATCAGATCCAAGAATGGTAAAACGTGTTGGAAGATTGATGTTATGGGGTAATGCAGTATTGGGGTGAAAGATCAAAGCAAACATGTCAAGGCAACAGAAGAAGAGAATTAACCCATCTCAGTTACTCAAAGAGAAGGTGACTGGACAGAAAGAGAACCTCAATTTGGCATATTCAGATACAAATACACAAAAATTTGGCTTTTAAGGACTCAAAGTGTTTCATACTTTTTGATTGGTCTTTTAAATAAATTAAGAAGATGCACACTGCACAATCCTTGTGGTAAATAGTTTTCAAGCGCTGCGCTATTCTGCATGTACTATTGGAAGCTATGACTGATAGATGAGGGAAAAGTACCCTTTTAAGACTTTGAAAATTTGGAATCCCATTTGAGATTAATTTTTGTCTTTGTTACCCAAAGATCATCAAGTGGAACTTGTATGTATGAAACTGAAAGCAATACTGGACAGCAATTATACATATTTTATCTTAACACCTAGAGACACATTTTACTTTATTCCTTTCTCCAGGTTCTGCTGAGTTTAAATTCCCGTTTATTTTTGAGAATGGCTTTCAACCTGTTGTTGTTACCAAGTCTTAGGCTATTTTTTTTATTATTTTATTTTCAGACTCGCTTTTTGCTCTGGTTTTATCTTGTGTAGGATTCTCCACTGGTACCTTGGAATCTATAGAACTGTAGTGGCTGGTACCTGTGAATGACCTGGTCCCTTAAGTGTGACTTTTTTTTTTTTTTTTTCTGACAATGTGTTTGCATAAAATTGTGAATTACTTGCACTATTCTTTGCAGTATCTACCAAGACAAAACATGCATGTTTTCCAAATTTTTCAGTCAGCCAAAGAAACACCTTTTTATTCCCATCAGCTTCTGACATTTCAGCAGGATGGAATTAGCTATGTCAGTGCTTGGACTAGTACAATTTCTTATGCTACCCCTCCCAGATCAGATAGTCAAAGGGTGCCTTAATCTATACAGCTGTGTTTCATTAAATGCTGTGTGACCAAGCTTATTTCTTGTAATTAAGTTCATCTTTCCTTTGCCCTTATTTTTTTTTTTTTAAACTTCGTTTTAAAAAGCATTTTTTAAGACACGCTAAGTATGGCTTTGTGATTGCTGCCATTTAGCCCAGCACATTGTATTCCTGATCCTTTGCTTTTGATGGCAATTACAGGGTTCAGAAGCTAATTTGTAGAAGATACTCTTCCAGCATCAGCTGCATCTGGCTTCTTGGCAGACTTCTCAAGCAGTTGTATTGGTGGCTTTGGAGTTGCCTCCGGGTTTGCTGGGGTAATGATGCTGATGGGTTTTCTGGGCTGTCTTACACTCGATGTCATTTTCTTTTTGATTACCCTTTTAATCTGAGTAATTTGCCCATTTTTTCCATTCATGAATAAGGTCCAGTGCAAGCCCTTTTCAAAAGCCTCGAACCATTTGTCAAGACAGCACAGCATTTGTTTATGCCTGTCATAGACCGCTTTTCTTCAAAATTCTATGCCTCAATTTTAAAATCACAAATACATTACTTACTACCTGTTTAATGGGTATCTTTTCCCTTTGTTAGGGAAGAGAAATATGAGGGCCATTTGCCGCTGGCCTGGAAACCAGATTGTTTTGCATGCATGTACATGTCTCTTCATTGTGAATAGGACCCAAAGTGATTAAACAAGCACTCTTAATATGTTAATTTATAATTTTAATTACAACAATCTTGTATATATAGTCATTAGTGAATACTAATATAAATATTTTTCTATCTTTTTATTCATAATGCATAAACCAATCATCCAGTTACTTCTCGGCAGTTGCCTGTTTCCGTTTCATAATACAATCTTTGTTCTTAGTTATGAATGCATTTTGTTCGTTCCTGTCTTGAATAATCCCTCATTAAGCTAGTCACTTTCTGCTCCATGCTAAAAAGGAAAAAATTATCATGCAAATGTGGCATGCCATATTAAAAAGCACATTACCAAACACTTTTGTTGCTGTCCTTCAATTAGTTTCCCTTCTTTGAATTTAATTTCATTTGTTGTTAAACTACTGACTTGATGTATGGACTCATGAATTTGAGGCTGCTGCCAAGAATGTAGCAGGAAAAAAATCAAAGCCTCTTCAGAAAGCTGCAGAGGCAAAGCTGAAATGAATTTGCTTCACCTTTGACAAGAACACTCGAGCAGCATTGGAATCCTCTGATGATTCAGCTTGGCTAATTATCCAATTATTTATTTCAAGAATAAAGACACTGTTTTACAATTAGAAAAGTGTAAAGTAATCTGAGAAATTTTGTAATGACAGATGACTTAAGTAACTTCTGAGATAAATAGTATCTGCTCAAACTTGTCTTGCCAAGTGTTCAAGCTGTAGTTAAACTGCTCTTTGAGTTTCAGGAAATGAGTAGGGAGTCAAAAGTTATTTGTTTCTTCTCCCCTACCAACCACATACTATACTTCAGAAAAACGCTCGGTTTGTTCTTTTTCCTCTGTGTCAATTTTGTGAGGTTTTTAAGCTATGTTTAAGTTGCATTCGTCTTGATTAAAAGCTTTTGGTTCAAAGCAATACTTTTTAATTGCCTAATAATATAAGTCGGTTCTTAGGAAAGAACCGTGCATTTAGGAGTTCATTTGCAATATAACTGAAAAATTCATTGCATGGCAGTAAAACAATTTACTGTTAATTGCAAGGAGAAGAATTTGCTGTACCATGCTCACAGATTGCCATGAATCATGCAGCACTCCTAGAGATTTATAACAGATGTGTAAGTGGGATGAATTAGCAGGGTTTAATAACAGAGACACAAATCATGCAGACTTCAAGGAGCTTTAATTGATATACTAGAATGTGACGGGCATGAATCACTCAGCCATTCAACAGCACTGTAACATATGGTCAGCTCAATATGCTGCATCTTAAATCGGTTGGTGAGTCGTTGGTTGTCCCATATGGTGGAAGCAATATATTTTTCATGATTTTTAAAAAATACTCTATTACATCTATTTTTGAAGAAATATGATTGTAGCATATGTTATTGACTTTTCTTTTGATGTCCATTATGGGTGCTTTTTATTCTTTTTTAAGGAAGAGTCCAAAATGGACTCTAAAGAATCTTCTGAACAATCAAAATATTGTCAGAAGGCATAAGAATTATTTCTTGACTCATTTACTGCTGAAATTACTTGTGCTGTTGTGAAGCGCAGAGAAAGAAAAGATCGTAACAGAAATGCTATGGCAATTTCAGGGTCATCTGGGCTAATAACTCGTAGTAAAAATGAAATGGATAACCAATAGCAAGACGTGTAACTTTACCTGCAAGGTAAACTCCAAGATGAGAAAAAAATCTATTTTCTTTACGTTTTTGTCCTCCAATTTGCTGAACATTTCTATTTTAATTTGTACATACACATTTTGAATCCAACTGTACAATAATTAAAACCTGCCTGCCTACTTTTTGTTACCGTTACTTTCCTAAGCTATTCAGTGGCTAATTGAAGGCTTCTGTGGATGGGTACACAAATATCTACCTCCAGTTTGCTGAGCAGTAGTTATTCAAACATATGTAAGCCTGTTAAATTTAGCTACAGTGTAAATATGTTATTCCTGGGACAAGAATCTGGCAGAGTATGGAAAAGCTTTAGCAGTTGTATTAGTAAACCTGACAGACTTGAGAAAGGAGTATTGTATCCTTAGAACTGTGGCTGCCAGAATTTAATGTCAACAATTAAAATTTATTTTGATCCTTACCTAGTGTTTATTACTGTTTGTATACACAACAGACCTTACTAATACAGAGATGCACTATTAGATGGAATTACCATCTGTTCAGAGCGAAATGCTGGCATCTGTCTTCGAGTCTAAAACTAAAATGATATTATTTCAAACAAAACAAAATTAACTGCTCTTTACTTACCAACTTCATTTTTGTGTACATGTGTGTGCATAAACACATGGGAAAGGCTTATTTGTAATGACCTGTGTAGCAACGTCTATATTTAGATATATGACTTCAACGTAAGCTGTATGGACCATCTGTCTTTATTGGTCTTTTTTGTGCCCTCTTCTACACAATGGCATGCAGCAATCATGGGCTTTTAAATACTGTTTTAGCTTTATAATACATTAAATATGTATTATATAGCAAGACATTAAAACTGCATAATTAAAATATACAAAATGTGACTTTGAATCCACTAAAATATAGTATGCTCATTATTTTGACAGATGTGTTTTAACAGAACGTGACTAAAAAAAATTAAATAGATAAAATTATAGTCGATTCATCTTTCAGAAAGTAGCTACAGGTACCACAGTGACACCTTTAGGAAAATATATACTGTATCTTTTAGTCTTGAATATTTTTAATTTCAGCATTTAGTACCCTGCTGGGTTAGTGTCACAGATCTATTTTCAGACCTCTCTGTTCCTGGGCAGAGTCTGGTTTTTCTGTTGTGGTTTTTGTTTGTTTGTTTTTTGTTTTTTTTTCAAACTTGTGTAACTTGCTATGTACAGTCTTTCACTGTCTTGATGCACAAGAGTTCTGAAGCATTGATGAAACTGTAGTTTAAATACTAATGTTATAGTAAGGATGTTACTTTCTGAAAGGCTAGGCTTCTGTTCCATATATCACAAAATAATAAATTGTGTCATGCCAGTGTTTAATGCGTGTACACAGTGCATTAACTGTAACTGTAGTACATTTATTTGTGCTAGAGGAGACTTGAAAATGATTAAAAAATCAATACTTCCCTGTCAGAGAAGCAAGTGTTACGATGCATTTAAGTAGTTAATTGCATAAGCCCCATAAAAGCTTCAAGTTTGGGTATCAGAGATGCCATAATTATGGTCCAAGTAACTGCCATTTATTAATACAAGACTTAAAGGAAGATACGGTTATTGTCATGAGTGTTAGTTAGCTGTATGCATTTTAGAAATAATGAATTTTAGCATTTCTGTTTTACTATCAGTAAGCTGAACTGGAGGGCTCAACCTCTTATGTTCACATTTAAAATGCTGGCATACACTAGCTCCCTCAAAGGTGAAGTTTTGATTGTTAAGCCATGTTTTCTATTTAAACTTGTGCATTAATACCACAATTCATTAGTGCTGTGCCCTACTTATGCAGGAAAGCTTATGACCTCACGCTGCATTACTTCAATTTTGACATTGTAAATTTCTACCATAGTGTGAGATACTAATTAGATTGTGAAGTCATAAGTGATGCCTAAGCAGGAATTTACAGCACATAGTGCCGTTGGCAGTTTCCCAGTTCCCCCACTCCCTGCTTTCTCCAAGAATATTTATCAAGTTAGAGATAGAAAGGCGAGGGGCGGGGAGGTGGGGTGTGTGTGTGCGCGCGCGCAAAGTAATGTGTTACAGGCAAATAGGAAAAATGAAAAATATGTTAATGATCTTGGAAATGCGCAAATGTTTAAAAGGATGTTATTAATTCATTCTAAATGAAGCAGTCTCTCCTTCTCTAAAAGAACTTGCACTATGTACAATGCTGTGCTGTGAAGTAATATGTCAGATTGTGAAGGCCCATATTTTAATTCGGGTTTTATTGTTCTTGAAAGGCGTTTATAGCTCTTTACTATGTCATTACGGGAGCAAGTAATTTTTACAAGTTGGCATTGTATTTCACTTCCCGGGTACAAATGAAGTTTCTGTTCTTAATTCCTTTATCATGGGAAGAAGAAAAGGCTGGATAGGTGGGTATGGATTCTACGGGTAGTAGTGTTCTTGTACGTCCCCAGATGATGTCTTTTATTGTTTCAGTGATGGTCCATTTCTTTCCCACCTGTATGGCCATCGTGCCATTATCCAAACAGGTCATGCTGCCCTCCAGTGGCTTACTGTACAGTATTAGAAAAAACACCCAGGCAAACAAATTTTGTCCATAACTCAGCTATAGACTGACCAATGCTATCGGAATGTTTAAAAGAATATCAGGGTATTGGTTTTAATGGTAAGAGGATCATTGTAGTAACATAAAACTCTCTTATGCTGATGCTTTCATGTAAACAGCCTTGTATGGAGTCTTACTGTGCACCAGTGTGGGTGGAGGAAAGTTAGAGAGGATCATTTTCTCGAACTGAATGATTATCTGAACATATGCTAATGTCTTGTGTGTGCATCATAAGGAAAACAACCTGATGGGCCTTTAGTATAGCGGACAGATAGCTGTTCTGCTCCCATCGACGAGAAGTTCAGTGATGAAACGCTTGTGTTGTCACGTGCCATACTACTGATACGTAACAAGAGTTAATTAACTCTTCAGATTCTTTTTTGGTCTTTCACTCAAATCCAATGCTGAAAGTCATACAGGTACATGCTTACAGTGTGTATGGCATGAAAGGCTAATGAGGGAGGAATACACATAAATATACTTTTTATGGAGACATTAATTTGGGTTGTTAAAGACTATGAAGAAACAATTATTTTGGATACAATACTAGACATATTTATCCAAAGCCTGAATACAGAAATAAGGTATTTCTTGTGGAATTGAAAGTAAATTCTTATAAAGATTAAGATTTATTCCCCCCTGCCCCCTTAAACTTCTATGGATATCTGTATTTATTCTGAAGGTGATCAGAAACAGAAGCAGGATGTTTTGCAAAAATTATCTTATGTGCAATAAATAATTTCCTAAGCATTACGGACAATGATATCTAGGTAATATTTTTTTTTTTTTAATGCACAGCTCCAAGAAAACTTAGTGTCCCTCGTGTTGAAGGAATAAACAGCACAATGGTAAAGATAAATTGGAATGAACCTGAAGAACTTAATGGGCCTTCTCCCATCTACCAGGTGGAGAGGATGGATGCATCTTTAGCTACATTGAGTGCAGAAGTAATGAAAGGGATCCGTTTCCCAGGAAATGGATATTACAGATTTGCTAGTTCCACTCTCCCTGCCAATACTTACTTTACAGGTAAATGAGTTTAAATGACTTTCGAAATGTACCAGTTGTACTCTGCATTTGTTTTACCATTTATTATAATCTTCTATATAATTTTCATGGCAAAATCTGTAGTTTTTAATTTAAGAGCATAACGTGATTGTTAGTGATGTATGTGCTATTTCGATTTTCACATAAAAAGCCTGTGGAAAATGTTATTGGACATGTGGGATTTGTATTCCCTTGCCTTTAGACACAGAGATCTACGTGATGGTGAACGTTGCTGCATATTTGACTCGTTTCCTGGTGGTAAATATAAAAGGGATATTATTTATTATTTTGGGATAAGAACTTTTTGATTAACATGCTGTGAATACTAAGGCATGTTTTCTTTGGTACCTTTTTGAGGATTCCTGAGGTTGCGTGAGCACTCAAAAAGCGCTCTCTTCTGTGTTCAGCACATTTGTGTTGTGGTCTTGTTTGTTTTGTCAAGTGAAAAAAGGAGCCTGCCGATCTGACAGAAGTCTGCTGTTTCTGGGCCTTTGGGTATTATCTCCTCTCTTTTTTGATTAGCTATTTATTTTGGAACTGGGAGTTCTTGAGATTAAAGCAGACCAATTATCCTGTGTTCTGCGATTCCCATCATTTGCTGATGTCTTCACTTCTGGGATAAAGCAAAGATATAGACAGTATGTTTTCTGGGAAAAATGAACCTGGCTGCATGTTTGAGATGCTGTAGAGGCCTGTAAGTGAAATATTGCATTGGTGTGGTGAAGTATAAGTGTTTAAAAAAAGAAACAGCAGAGCTGAAGATATTTTTTTTTTTTTTAAGTATATGAAAGGCATGTGTGTGTGTGCGTATATATATCTCAAGTCATGAGACTGACAGCACCAAGGGGAGATCCAAAAGGGACTAGACAACAGTGAGAGCAAGCATTAGATGGCATGCTCATGGTGTGAAGGCCACACCACGATGGCCTTACACAGTGGCCTAAGTTGAGACACAACTTCACCTGGCACTAAGCCTTGTTTGTGAAGACAAGTGAGTGCTGTAAAACCCACATAGCATTGTTGACATGCAAAAGAATGCCAAAGATTTGAAGAGTGTTCAGCTGACATCTCTTGTTTTCAGGGTCACCACAGGTAGTTCTGGCAAGGATATGTGAGCACAGATATCTTGGTACTTGCAAGTATGTGTGTGCAAATTCAGTTTTTGTTTAAAACAAGAATCACGTTCTTGCCTCTCTATAATGACTCTGTGAACCTGATTAAAAAAAAAAAAAAGTTGAAGATCACTTCCATTTCTTTTCTTGTGAGGTGCTTACTTGACTGATAGTCAAATAACAACAAGTGATAATATGTTAGTTAAATATTGAGACCATGTTGACTTGCAAAACCTGTCTGTGCGTGGGAATCTGTAGGAGCAGCTGCTGGGCTCCTTTCCTCATCCAAATTGCTCTATGGTTTTCCTGACATTGGAGTTTGTACACTTTACTGTATATTTAGTAGAAGAATCTTTGACATGTTTCTTCTGTTGTCAGTTGTGATGATCTCAACACCAGAGGAATTGTGAGCTGCAGTCTTTCTCACTGGAGCTCCAGTCAGCCCCATCACTGCAGTATAGTTAAATAGTTTAATTTGATAAAGAATTACGAATATAACTGAATTTCCTACTTCTCATCAGAAGTCTCCAAGAGTGCTGAGGAAGAGGGTGTTACACTACTGGGATTAACATACCTGTCTATTTGTAAAGAAGCAAGCCCAACACTAATCTACCCGAGCGCCAGTTCAGTCTGGGGTTCAGTTTTGCTCCATAAACTGAAACTGAGGCCATGAATAAGGGTTATTGAGATGGCTGAAGTGATTTGAGAGCGTTGGACAGACAGGTTTGGAGAAGATGTTACAATAGAACTGTTTTCATACTGGCATCTGATGGCTGATAATGCTGTGTGGATAAATATAATTTATTATTGCTTTTGATTGAGTTCTTTCTTTTCAACCAGCTGTTGGTCTGAGTACCTGGAGATGACCTAGAACAGGCAGACACTTAAGGGAATGAAAGATACTCTTTAATTGTACTCTGCACTTGTTCTGTTGTTGAGACCCTCTCTTATAACCCATCTCTGAAGACAAGCAGTTGGCATTTGTGCTTTATAGATGGAACAGCTTTAGTGTGCATGCAGCTGTGTACATTTTTGACACAAAAGTGTGCCAGCTTGTATATGTCAGTCAGCAGACTGATACTTCTTAGTGCGTCTGGGATCTCCCACTGCTAATCCAGAAAAAGATAGATCAGTTTATTTGTTGCTAATAAATGCCGTTGTCCTCACTACCTCCCTGGCGGGTCTTACACTCTGAGGTGCAAGTAATGGGGGCAGATGTATTATCTGGGAAATTTTCCAAATTAATCTTAAAAAAAAAAAAAAAAAAGGCAATAAACACTGGCTACACTAAGCAGTGTCCTTCTGCAACAGGGTCTCCAGCTGCACAGGAAGATGTGCTCAGAGTACACATTAGATGAGAAGTCAGGTAAAGAAAAGGATTGTTTCTGCCAGAATTGTACACATGCAACTTCTCAGTTCTTTAAACAACTAAGAAGTCTTTTATGCATCTGTAATATAATTTCCCAAAACATGCAGATGTGATTTCTGACAACTTGAAGAGGTACAAATAAGTATTAGGTACAACAGTTTACTGTATCTATCAAACTACCACCAGGCAAAGGAACTGTTAGTGTTCTTGTTTTAGCAAAGGAACTCACCTGTCTCTCATCACTCTGAGGACTGGAATATTCAGGGTTTTATCTTCGTATCTTCATGAGACAGCGAAATGCTGTCATTCTGATTTCATAGATGGGGAGCCAAAGTTCAGATTCTACTTAATGCAGGAGTTTATACTTCAAAGGCTTTCTGGAAATGGCTGGAAGATTTTACAAATTAGTTATATTGTGTGGTTTGCTTTATCAGTACAGCTTGTGTAATGCAGCCACATCTGGTCCGGAGTTATAATGCTGCAGTAACACTGGTGGGTTTGTCTTTCTGGTTCTCTCATAGTCAAGAGGTACTGTCTATTTTATACAGGCGTTGGCAAGCAAGCTTAGAGTTCACAGAACTGTAAATAGCCAGGTGTCTGAATATCTTTTAAATTCAAATTATACTTGTATTATCTCTTTAATGACTAAGTCTAATAGCTAGGTCCCAAAGAAGCCTAAGGGTGAAGGTGATGAGCATGATGTCATGTTAACCTGGCTTTCACTGCTAACAAATGGGTGAGAATAGTTTGCTCTGCAGGGAAATTAGGGTCATCTTGTACTTTCTAGCAGATGTGTACCGAGGCTTACCAGTAAGGTCCTTCAAGATCATTGAATGAAATCCATGGAGAATAGCATGCTGAAATGTGTGTGTGTGAATATCAACAACAAGCCAACAGATAAACTATGAAAAAGAGTTTTTCCTCAATTCCTTTTTGCTCCTTGGCTGAGGGTTAGGACTTGAGTTGCCTGAATGGATGAAATAAAAACTGATATATGAATTCTGAGCTGTGTAAACGAGCCCTGCTTAGGATCAAGTTTTGTTCTAATTTGAGGCACTACCTTCTGTTCAGGATTCATAATGTATAAGTATCCCTTGAGCGTAAGGCAGCTTTAACTTTTTGTTTTACAGAGAGTAGGGGATAACATTTTTCTTTGAAAATATGATGCCTTGAGAAAGCACACGTGCACCCTGTTGAATATAGTGGTGGATATTATGCCTTCAAACAGAAACAGTGCCACTGTTTAAACTTTGTAGAAAATCCTGTTTAAAAGCTGTTCAATGTTTTTTTCTAGAACAAGTATATAGGATTAAGGTCCTAAGCCAAATAAAGGGAAGTTTTGTTTTCAGGTATTGTTGGGCAAATAGGTGCCAAACTACTGAGTTCTTTGAAAAAGGAGGTTCTGGGTCCGAAGAGCAACTGGTTGAAAATTAAGCCCTGACTATCTGTGGGATACGATGACATCTGAGCTAGGAGTTTCAGGATTGCAATTTACTGTCCTAAAGTAGTCATGGAGTACACAAGTAGCTTTTTGAATCTTTCCTCTGATTGATCCATCACCAGACAGAAAGTGTGTGGCAGAGCTGGTAGGGCCTGTTATAGTTAGAAAGGATAGAAATTACAATCAGTTGGACACATGAATGAATGAGGAAGCTTCTTGACTCCGTGCTATGGAGATATAATTGGGCTCCATGAAGAGAATGAGTATACTTGTAGGGGGTATATAAGAACTGCTCACTGTGTAGTGTCTCAATTGCTACAAAAGAATGAACTCTGAGTAGCAAGGTGGTTGCATGAAAGGTTTCGTTCCTCCTGACCTCTCAAAATAAGACTACTTTTCAAATACAACATTGAATGTAAATTGACAATTCTGTGGCGTTGTAGTGAGTTTTGTAAATAATATAAATATTCTATCTATGAAATGGAGCAAAAGAAATCCTCTAAGCATGCTTTGTGTTGCTTAAAATACAATTTGAGCTTGATTATTGGAGTTACAATTACATGTCCTTGTGAGAAGGGAGGCCTTTACTTATTTAGTGATAAAAAAATTCCTTTTTTCAAGTGGATGAAAGATTTTTTGTGAAATTTTAAACCCTGTTGAATTAGCTATTACTGTTTTAATATGATTCCTCTTGGATGCTGCTTGTTTAAAAATAAATTATCCATGTAATATTGATCAAAATGCAGTCCACTCTGAAGAAACTTTTGTGTTTGGCCTTGCTTTGGATCCAAGTTTTCTGAAATAGGATACCACAGTTATAAAGAAGCGGGTCTTGCCTGGAATACACTTTTTACCAGCCTCTACGTAATGTGAATTCAGCTCTGTAATAATTAGGAAGTAACTGTATGAGGTAAGATGTTCATATATTCAGCATTACAAGTAGAGATTTTTTATAATGACATTTTTAGTGTTGTGAAGTGGTCTTAAAAATGTGTATTTAAAAAAAAGATATCTGGGCTAGTGTGTTTACTGCCATATTCTGACTCAGATACACACACATTTCTCAGAGTAGAGAATCTTTCCAGTAACGATGTTTTTTAATGAGTTTGCCATGGAACACTGCACAAGCATCGTTTACATTTGTTCTGAGCAGAAGTGCTGGGAATGGCTGTGGTCATTCAGTGCTGGATCTCCCCGTAGCTCTTCATCACCGTGAACTCTCTTTGCAGTAATATAAAACAAATTCTACTCCCTATAATCTTAAGCAAACATTTCATAGTTAGTAGAAGGTGCAAATATTTTCATTAGTGTATGGAGCTAAATAAACAGGCCTTTTCCAGCATCCCAACAGAAATTTGTGGAATGTGTTATGACTGAATACCAAGAAAATGAACATGATTGGAGGTCTAAAAACAGTCTAAGAGGAAACTCTGAAGAAAATGAAGACTAAAAGGGGACATGGTAATGGTGTTAGAGTGCATAAAAATGGTAGTTTTAAAGAGAATGAACTTCTCTCCATGTGTACTGTGAGTAAAACGGCAATACACTCACAATAGGCTTATAGCAAAGTAGATTGTCTTCTCACAAGATTTTTTTTTTTTTTCTAAAAGATTCAGGTTAGTTGAGGAAAGAAACACATTGTTGTGAGAAAAAACTGTAAGCTCTGACACTGCAAATTTTAAAGAATTGTTGGATGAGCATTTGTCAGGAATAACCTACGTGAAGTTGATTCTGCTTTGGAGTAACTGGATTGATTCTGTGACCTCTAAGAATGTTTTCCAAACATATATCCTATTATAAACTCAGATCAAGCCAAGGAAACTAGGAAAATGTTCATTTCACCAAATAACCTTTAGAAGGAAACGGCTTCTCTTTTTGTTTTTGTTGTTGTTGGGGGTGGGGTGTGGGGCAGGAAACACTGCATAGAGTTCTGGTTGACAATTTTCTGTAAAAAGGGAAGGTAACGTGAGTTGAGCAAGTTTTGCTTGTATTTTATTTTTTCTCCTCTAGATATTTTCCAGCATGTCTTTTTGTGACTACTGATCAGGTTTGAGATGGTTAGAAATGAGTTTTAATTATTAAATCAGAACAGTATACTAATTTAGGTTGGAAGATAAGTCCTCTAATCCAGCCTCCTACTTAGAGTGAGAACAGCTAGACCTGTTTAGGCTTTTGTCTGTCTGAGTTTTACCCCCGTATGTAGTCAAGTATATTTCCCAGTACTCTTCCCGTTTTCAGTCTGACCGACCTTTGGTAATTTTTCCCTCTTATGTCTATGCAGAATTTTCTGTATTTGAACTTGTGTTCATTGCCTTTTGTTCTATCACTATATAACTCCAAGAAAGTGTGTCTCCATCTTCTTTATATCCTTCCACGAGGTAATTGGAGAAGGCAAGATCATCACCGCCTCCTTCCATGCTTAAGACTGAACAAACTCGGTTCTCTTTGGCTTTTCTCATATGTCATGTACTTTGGCCCTCTGACTATCTTGGTGCCCTTCCACTGGATTCATTCCGGTGTGCCAGTATCTCTTTTTTTTTTATGCCAGGTTACTCAAAACTGTATTGCAGGACTTGGCATTTGCCTTTGCTGAATTTCACAAGGTTTCTGTCATCCTGTTTCTCCAGCCTCTCAAGATTTCTGAATTGCAGTGTATCCACTACAGCCCTCCTTTTTTTTTTTTTTTTTTTTTTTTTTTTATTGCCTGCAAATGTTGTGACAATACATTCCATCCTATCACCCAAGATTTATTTCAGTGAATAAAACTGTTGAAGAGAATTGGTCCCGGTACCAGTTTCTTGTAAATGCTGCCCACTGGGTTTCATGCTACTTATCACGAGCCTTTGAGTCCTGCTGTTCAGTCAGTTTTTTACCCACTTTTACAGTCCACCTGTGGTCCAACTGTTTCTCCCGCCTGGTGGTGAGGATCCTATGGGAAACCATATTGAAGTCCTTGCTAAAGCCAAGGTACGCAACACCAGTTGCTTTCCCCTTTGGCTGCTGAGCCAGTCCTTTCCTCACAGAAGGCAATCAGGTTGGTCGGGCACAAGTTGCCCGTAATAAATCCACGTTAACGGTTCCAAATCATCATCTTGTCCTTTGTGTCTGAATATGGCCTCCTGCATAGCATTCCTGGGGATAGTTTATGCTGGAACAGTCTGTAGTTTCCCCACTCTATAGACAGGACTTAACAGAAAATGCTATTTTACGCTAAAAAGATGAAGAGAAATCTGACCTTTTTTCTTAGTTTGATTTTATGCACTCTTTGTCTCTCTTCTGGCATTTTTTTCCTTACATAACTTTTTAAGAATCAGCCTTTTTTATTTTATTACATTGAACAGAGGACGGTAAACAAGATATTCCAAGGGAAAAACTATTATGACAGAAATTCTTACACCAAGCATTCTAATACTGAGAGAGAAAGGAAGAGAGTGCATTTGTTGAGCTGAATCGGGAGAACACACTTTCTATCTCAGGGAACTTTTGATATCATCACTCATTTTTCAGACTTCTATATTAAAACATACACTAAAGAGCTCTTGGAAAGCTCTTATTTTAATGTCCTTTCTGTTTAGGTTGTTGCTACAAGACTTCTCCTTAGAAGTTCTTTTAATTTTTTATGCCGACTTCTTACATTTTCTCTTCATGTCTTCACAAAAGAACAATTTGAACCCACATCTTCATCTTCTGTGAAAGAAAGATAAAGATCTTCTGTGTCAGCATCAAGTGTCTGGCTTCAGTAAGAATGGGAACCATTCTTTTTTCTGCCTGAGAACCGTTTCCACAGACATTTTAGATAGAATTTTGTCCTACTACTTAAAATGAATTCACGGTTTCATCTTGAAAAACACATTTATTTCTTCCTTCCTTCCTTCTGAATCCCAAGAAACCTAAAGATAGGGAGCAAGAGAAGAACTATGTATAGAGAAAAAGGAGCGATCCAGCACAACAAAGTGAACTGTGCTGCTTTATGAACAAAACAACTTAAAACATTTTTGAACATGCACAACAGGGACTTAGGCAGCAAATAAGCCAAGCTGATGCTGACCTTGCCAGTGTAACAGGGTAATATTTTCAGTTATGTGAGCTGGTTTTCTTAGGCATGGACATACTTTCTATCAGTATCAAGTATCTGCTTTTTCTGTGGTGTGTGGTTTTTGGGGGTTTTTTTGTTTGTTTTTTTTTTTTTTTTTTTATTATTATTATTTATTGTAGAAAAGATTTATTGTAGCTACTACAAGGGAGGGGAAAAAAAAAGGTTCTGTATTATTTCTCATATTTACTTCCTGCACTTTAACAGATCAACTATGCAGCACAAGCTTTGACATGCAATTTTTTTTTGCATCTTCTTGGCTTTTGTGCCTAAGTACATTTTTTGCCAGTGCCAGTGTTGCATGACATTCTGCACTGCATGGTTAAAAACTTTTTTTTTAGCTTGTGCATGGATACTTTCAGAGCGTGTAGTAATCCCAGCTGTGGAAGCTGTAAAAGCGCGGTAGCTTTTCTCTTGTTATATCAAGCTGCCAGTGGAAAAGCCCTTTCCCAGACTAGATCATAGTTCCTTTCAACTCTCTGCTTGTGCAAAACCAGTTACAGAAATGGATCTTTTGATTATCACAAATATACTGCATGACCTGTACTCTGTAAAACAGCAGTTCTTCCCCTTTTCTCACGACTCTGGTTGTGCTTCTGTCCATTTTGTGCAAACATGATTCACTATTTTGAAATGTATGGGGCATTCCCTCTGCAGGTGATAAACCTAAGAACTAGCAGAAGAAAAGGTTTTTATCAATTATTGTTTAGTTAAGTAATAACTAGACTAGTAAGTAATAGAAGTAGTTACTCTCTACCAAGTTTGGTTTTTTTATAAACTAATCTGAGAGCGTAACTACTGATGTACCAAGTTCTTTTATACAAGATTAATTCCCACCAGTAAAGAATACCTTTATATTTGATGTTTCTTTTGCTTGCTTGTCTTCAAACAAAATGCTGATAAAATTTGGTGTAGGAACTTTGTATAGGAATCTGCACAAAGAATAGTCAATGAATTTAATATGAGTGACTGTGGAAAAAACTGTTTTTTGTTTTAGTATCTAGTCTGGCCTTTGCTCATGGAGCTCTCTTGTATTTGTTCAGCTCACTGAAGAAGCCAAAGGTGGGATTATATTCTGTGTTTACAAGGGCAAAGAAGGGAAGGAGAGAGTTCAAGGAGATGTTCTGTTCTCTGTGCCTGCTCTGTGTGCAACAAGGATAGTGGGTGCCCTCATATGTGTCTCTGAAAATGAAGTTATGGAAATGCTGTGTTTTGCTTCAGGCATGACATCTTCTGGGATTCTTTTTGTGCTTGTCTGCCGGTAAGAAAAGGTGCAGATGGAGGGCCTTTTTGGGAGGGAGATTTAGAGAAATAAAAGTTGCTGAAAATAACAAATATAAAGAAAAAGCTGGAAGGTAGAAACTGCACAAATGCATGAAGTTTATTCAATAACATCAGAAAAAAAAAAAGGAGGCGGGGAAGGTGCCGAGCATCTCTTGGAAGTTTTGCATGTGGGAGCACCATGTACTGTGTGTTAAATGGAGGCTCATTTAATTTTAGTTAAAGCAAGGGCTGAATGGTACAGACCAAAGAAAGAACTTGAAGCAGGTTTGAGCATAGAAAACAGTAGTACAATGGATGTTCACCTTTTATAATAAATGTATAAATGCTTCTGGAAATTCTCAGATTCAGATACCTGATGGCACAGAGATAGATGAAAAAAACCTTGACTGTTTCCAATGCTTTTCATTTGCTAGTGTAATTTTGGGTTTTCCATGCCAGTACTTCAGTACTTGTAAAGATTTTTGTAGGATTCTCACATGCTGGTATAATTGAACTTGTAACCCAAAGCAGTTTTAAAGGGAGGGTTTTGATGAGAAGTAATAGCCAAAAGGAAATACTTCTGCAACTTTGACTTTAATACAAATCAAATACATATCAAATTTCTGATGTTTTTTATTTCTAAAGTCTTATGGTTTTAGTCAGTGCTAGGGCCAGAAAGGCAGTAACAATGACACGTGGTCAAGGTTTTAATTTAAACTAATCATGCTAAATCCTCTTGTGTTTTTAGTGGTGCAGTTATACTGCATCTGCTTGGAAAGCATTGGCTAGTCAATATTGGCAAGGATGGCAGGAACTCTATTATTTTTGATACTGCCTTTCTCTTCAAAGTTCTTTCTTAATTCCAAATTATACATGAATCTTGTCTAGGTTTTTTGTCACCCATTGAAGTGCCTGAGGGAACTGGGGCTGTTCAGCCTGGAGAAAAGGAGGCTCAGGGGAGATCTACAGCTCTCTGAAAGGAGGCTGTAGGGAGGTGGGTGTTGGTCTCTTCTCCCAGGTAACAAGCGATAGACCAAGAGAAAACGGCCTCAAGTTGCCCCAGGGGAGGTTTGGACTGGGTATTAGGGAAGTTTCTTCACCAAAAGGGTGGTCAAGCATTGGACCAGGCTGCCCAGGGAGGTGGTTGAGTCCCCATCCCTGGAGGTATTTAAAAGTTGTGTAGATGTGGCACTTAGGGACATGGTTTAGTGGTGGGCTTGGCAGTGCTAGGTTAACTTGGTGATCTTAAAGGTCTTTTCCAACCTAAATAATTCTATGATTATATTGAAGAAAAACCTCTTTCTTAATCCTTGTAAAGGCTCCTGTATATGGACAAAAGGACCGTATTTTACAGGAAGATACTTAGAATGTGATGAAGTGTTTCGGCATGACAAGCTCTTGTATGTATTAAATTATGTATTTATTTGTTTATTTTGAGGATCTGTTTGTGGAGTTGCACAGGAAGAATCTTATCTGTCCCTCCTATTATTGGATTCATAGAATCCAGGTTGGAAGAGACCTTAAGGATCATCTGGTCCAGCCGCTTTGGCGAAAGCACAGTCTAGACAAGGTGTCTTGGCACCCTGTCCAGCTGAATCTTCAGTGTCCAATGGGGAATCCACCAAGTCCCTGGGGAGATTATTTCAATGACTGATTGTTCTCATTGTGGAAAACTTTCCCCTCCGGTCCAATTGGAATCTCCCCAGGAGTAACTTGTACCCATCACCCCTTGTTTTTCCTGTAAAAAGGGAGTCTCCATGTTCTTTGCAGCCACTCTTTAAATACTGGAATGTTCTCAAGGCTGAGAAAATCCTGTTCTCTCAGCCTTTCCTCGTATGGCAGGTTTCCCAGCCCTTTGATGATCTTTGTAGCTCTTCTCTGGACTGTCTCCAGCCTGTCTGCATCCTTTTTGTATAGTGGGGACCAAAACTGAACATGATATTCCAGATGTGTCCTGGCAAGGGCTGAGTAGAGTGGGATAATGACTTCTTTATGTCTGCCAGTGATGCTCTTGTTGATGCAACCCGGCATCCTGTTGGCTTCCTTAGCTGCAGCAGTACACTGTTCACTCAAATTGAGCTGCTTGTCCACCAGGACCCCCAGGTCCCTTCCCACAGAGCTGCTTCCCAGCCTGTGCTGCACCTCCTGGATTATATTTTCCCAGGTGCAAGAAGTTATAGTTGTCTTTGTTGAATTTAATAAGGTGCTTGTTAGCCTACTCTTCCAGCCTATCCAGGTCTTCCTGCAGGGTGGCACGCTTTTCCAGAGCGTCCACTCCCCCACCCAGTTTGGAATCATTGGCAAACTTGATCCCATTACCCAGATCACTTTTAAAGATACTAACCAGTGTTGGGCCCAGTGTTGATCCTTCGGGGACCCAGCTTGTGACAGGTTGCCAGTTTGACCAGGAGCCATTTACCACCGCCCTCAGTGCGGCTTATCGGCCAGCACCCCCCCCCCCCCCCCCCCCCCCCCCCCCCGCCCCCAGACCACTTAGTCCAGACCATAATGCAGCAGTTTCTCTAGGAGAAGGCTGTGGGAAATTGTATTGAAAGCCTTGGAGAAATCCAGGTAGACAAGGTCCACTGCTCGCCCCACATCGACCAAGCGGGGTACTTTGTTGTAGAAGGCTATCAGGTTTGTCAAGCACGATTTGCCCTTTGTGAATCCGTGCTGGCTTCTCCCAGTCATGTGCTTCACTTGACTTCTGATAGCCCCCAGGAGGATTCACTGCATAACTTCCCAGGGACTGAAAGACTGACGGGCTTATAATTTCCTGGATCCTCCTTTAAGCCCTTCTTATAGATGGGGGGGTGACATTAGCCTTCTTCCAGTCTTCTGGGATATCCCTTGATCTTCATGAATTCTCAAAATTGACGGAGAGTGGCCCCACAACGTCAGCCAGCTCTCGGAATGCCCTGGGATGGGTATTGTCAGGGCCCATGGATTTGCAGGGGTCGAGCTCCTGTAGCCGTTCACGTACCGACTCCTCCTTCACTGACAGTGGGTCTGTGTTTGCATCAACCTGGACTTTTGTTCCCAAGGCCTGGGGCTCAACAGTGCTGGTGAAGACAGAGGTGAAGAAAGTATTGAGAACCTCTGCCTTTTCAGCGTTGTGGGTGACTAATTCACCTCTCCTGTTTAGCAGCAGGCCAGTATTTTCCTTCTGATTCTATGGAGAGTTTTCAAGAAGGGTCTAGCAAAGAGAGACTACTATATTGGCTTGTGAGATACTTCAAGTGCAATTAATGCTTTCTGGTGGATACTTGGCCCTTATTTAGATTATTTCTATAAAAAGTCTGATGACTCGAGACACTGCATTTGACTAATACCGAGCCTTTAAATTATTCCTGCTTTTAAGATACAAATTTCTTCCCATATTTTTTTTAAATGGTGAAGATGTAGCTGCTGAATTATGTATTGACTAAAAGTGTGTGAAGAGTCAGGCATTGATTCTGATTGCATTGTGAATTTGATCAGGAAATTTTCATAATAATAATATAAGGAAGCTTTTCACCTTCTAATTGATTTTCAGGACGATTAAATTAAGACCTTGTCTAAGTACGACTGTCCTTATCAATTACTGGCAGAATAGAGAAATTAAAGGATTAAAAATTTACGTGTGTTAAGATTCAGTATTTAAGGTCTAAAATCAATCAGATCATAGACTGAATAATTCCATTATGACAAAACTATCATTCAGGATTAGGCTGTGGTAATTTGGAGAAAAAAAAGCTGTCTGCGCTAATACACACGGGGAAAACTAAGATGGCAAAATTCAGCACCTAGAACATATGAAATGGAGTCAAAATAAGCAGCATGAACTTAATTCAGCTTTGTTATTTTTATGTTATGATGGCATGTAATCAACTGATTAAAAACTAGCTTATCCACAGGTTCTGTGTATGGTGTGGACAAGATGTTGCCTTTTAAAAATTCTTATTTTCTCTGTATGACTTGACGTCTGTCTTACTGTACATATCTAGTTCTTGAGTAAATGCAGATTCCAAATTTTTCTTTCCTGTCCTATTTTCACTGCATTTTCTGAGTAGATTCTAATAATTGATACTCACTTCTACAACTTATATTTTTAGTTTTGTTTAATGAATTGGCACTTTGTGTAAAGAAAAAGAGGAGTGAATGCTAATTTTGAATGCTCAGTTTTACATAGGTAGGACCTGAGTTTTCAGAGCAGTTGATGTGTTTAGTTTCCACTGACCCCTGTTCAATTAGGGCCATTTAACACTTCCACAGATCTCCGTGGGGTGTTTAAATGCAAGCACAAAAGGAAATGAGAGTGCATAACAAGTGAATAACTGAAAAGTTTGACTTAAGAGATTTGCCTCACGTTGCGTAAGAACTTTGTGGCAGGGGTAGGGGACAGGTTTCTGCAGAGTGACATTGAACTGCACTAGCTATGAAACTGTCCGTTCACTTTTCATACTCCCCTTCCTCTTTCATTAAACATCTGCAGAGCACTACATCAAATCAGACAGGCTTCTGTGCACAAAATGCTTATTTGCTACATGAATTCTGTTTTAGTTGGTGAACATCATAAAATCCTTGAGGAAGATATCTTATGAGAAATGTGTGTTTGTACAATTGTAGACGATATCATTATTCATCTTCTATTTGTGTATGCGTTAATTTTTTTCAGACAATTTTGGTTTTGCATTTCCTAAATTTTGAGAGTTTACTTTTACAGGCCTAATGTTGTCTAAGTAGTTATTCTGAATAGTAATTAAAAAAAAAATAAATCCAATGTCATAGAAGAATCCCAGACATCTATCATGTCGAACATTGCTGACTAATACAGATGTCAATAGGTAAAAATCTTTAATATTCATGAATTCTTTCTGATCTGAACTGCTAGAGACACTGCCTGCTGCACTAGATGATCGTCTGTATGTGAAGGATAAAGTGCATGCTTTTCCACTGTATTCCGTGTTTACTAGCAACATAGATTTTCAGTGGATTTGTACGGAGAATTTTTACTAGTGGCTATAGGTTGTCCTTTTTTTCTATTTAACACCCCCACCAGCACACCCTTTTTTTTTTTCCCTTTCGTTTTTTCCTTTTCCTGTTTTGACACTATCCATGATTTGTTTCTCCCCACATGCACTTCCCCCCCCCCCCCCTCCTGGTTTGCCCATTATAATGTCCTTGATTGTCTTCCTTCTGTGTTCTTCAAGGTGGTGTCATCTTTTCTTCATATTGCCAGGCACAAAGTGGTAGGAAATTAATAGGCCAAGAGAAAAAATCTTCACCTTCCTTTCTATTGTCTAGCACACCATCGGAATTCAGTGGCCAGGACCAATTTCATGAAAGAGCCTTCTCAGCCCCTAAGTTTCTAAGATGCAAGGTCTCCATGCAAATGTAATTTTTCTTTGAGAATTTCACTACCGTCATTGAGCTAACCATCCTGCAATGAGATGTTTCCTGACACTGATAAATTTAGACTTCCATCTTTTTTTACCTTAGGATAACCACACTCCAATGAATTCATATCTCTGATCCACAGAAGGAAGGAACTAAAACATTTAAAACCTTTTGTTATTTAAGAGTATAAGAGTAATTTAAATTAATTCTTCAAAGTAATAATGAAAATGTATTTGTAAGCAAATATGGTTATAAAATACTTTCTTTGCTTTTACTTGAGAGAATATTAAAAAAAAAAAAAGTTATGCAACAGTGGTATCAAAGACCTGGGAGGTAAATTTAGCAGTGAGTGGCGCTACCATTCAAATTTGGAGACCTTGGGGAGGAAGTGCTGTCTGCATCTTAGTGTTAGTAATTTATTTAATGAAGACACTGGCTTTAAAAGTATGTTGAAGTTGCAGTATTTTAATTTGACTAAATCTTTGGTAGTTGTTTTATGTACCTACAGAGTTTCCAAAGATTATAGTGAGCTTTGTCATAGGACGGGATCTGCACTAAACAGCACACAATGCTTTTGACAGTAGAATGATATGCTTTCTTACATGATACTTGCTAGGGTTTTCCTTCAGGAAGTGTGTATTTTAAAAAAAATGAACTAAAGAGTATAATATGTATTTAATTAGATAATGGTTCTATGTAGTTTGTTACTTTGACTTGTGAAGTGAAATCCCCTTGTTTTTTTGAGCTACACGAGGTTGTCTTTTGCAGCTAGGAAAACCAATACCTCTAAACCAAATTATTTTTCATGATACTTCTCAGAATGAGATGGGAATTACACTTTTCTGTGTATGAATGAAAATGCAAACCTGCTAAGTAATGTTCTGGTAGAAGGACTATTTAATATGGTGACAGAAATGTCTCATACTAAATTACTGGAGGATTCATTGAGCTCAATAGTGAATTATTGCATGACTTTTTTAATTTAAAGACATTCTAGAGAATTATATACTGTACTGTAGAAAAATCTCAAAAAGTAACTATACTCTATCCCTGTATATACTCAAAATGAGATTTGATCAAAAGTAGTTAGATCTGTGCTTACTGACTTAAGATCTATAATACCTTAAGATTAATTGGGAGCATAAATGGAGAAGCTGACAACCTGGAACCTTGACTTCTTAAAATTGCTGACCCAATTACTGCTAAGCCCTTTGCTGACATGTTAATATGTCTCTTTAAACTGGTAAGTCACCACCATTTCGGTGTGTGCTAGAGTTGGTCCATCGGATGAAGGAAGATGTAAGTTTAATTTAAATAATTATTGACCTATTATGACCTTTTCATTTCACTTGTACTGCTCCTCTCAAGGTAAGCAATTATATTTTTATAGTGTTGGATGGTAATCAATGTACAGGAGCTATCTTTATTGATTGAAGTAAGGCCTTTGATCTGGTAATCACCAACTATTGCTATCTAGGCTGGCCTTAACTATATCGGATATTACTACAGCTATTTGGTTTTAAAATGTGCAGAATTTAGAATTGTATTAAGATGTTATAAGCAAAGTAAAAAAAAAAATAAAAAAAAAATCAGAAATCCGTAAGATTGCACTTCATAATCTTCCTTAGAAATTGGAAACAGATTTTTTTTGTACAGTATGTGCCATTTCATAACTTACAACTAATTTAAGGTCAGCAACTTTTTTTCTTTTAATATCAACTAGATGGTCCTTTTGGGGTCAGATAAAAAACTTAGAAGGGAAGCCTGGCTTTTCTTTATTTTTTTAATTTGCTACCCATGTTTTACATTTTTGCGAAAAAGATTTAGTTCATTGGTTGTTTTTTTAAGTTTGTTTTATACTTCTGCTCTTCCATTAGAAAGTGGAAACTGATCTGAAATTCTTATTCTTTTTTAACCAATGTGCACTTTTTGCACATGCATTTTGTGCAATTTCTTTTTACACAAATATTCATATCAATGTAGTAGGTAGGAATAGTAGTTGAAACATTGGACATTTATCATAGTACATACCACCAGTAGGTAGTACCTGAGCATCTTCCAAAGCACAGTCATACTCAACTAACTTGTTCCCATCTTTTTCCTCACTCCTCAGGTACCTACTTCTTTTTTACCTCTTCCCTAACATTTTTCTTGGGACTTGTTTTGTTTTTCTATTTCTCCTCTCTTTAGTTTTAATTTATGACTTTGGAAAGCCTAAGTAGATATAGGTTTAAACTCTTTAGAAAGCTGTGAAATTTGTGATCATTTTGATCTGCTCCTTTAATGAGTTCCAGGGCCTCTATCCTTCTTGCAAAGGGAGTTCAGTCTTGCTCTGGTGAGTCTTGAAACTAACAGCAGTTGTTCAGTGAGGTCACCAACATAATGAGAAGGGCACTCTTGAGATATCTTGAACCACTTCCATGGATGGCCATGAAGATTAATATTGGGACCTTACATTTGACCTAATATTCTATGGAGAGTCTGTGTAGTGAGCAGAGCAAATGGGATGATGTGCTTGTGGCAGAGTGTAAATAAAGCTACTGCATTCTGGTTTGGTGTTTCCTTTTTTTTTCTCCTTTTTTTTTTTTTCTTTTCTTTTTTTTTGGTATGTAAGCTAAAAGATTGCATCTTATTCTTGCTTAAGGTCATGAAGTTGTGAGTTGTTATGATCAGGTGCATTCCTGAGAAGCAGTGGCATAATCTCCTTGCTAGTCATAGGTGGAAGGAGGCAGGTTTTTGTGTGCTGCTGTCTCTGCCAGCCTGTGCTGAAATGACTGGAACTTGGTGTTTTGAACTGTGTTCATGAAGGAGTAGATGATACAGTAGAACTGATGATTAAGCACAGCAGAATTCTTTCCAGTCTCCACGTTTTGTGACTTCATTACCTGCAAGATCTGTAAATCTGTTATTTTGAAATAATATGTTCTTAATTTGTGTACTGAAAAGATATTTTATTCTTTCTTATTTGCTTTATTTTGGGTTTACAACCCATTTTTTGTAATTTCAGAATTCACCTGTCAGCATTCTGTATTTTATCTTATTTCATATGGCTAATAGGTTTAATTGTGCAAGCATGCATTACTGCAGTTAGCTTAATCCCAGCCTTATTGTTCAGTCCTGCACATCGTTATATTTTTTTTTAAGTCTGTTGGTCTAAGGCCAAAAAAGGTCGTAAATAAAGGCTGGGACTGATCACGGGGCTTGAAAGTTTTATCTTAAGCTTTACCACAATGCCATTTTAGGACTGCGTGAATTCAGAACAGTGGCAGATATATTCATGTGTGAGTCTTTTTATCTCTAAAAGCCTTATAGTAGGAAGATATTCCAATATAGCATTTGATTTTAAAATAATGCAACTACTAAAGTAAATAGAATGCCTGTCTACCAACATGGCTAAGAAATAAAAATAAAAATTACTTGACACTGGGACAGGTAGACTTATGCTGGGTAAAATTATGTGTGTTTTGCTTTTTTTTCCTCTTTGGTTAAATTCCTTGGAACTATGATAAGTTATAAAGGACATGTACTTGCCTTTTGTGCAAGTTCGAGGGAACCTACCAGACAGGGGTCTTTTTCCCCATCAGAAGAATTTTCTGTCCTGCTCAGCATCATCTGTCTATACTGCTCCACCTTCTTTGGGACTACTCTGATGAAGCTAAAAAAAACAATAAAATGGCTTTAAATATTTTTCTTGTAATAAGAACTTCACACTGTTGTTTCACACAGCTGTAAATATTCTATCAGATTCGTTCTTCAATCTTGTTGTGTTAAATAGCTATCTGGACAAAATTTAATTCATTTTACCCAATTATGCCATAAATATATACCAATATGAAACAACATGATCTCCTGAACAGCCCTAACCCAACTGTGCTCCCTTGGCCACGCATGGTACCACATGGTGCTTTCAGATTGCAGGAGGGGGTTAGATAAAAACTGTGTCATCTGCTTTTGGTACAGCACTGGGTACATGATAGTTATTTAATACTGATGATAATTAAAACAGGCTGCCATGTTTCAAATTAAAACTATTGAGCCAGGTCATATCCTGGATATATATGCTCTTAAGACTATACTTGCTGATCTGAATTTCTGTCTTCCCACAAAAGTTCATCCAGCTCTCATAGGGTACCAGTTTATTAACCATTCCCATATACACATTGTAGATGGCAGGTGCTAGAGTCTTTGTCATTGTGCCCCAAGGCTAAGGCACTCTGCCTGAAGATATTAGATCAGCCAATTTTATCTGTGTTTATAAAACTGGCATTTCTATTTTTCTCAAGTCTGCCAGGTAGCCAGAGTGAGCTCTGTAATTTTTTTGGGGTTTTTTTTTTCCCCCTCAGAGACTCATGGTATATTAATCATATGAAGTTATTTTAGACATTTATATTACATTGCAAAGATTTTAAACTGATCATATACAGTGTGCAGGGAAAAGGGGAATCATAAGCAAAAAATAAAATAAAAATAAAAAAAAATCTCTTGGTCCATAGGGTAAATTTTCAGTACAATATACGAGCATTTAGCCACAAAAGTCCCATTAATGTTAATGGTCCCAGGCTTTCTTTTATTCATCACAGCACTGATTGCACTTGGTCAGCTCTTTATCAGTTTGAAATATTGACAGTAGGAGGAGGCGTTCCCTGAGCCAGGCCTGACTGTTGCAAGGCTCTTTTAACTTAGTCATCCTGCAAATGCTCCTATAAATGGATTTATTTCACCTGATCCAAAATACATCAACCAGATCATCTTACCCTGGTGCTAGACCCTTTGCATTGGCTCCAATTTGTAAGAGCATTGATTTTAAACATTGATCATTACATAAAGCACTCTATGGTTTTTCACTATCCTATTTATTAAACTAACTTGTTACCTGTGCTGCTGCTGAAGTCCTATCTTTATCTTGCTGAGAAGTGATTATTTGCTCTCTGTGGTTATGATTATGATTTAGATTATAAAACAAGACTACTCCCTGAAAATGTTGGCCACAATAACTCAAGGTTTCTAAAAGTTCTGCTATGCAGCTCTGCTTTTTCTTTGGTGGTCTATGTGTTCAAAATTCTTTCTGTGCTTTCTGCAAGTGATACTGTGTTTACTATAGTTATTGAAGAAGAGATCTTTCCTTTCTGGTCATATTCTTGTGGAGTACTTTGTTTTATTTGTTGGAAAAACAGGCTTTACTTTCTTGTAATTGTGAGGAAACCAGGCTTTTGAGGGTCATGCCATCTGCTTTCTGAATATTTTTAAAGTGTCTTTCTCTTCTATCCATAATATCTATGCAATGTTGTACAAGCAAGTAGTTGTAGCATAAAATACTCCTCTATACTAAGCAAACTGGGGAAACTACAGAAATATATTGCCGTTCTATTCTTTAATTCAGAGGGTCATTGTAACTAACTTATACTGGTGGCACTCTTCAGTGCTGAATAGAATGGTATTCTTGGGGAGCACGGTATCTACTCCAGGGAAGAGGAAAAGAAGAAAAAAAAGGGAAATAATCCAGATTTGACCTGATACTTCACATCTAAGCCAGTCTGTTTAAATTCTTTGTTCTGACCATGCTTACAGGGATGTAAATTGGGATTAGTGTCATTATTCTGGGGTTGTTAGTTATAACTGATGCTTAAAGTGGAGTTTGTCCTCATATTTTTTCCTGAATAAAGAAAAAAAATTTGATTAAATAGCAAATACTGTCCCATTTTTATATAAACCATTTTTTAAGCTTGGTAATTAATAGTGCTCTTTTATTCTGGTTTAGTTTAAAAGTTTCTAGGTTTACTAAAAATGAAACTTTGTCAGCAGAGGTGCCACCACTAACAGTATGTATTTTCTTTCTTCTGTAGTAAATAGTGGAAATTTTGGTGTAGTGGGGTTTTAGCCCTTGGGGGATTTTATTTTATCCACTTTCAAGTCATCCAGTGACTTGCTGCAGAGGCAGGGAAGGAGGAGGGGGAATCTATTTACACAAATTACAGTCTTTGTTCCCATCAACCTTCATAATTGGATGAACAAAATGAACACTAGACTGGCAGGTACAACTATCTCAGGTAATATCTTCTGAGCCACAAACAAAATATTGAGTGATTTGTGGAACCAGGGTAAAAAACTGTTGGGAAGATTCAAGGAGGGGGTGGTGGATAAGTATATTTGAGAACATCTGCCATTGGGAAGACTTGCTGCATTGTAGAAGGAAAAGAGACTTTTCTCTTTGGAGGAAAGTCATACCTTCCATGAAAGTTTTGGTGCTCTTCAGAGTGAGTTCCTTACCAACAATTTGCACATTTAATTATTATGTTTTGGAGGTGGTGTTCAGTATTTTTAAAAGATGAGGTGTATTATAAAGACACTGTCTCTGCACTCTAGCTTTCAAATTTAGGTATTTCTCCAATTTATTTTCTTCCTTTAGGATTCTTTAATCTTTCTTCTGTCTGTTTTATATTTTTCTGTCCCAAATTGTTCCAATTCAGTGATTGAAATACGCCAATTCAAGCTACTTATTCCAAACACATGTTATATTGTCATGGTAGCATCATTAATTTTCAGAAAATTAGGATATTCCTGTGTAAACTTGGTTATGCTACCGAGCTGCATGAGCTAAGGGGGGAAAATGAGCTGAATGGGAATCCTGGATGAAGCAAAGACTGCATAATTGGTTTTATGCCAGACCTTCTGCCTTTCACATAGGCAGGAAAGGGCCAGGGAAATGTCAGAGGTGGAAATCAGGGCAACGCAGTACTCCTGCAGAATTGCAAAGTGACCGTCAACCGCAGCCAGCCTGAGAAATGACCAGTGCTCAAGGTTGCTTTAAGACAGAAGTGCCCAGTTCTCCTGGCCTTAAAAGCCCCGACAGAAATCTGCCTCCACCTAAAAGCCTTGGGATTCCTACCGCATATTGTGGGGGGAAATATGTTAATGGTTCACGAGCAGCACCTGCCCAGAGATCTTACTATGGGACGGAACTGAGCTGGGATGTAAGGTGTCAGGGTACTCCAGAGTCAGCCTTGATAGTCCAATACTTTCTTTCTACAGCAGTTTGGGATCTGAATTAGCTGGCAGTCCCTGTGCCTGAAAGCCCTGCTGTCAGCTGCCTGGTGCAGCAGCAGTGTTCCTGCGCCCATGCAGCCGAGCGCCGCGGGCCAGCTTTCCTCTAAGGCTATGCCATTATACATGGATATGCCTTGCTGCTACAGTCACACAGTTCACCCTGTTAGTAGCAAAACACAGTATATATTGACCTTTTTGTAGAGGCTTTTTTATTTAGTGTCTTTAAGTGCATCTGTAAATAAGGGTTTTTGCATTGTTAAGGATGAGATGAGTGATTTTTTCCCCTATCCCTTGCACTGCCCTAGCATCGCAAGCAAAACTTTAAAATAATCAGTGGGAGTTAAATAAGCTGGCTGTCACCTGAATCCGCAGGCAACACAGAGGAAAAAAAAAAGGTGATTTGGAGCCATTTTTACAGCACATGGGCAAACACTGTTGCTTTTTTTTTGTTTGTTTCTTTGTTTGGAATATGGGTGTCTTTCTACGGGGCATCACAAGTGGTAAAGATACAAAAATGGTCACACTGGAAACAAAAGAATATAAAGGCTTATAGTTAGTAATGTTGTATGTCTGATCACCCCCTTTTTGATTTAATCTGCTACAATACTGTAATCAGTCATGATTTTCAGTGTTGCAGAAAGTCCCATACTTTGGGAGAAAGGGAGAGGGAGAAGAGAGAAAAAAGTATCAGTGAATTTTGCAGAAGAGGAGGAGAAATCTCCTTATTACCATCATTTGGAATTAGTCAGTCATGTAGTCTCTAATCACTCATGTTTTAAGCAATAATGTAAAAATCAACACAAAGGCAGGCTACAGCAAAGTGGTCTTTAATTAAAAAATTCCATAAGGAATTACAATTCTGAAAAGATGACATAGGATCAATCAATAACGGCCTGAAAAAGATGACAATATGTGGAGGTTAAATGACATTATGCTATATGAAAGAAATTGTTAAGGAAAGTATTTCCAGTATTGGCCATATCTCTTTTTTTAATTCAGATTAATGAAATTTTTTTGAATGTTAAATCTTTACGTGTCTCTCTTGCTTTAAGAACAAAAAGTTAACAGTGTCTTCCCTAAGGAGTTTACAGCCCAAGTGTAAGACAGGATCAACTACACATGTGCAGAAGGCAGCAAAGGAAATTTTATAGAAATTATTAATCCTTGTGCCTTGGCAGTTGCAGTCATTCCTTGTTCAGTGTTGCAATTTAACTTACATTGGGCAAACAGAATTAGAATAGTATTTAGTAAACATTATGTGCTATTTCAGTTAATCTCCTATCATTACAATTTCCTATATTCCTCACTTTGTGTCAAGCTGAATCTTTGTGTAAATTGGGCCCCTCATTTAAGCCCTTACAGGTTGAGTTGCATGGCTGTTCATACCACTAAGATGTCTTTGTTCATGCTTGTTTCTGGATCACCTTTTCTCCTGATTGTACCAATAGATGCAGTTCAGGATTTAGAGATATACGTAGTTTTCTCCAAGTACTGATTAGAGTCACGAGAAAACCATGAACCGTACATGGCAGAGCACTGAAACAGATGGCACTGGCTGGTGCTGCTTTGTGTATCAATTGGCTTATTACTTTTTTTTTTTTTTTTTTGCATCTGGGGACACAGTGAAAATCTTAGCTCAGATCCTCAGCTGAGGAGAAGCTAGCCCACCTGGGCAGGAGGAAGATGTTTACCTCTGTGTTCTGCTGCTGCCAGCATTATTATGTGCTTCTCAGTTGCCCAGGTAGGCGACTGCACATAGGACTTAACGCGGTATCTGGCTATAGCTGTCCCCTGCAAGGTGTGTTTGTCACATTAGCTGTATTGCTGGATGCAGTACCGGAGGTTTTCCATGTCCATGATGTACCTCTGTACTGCTTTCTCAAAAGCCAGAGAAGGATGGGAGGGTTTGTGTTGTATTTATCACACAGAGTATGTCATAGTGTGTGATTATTCGGCTGACAGATAAATGCAATTTCATTGCCATGCTAGTTTTGTTTTATGCTTCCGTATGTGCTTAACTCTTAGAGTGAGTGCAGGGGTTTAATTCTGGGGAATAAACCAGACTACAAATTGATGATGCAACCTCCACAGCTGGTTACCGCACTGGGTTGTGTTTTCTGTGGCACGTTCTGTACAGAAGCTTGGCAGAGCAGAGAAGGTTGGTGAAATTGGTGAATATGGCCTTAATGTATGATAAATAACATGAAATCCCCTGTTTGATTATTGGGCCATATACTTATGATGACACAGCATGAAAGGAAAAGGAAATTATAATGGCAGCTGATGCTGAGCAACTACTACAGGTGGTCCTCCCCTCCTTCCCCAATTCTGTTTTCAAAATCAGTTCAGGGGCGGTGACTGCTGTATGTATGACAAAATCTTCCTTCTGTGCATATGGAAACATTAGTGAGAGTAAGCGGGGATCATACATGTGCTAAAGTAATTTCTAAGAGGAAAGCGCTAGATTTCTTAGTTTGCCGTGCATTCCTTGCCACTGTTTCCTGCATATTCTAGATTGTGCATAGGAGTTTACTCTTTCAGTAATAGAGGCAGCATGCTAGCTTTATCCTGTTGACTTTCACGCCTCTAATCGGTCATTTAAAGCCAGCAGGGCCAAGGCCATCTTTCAGGATTACAGCTAATCCTACACGTCCAGTGCAAGAGAGGTTGGATTGAACTTTTCTATTTCTGCCCTGGTCTATAAGGGTGATGCTCTCACTGAAAATAAACTTGAAGTCTTTAAGAAGTGTTTTGGTAGCTGTAGATGTATTCTAGCTAAAATACTCTGTGTAAGTGCTACAAAGTGTCTGGCTGTGTTTTCAGTGAACATGTCATGCCAAACCCCAAAAAGCACTTAATTTACTGAGTGTGCAGTTCCTAGGTACAGAGGCATGTGGATAACAGAATAAAATGTAATGGAATGTTATTAACACTTTCAAAGCAGGACCTGCTGCACTTTCAAGGTCTAGTTCTGTTAGCTGGCAAATATCTTAGAAGGCAATGAATGAACCTTTACATTTTCCTTTGCTGATGGAGGCTGAGGAAATAATTGTTCACTGCCAGCGGGTGTGTCATGGAATAGCCAGCACACTCCATATAAATATGAGAAAAGTGAGTTTGCTGTCTACATTAAAAAAAAAAAACCAACCAAACAACAAAACAAACAAAACTTGCACCTGATCATTCCATTGAAATCCTTCTGTGAGCTTAGTTCCTGCATATAAAACCAATTTTAGGCTTCCTCTGAAAAAGGTCATAATAGGTAATACTGCCACAAATAGTACTAGGTGAAAAGATTATATATTCTTTTTAGTTAATTCTTCATTTGGCAGTTTTGTTGCAGTTTATTGGTCTACCTTAAAACTCTGCATTAACTTGGATATGTTGTAAGCTTTTTTTTTTTTTTTTTTTTTTCCATTCTACTGTGAGTAGCATTTGTTGCTGAGTTTGTAACCTGAAACTATGCTTTTTGCTGAGTGTTTGCTCTGTGGTGTTGTATTTCTGTCTAAAAGGGTTTGGTTTTTTTTCCTCCTTGTTACATTTCCATTTTTGTCCTGTGGTATTCCTCAAGACACTCATTAGCTTATTTTAGTTATTCTTCTGTTCCGTGTGTACACTGTCTAATCAATAACTTTCTTTGCTTGCTGCAGGATTTCTACCTTATTGTGCCTCCAACTTCTGTGATGCTGCATGATGGGATTCTGCCTTGGCTAGTGCTCTGTTGTCTGAATTTGCTGTGTTTCAGATCATTACACTGAGTTTAATTTTGATGTATTTGCATTTTACTCAGTTCTAGTCTTATTCTTTTTCCCTTTATCAGGTAAATTACTCTGTGCAGTGTTACATTTGTACTACTGCTGGAAATACTAAGTAAAGGCCTATAATTGAAGTGCTATTTACAACTACTGACCTCCAGCTCATTTCTGATTTCACTGTGATGTTGACCTTTTATAGATTGCACCGTTGTAAATCTTTGAAGTGATTCTTCTTGTCATCATATTTCTAGTAATTATGATTTGCATTGCATTAACACCTAGAAGCCTCTCCCACCCTACCCTTGTTGCATAAGATGACCTTTTTTTATGCACTAATTCACATACAGGTAACAGAATACAGTTCTTTCTCGAAAGAATTTATCCTGAAATGAAGATGAATACTTGCCTCTATTTCCATACTTTAAATATCATAGTTTGAATTAATGAAATTGCTCATAAAGGAGTATTAGTCCTAGAAACTATTTTCTTCCTTTTCTAACAAAATCAGAGTCTGTTGGACTTCCTTATAGCCTATGTTAAGATAAAGAAATAAAAATAAAGATTGCAGGTATTATTTGAGGGAGGCCATATCTGAGCAAAATTTCCTCGTTTTGTTAAGATGGACACTAACATCGAAGAAAGCAGTGGCTGAATATTTGGCTTATGGTTCCTCGTTGTTCATATTTCCCTTCAATAAGAGCAACACAGAAACAAACTTGCAGCTGATCGTTACCCCAAGCAGGGCTTGACTCCTGGAGTTTCAAGATCACAGTTTTTATTTCTGCTCTGG
The DNA here is from genome assembly GCF_963210335.1 of Falco punctatus. Lineage (NCBI taxonomy): Eukaryota > Metazoa > Chordata > Aves > Falconiformes > Falconidae > Falco > Falco punctatus. Next base: position 24,704,641 of record NC_137592.1, on the reverse strand, counting down.
AAGCTATGCTCTGAAAAAATAATGCCGATGGATATATGCTTGTTGTACACTGTCCCAGCCTATACGAGTGGAAGATGGTTATGAAGTCTGTTCCTAAACTTGCTTAATGAACAAATTTGTCAGGATACTGGTTTCTTTAATGATTGTATGGCTTTAAAGGTCTGTGTAAAAAACCTGGATGTTGACTCTAATGGCAGAGGAATGCTAACAGATAATGGTATCATTGGCATTTCCATAGCAGGTTTCACCCTGATCTCTCATATGTTTTTCTGTGGCCTTCATTTATTTCTTTAAATAAATATAGGTAGCCAGACTGTCAGACTGTCCAGTTCCTCCTGGGTCTTGCTGAACTTTCAGCTACTTCTTGAATTGGTATTTTGCAGATATTGCAGTCCTAACTGTGTTTCTCTTCTAACTGGGAAGTTGTAAGGTACCTGTGAAAAGGCACATCTTTGCTTTGAGCTTCTTCCCATTTATTTTCCTTGGATGCTGTCTTGTTTCTGTGTTGGAAAGCTTCTCTTCTCCCTCTCAGCTTTTCCTAGACAATCTCATGTGCTTGCATTGCATCCTCCTCTTTGTGCTCTAAGTGCAGCAATCCAGCCTCTTTCATTTTATCTTCATATGTGAGTATCCTCATGCCATGATCAGTCTTGCTCAGAGCAGGATTTTTTTTTTTTTTTAAAGAACTACTTTGTATAAATATAAAATCTTTAAGGTATAAAGTATGGATTATTTATTTTTTCCATGGTATACAGAACTGATTGGACAGGTCTGGAATGGCCCAGTTAGTTCTAAACTGAATCTGTTGATGAGCAGAGTAATATTAATATAGGCTGAGAATCCGCTCTTTAGGGAAGTCTTGGGATGTTCTGCATAATATGTAGTATTTGGAGAAGGGTAAACTAATACCTTTTTTTTGGAGATATCAGTGTTTCTCAAATGTCAGTAAATACCTAGTGTCTAGGTAATTTTTCTGAACACGTGGGCATTTTGCTGATTCAATATATACTTTAAGGCTATGGAGAACAAAACAGTAATGAATTTTTCCAGCATTACAGGACCTTGCACAAGTGATATTGGCCACCATTCTTCAGGAAGGAATATGGTGCAGGGGGTTTAAATGATGGCTCTTGGGTGACATACCTCAGTCACTGGCTGAGCACAGACTGAAGGTCTCCTAATTTTGAATCTTGTGATTTAACCATTAACCATTCCTTAAAAAGCATCACTCTGGAAGTGAGGGGATAAAATGCTACTAATATATCAATTCTTATCAAATGACTTTAAACTTATCTTAGCTTTCTTTTCACCAAGGTTTGCTGTAAATCTTTCTTACTAGGGAGTAGCAGGACTTGTGTCCTTGCTAAAAGGAGAAGATTGATTTGCTATATCCATAAGGAACCAGCAGCTTGCTATGAGTATGCAATAATGAATTGGAATATCCCATAGCTTTTATCCCTGTGCAACACTTTGGGAGACCTTAAGGACAGGAGTATGTTACAGAAGTCTATTTGATAGAAACTTATAAACATGTGTCTCCAGCATAACAAATCTTCTGGTATGTGCAATATTCTTATTCTTCAAATACTATAATTGATTGTTCATTGGGCTCAGTCAGCCAAAAGTGGAGAGAAACTTTGTACAGACATCATTAGTTTTTCTCCATTTAAAGATTAATCATGAAGAGCTCTGGCTCTTTAATTCTGTAATTTGTATATTTAATGGGCTGCTGCAGAATCTATGACAGTAATTAGCATAGCCTGAAAACTCATTAATACGCAACAACATGATTAATGCAGCATTAATGCAAACATGACTGAAGTTATTTGGGTTATGTAGTAAGAAGATTAAAGCTAAAATGTCCTGTTTGTTTTACCAGTAGTGGGTATAATGGAGTAGCAAGCAAAATAAGAAAAACCAGGTATCAAATTAGTCATTACAGTGTAAAAGAAATGCTCAGTTCTCATCAAGAGGATTTGGGATTTTGCCTGATAGTTGGTTTGCACAAGAAGCGTTACATATTTCTTCCTTTCATTTGCTCATCATATCCTGTGTTTATGCCTGTTCACCTTTTAGGCTGACTTAACTTTTTGTGTGAGGTACAGTGAGTATTATGTATAAAAAAAAAAAAAAAAATTCTTTGCATTGTGTCATTCTGAGTGAAGAAGTTAGACAACGTCAGAATATGGGGATTTTGTACAGTCTAATTTTAAAAACAATGGATTTTTAGCTTCTCCTGGTTTTAGTATTGTCACAAAAGGGGCTGCTGACCTGCCATTGGACATTCCAGTTACCGTTTGGGAGAAGTTTGGGAAAACGTTTTCTGTGTTTATGTGTGCAAATATATATGTGTGTGTACATATGTATATAGACATGTATAATATGGCTTTTAAGTATATAGTTTAAATTTCTGCTAAAAAATTAAAGGAACTTAAAAGTGAACAGCATTTACTTCATCAAGGAAATTACTAACTCACTGTAAAGTTTGTGATGATGAACTTTGAAAATATTTTCAAACACGTTACAGTAACAGTAAAAGATGGGCCCTGTTCTTGTCCCAAAGACAACAAAAGGTGTTGGAGAGATTTGGGAAGAATACTTTCCAGTTTATTCTCTCAACAAAATCCAGAAATCTAAATGCCATCACAAAACGCAAAGAGCTCCTTGTGTTCAGCAGAGGATCTTCATGAGTGTGTTCAGGAAATGTATCCTGAGTTCCTCCTTTTCCTCCAATTGCAGAAACTGCTTTAAATATGAGTCCATTTTTGTGAAGTCTTCCTTCTTATTTTTTTTAAAAGGTGCGTTTTCTTATAAACAATATGTTTTAAAATGTGATTTAAGTATTGTAATGACATGCAGTATGCAGAATCACTCTCACAGACAATAATGACTAAATACTAATTCAATCGATGTGTACAGTAACTGAGAGTTTTACTTCCCAGCTATTCCTTCCCCATTTAAAAAACAAAATTTGTTTTTTAATTTCTGTGGGAAAATGTACTTTGATTAGGCAAAAGCGTTTGTACACAGTCTTAATGTTAAGTCAATGCATCCTGAAGGGTCTGCTGAGAGCGTAATGCTGTAGTTAAAATATTATATAAAATTTCTATTCATTTTATTTGATGTTCTGCACAAATAAGGGCTTTAGTAAGCATAAAGAAATTTGTTTCTTTGCAACAATTTTCTGTTCATTTGATTGGAATGTGCAGTTATATAATTATTTACAGCATTTCGTATAACTATATAAGTAGAATGGAAATGCATATTGTGTTTGTAGAATTGTACAATTATGGGTAAAATGGCACAGAAAATGTATGTGCTTCACAGATTATGCAAAATTCATTTCTAATAATGCTTTGTGATTTTCCAGATATTAGGCAGGTTGTTTATCTTTTTTTTTTTTTTTTTTTTTTTCCCAATCGTAATGTGCACTGTTTTCCTTTGTAACTTCCTCAGTCCACAAAGAAAATGTCCATAATACGCTCTGGTATCTAATTAATATTCTTTTTAATCTTATGCATATAGGTTGGGATTTGATGTATTTATTACAATTAAATTAACGGTATTCTTGTTGGCCGCATCCAGGTTGGAAATACATTTATGTGGCTGTTCTTGACACTCTTGGACAGATTTGCTCGTGTTTGTTCAATCATATATGTTTCGGTGAATGGACATGGGACTTTTGAGACTTTTAGCAACTTCTATTTACTTAATGAGTCTAATAACATATTTGTTGGCTGTGTTGAGCTGCACTCTGAACATCCAGTTGTAGCAGAAGGTACTTTACAGGTGTTATATCTGAGTGCATGGGACAAAGAGATTAGTTTTAAGTAGGTCACTTTGCTGAAATCTCTCAGCTGTTACTGTAAAAGAAGTCTTCAGTTACCTTGTGGCTCTGCCTACATTCTCCCCTCAAGTTTTCTTCCTCAAAATTTCAAAAAGTCAGAAGACATTTTTTGAGTACTGTGAATGGTTTTGTATTTCAAAATGCTGATTTTTTTTTTTTTTTTAGACTATATTCAATTCAGTTAGATTGGAAAGATGTTTTGCAGGAAGCAAAACCTCTTTAGTTTGGGTGAATAATTTCTCAGTCAAACAAAGTATTTTAAAATTTTCATTTCACAAGAAAAAATGTTTAGCATTAGTCAGAAGTGAATTTTATTGCTGTAATAATTATAAATTATTAGTATATGTTATGCTAATCTGGGAGCTGCTCTAATTATTCATATTTTCTCTCTGACTTCCAACTGCCTCTTCTAAACTCAAAATTATCCCATGTTCTCTGTAAACTTGTTTTAAGCGAAAACCTCAGCCAGCCTCTGAAGAGCACATTCTTGCCTGTTAATACTTTTGTGTGAATCTTGCAAACTGTATTGATTGCACTAGAAGAATCTGAATCCAGATATGAATCTGATTCTGAATTTGAAATGTTGCTGAAGTTACACTTGCTAAATTTACATGAGGGAGGCAAAGAGGTGGTATAAAAATTATTCCGTACGTGTTTTCTGTACCAGACAAAAAATGGGTTCTGACTCATCTGACGTTACAGCAATAGCGTATCTTTTTACTTTTAGTATCAGTCTGCTACTAAAAGGAACTCTCAAAACCGTGTGCACTCGCAGGGTAACACGCTGATATTGCTTCTCAGTTGAATGCCTTTAAAATGCTGGCATTGGTTATTCACATCCTCATCCCTCTACTAACCTGGACCTTTGAAACTAGGGTAAAAGTCTAATCACAATCCACTACAGTGCAAATTGAAACTATGCGGACCCTGACAGAAGGGTAGTCTGGCCTAACACACTTTGGGATACTTTAAAACTTTACTAATATTAGTAATTAATTGTACTTTTGTTACTGTGTATTCTTCTTTCTGTCTTTTATGTTCACAGTATGCAATGCTTGCATTATGTTTTGTACTATGACATTATAATTAAAGAAATTCAATTACAGAAATTGAAGAAATTTATTTATAATTAAAGGAATCCTGATAGCTTCTCCAATTGCAGCTATAATTTGAAATGGAATTAAAGATTTTATTTGAAAGATGTACATTAATGTTTAATTTGTAGTAGAATTTCCTGTTGTGTTTCACCCCAGAAATGATAACAACTCCTTGTGAACCGATCATTTTTGTCATGTGAACAGGCCTGTTAGGTGAATTATTGAGTTGCAATTCAAGATTCAGTTGATCAAAGTACATTCCTACCATGCCCCACGGGTCGTCGTGTTTTCCATCCAAGATTTAGCAGCTTCAGTATGGTTAAAAGATGTGGTTTCTGTGTATCACATGTTACAGAGGTAATTCTAAATGACATTATTTATGTTTTTATTTATTTGATGTGTTTAGTATTGAAGTTAAGGCTTTAGACATGTGTACTGAAGTAGCAGACACCAGTCTTGGAGAAACTTTCTTGCAAAATCTTTGCCCTACCCCCCAAAAAATCACAACCAAACAAAAAGGGGAACATTTTTTTTGGTGATCTGATGTGGTTTTCAATTTCTGTCAAACTTTTCAGATTTTCAAAGGAAAGCTTTCGATCCATTTTCAGTGCTCAGTGTCAGTAAGGCAGAAAAATTACATACTGTTACAAGTCCGAATGGGATTTCTGGCTGTTTTGTTTTGACCGTGAAGTCCAAACTGGACTTTAGAAATCTTTTCAGTCTGTGAAAAATATTAATTTCACAAGTATTTATCATCCAGTAAAAATATTATCTATGAGGCAGAAGTTTGCTACATATTTGGTTTCTCCATTGCACTTGCTTCTAGAAATACAAGAAAATAGTAATATTGAGGTATGAAAGTGCTTATTTAGAACTAGCTCTTATGAACTTCCTTTCCTCCTAAGAAACTCCAGAGACACCTGAGCTGAAAGGGGCAGAGCCCTTTTCTGCATTACATGATAAGCAACAAATGAATGTAGAAGAATTTGCTGTATGGGCTGTGATTGAAAATAATGTTCCTGACTCATCGATACTTTATTTGAAGCTGTGGCAGGTCTGCAGGCAGGAAATAAGATTTGTAAGCCTCTTCAATATGTAAAGAAAGCAAGCTCCTGCATAACATTTGAAAACTTTTAGAATTACTGCAGTATTACCATTGTGGACCATTTGTGTTTTCTCACATAACATTATAAAATGATGGTGGTTTTGCAGGAGCTCAATTATTTTGTTTGTGTTTATCCTTCTGAATTATGTGTGAGGAGGGATCCTCTGGTCTTCAGAAATGTCTTTTGGCAGCTTGATTAAAAATACTGGCAGGTTGTTAAATTAATTGTGCTCTCCACTTCTGGGATTAGATTCTTTAAGTATGGACATGAAGTTTGTTTTTCACTTGCTGGGTGTTACCCATGTATGACTGCTTTTTGCAGGTATTTTAGTAGCATGACTGATTTTCATTGGCTTGAGAATATATTTCATATCTGTAAGTGCATCATGTGATTTACATGAAAACATGATTAGGAAATGGGGTCAAAGGATATTTCTTACGGGTATAGTAATCAATAAGCATGATCTAGTATGAATGCACATCAGAATTATGATTTTTAATTTTTTTGAAATATAGATGCTGTCTACAAGAAAATCTTTTGTCACTTGTAGAGGAATGAAGCTGGATTAATTAGCATTGATAATATACAGCTGTGGGTTGGCTTCAGGGGCGGCGGGTTGGCCGATGTAGACAAGTTGCAGCTGTGGGTGGTTCTGTTCAGTGGTCGGGGCAGCCAAGGAAGAAAGAACGTGTGTGTGTGCGTGCTCGCCCACCCTGGGTGAGGAGGGACAAGGAGAAGGCAGCAGAAGGGCTGGCATGAGGAGTATGTTGGTGTGTGATAGTAAAAGACCTTGTTGCAGCCGGTAGTTTGGAGAGTGCTGCAACAAATTGGTGCCCCGTGTGAGGCCCTTCAGATTATGAGACTGAGTGTAACGAGCGGTGACAGCGGCGATGGCTGTGCTGGGGGACACTTGAAGTTTTGAACAGTGACAGCGGTGCCCAACGTAGCAGAGACAGGCGGGGATAGCCTGCAATCCAGATCACGTTGAGATAGGTGGGAAGAGCCTGGGGATTTGGATCAGACACTGGTAAAGGTGAGCCGTTGGGATCAAAGAGAAGGAAGCCTGACTGCCGTGGAGTTAAGAGACTGAGGGTTACGGGCGATAGCGGCAGAGTACACGGCCAGACGCGGCAGCAGCCCACAGTGGCAGCAGGTCCAGAGCGGGTCTGGCCAGACGGCGGTGATGGCTGTGCTGGGGGAAGGTGCCACAGGCAGCTCCCACTGTTGCTGCTGCTGCTCAGCCTGATGGTATACTTGCCGGTGCATATGTGCTCGTTGGAAGTGTTCCTAGTCGTAGAAGAAATGAGCGACCACAAGAATGTTGAGAAGCTTGTTGGGACACGGAGTAATGTATTAGTGCTGTATTCTAGATCTGCTGTTGAAAGCTCATTCAGGTTACTGTCCAGTGTGACCCAGGAGGTGAAAGGACGACATACTATAAGCTCATTAGAACTTCCCTCTGAAGAAAACAAAATCCCAGATTTCAAGAAAGCAGATGAGAAGGTGATCACCTTGCAGAAGCTGAAAAGCCCAAGACAAAATTGAAGAAGAGATATGTGTATGAGTTCAGGGACAAATTGTCTGGACTGTATGAGAAGTTTTATTTGTGAAAAAGTTGTGATGATTGTTAAATACATAAGGCGTGAAATGTTAAGAAAAAAAAGGTTCAGGGACAAGTTGTTCAGACTGTATGAAAAGTTTATTTGTAAAAAGATTGTGATGACTGTTAAAAACATAAGGTATGAAATGTTAAGAAATAAAAAAAAAGGGGGGGGAATTGTAGAGGAATGAAGCTGGGTTAATTAACATTGATAATATACAGCTGTGGGCTGGCTTCAGGGGTGGCAGGTTGGCTGATTTAGACAAGGTGCAGCTGTGGCTGGTTAAGTGGTTGAGAGCCAGTGAAGAGAGAGCAGCCAAGGAAGAGAAGGAGAGAGGCGGAAGAAGCAAAGAGAAGGGAGAGAATGTGTGCCCTGGATGAGGAGAAGGCAGCAGAGGGACTGGCATGAAGAGTATGTTGGTGTGAGATGGTAAAAGACCTTTTTGCAGCTGGCTAGTTTGGAGAGTGCTGTGACAGTCACTTTCTGTTTTCTGCCTGACTTAGGATAGTGGAAAAGCATGTGAAAAGACTGAATAGTTTGATGGAGTTGGGTGAAACCCAGTAACTTTGCTCTGTAAAAAGAATTTTAGGCAGGAATGTCGAGGAGGTGTATGGTATAGGTAGATGTTGCTATTGCTGCGTTTTCATTTCCCTTTGCAAAAAGTGAGTACAGTATAAGCATAGCTCCACCAGAGACTCGGTCTGTGATATTTGGGTTTGCACATTAGAAAAGTTGGGCCAAATTTGGGATATGGTTTTAGAACTTACCTGTTTTTATAAGGTGGTGTTCCGGGGGATAGCTTGAAAGAAAGGCCTTATAGTTGTGAAAGGTTGGTGGTTATCAGAAACCTGTTTATTATTAAACTACTTAAACCTGCTTGCTTATTATTATACTTCTTGAAACTGGATACATAGTTTATTAATTGTTTCATTAATGAGTCCTTCAATAGTTACTCAGTAAGTTTATACTTTTATATAAACATGCTGGGCAACAATATTCCAATATTTATTATGTGTTTAATGACCTTGTTTTGATGTTTGTGGTAAAGAGTAATGCAAAAAACTTTTTTTTTTCCTTGTATATAATTTGAATGATAATTCATGTGCTGAGACAATATTTTATCAGAAACCAAACGGAGGACTATTGATAATGATCTGGAAAGTTCTTAATTAAGCTTAGTTCATCCATTATTCCTTGCGATATTTCCAATTTTTGTTAAAACTTGTTCTTTCCCATGTTTTCTTTGTGCACTGAGATATATGTATTTATGAAAGGATATACATATAAATAAATACATATCTATCTTGTGGAACCAAAACTCCACTATTTCTTTCATGCAGGAATCTCATTCCTACTTTGCCAATAGAAATGTTAAGTGATAAGTGAAAATCTGCATGTAAATCATCAACTATTACAATAGTATGCTAATATCTGAATTACATTTTTCTTAAGAAGTTACTAAACAGCGTAAGTCACAATTACATACCTTTTTTCAACAGGTGAGTAAGGGCTCTGACATCACAGAACTTTCTCTCAAGGACTGACTTGGTCTGGATTAGTAAAATTTCTCCTGCAATGACTAGCAAGGGTTCGGGGGAACAAAACTTCTGTGATTTTGGTTTGCCATGTTACTGCTGTTTTTAAAACAACTGTTTGTTTATGATTTTTGTTAGAATGCATAAGAATCACTTTTGGCATTAACCATCTACTTGCTTTTCTAACCAGGTATTAAAGTGAAGTTTAGAACCCAGGAACCTGATGGTTTGATTTTTTTCTCTGCATCACCTGGGAATCAGGAGGAATACATTGCACTTCAACTGAGGAGCGGGCGTCCTTACTTTCTTTTTGACCCACAGGTACAAAAAAAGATGGGATCCTATAAAAATAGCTTATATTATTTATTTCAGTACTGTACATATTTAACTTTTATTTATTTATTTATTTGGCACAAGCTAATTTGCTTCTCATAACCCTTCGTTAAGTGGAGATTTTAGGGAAAGACACTGAAACACTAAAGCTTTGCTCATTTTTTTGTTGCATTTGCCACAATTCAGGACTTTATTTTTGCATTTTTATGGGTTGGGTTTTTTTTTGTCAGTACCACCAAACACTACTACAGTTTTAAGTACCAAGATCTCAAAAATGGGCGGAACTAGTATTTCAACTTAGGAAATAAAGGTTATATATTTTTAGTCAATTGCTTTGAAACCTCGCATTTTAGAGACTTTGTCTTTTCTTACTGTAATCAGTGTGTTGCCATTAATGTCATACATCTAGTCTCTCGCTTCTAGTAATCATGACTGTAGCAAAAACATAAATAATGAGGGAAATATCAAATTGATTCCACAAAATTAAAAATAAGGTCATATTCCTTGTGTTTCTCCTTGGGTATATGCTGTTTTCTCTGCACCCCAAAACTGGATCTCCTCATGGAATAAAAAAAACATTACAGACTTGCTTGTATTTCATAAATATGCAGGGAACTGCAAGTAATTATCGGATTTTCTAACGATATCGGCAAAATGTGGTATCATATTTATCCATATATCTGCATCCTTTTCGTAAGGTTACTACTGCTGCCTCAACTGCTGCTGGAAGGTCTGCTTGCTGTGTCAGCCAGATCTTCTGTCACAATTCGGCGTCTAATTATGTGATTGGTGTTGTGTCTACTGCTTCGGGGGGTTGAACAGAAATGCTTAGCAGGATAAAACAGTGGGGCTTCAGAGATTTGATGACCCGTTGCAAACCTTTGCTTCCTGAGCGCTGCTATGGTCCAGGCACTGGTGCGCTGTGACGTGCGGAGGTGTTGTGCAGCAGCAAAGATCCTCTTCAGCTCTGGAGAATCTGTTAGAGGAGGCACGATGCTGTGCAGAGGCTACTGTGCATGTGATAGCTATGCTATAAAACATTAAATCTGTTTTAGACCCCAAGATGTAAATTTCTGTTATTTCCACGGTATTTACACAAAGGCTTTATCTTCTTTTCCTTGTTGTAAACTGAATCAGTGTGTACTCCAATTTTTTGGGACCATGCTTAACGCTGTTGTTAATGTTGCTGTCACCCACATTTTAATAGGTACTAGTTCTGTTTTTATCTTACACTTACACCTTCACTTAACTGAAAAGGAATTTTTATTACTTCTGTGAAATCTTTCTAGGTGTAATGGTTTATTTTTTTTGGGGGGAGGGGGTTGTTTTAATGGGAGTGGATATCTTTCAACTAGCATTTTAGTGCTTTAAATAGTATTCCTAGCTCTCCTCGGAGGTTTGCTCCTTCTGAAGTAGCTTCACATCAGCTAGGTTGGACTCATTCCCTAGAAGACGATGCATTTGTGTTGCATTTGTTGGGATTCACAGTAGTTGGAGGATGTGGAGGAAGGGGGATGGATGGGAGAGTAGCTGATTTGGGGCTTTTTTTGGTTGGTTGGTTTTACATTCCCTTCCCACCCATCCCACCATCCCCCCCCCCGCCTCTTTTTTCCCCCTGTCTCTTAACTGTAAAAAATGCAGGTCTCATCCATGTTCAGTGCCTAGAGCTTCTCCGTTCAGCTAATATTTTCAATAGTTACTACCTTGATTTGTAACAAATTGCTAGTTTCTAAATGTATCGTTTATTTCTTTCATTTGAATCTCGCAACTCTGTCTCATGCTGGTTTTTAGGATCATCACTTCCATGTTGTGTCCTCTTCCTGTAAAGTCTAAAATAGCCTATGTTACTGCTTCAGTGACTGTTTATAGAAAAAAAATAAATCTATCATTCAAGGCATTCAGGAATAGTGTAGGTCTTAACATTTGATTTACTATCTTGAAAGCTAATGCTTTCTTATTTCTCATTAATAATGTGGAAGAGATTCGTGTCCATTCTCATATTCAGAAGTAGGGTACTGTGGCCTACTTTAATATATTTCTGGTAGTGTTCTTTTAAAAAAACTTATCTGTGAAAATTTGGTTATCAAAATTTTTCAGTCTTCTGTATTCTTAATATGCTGTGCTACTTTACTATATTTACCTTTGTTTCTGGTTTTTGTGTTGTTTTTTTTCCTTTTTCTTTTTGCCATCATTTGCTATTGCTGTTCTATAACGTCAGGTGTCATATTCTGCAGCAGCATTTCTTAATCCTTCATTTGTGCGTTACAGTTTGTGTTAGTGTGCAAATGCTTTAATTACTACTTATTGACATAACGTGGTTTGTTAGCCAGGTTATATGCATTGTTTTCTCCAATTATCCTTGTGGCATATATGATAAGCATTTATGGCTCTGCCTTTGTGCTCTTCTCTAAAAATTGCAGAAGTTCATTTTGATGACAATTGTGTGTCTGCTGCTTTTTATCTATAGCAGTGTGGTGCCATATACTGTGTGCCCTTCCAGTTGTGTCCTGTCATAGGCTAATCATTTTTACCCTTAGTCCCTTTCAGGATTCTGGTATGTATCTTTGCTTGTGATCAGTATCAAGTTTTCTCTTTGTTATATCTGCTCTGGGGATAGTCTTGCCAAGTCTCCTTCATGGGAAGTCTTCAGCAGCCTAACTTCTTCCTTCTCCAAGTGTTAATTACAAATCCTTTTCTTCCTGTCCATTCATACTTTTCTCAATGTGATGTGCACCACCATTCATTTAGCTATTGTCTGACCATCTCTTTTGTCTCCCTTTTGTGTTGTCTAGTTGCTCTTTTTGCCTTCCTAATTGTTTTAATGTCATTCTTCGGACGTTTCTACTCATGGTCCAGGAAGCATGAGGTTTTTTTCCTAACAGATGTCTTTCTCAGTCTTGTCTGCATAATCAAATTGTTCCATAGGCCTTCCTCCAAACTCAGTGTGCCTGCAAGCCTTCAACTGTCTGTGGATTTTCTTCTCATCATAATGCCTTTACATCCGCCCCTAAATCACACAATCAACCCTAGCTAAATTTGTAGTTATCTTTCAGTGGCCACAGGTCATTTATTCTATCTTTTTCCCAGGGAAGCACTGAATATTTTATACAAAGTGAAATCACTAACAGTGGAAATTCAAGGCCAATCTGGAGAACCTTTTTCCTTAGTAATTAGGACAGTCTGTGGATAGAGTATTGGGATTCTTCTCACAATATGGAGGGAACTGAATTCGACTCTGCCATTTTAAAAGATGATCCATTTGCTAAATTTTACAGTAAAAAGAGAGGAACACCAGATACTTTTGTTGTTGCCTGTGGTTTGTGTAGAAGCTGAAGTAGTAGGCACAGTCTGAGGGTGACTGTTACTCCCAGGGGAAAAAAAAAAAAAAAAAAAGAGGACGACTGAGAACACCTAGCTGTGAATCCCAACTATACCTTGCTGCTTGGCATTGGCAGAACTTCAGTACTTGTTCACCTTTGCTGTGGAAGGAGTTTGGGCATTAAAAACTTGACTGGGAGAAGTACAGTTACATTTAGTCTTTGGCACCTAGACAGTATCTTTGAAGATCCGTGTTTGTGATGTTTCTATGTATTTTTGTGAATGTAAACATCAGCATGAATAGCCATAGATAATGGTATTTATTTAGTTATTACTGCCTGTGGGCTACTAAAAATTAAGACTTGTTGTATGGCTTGGCAGACTAATCCAGATTTGGTTCCCTGTGTGTGATTTCCAAAATGTATAACAAGCCATTTCACAACAGGATATTTGAATGTGATTGCGTAGTCACTCAGATGGTTCTGGATAAAGCATCGTACAGAGCCCTCTGATGTAGTGTATCCGGTACCCTGAATATTGGTTTTTGTTTGTTTTTTCTTTTTCCCCTGAAATTAAGCACAGGTTAGCACATATAGTTGTGTGGTCCCAGACTGAGCTGGTTACAAAGAAGTGTGGTTTCTGGTGTGTAAAACTGTTAATGCTCTAGACTGTTGCCAAACATAATATGAAGAACCACTTATTCAGGCACCTGATCTTTAGAATGCAGCATCGTTTGTAACAATTTTAACGCTAACTAAGTACACTTTGATGAGACAGCATTTAATAAAATGCTCATTAATTTCATCATTAGCAAGGGTATGCTAAGAAGTAAGCCAGTTTCTTATGTCACGCCCAATTAGCATCCCATGCTAGTAATCCCATTAGTATTGTTGAATTCACTAATGGAAAAACTAATGGGCATGCTACCAGGGCACATTAATTGGGCATGACACCAGTTCTGGTTTTAATTATTAAACTACGGTAATGAAATGTGTGTTTGTAAAATATTAAAATGTTGAAATAGGAGAGAAGACAATAAAAAATAGTATATGAAAAAGTGCACATTAGTATGTAAGGATATATAACTTTGTATTGTTATCGTGGGACAGAGGACTGCTGTACAGAGTGCCTCAGTAACAAGATGTTGGCTGAGTGGAGTAGGAAACATGCTGTAAACATTTATTAGGGATTTTTTTTTGTAATCAGGTTCATATGTACGTATCATATATATTTTCATACCTAGCAGGCACAATGGCAGTCTGCAATTCAAAATGTACTGTGAAATGTACACTGTGACTGTAATTCTGTATGCTGACAAGCAATTTCTAAGTGATGCACATTACTAAAGGTAGAATACTAAATTTTAACAAGAGGGTTTTAGTATTAATCACAATAGGTGGTTGTTTTTGTCAACAGGTTTTCTTCATATGCATAACTCTAAAGGTCCTTGAGCCAGAAAGTACTAGAAGATCTGGGAAAAACCCCAAAATTCTGAACTATCTGTTTTGCTACTGCAAAGTAACAAGATAGACCCCCAAATTATAAGGAAACTTTTATTTTTCTTTTTTACATGTTTTTTTTGAAATTATTTTTTTGAAGCCTGTCTTAAGCTGTAAAGTAACTGCAGATGTTGCGGTTCTTTAATATTACGTAGTGGCTATGCAAAGAAATGTTTTTCCATTCATATGCCTGATACATAGGACAACTCTATTCTGTGAATTCAGCAGAATAACTTCGAGTTTCCAGATGGTTTAAGTACAATATAAAATCTTGATACAATATTACAGGAATTATTGGGAAATTAGAAGATTATTTGGATATAGATCTCGTGAAAATTCTTGAAATACATTAATTTTTATTGCATCATTATAAGAATGTATGAGATATTTTGGTTGTTTACAGTCTTGAGACCTGGTTTGACAACTGCATCTGTTACGTTCCTCTTACTGAGTAATTCAGAAAAGGTTTTTCTGTTTTTTGTCATGGATGTCTCTAAATTCCACCCCCTCATAATTTTTTTTAACAAAACCAGGTAAAAATTCTAGTTAAACTTCAAAACGCTTTTACAGACATCCCTTGGACAGTGCAAACATCTTCAATAACTACCTTGTTTTGTTTGTTGTTTTTTTTTTTCTTTTTTGTAAATCTCTTGGTATGACCTTTTCCTTCCTAAGTGTATTATACTCTCACCTAAAAATTCAAGTCCTCTTGATACGACGTTAACAGAGACAGAACATATACACTGTCCTACAAATACACCTAATTTTTTTTGGGTCTCTTCCTGTAGGTAGGTGCTGCACTCAGCAATCCTGATACACAGTTGCTTTCTGCAGATGGAATATTGAATCATGGCCATAAACTTCAAACCCACAGCAATTCATGAAGTAGTTAAACAGAGACTTAATTAATACATAAGTAAAAAAAAACAAAACCCAAAATCTGAGTGACATGACCCTCAATAATTTCTGCCTCATCCTTGTCTTTATCAGGGGAACTACATAAGGTTTTCTATTTTTAATTGAAACTGAACTGGATCCTTGATCTCTCATTTATTACTTGAGAAGGTTAATTTAGTGGGGAAATCAGTCCTAAACATCTTTCAGTATTCTAAAAGAAGTTAAATAGAGGACTTCTGTCTTTTTTTTTTTTGTGTTGTGTACCATGGTGTGTTATAAACAGTAAGGTATAATTCTAAATCTTACCATCATAACATTCTAAGTCAGATTCTTCTGTTAATAAAAGGGATCTGCTGTAGCAGTCACTCCGACTAATGATGGTGGGAAGGAGTACAATGATAACAGTTGGCACCAAATAATTGCTACACGGATTCAAGCACTGGGCAACATCACAGTGGATGGTCGGTACACAGGTAATAACTTCAGTTCCATTTTGCTTTATTATTTTGGTATCACTCAGGGTATTGCTCACTTGCTTACTTTTCAACTACCTTTATTCATCCACACAGCAATAAATCACTCAATTTTCTGACAAAATCACTACTGTTTTGTCTGTGCATCTGAGGGGTCTGTCTGCTGTGAATCTTTGATAATACTAAGTGGGAGGAGTTTGTCTTTTTGTGCTTGTGAATCTATGGTTGTGTTGATATTCTTCTGTAAAACAGAGCTGTAAATATTTCCTGGATATGTATGGAAAAGTATTAGGATATTCTATTACATTAGCAGCTTTTATCAAACACTGATATTCTGTTATTGGATTGAAAATTCTTGAAAGCATTGAACGCAAGCGTAATAACCTATTTTGTCCAGGTTCCTCCTTAGCTACTAGTGGCAGCACCATTATCGGAGAGAACACCGGAGTTTTTGTTGGAGGACTTCCACAGGGTTATACTATCGTAAGAAAGGATGTAGGTGAGTGTGACTGTGATATAACGAATCCTATACAGCGGCACTGACTTAACTGCTTTTCCAGTGCTGTAGGCTGTATTGACATTGTGTCAGAAACATAAGGACATTACTTAATTTGCATAATTATTTACATAGTTGTTTTAATCGAAAATAAGTCTGTTTCTCGAATTTTACCTTTCAGAATAGATTGCAACATTTATATAGCTGATTTCATCAGCAGTAAAACAGTGTATGAGGTCTGTGTACATTGTAATGAATTTTATGCAAAGAACTGGTATGCATGTGGGACTTACGGGTATGTTTTACGTTATAGATTCCCAAATTTATTTTCCAAAATGCACATACAAATTGTTTTTATTAGTTTAAACACAGGGTTGTGCATCCCACCTGCATGCAGGGATACAACACTGACCTTTTTTGGTGCGAGTTTGTATTCTTCAGGGATTGTTGCATTGAACTCCGTGGTCTATGGATATATCTGTATTCTACAGTTGTATTTATGTGGAGCTGGATTGTAGCTGGCTTCCAGAAGAATCAATAAACATATGTTTTCATATATGAACTTGATATATATGCTGAGTGTTTATTCTGCCATCAGGGAACCCCACCTGCAGAGGGGTGACTGCATAAAAAAACAGTATACAACCAGCTGTTCTCACTGGATTCATATCCAGGCTCTTGTTTTTTTCATATTAACTGAAAAGCAAAATTGTTTACGTTTGTGTTTCCACCATGGGTAAGGATGTGAAATCTAGTTGATGAGTTGATGTGAGGGACACTAGAGCCCAATTCCCTCTTTCCTTCTCTGTCACTTTACTAAAACCAGAAATATGTGCGTTATTGTTTTGTTTAAAGAGGGTAAACCTGAAAAAAATTCCTTGGAATCTTCATGGAGTAGATTTATGCTGTTGATTTGAAAGTATCTGTATGCAAAATCTCGAAGACTTTAATGATTTCTAGCTACGTAGCAGCAGCTACTTTCTTTAGTCACTAGACCCATTCAGAAATCTTGACTTGGCTGGGAGACCAACTTTATGAAGTGACTGATGGCTGGTTATCAATACACACATGGACGTATATGATAGGGTGATCATGTATAAAACATAAATTAATCCCTGTGTTTGGTTGTAGGTGATTGGCTTAAAAAACTTTTATTTTTTTACAGGGATGAAGATGATTGTCCAGAAAGGATTTGTGGGGTGTCTCAGTGAGATATTTTTGAAAAAATTACATACTCCCTATGAAAACTGGGAATCTTTGAACTGGCAGGATGCTGAAGAGCAAAACAACGTCTATCATATTTGGGAAGGATGCCCCATTGTCCTCTCTGAAGGAGCACATTTTCTTGGCAAAGGTAGTTTGCTGTACTACTGCACTAGCCAAGTATGTTCTCGAGATATAAAAGATGATTGCATCAAAAGTACTGCAGTGACCTGCTTTTCAAAGCAGTTTTAGTTATATAAGATTAATCTTAAATGGTTTAAAATTTGGTTTCTGGGTTTACAGAAGACTATCGCATGAAAGAGGAATTGCATGCACAGACAGGTAGTGCTGTTGTAACTGTATGCAGATTTGATATGCACGTGAAAGGTGAAGTTTCACTTTTGAAGAGACACAGATGCCTATAATGTATCAAAAATATGGCTGGTAGCAACATTTAGGACATTGCACCAGTCTGGTTTGATGCAGTACGTTATAGATACTGTCCTTTACAAATGTGTGAACAATAAAGTGGTAAACGTTAATCTTGAAACCCAAGTGTTTCATGTCAGAGTAGGCACTAGCACCTAGAATTTTGCTTTTAGTTTCTTGAACCTATTTATTTATACATTTGGTTAACTTATGCATGTATTCACTTTCTTTCAAGGGTTCCTGGAACTGCATTCAAGTGTTTTCAGTGGTGGGCTGGAATTTGAGATCTCGTTCAAATTTAGGACAGATCAACTGAATGGATTGCTTTTGTTTGTTTACAATAAAGATGGCCCAGATTATCTTGCAGTAAGTTCAGAAATACAAATAATTCTGTTAAGATTTGACCTGTGAGTTTTGTCTACTAAGATATGTCCAGCTCTTAATGAAATTTCAAACCAGAAGTTGTTTTTGTGGTTTACTTGTTTGAAATGCTGGGCATGTCAAAGTGTAAGGGGAGCCAGAAGACTCCAGCTAGTACTCAGAAGAAGTTATCTGTGTTATTTATATCATAAATAAGAAAGCTATCAATATATGAAAAGCAGATTTATTCTTTTTGCTGAATTAAAAATGATTAGAAAGGAGAATAAAAGATTTATATTAAAAGCTTTTGCTTCATTCCTGGGAAAGTATAGAGTCACCCAATTTCCCAGTTCTTGTATTAGAACAAAATTAGTAAAATTGTAAATCAGAAAGTTTGTGACGGAAATTGTCCTGTATCCTAGTAAGCCTTTCTCTTTAATGTATATATATGTTTTTATAATCAGTTTGATTTCTTCATTTTGATTTGAAACATACAGATGGAAATTAGTGGTCCAGCTTAAGCCCATCTCATCCCTGTCGCTTTTCCCAACACTGTAGAGGAAGCTGCACAAATCCTGTATTAGGCAAATTTGACAGATAATGCCTATGAACATTCAGTTTGGTGTCTTAAGTAAGACTGGTTTATGCCCAGAAGTATTTGTGCTTCCATCTTTTCAAATATTTTATTTAAGGTTCAATGTGTTAGTAGTAGTTTTTAATTTTTTTTTAAATTAGTTACATGGCTCTGGATTTTCATGTTTTTCTTCCCCCGAGAATTCTGAATGTATTTAGACTGGTCACCATTGCTTAGTGGGTCAAACTATAGTTACTAGCACCAACTAGTAGTTATTACAGAGGATTACATTGTAAGTAATATCTCTTCAGTTGGTCCAAGAAGCAATGATTTACATTGAGAGTTTTGATTGTTACTCTATATGACCCTATCTGCCCTTTCTGCATTTTTATTAGATTTCATTCATTTATTTATTAATATAGAGCTGTTTTGCTAATGGCTGTCATGTCACAGCCTGTTTTATTGCATGGCATTATATCTAATGTCCCTTTTCTTTTAAACTTCTGACCTAAAACATGTAAATATATTTTTCTCCTATTCAGGTCAGCTATAACTTACTCTGTATTTACTTTTTATATTCCTGACTTCTCCAGCACATCATTTTTTCCTAGGTTTTGAATTCTGCTAGACCTGATAGTTTCCTCTTTTTCAAGCAGCCCTAGTTAAAAAAATTGAGCTCCAATAACAAGTCTTGCTAATTACATGTTATTACTTCAGTTTTACCCTCAAGTAATGACCAAAATCATGAAGCTAGTAGCATAAGATCCTATGCATACCCTGCTGTCCCGTCCTGAAAAGACTTGTGTGTAATTCACAGTTCAGGTGCACTATTTACATGAACAGTATTCACAGGGACAAGCATGGGGTTTGGGTTCTTCTGGAGATTCTTTCAGTGTATGATCTTTTTTTCCTTTCTCTTGCTCTGCGAAAGACTGACAGAAATATGAGAAAACAGATTCTGACTGTAAAGGAGGAAGGGAACTTAACTAAATTGAAATGGAGTCAAAAAGCATGAAGTAGTTAAACAAAACACTTTCCTTCTCTAGTCATACTTCCAGAATTTTAGCAGTTTTATATTTATATAGTTTTTAGCACTGAAAACTGTGATTAGATTTTTTTCTTAACATCTGACCTAAGTTAAGTAAATTTTTTTTATCTCACTTTATTCCTGACCTCAACATTTCCATAGCCTTAAGATGAGGAATTTTAGAGAGGATGGGTATACACATGCTTTTCCAGCCCTCACAGCTTTGTGTTCTGCACAAACATAATGATGACAGAAGGTTTTTCCGTACACTTGAGCTCACAAAAAAAGGTTAATAGAAAGTGAAAATGAGGTGTGTAGCATGTTGCGCATGAGCTATGATGCCTTTGTTAGGAGCTTTGGTCAGGAGACACTTCAACTGCAAAACAGATTAGAAGCTATACTGCTTGTCCTGAGTGCCGTTGTAAGACTATATTCCCTGACCCTTCCCTTTGCATAGGTCACAGCTCTCTTATTAGCTTTATAGTTTTGGAATGGTTATAGCAAGACACACGGCTGGCCTGCCACCAAACAGCTGAAGACTGTCTTGTCTTCTGCCCAAGACAAAATTATGACCTAGAAAGGTGCTGTGTGTAAAGGTCACTTCTTCCATGCCCTGAAAATTAACTCAAGCCAGAGAGGTCAATCTGATTCTCTTTGGATCCAGGCATAATAATTATGAGCAAACTGTGACCAGGTAAACTAGCATGAAGCACTAGCTCTCACTCTGGCACGTGTTTCCTCATGAGTCTGTGACTGAAAGAAGGTACTGTGACTGCTGATAGAATCTGCATTACTGATTTTGATGCTGAGCTCTTAAAAGCGCAGCGAAAGCCCAAGCACTGTTAATCTTATGTGCAACACTGGCACCAGCTCCACAACATTGTAGCTGATGATTTGCTTCTGCAAAGCTACAAAGAAAGAAGTCCTGCAGGAACTTTTTTTTTTTTTTTTTTTTTTTTTTTTTTTTTTTTTTTTGCGAAAGAATCACACTGTTGAATAGCTGCATGAAGTAAAATAACCAGCATCCAAGATGAAAGCATTAGCTGTGATGGAACTAAGGAGGGGTGTGAAATGAGTGTTTTGAGAACTCAAATTGGAAATCTTTTTTTATTAGCAAAGAAGTGACTAGTACTCATGTGGGACTTGTGAAGGTGATATTCCTGTTGGTCACTAGTGATTTCTCTCTGGTGTCAGGAAGAGATTCTGATTCCCTTTCCATTAAAGAGTGACTGATTCTGAGTAGGCTATTCAGGGGTCTGTTTTGGGCCTCTGCTCTCTGTCTGGCAGGTCTGGACAGGGCCAGTACCAGTACAGAACATCTCTTTAACCTCATTGATTTAACCTTGAAACTGGAAAGAATGGATCAACATCAACACCACGTACTTTTTCTTTCAAAGGGCTCACAGACTGACTGTCATTGCCAAGTTCTTTTGAAGTCTGTTGCTTATCCCTGCTTGTATTCCTGAATCTCAGAAAGACTTCCCAGTTCAAAGGACATGAAGCCATAATTACTCTTCCAGATTGTGGCTAAGCTTTGGCTTTCCTAATTCCAACCTGATAGGCTCAGGTATATCAAAATAAGAATTGTGTGCAGAGGGAATAGTATTAATAAAATATTGCAGTGGTGCTTAATATTTTTAGCCCGTATTCTGAAAAGCAAGTTTGCTTTTAAGCATTAAACTGAGAACCTGCTCAGGTTTAGAGCTGTGATACAATGCTCTTGTTCTGTTGAGAGGTGGTAACTGAGATGTCTGGCGGAATAAGATGATCTTCATGCGTTTTTGTTTTAAAGTAATAATATATTTTCCAAAGACAGATTAACAATCAAGCTCATTAAGTGGTCCTAGAATTTTATCTGAAGGAAACAATTTATCTGTTGTTTTTCTCAGCCTATGCTCAATACCAGAGAGAATGATAGATCTATGCAGGACTTCAGTTTGTTTTCTTTTTTTTTTTTTAACTTCACCATGTAGAACAGTTCAAAGTGAACAGTGGTCCTCTATCTTTAGCTGCACTTGGGCATTCTAAATGTCAGTTTAGGTCGACGCAAAAAGCACAAGCATTATTCACTGCCTGCTCTAAGACTATGCCAAGATGAGCAAATTGGAAGAGGGATGTGCTGAGTAGTGACCCTCTGTCAAACACCATGCCCTCTCTCCAGTTTCCACATCTGGCAGACTTGCTGGCATATTACTGTAGTCATGTAGCTGAATGCTTTCTTCACACCAACACAGTGTGCTCCATATTAATTCTCATCAGTGAAGGAGAATGGTGACTTGTCCAGTGGACTGCTTTTTCAAGCTATACTCGTCAGCATTGATGCTATGATCAGTCCTTCACTTGGATTGTAGAGTCCTTAGCTATGAAGGTCTCTGAACTCCTGGAAATGGGAAAAAGTATGGACCCATTCTGGCACAGGACCTGTATTGCCTGTGACATCTCAACCGTTGAGTTCTTTCTTCACTTGGGGTACTTGTTAAGGAAATCTAATCCAATTACAAATACTGTAATGTTATCCGTAACCTAAAAACGTCAGTTTGTCTACACTGGTGATAAGTATTTATGTTAAATCTGTAGGGTTTATTTAACTTAATAAGATTTTGGCATGGGAACAGTAATGCCTTTTTTTTGAACGTATCCATATTTTTCAACTACCCGTTCATCACCTATGCGTTATGTGTCCATATTTTTCAACTACCGGTTCAACACCTATATGTTTAGTGCTTTATACATGTCAATTTACAGCCTCAGCCCACTGGTGTTCCATTCAGCTAGCATAAAGAGTCTTGTAGTAAAGCATTTGGAAACTTCTGCAGTGAAAAATTTAAGTAAAATTTGTTTCTATTAGAGAATTGGTAAATTAATCTCAAAAAGCACATACAAAACCAATTATGTTTTTACAAGATTTAGAAGAATAAGAACAAAATGTATGAATGTAAGAATCAATGTATGCTGGAAAAAACTGAAATTGAGTTCACCAGCCAATTAAAAAGACCTTAATCAAGTCTGACATTTCATTTCCTTATTATCTTGTTACATTCCTTTAAAAAATGAGTTGATAGATAAAATAATGTTTTCTCATTCTCAAAAAAAGCAAAACAGTCCCGATTCACTGTCTTTTTTATTTAGTTACATTAGTGCCAGTCAGTTGTCAAAAAAAAACAGATTATATTTTCCTACATTCCTACGCACTATATTTTGCATGTTTTGTGTAAACAATTTTATTGTAATTTCTGCTATCCTGAACATAAACATTCATTGTTCTTTGATCTTGTTTGTTGACTCCCTTGATGATTTTTGTAAAATAACTGTCTGTTGTTGCTGCGTATGCGATGTCTTTTTCAAAATCTTTTTTTCTTGTTTAAAATATATAGATTGAAGTGAAAAGTGGAATATTAAACATCTTTTTAAAAACGGGCATTGTCTTTACACAAGTGGATCTCTGGATAGGACTGTCTTATTGTGATGGAAAGTGGAACGAAGTCACTGTGAATAAGGAGGGCTCTGTAGTTTCAGCAAGTATGAATGAACTGAGAGAGCAGATGCTTGAACCCCGTGTTCGGGAGCTGAAAGTAAACTCACCCGTCTACATAGGAGGAATCCCACCTGAGGTTCAGAATTTTTGTAAAGAGTTGGGCTTAGAACAAGGTAAGATGACACCAAGAGGAAGATATATTTTTTCAAAAACTGGTGTAATGTACAAGGTGGACATTTTCCTGATGATAGTGTAAATTCATGAATATGTAACGTGATTTTTTTTTTTTTTTTCCTCCCACCCATTGCTTCTTTAGCTGCCAGTTATTCCTACCCATCTAGCTTTACTTAGTCCTGGTTCCTCTGTAATGCTATAAAAATTCTTCCAACCCATTGATATCTGAAGCAATCTAACTAATAGGAGAGGAATGGGAGAGTAGCAAATAGTCATCTGAGATGCCCAAACAGAAGATCTCAAATCTTCAGAGAAAGCCAATTTAGATAAATTTGTTTTGTGTTATCTATTTGTGATCTGCAGATCTGGAATACAAAACCAGTAGAAGACTGTAAACATAGCTTAAATCACTGTAAGGAGGCTAGATGCTGCCACATGGAAGAATAGTTGAAAGTTTATTAGCCCTTTTTTAGGTGGTACTGATTCTGGTCTAAAAATTTGAGTATAAACCCGTGAATTTGGATTTTGGCTGTTACTGTGATGTTTTCCATGTTATCAGAAGAAGGGGAAGCGGTCATGTTTTTAGCTATCACTGTGATCCTTCTGTTCTGGTCAAAATTCTAGGGAAAAGAGAGGAGCATTAATTACAGCCTGATACTAGTGGCCTCCACAAAGGGATCTACTGTATGACATGTGAGGTGTCTGTTAGCTCTGTTTACAGTTTGGGTATGTTTTTTCATTATTTACAAATCTATTCATCAGTCATGGTGTATTTTTCAGATACTGTGGGCAAATAAGTAGCTGTCAGGAAGTGATTAGTGGGGAGTAAGTGGCGTTGAATGCATGAACTCACGTTGAATGCATGCATTCAAGTAAGCTCTGAAGAGCTGCACTGAAGCCTTGTGATTTCACAGCTTCAGTACTGTGGAATAGTTTGCATCAAATCCATGCACTGGCATTGACAGATAGCTCTAAAATATAGTTTTAAGTATTCTTCCAGCTGTAGGTATCGCATATATTATAATCTTCCTCCAGGTCTGGGTGCATAATATTTATGGCCCGAAAGAGCTAGCCGGTGGTACTGTGTCAGTGTTGCCTAGTAGCAGATGGTACAGCCTCATGAGTGGATGCGTTCACAGCTCCTGCAGCAAAGAGATCTGTGGTCAAAGAATCTAGGGCAAAATAAAGTCTAGAGTGAATATCTGAAGTGCGCGTTGAGGCACATCAATAAACACTACTTTTTTCACCAAGCCTCCTCCTCATGCTGCAAAATAAGATGGTGGCTGTGTATTTATGTTCAGAGTGTTTCAAGATAAAAATATTCTTGTGTGTTTCTAGATGTAGGTTTAGATAAGTGAGTTTAGACATTACAGCTTTTAAGCATACTTTTATTTAGGACTATAATGATGCAGTGGTGTGATAATAAAATATAGAGACCCTCCCACTTTAATAATACTTACAAAAGGTTTTCTCAGTTCACGGCTGCTTGGTAGTTAATTTTGAATAAAGGAATATTGCTTTCATCACAGCAAGTATGGGATAAATATCCTCCTCCCACCTCCATGTCAGTTATAACTTCAAGAGTAAAGGGCCTTTGCATGACCCATTACATGCCCTCCTGAGAGGGCAAGATGGAAGGGAGCTAGCAGGAATACTTGTGAAAATTTGCGCTGTCATTATTTAGCAGCTACCTGAGGGTAAACAAGATCAGAAATCTTCAAACGGTGATAAATGCAGCTAAAAAGATGCTAGAAAGAATATATTACAATAGGTATGCATCTTACCACAAACTAAACTGTTCATTTTGTCTGATGATTTAGATGCCCGTGCAGACTGGGACTAATTCTTTCCTCTGCCACAAACCGCCTAAGAAATTGAGCCGATCACTGTGGAGTAGGAGTTAGGCTTAAATTAGGATGTATTAATTTTAAGGAGCAGTTTGTCTAAATTTCTAGCATTGTGGAATTTAGACACAATAGAGAGGAGGTGTTTTAGAGGATTATTCAAAATGGGTGTCTAACTTCAGTGTTCCTTTCTTTTTGAATGAACTATGTATGGATATTAGGTTCTCAGATCAGGTAGCTAAGTGCAGGTGTTACTGTGATCTGCCATGTTGCAGTAATAAAGACAATAAAAGTACATAAGGTGTAAATACAGTGCTTTCACAAAGGTTAAAAGGAGCACTGATCTGAGAGAGGCTGATTTTTAATTTACAAAGATAATTCTTCAATGAATTGAAGTCTTCAGTTTGGTTACTGCTTACTTTGGTTTTATGTTAAACACTGATCGCTGTACTCAGATTTGAGAACTATTTTTTATGGCCTTGTTAATTTATTTGTAAATTAAGTCATAGGAGTATATAGAAATTTTAACTGCATTCTGAATTTTTTAGCGTTGATTTTACTGCAGGTAACTAACTTAACATATTTGTAATGTTGATAGGAATGTTTCACACACAGAAATAATATTATAAGTATATATAGAAATAAATATAAAATTAAGGACGTTTTTTTCCCTCATAAATGAACAGTTTGAGGTTACGGTTTTAGAGTATGTTTGTAAACAGCATACCAGTTATATCCCCATTAAGAAAAACTGATACACTTCCATGATGTGCTGAAGTTAATTATGTTTTTAATCTACATAGTCCTCTTAGTTTGAGGAAGTATGTATATTGACAAAATATTAGCAAGCAGCAGAAAGCTGATTTTCAAACTCAGAATCGCTTTTATGGTAGCAATTTGAAAGAGAGAAGTGACAGAAGAAAAAACAGAAAGCTATTTCCTCGCAGGATGGGATTGATAACAATAAAAGTATAGTTTAGTAAGGCAGGAACCCAACACCAGAATACCAGGAATTTTTACCAGCTTGGTATCTTGAAAGTGGGGACAGAATGCCATGCTGGAAGTCAACATATGCACATTACAGTCTTTAACGCTGAAAATACAGGACTGAAAGGAACAAAAGTGATTCTTAATTAATGACTGAGGCTCTTTGTGATACTAATCCCTTACTGTTTGCTAGGTTTCGGTGGTTGCATGAAGGATGTTAAATTTACACGAGGTGCTGTCGTTAACTTGGCATCTGTGTCCAGCAGTGCTGTCAGAGTCAATCTGGATGGATGCCTATCAACTGACAGTGCTGTTAACTGCAGGGGAAATGACTCCATCCTAGTATACCGAGGAAAAGAGCAGAGTGTTTATGAGAGTGGTCTACAACCATTTACAGGTAACATGTTGGGTCCTTAAATGAAATACATAATTTTTATTCCATTCTGTATTAATGTATTACCAAGTTCAGGGTGGTGTGGTTTTTATTTTTCTTTCTGTTTTTCCCCCCTCCTCTATACTTCTCTCTATTCTTTGAAGAATACCTTTATAGGGTGGTTGCCTCACATGAAGGAGGATCAGTATCTAGTGGATGGACCCATGTTCGTACAAGAGAATCAGGTAAATATAATTTTAAGTCTTACTTATTCTAATTGTTTGTTAGCTATCTAATGTCAGGTTGGAGAAAATCCTGCCACAACAATTTTGAGTAGTGTAAGCTACGTAGTGTTTCTGAAGGAGCAAACATGCTCAATGCTTTGAATAGGTACCAAATTACTGTCTTCAGCTACTTGTTCAGGCAAGTATTTTCCACACATAATTCAAGGTCTTTTTCCAAATATATATTAGATTATGTAATTATGTGAGAGCAAACAATATGAAAGGATTTGACTGCATTAGCTGAGTAAGAACAGCTGTGCATCTAGGTGTGTTCATATGTGCACATCTAATCTCACGTTACAGGAGTCTGCTGCAGAAAGTCTGTATTTTTCTACGTATAACTTAATGATACAAAATTATGTAGAGAAAGGAGGTACTGGGGTAGCTGGCACAAGCTGTGGAAGATAAGAGGCCATGCAGTTGCTAGGGAGAAAATGTTCTTGTGAAAGTTTTTCTTTGCATTACCTGCACATGTGTGTGCTGCTCAGTGCTGCTAAATGAGGATTCCTTTAACGAGAAGTCCATAGATCGAGTGTGAAAATGTGGCAATATTTACTAGAAAAGCAGTGTGTGACTTGGGGAAAAGGTTTCAAAGTAGGAACATAATACCCGCTGAGCCTTAAAGATCAAAATTTTCATGTATTTTTATGAAGAAAATTTAAAGGACCTTTCCTCTTCTGTTCAATGTTTTTGCAAACTTCATTGAGCCAGCAAATTTTTGAAGATTTACACTTCTGCATATTTTATTTAACTGACTTTCCCTCTTCTGTAAATTGAAGCCTAATTGCATTCCAGAGAATTCTTTTGTTGCAGGATATTTGATGTATGATCTTAAAAAAAATATACAATACCTGTGTAAATATTGGACTTGCAAATGAATTCTTATACAACTTACAGTCACTGTTTTGTACTGCCCAGAAGAGAGAAAATACCTGCATACTTTCATATCAACTGTCTGACAACTGCAAGGTTTACCATAAATTTGTTTGCAAGCTGACCACAGCCCGGCCCATGTTCCCCAGGGCTGGAGAATAATTGCGCTATTTAATTATTTTTGAGTTGGTTTTGTTATGTCCCTTATGAGAAGACCATCTGCTATACAGTACCTTATCTTGCCCTGCGATACACTTCAGAACTAATAAAATCAATGTATTACTGTAGTAACTGAAGATTTCCTAGAGTACCACGTTCTTACTTTACACAAGAATCACAACTTCCGGGTTTTATACTTTCCATTCTGGTACCCTTCTTATAAAAAACAAGGCTGCATTCATATTTAATGAAACTAAACAATCAAATTACAGAAAAAGAGGTTATTTGATGGTGAGAAAAGTGAATGATCATCAGCAGGGCTAGGGAGTCCACACGCATTTACAGCAAACTCATCATCCATCATCCTGCCATAGTGTTCCTTGGACCTTTCCTCTGCATCCCTTGTGCAGTCATCTGTGATGAAGTTGTTACTGGCCAGACCTTTACTTGGTATAGTAATATCTAATAAATAGTTAAAGGTTATGGGAAATGGGATGGTTTTGTTTTGTTTTGTTTTTATTAGCAACTGTATACATATACGAGCTTGGCTTTCCAGTTGCTTTTAAACATCTTCATTTTCCTTTCTTTCCCCCCTTTGTTTTTCTTTTTATAATATGAAATGATCAGAAGCCAAGGATTTTGCAAAAAGGCCTTACAAATCTCTGCCTTGCCTTGAGACAATTGTATGGCATTGTGGAAATATGAAAGTAAATGGAAGAGCTTGAATTTTTTGAAGTACTTTTGTGAATGAGAATGCACATTTCTAAAAATGTTTCATAGCTGTTGGCATTCTGTGGCTTAGATATCCAACAGATAAATATCAACCCCTTCTCTGCTGCAATGCTATCTTGCTTCCTTCAGATATATGCTTATAAAGCCTGAACTTCTTGGCTACATACAATCCACCCCCTCTCTTTGTGAGTGATGCTTAAATATGTTTGATACGTTAAATGTTTTCGGAAAATCACAACAAGTTTAGGAGGACTGTTATGTAGATGGGGTTTTGATGGTTTTGAAATATAGCTTAAACTGAATAGCTCAAGATGTGCAGTCATATTAAATCAATGCTGAAAATTACAACTCTAATAAATTGTATTTATGCTAATGGTTGAGTCTGATTTACTGCGGCCATTAAAAGTGAAGAATAGGGGCAATAGTCTCCTTAGAACTGCCATTTTCTCTATTTTCTATTTTATCCTTCTACAGTTCCACAAAATGTGCCAACTCCCTCAAGAGTTCACAGTATAAATGGTTACAGCATTGAGGTCACCTGGAACAAACCTGCTGGGGTCATAGGTGTAATTGAGAAGTACATTTTGAAAGCATACGAAGAGGATGGTCCCAACATACCCATCACTAGTGCTGAGCTTGCTGACACTAGTATGGTCACAGGTAAATGTTGTTAAGTATCAATTTTTTAGGCAAATCTAATAACATGGGGTGTTTATAACCTCCTTTTTTTGAGCTGTAAAACATTACTTGTCTACTTTTGTGTATACACAGCATAGATAATGTTTGGAAGGGTAGTATTTGTGTCAGCATCCACATACATAGCAATCTACTGACTTCAAAGAACAATAGAAATTAAGATGCGATGCAGATGATAAAAAAAATTATTTAAGTTATGCCTTCCCACTCTGTTGATGATTTTGGGGAGGGAAATGCTTTTCTGTTTTTTGTTGCTTAGTATACATATTTAATTTTTTTTTCCTTCCCCATTCTTACATCCATTTAACCTAAATTAACTCTAAATATGGGTCCCAAGATACTATTTGACCTGATATATGAAAGCACTTGATATACTGGCCTAATTGTGATCGTATAAACCTAACTGATTTCAGTGGGAACTCGCATGCATTTATGTTGATCAGATGCTTTGGTTGATACCACTGGGATGTGGAGGCAGGTTGTTACGGTATGAAGGAATTTGGGGCCTTGGGCTTAAGGGGTTTGGTCACTGCTGAGCTGTGGGTTGTGGACAGGAGCTACAGGAACCATTGCACATGAGGTATTTCCTGGAGTCTAGATAATTTTATCCATAGGAGGCAGATGTTTTCAGGAGGAAATGCTGCACTCTTTCTGCTACGTAGAGAACATTTTGGGACCTCTTTTCTTGTCAGGATAGTGTGTCTGGCTTTCTGCTCTCTGTTAACAGACTGCCTTTGCTGGCTGCTGCGAAGTTGCCTGGCAAGGGAGCACCTTACAGTCAACAATCTATACTGTTATGTGATGACTAAATGGGGCAATAGTACAAAATCTTACTTTAATTGTAACAAAATGTGACCAATAGATTTGTTTATATAATCTCTAAAATTTATTATATAATTAATAACAATTTTAAAAGTGCTATTGACATAATACTCAAAGCTGATGGTTTGGCTCAGCTTTGGGCACTCTAGTAGTCTTAAAGTGCCTTAACCCTCAGGCAGTATATTATTGCTGCTTTCCTGAAGACCAGGTAAACATATGCTTAGTATTTTTACACAAGTATATATGTTCTGCATTGTTTCTCTGCCATAACATATGTACACATTTCCAAGAGCAAACATGCATAGATTTTGTTTTGTTCAGTTTGAAATTTCTTGACTGTTTGTGAAGTAATGGGCTTACAGTACCAAGACTTGCATGGGTTTTCTATTCTTACTGTGAATTATTTGATGAACTTGTTTATTTGAATAGTCTTTATATGTGCTGCAAAGCAATACCAATTCTATTACTGTAAATTAAATAGTAGAAGGATATGGTTTAGATAGCTTATTCACAGCTGATGGATAGAACCAAAATTTTCTTTAAATTTGTTGGCATTGTGCCATGATTATGTGTCAGGGTTATGAAAAAGTCTATGCCAGGCTGGACAGGTAAGAGTTTATCTGCATGCAGCTTTCAGGAGGCAGAAGAGTAAGGCTTTCTTTTTTTATTAAATAGAGACAGTAAACGTATCCCCGTTTTTTAGTCTATTATAGCAGATAGCTGTTGAATACTGCAAAATAAAATGACCCTAAGAACTGAAGAATACCTGTATTTAACCACTGACCTCTCTGACAATGTCAGATTCTAGATGTTTAGGGGGAAAAAAAGTAAGAGATGTGATGTCGAGTAAGTCTTCCTGTTAATAAAAAATCATCTTGTAGTTTGTGGAATTCCTAGGCTGAAAGTTGCATCTGGACCATCACACTTAATGGTCTGTGGTAGAATTGCTTTTCTTTTTTCAATGCATTTATGTCTTTGGCTTCTGTAATATGCGATGACAGTAAGTTTTCCAATTCAGTTTTGTGTGTGTGTAAGGAGTGCTTCATTTTGTTGTTTTCATCTGCTGCACAATCATTTAGTTATGTATTTTCCAATTTTGGCGTTGTATGAAATAAGTAATTTATGTTCTCATGGTGACGTCAGGGCTGAGAAGTGAAAAATTCCATCACTGATCTTGAAATTATTTTACCTTCATCCCACTGATTTCCGTGAAGCCTACACAGGTGGACTATTCTGTGGACATTGAGAAATGGTTACCCACAAATGTGAGACTTCCAAGAAAATGTGTGGCTTTACCTGATGAATGATCTTTCCTGGTTAATCAAAAGTTAACATTAACACAGAACCCCACCAGAAGACTCTGTCTTTGCTTACTTTTCCTTTGAGTTTGCTGAGAAAGTAAATTTTACTTATTTTCTCCCTAATTTCAGGGAAATTTCTTTCAAAATTATTTTGTTGAATTCCATGAGAAGATGCTACAGTAACCCTCACAGCCAGGATTGCTAATGCAACAGCAGAGAGGAAAGTACCACAGCTCTTGGTGGGACTGCTGATGAAGCAACTCTGCTATTTTTCCACTCCCTCATTCAAGTTTTTGTTCACTGTTAAACCTAGGCACCACTTAATCTTCTGCTTGCAAATACATCTGAGGGCACTGACAACCCTCTTTATCCTACTTTTTTCCTTGTACTTTTTTATACCCATCTGTTGTGTTTTGTTTTATACTTAGACTGTACATACTTCTGAACAATTACCATGATCTGTTCTGTGCAACAGGGTCCTGAGTCATAACTGGAGCACAGCAACAAAAAATTATTAGTAGCATTACCCATTCCCCAGAAGGCTGTCCTCTGTGTGTGTCAAATTCAGAAGAAACTGTTTTACCCTTGTCAAGAAGAAAAGCGGAGCTGAGTATTAAAGTAGGTCTTTAAATGAGCATTATCCCAGTCTCAAATGCCTGTTTCTAAGGAGTCAGTAACCAAAATCCTTCAAATACTGACCCCTGCAATCTTCAAAATGTGAAAATGTTTTTGTTTTTTTTTTCTGTAATCCAATACATGTATATTCAAATTAAAATCCTTAAAATGAGGTGCTGACTGTTGAACCAGGAGTTTATTGTATAAGGTAATGTATTTCAACATGGTGCTCAAGATCTGTATTCTAGGATAAGAGTATAAAATTAGAGTGTAAATTTTGGGGGTTCAAGGAATACTGTGTAGCCCATCTTGCCTTCAAAGAAACATGTAATAACATTGATACACTTTGGATACAGGCAGTCACACTCAGCAGAGTAATAAAGGAAGTACAGGGTCATCACATCAAAACCCCCAACAAACAAACAAAAAAACCCCAAACAAAACCTCAGAAACATCCTGAAGGCTGTGTTGCTTTCCTCTGTATTACAGTGCATTCCACATGGTGGCATAAAAATTTGGTATTTAAGTTGGAATTAGTATTTAAATAAATGAAAGAAGCTTTACAACACAGCATTTCAGAACTGTTTGTGAGCATCTTTTGCTTCTACTTTCCTGTGAAATCCAGAATATCACAGAGTCACAGGATCATTTGAGTTGGAAAGGACCTCTTGAGATTATCTAGTCCATTCCCTCAGCTCAAGCAAGGTCTGCTGGCACAAGTTCCCCAGGGGCATATCCAGTCGAGCTTTGAATTTCTCCAGAGATGAAGATACTCCTCTTTGGGAAGCCTGTTCCAGTGTTTGACCACCCTTGCAGCAAAAAAAAGTAGTTTCTTGTGTTCGGGTGGAACTTCATGCATTTCAGTTTGTGCTCATTGACTCTTGCCCTATCACTGGGCTCTACTAAGAAGAGTTTGGCTGCTTCTTCTTTGTTCCCTCTTATCAGGTATTTATCCACATTGATAGATCACCCTGAGCCTTCTCTTTTCTGAGCTGATCAGTCCCAGCTCTCACAGTCTCCCCTCATAAGAGACATGCTTTGGTCCCTTTACCATCTTGGTGGCCCTTCTGTATCATCCACGAACCTGCTGAGGGCGTGCACTTCCCCCATTGTCAAGGTCATTAATGATGATTGAACAGTATTGGCCCCACAATCACCCCTGGGGTACACAGCTGTCTTGCCTCTAACCAGACTGGATTTTGTGGTACTAATCACAATGCTCTGACACATCTCTTGTCAAGCACATATGAGAAAAATATTTTATAATTCAGATCGCTCTCATTGTAGAATTCAGGAGCCTGACCAGCCTTTAACTTTTACTAGCTCCCAATTACGGGCAGTGAAGAACACTTGTGCAACCTGCAAATAATACTTCAATATAATATTCTGCAAAAGAATTCACAGACATTTGCTATTCCTCTTACAGATTTCTCTTCCAGTTTTGTATGGCTTTTTGCAATTCATCCTGCCTGTGTCACTGCCGCTGCAGTCGTGGCTGCACACACGATAACGAGGAAATTGTCAACGGCTTCCCCTCTGAATGCTCACAGTCACCATTCCCTCCTTCCCTCAACACGTATTTATAATTACTTTTCACCTTTTAGTCTTTTTATTGTCAGCAGATGAATATCTCAGGAAAAGTTAATTTAATGATTTAATACGGTTAATCAAAGTGGCTGGGCTGCACCTCTGCTCTGAAAGCACGCTGGCTCGGGAGCCCCTCAGAAGAGGCGCCGGGGCCTCCTGCCAGGGATGGAGGGGCCGGGGGAACGCATGGCCGGGCGGGCAGGTGCCCGTGCTCAGGGAAATGCCGCCGGCTGGGGGGTGCTCCCTCCCAGGGAGAGCCCTGCCGGGCCCCAGCAGGCACTGCCAAAGCAGCCTGTGGCTCTACCACCAGCCTCTGCACGCTGACAGCCACCTCCAGCCGGTGGGGAGCAGCCCCGGGCCCAGGCCCCACCGTGCAAGGCCGGGGGGCAGCGGGGGCCGGCTGCTCCCCTCAGGCCAGGAGCCAAGGGCGGCCATGTCGCAAGGTGAGCCCAACATGAGAGCTTGCTGCCTGGGGTGGCTCTTGGGAAACGTGTTCTGAGGGGTCCTCTGATCTACATGGAGCCTCTAAGCAATTTGCCACAACCAGGTAGTTTGCCACGCAAAACTAGTAACTTGGGTGTTACTTTCATGCACTTGAAATTACTTGAAAGCTCTTGGTGGAAATATTTTACACTCTGATTGCAAACCAACTAATGTAAATATCTGCAGGGCCAGAGCACTAGGAGATCCCCGATCCCTACTACAAGTTGAGACAAATTTCTAATGTTCTAAAACTTTTAATGTAGGTACAAAGAGTCACAACATACCAACCAGGTTTGATATGTTTAGCTTACATTTACTAACAACTAAAATCTGACAGAGGTTTAAAGTAATAAAAGCTGAAACTTTGTATTGAAAATACGGTTTTCAAGAGCTGCTTTGTCAGGTGCTTGAACTACACTTAAATGCAAGAATGGTTGTTGTTTTCAGGTAAACTATTTCTCTTTATCCTAATTTTGTAGAAGTAACCTTTGGTCAGAAGCAGAGATGGGTGACACAAAACACCTAAACGTTTCCCATAGCTGGAAGAACGATGGTATTTCCTTCACCGTGCCACGCCACAGGGTGTGAGATGTGGGAAGCTGTATGCATCCTTCCCCCACAAAGGGGTATTGTGTGCTGAGCCCCATGTAACTATGAGGGCTGCCATGCTTGTTGTTGGCCTGTTTTGTCCCTGTAGGTGTCTTAAGGGTATATGGTCTCTCTCTTTGACCTATATGCACATCTCTCTTAGTGGGAGGAGCTGAAGGGAGTGCACCAGAAGCTGCACCTCAGCCCCTGCTTGCATCTCTGACTGTGGCCACTAATGCAGCATAGGGTAGCCAATAGATCTGTCTATGCACATTAGATTTCTCTGAGCTGTCAAGTGGTGCTTAAGCCTCCTAATGACTCTAAATCAGTGGCAGAATGCAGGTTCGTACCTCTTTTCATTTAGCTGGTTTAGCAGACTAGCAGCCTATTTTTCAATATATGCATTATAAAACATAAATGATATTAAAATTCTGAAATATTAAGGTTCTAACTTGATTGAGTTTAGACCTAAATTAATATTGTTTACAGTCCAATGCTGTTGTATAAATTTATTCATATGAAATGTAAATTGTCTGATTAAATAAACCTGAACATTTTATCAAAATTACATCAACTGTTAGCTACATACAAATACTTTATTAATAAAAAGAAATCAACTTCTTAATGTTTGTGAGGATAGAAGGGATTATTAATATGGGTTTTTTATAGACATACTAAAAGAAGTTTGCAAAAAAGTTGTCATTCTTTTTCTGCAAACTTTTAGAATTTAATATTTTAAATTAAAAATCCAAATTTTAAACCAAAATCCTGCAGAAAATGAATAATGACAAAGTTTTATGGAAGGATCAAAAGTAACATAGTGGTAGATATTACAGAACCTATACTCTCTGTGGTTAATTAACTCTTGGTGCAAAATTGGACTGTTGGGCTAATGTTTTCCACAAATTGAATCAGCTAGAGAGTTGCCCTGTGTTATGGGGAATGTAACAGGCTTCCTCGAACCACTGCGGCCTGAATTGCATCTTCAGGATCAGTGGAGTTTGTGTATGGTTTGTTATGAAATTTTTCTGTTGCGGGGAAAAAAAAAGGTCTTCCAAGCCACTGAAATTCTGTAGCTAAAGTAAATCTTTTTTCGTTCTTATAAGCCAAAGAGTTGGAACAAGTCCCCCATTGTTCAATAATTCTTCAGAATTTCACGACTCGTGCTATACTTATGGTAGTATGGTAGAAGATGCTTTAAGAATGCAAATGTATGCAACAGATTGATGTGCGCAAGCTTTCAGTCCAGAAATGTGTATTTAGAAGATACATGTACTTAAACAGTTTTGCTACAATCTGTCAAAAACACAAAGTCAGTTGAGGACTTCCTTTTCTGGTCAGTGGACTGTGAGTAAGTGTACTGTGGCAATGATGCATCTCGACACACAAGTGACTTTGTTAGACAGATGCTGTAAGACCTCAGGCATTCAAGTTGGCTAAATAGTCTTTAGGTTTGGGGAGGGGAGATTTGGTATTTTAAATTTTTTTTAAGAGCTTAAACAAGATTTGAGGTAAATCTGTAAGGTCAAGTGTTCTTTCAATTGGAATATGTGTATTTCAAAATAGGTCCTTTTGAAGTAGAGTGTTAGGGAGCAAACAATGAAAAAATCTGGCAAGGAAAAGTCCCTTTGGCAAAAAATACACTCAGCTTGTGAAACAAATGGAATTTGTGTGCGTAAGCTCTGTGATTGACTTTGGGTACCTTAATATTCAGTAGCAGAGCTGAGATTTCAGGCTGCGTATGAAAGTAGTGCCTGGTTATGATTAAAATTAGTAAATAATACTTGAAAAAAAATATTATTGAACTAGCCTTGCAAAATTGTCATTTTCTGCTGTCTTAGTTGAGTGCATTTTTTTGTGGAAGTGAGGAAAGAACTCTAGTGTTTGTGTTACGTCTGTAAGATTAAGTAGCTTTTCTGTGTGGGTGAGTGGGATTAGTTTTGTTTTTATGGGCAGGCTCCTTCAATAAATGTATTTTAAAAACTTCAACTCAATTTATATTTGTTTAACCAATTAATTATGCAGAGTAAAAGCTTATAAGTTACCATAAGCAAGTGTGTCTCTTCACCTCCGAAGACTTGGTGGTGTTTTGAAGCTTCTTTCTGAAAAAAACAGGATGATAGATTGAAATAGTGAAGCAGCTGCTTTCATAAAAGTCTTTTTACTGGAGGAGGAAATTGCTAAAATACTATAATTGCCTTTGAATCTATTTTTCAGTGTTTGTGAACATAATATTAGCCTTCATACCTTAGTGGTAAAACCATTTTTTTCCTTGATGAGAAGTACTACTTTTCCACTCAAAATCTGCCAGAATATTGCGGAATCTGGCTGAGCTACCTAAATATATGAGAACTCCCTTTTAGATGCACTGAACAAAAGAAATATCTGTTTTATAGAGAATTGAAAGGAAGAAGCTGGATATTTTATCTTATATACTGTATGCGTTAGAATGATGAATGGAGTGGATATAAAGATGCAACTAACTGACTAGTCCTCGCATCCATTTTACCATAAATTCGTTGTTGACCCTTTTCTACTGTCCATGTCAATGTTTTTGTCTCTTATCTGCAAGAATGAACATAGCGTTTTCTCTGTCACAACTCTAAACCTCAACTTTAAATATTGCAAATAATTAAAGATCATTTAAATAAAAGTATAGAAAATTAAATACTAGTTTTGCATATAAAGTGGGCTTAATGTTCTAGGTGTGATTCCAGATCATTCTTTTAGACTGTTAACTTTACATTCATATTTAACAAATGACATTATTCAGTTTCATGGGGTCACTGTGTCAAAATGTCTGTGTTAGAACTTTAATTTATTTCCAAAGGTTCTTTGAGTGGGCAGATAGGAGTGGTGTGTTAGAATGATTTACCGTCACAGATTCCCCATGTGGATTTTAAGGCTTGGAACGTAGTCTATGATGTAAATTTTAAGTCTAGATGGATTCAGCTGCTCTGTAGTGGCAGGCTGAATGAATGGGACTCATATCCCAAATGTGGGAGGCTGACCCTCTTTTTCAATATTGATGATGCCTCTAATTCTATCTCCTGGTCAAAGTGACAATTTATCTACCTCTCTGCTGTTAACATTAATAGAATATATGCAAGTATGGTTGTGGCCAAATTTTGCTTTGTTAGCATCCCATCTTGGAAAGCCTGATGGACTTTTATCAGATCAGCAATTATTGGGTATAAACAAGAGATGCCTGTCTAAGTGTGTGACAATTGAGGAGTTAGGGAAAGTTTTTTTAAAGCTGCCAACCAACTCCATTGGATCGTAGGCTATTTTTAATTGCAAAATGTATTTTGCTGTGCTATAAATTAATTCACGTGTATCAGTGATGATCTTTGCTATGGGACTGCTGACTTTGTACTCTGAGATAGTCAAGCACTGAGTGTAAATTTCACTGGCTGACTAAAAGTGCAGAGGAAATGAGTGGGTAATGAGAGCAGAGCAGCCAGTTCTTTAATTGAATTAAAAGCCGGGTGACACCAATGCAGACACCTGTCCAATTACAGACAGGCCAAGGTGTTTACCATTGCTGTACAAGCGATTTGAAGATGACAGAAATCTTTCCGCCCACAGATTAACATAATGAAGGAGAACAGATTACAGTGGATGCTGGCCAAACAGATAGGTTGGCAGCTGAGAAAAAAGTAGTTTGCTGAAGTATGTAAATAAAATCTGTGCACTTTCTATTGCCTACCTGTGAAGCACATCTGTTTCTTTGTTGAAAGAAAATAGTGCAAGAGTACACGTGAAGGAAAAACATTAATTAGGAAATGAACAAATTATTTTTTAAGTAGCTGCCTTTCCTGAATAAATTTTTTCACCATAAGCCTTCTGTTGCAAAAGGGTTTATTTGTTTGGGTTTTTGGTTTTGTTTTTCTTCCAAATTCTCACTGCCCTTCACAAACCTATCTATGTACACTCTGTTGCACTGCAGGTGCTTTATATAAAACCTTCTTACTTTGTCAGAAGTAAACCAAACAGCCCAATCCAAACCTTCCGCTGCTATGGGCATCTTTCTGGATATGTGCTACTGTAGCTCTCAGTGCCTGAAGCCATTGATGACCCCACAGAATGTCTTCCATCAAGAAATGCAAGGAGCATTAATTCACTGCTTCATAAGAGAAGAATGCTGCAAGTGCTAAACGTACAAATAAAACTAAATTGCTTCCTAAAGCACAGCAGAGTGAATAGAGATGGCATATACACTATACCGTGCTCCTCTTGACCGACAACTTGCAAATGTCAGAGTCAGAGGATTTGGTTTCTGCATCTGTTTATTTGCTGAGGGTAAATCCAAAAGTAACTTTTATATTTTCCTGTGTTTAACCCACTAAGTTCTGGAAATAAGTACTTTGTATTGTTTCATGCAAAAAAGATGTTTTTTTGACTGATGAAATTTCTGTACTGAAGAAGTTACTGTAGATTGTAATAATCCTGCTTTACAGGGATAGGAAAATCACTATTTCCTATTTTCTGCTTTTTGAATGCTCTTAAAAATATTTGCCTTCCATTACAGGAAGATTACAGGCACATTTCCCTGAGGTGTGGCTGACACAAGATTCTTTTTCTTTCCTGTCTCATTTACGTTAGATAGTAAGATACCAGTACAGCTTTCCACTGTTAATTGGGGATCTGTAAAATGAAAACATAAAAAAACCAGTGAATTCTATCAACTGGTTTTAGTTTAACACTACTCTGAAGTAAATGTGATTACTTCTGAATATTTCTTTGTGTGTATGAATAGAACAGGGCCTCACAGAATTCAAGTTGAAACATCATTGCAATGCCAACCTTCGAAGTTTTTGTATTAATTACAAGAAAAAAACCACAAGTATTACTAATTCAGTGAAAGCTAATCTCATATTTTCCATGTGAACATACCTATTAGTAAACACAATATAAACTTTCACAGACTTTGATCACCCACTTAGAAAATAATATATTTATGCTGTAACTGTTACCTTCCAGCATTAATTTCTCCAGGCCCTTTTTGTGAATATAAAGGGCCTATGTGGGGAAAAAAGACATTTTTTTAATGAAACCCAAGTTATGTTGCATTCTATGTGGTAACTCAATGAAGAGTAATAAAGATTAATTTCTTCTATCTGTTTGTGTACATGTAATTCTGAGACAGTTTTCAGTCTTGTACTATGGGATATTTGCACAAGAATTACATTTCTGAGTTTCTGTTGGTTTTGAAGCTGCTTTGCAAAATCCCAGTCTCAGACAGTTCCGAAATAACATAGTTTGCTGTATTTTTTTTTAATGAAACACCCCATTAATTTTACTAAAAGCTGTGAGAGTTGAGGTGAGAACATGGTTTGAAATAAAACTTGACATGAATTGGCCTTCTTTTAAATAGTGCTGCGTTTTCATTCCGTATTACTTTGAAATGGGCACTGCTGATGTTTCTGAAAATGACTGTAAACCACATTTTTTTCCATGTAGTCCTTCTGTATATTGCAGTTCAAAATATTTGTAACTTCCTGAAGTGGTAAGCAGTGATTTTTTGCATTTGCTATGACAAGGAGCTGATCGATATGTGGGAATCTAGCAAGTTTCCTTTGCTAACATAAGCAAGACCTGAAAAAGCATAAGATTACAAATCTCTTTCTCTTGTAAACCCTCGGGTACTGCGTCACCTGAATTATGTTACTGGTAGTAGTATAGCAAATATGTGGTCTATATGCTACTACTGAAGTAATGGAACACAAGTGGGATGTTTCATACAAAAAAGATTTCAGGTTTTGGATGAGTAGGAACAGCATTGGAGAGGAAGCATTAAAAAATTTTTGTTCTGCGAGATAGTGAAAATTCCTTGAAAAAAAGAATAACTGAAAAACTTTGTGGGGCAGGGATTAAGAAAAAACTCCTTTATTATCATTATTAAATTAAAATATACACCTCATGATGACTTTTACAGATAGTACTTCAAGACTAACTAAAGAAACTTAGCTGCAGCATTAGTATTAAGGATGGAATAAAATACCATTTAATCTTGATTTATTTTGCAAAATTTAAGTCATGGCATAATAGGTATTAAACTGTAAAACAATTTTTCTTTTCCACCTGTAACAGTGGAAGCCTGTTACAGAAAACCTTAATTTTTTACTTCTGCGTGTGTATGTATGTAATCAGTCTGTACGCTGTACATGCACAACACCTTGCTTTCTTCTGTTGCAGGCATATTGACAGGCTTGCGTCCCTTCACAAACTATGCTGTAACCCTAACTGCTTGCACTTTGGCTGGCTGTACTGAAAGCTTGCATGCATTGAACATCTCCACTCCACAAGAAGGTAAAGTAATTTCAAAGGTCTTGACTTCCACATTTCAGTCATGAATAATAAAACAGGAGAAGAGCTAAATGCTGCAAAGCCATTTGCTGGAAAACCCCAACCTAATTTGATGACAAAGTGCATTGCCAGACCATAATTGCTCCATTTTTTGGGGGGGTGCGAAAATGAATCAAACTCCATACCCTTTAATGACATGCATCTTTAATAGCTGTAATGCAGATTAATGGGCTTTTTAATTGCTGTTACATTGTTCATGCAAGAGCCTTGTCATTAATATGAAGCATCTGAAAGATTAATGAAAGCTTCCTCATTTTACTATGGCTCAGAAGTAAATCCAGAGACAGTCTGACTAAAAAGAATTGATTGTATGGCACAGTATGAAATTGAGAATCAAACGGTTGATTTCCATGGTTTCTTTTAACTGCTAAACACCAGCAATAGGCAACAATTATTTCAGTGTGATGAAACCTCCAAATGCCAATTGAGTTATTTATTAATCACAGTTTCCTCTTTTTTCTTAACACTTTCACATGTTGTGCTCCAACTTAAAGGTTCTGAGTCCAAATTCATGTTTTCTATGCTTACATTAAGAACTAGAGCAGGAAGAAAGAGAAAATATCTTACAGTTCTGACTTTAGAGACCAGGTTGATAAGTAATATACATCAATTACTGGAGCAAATGCTCCCCAAAAATACCTGTGACACATCTAACTTCATTCTCAATTAAGCATAAAGTCCACATCTCCTGCTTCTATCATCCACCAAACATATTAATTC
The DNA here is from genome assembly GCF_963210335.1 of Falco punctatus. NCBI lineage: Eukaryota > Metazoa > Chordata > Aves > Falconiformes > Falconidae > Falco > Falco punctatus. The sequence continues at coordinate 24,662,764 of NC_137592.1, read as the reverse complement.
AGATAAAATCATCAGTTGCTCCAAATTTACACCAGTAAAATAAGATTTGACATGTATTTATAGGACAGTAGTTAATCTTCTATGATGTGGAGTAGTTTTCAAAATTCCCTCCCTCCCACAGTTCTTTGTTTTATCTTCTCATGTAAACTAGGTAGTAATACAGTACCAATAAAACAAATAAAATTTTAGCATGAAGTTATGTGAATTACAGCCATAACAATTAAAAGAATGCTGGAGTGTTGAACTGCTGCCAAAGCAGGTAGTCATGCAAGGCGTTGTCCTGATGAGGACAGTCCTGAAGATTGCAGTGTAACATTGCTAGAACAGTGTTTTGGTGTGGATATGTTAGCAACTGCCAGCCGCACTAATCAAATCAAAATCAAAGTATCGTATCTTTGGAAGTTCTAAATAAGCTGAGTTTGTCTGGTGGCATTATCTGTGAAAGGATGTAGCCTCTGACAGCCAAATAGTTAATGGAACTGTGATGTAAACATGAATTAGACTATTGTGTATTTCTTGTGTGATATAGTAACTAAAAATTAAATTATTTGTGTCTTATTGTCTCAGCTTAGTGAGTAAAGGAGGAATTCTTATGTGTGTTTGTGAAAAACATCCACTGTTTTCAGATGTGCTGCCATATTGAGAAGGTTTAGGCAAGAATAGATTCCACCGCCCAAGATCAAATAAAGCCTTGGGGAACATGTGTTTTATCCCTTAAAAGAATTGAACAAAAAATCAACGTGTGGAGTTTCTATTTTTGGACACTCTTGTTGCATGCTCTTAGTAACAATAAATTGGCGATACAGAAGACAAACACCATATCACACCCTCCAGCTATCCCTTTTTCCCTATTGAAACATTCATTACTTTATATTGTTTTCACATTGCCAGCCACTGCTAGTTATTGTTTTAAATTGCTAACACAGAGCTTGTAAATTACAAGATATTCCTCCCAGACCAAGGTGCGAGTTCTGCTCCCCTTGCGATATTCAGTGGAATTGCTTGTGCTTTTAGTATATAACTCATTGGAACAGCGAGAGAACTTGGCTTCTAAATTATTATCTGTTGCCAACTTCCAGTATATTATATACATAAAATCTACGCTAAACAAACATTTCTAAGTGTATTGAATTACAAAAAGTCTGAAACAAGGGATAGTGTGTAAGAACACATCATCTGCATTTGTGATTAGAAAGAATGATCACTTTGTAGTTAGGGATGAAAAGCATGAAGGAAGAGAACGAATACTATTTGTATTAAAAAAAGGACTGTATTAAAATCATGTACCTCTCTCCTCGTTCAGTGTTATCAAGCTGGAAAGATAAAGTTATATGAGTATAATTATTCTCCTAAAAAGCCAATAATTTATCCTTGTCTTTCATAGAAGTTTCCGTTTGGCTAGGAAACCTCACATGTAATAGGAGAGTTCTCAGTATGTTGGTATTTTGCAAGCACAAAATATCTTCTGAAACTTCAGCTTTACCAAAAATCATTTTGGTAGGAGCTGCTCACTGAAATTATTTATTATTTGTGGAAATATAATATAATTTAATGTTATACATCTTTTTTCACCAGCCCCTGAAGATGTGCAATTGCCCACTGCAATATCCTTTCCCACGTTCCTGCTGATAAGTTGGAGTCCACCAAAAATACCAAATGGTATTATTACACAGTATACTTTGTATATGAACAGAGTACCGATTTACTTTGGAAATGGAACTAAATACATTGTAAAAGGTGAGTTTTCTGTTAGGTAGCGTAACAGATGGGTGTATCGTAGTTGCTATGAATAATTATATGACTGATGCCTTCTTATTTCAGAGGAAAAGAAAAATAATTTTAAAATGGGCTGTATGCTTTAAACCCTGATAGATACTGTTTTTAAAGGATCCTTCACAGAACTGTCCGTTGGGACAATCAGAAATTAATGTCACCGTGGTATAGCTAAATCTTGTACTGTGTTGTCCTCTTTCACAGGACCTGAGGCTTTTGAACAGTTTTATAACTTTTTGAACTTGTACTATCTAGCTCTTAAAACAAGTAAACTGTTTAAGACAAGCTATTATGTACAGGTTTGGCAGCTTTTCCTACTGTCTTCCTGAAATATTCTTAATTATAGAGGCGCTGTGGTGCTTTCCTAAATAGCCCATTTTAATTTGTTAAAAGCATAAACTAATAATCTGTTTTCTCCTGATAAGTTATGCAATGTGTCAACAATCAAGTTTTGTCAGTACTCTTAAACTATTACATGGAAGCTAAATGTTATTTAATAGTATAGTGAAGCATGGTAATCTGACTTCCTATGTTAACGTAATTGTTGTAGTTTAACGAAGTATCCAAGTTATTTGTTCAGACATTATTCAAAGAACAACAAAAAATCCACCCCAAAATATTGAGCTAGAAGTATCATAGCACAGCATAAGCACTATTCTGGAGGCATCAGAATTTGTATATGGCAGTAAGTACAAGTAAAGATAAGGCATTTTATACTGGACAACTTGGGGAAAAAGTGTACCAAGACCTTACTTTTTTTCAATGTAAGGCCTTAAAATTCAAAGCCATTTCTGTATCTTGAGTTAGTATAAAACATATTTAAAAATTCATGTAGTTCAAATTTCTTTGCCTTGCACAGGCCATAAGCTACTGGTGTGGTGGGTCAGTTTTGACACTGAAAAATGAATCCAGTTAGAGAACCTCCTGAAGGCTGTTGATGATCGCTATAATAAATAGTGCACACTTTAAGTCAAACTTTTTCATTCTGTATTCAAAGGTAATGGATTTTTCGTAACCATAGTAACCTTAGTGTATTTCTGGATAAATACATGAGGTATATACATTCTGGTTTTATTTTTGAATATAAACTACCACATTATGTATTACTAATAATATGAAAAATAGGATATAGGTTAGCATAATGACAGCTCAAACTAGTGTGCATTTTTCTTCTGCAAAAAAATAAATATTTATCAAAAGTATAGGTTCAATTAATTTCTCCCCCATCCCCCTATTTTTCTGGTATTCTTGTAGTGCCATTTATCTTTTTTGCAAGATCTCCATTAATCTCTTATTGCCATACCATAACACTATTCTTAAGAATTTTGAAGTGCAAAAATCATCACTGAAAGCTCATCACAGGTAGTTTTACCAATGTGTTCATCTGCAACCTGGTTATGAATTGACAAGCAATGTAAAACATTTGAGGAAATGTTTGGCATAATATATTTTGTTTGGTTGATTTTAGATTCTTGTCTGATTGTGTTCTGACTCGTAGCCAAAATGAATGCTTATTGATAGAAATTGTGGTCAAGTAACTTTTGTAATTGTTCTTTGAAAATATAGAAAAAGATAAACTAAAAGGGTCAGGAATTGATTTGTTGTGTTCTATCTCTAAATCTTGAACGGTGTATCATAATGCATGCAGCTAAACCAGTCTAAGGAAAAGTCACCTGGTTCATAAGCTCCCTAGAGGAGCTCTTGTTGCTTTTATTTAGAAATTATATATTTATAGTTTTCCTAGAAATTGTTATATTTTTTGTCCTATTGAGCATTTCGTAACTTTGATTTCAATTTTTAGGCAGACATCAGAAAAGGGAAGGCTAGTGAATCAGATTGTGTTGCCCTACGTAGTACAGCACAAGAGCTGCTGCTCTTGCCTGCCATTCTGAACATGGCGTGAAGATCAGTTTGTTTACTTTGGATCCATTTTACTTAGCTGCCAGTTTCTCACTGTGCCTTAGGGGGAAGAGGCGATGTGAGCCAGCAGGCTGGGATTTGGGTCACTAGAAATCCCAGTTATTCTGTATAAGGTTTATTCAAGATCTGGCTCAGATCTGCATATATCTTTAATTTGATCTGGTTTGGCTTCCTTCAGAGCTCAAGATTTTCTTCATTGCAAGCTAGAGGTAAGAAAAGGTATAAAATAATCCCAGGTCCACCCCACCCCCACCAAGGGTTGTGGTTTTACAGTGAAAGGTTGCAGCTTTTGACTTTCTAGTGTTATACAGGTGTCTCTCCTATCTTTTTGGTGTTTCCCATACTGTTATTCCTTTCAGTGTTTATGCTAGTGATGTTGGTGACCTATTGCCTCAACATAATATGTTATTATTGACCCTAAAGAAAGAGACAAAGATCATTGTCTCTAACGTCTTTCCTATTTATTCACTAAAATTATTTTCCTAATTTAGTAACTATACGACTGAGTTCCTACCTGACCAGTAGTCTGTACCAGAAAGTCATAGATTCTCTGTGGTTTTTGAAGTGCTGTATCTAATGAAATAGCTTTTAAAAAAGATCTTTCTGTTTAGGGAAGGCATCAGTTCTGTCTGAAAGTTAGCACTTCACTGACTTTCACTTCAGACCATGGAAAATGGAATCAGTTTAGGCCTATACTAATTAATCCATAACTTGGAGGGATATGTTTTCTCAACACCATAATTGCAAATATATTGTTAACTTAGTTTCTGATTCTGACAGTTGTTGAGGGCTTGAAATACTCATTGATTTTTCATGGAAATTCAAGTGTTTGTTTCCTCTAGGGGTTGAGCTGTAATTAAAAAGGATACCCTTTAAAAGCACATATGGCAAATGTACACTTTACCATGCTGAAAAGGGGGACCCATTAGGCATCCATCATCCATTAGAGCCTTTAAATATTTTCCCCATATTGACAGATTCGGTTTCTGTGTTGTTAGTAATAAAGCAATGCAATGAAGCCAGTCCCTGTATCACAACACCTTTGTTAACTGTGTCTGTGATTTTTCTGCTTGCCACCTTTATGCATTTGCCTTGCGTGTACTACTTCTTCATGCAATCTGGGTGCTATTTCACATCCTGAATTCCAGTGAAAGCCCAAGGTCTCCAGTGGTTAGGGACAGGCCAAGAGGAAATATTCAGTCCAGGGTCCCAGGTGGAATTTAGACTGTGTGTATCCATGCCCCTGTATTCATGCTTTTAGTTCCTCTACATGAGAGTGCAGAAGCTTCTGTAACCAAGACCAACTGCTGCAGCTCAGGAAAACAGTTGCAATAGGGTTCTGCTGTCCTAATCTTCATACCTTACTGTTCTGTAGAGACGACTAGCAGCTGTGAAACATGAAGAAGCTTGTACACTTATCTTCAAAACTTTTAACATATACGTGCTGCTCTTACAAAGGCTTTTGATTTTAGGAAAATCTGAGTTGACTTTTCCTGTGGAGAAGAAAATACTTCTTGCCCATTCAAACACTCACAGGCAAAATTGAAGCTGCTACTTTGAAACATGGAGATTTCTTAATGTAATTATTTTTCTGTATTTTTAAATTCAGGCAAATTCATTCTTGTCTTCTCTTTTGTTAAATTAATCTCAAAAATTTCCCACCTGCCTTAGATGGAGAAAACAAGGTGGATTTTATACTGAAAAGTATTAGACTGCAGTGGCCTGAGCTGGTGGTGCCAATACCACCAGCAGAAAGGTGGTCTAATAAATGCAGAAGGGCATAGTGTAAGCAGAGACAGTAAAGATCTGATGTGACCCAAGTGCCAAGTCTTGTTTTGGTGGAAACCTTATTGCTGTGAAGAAACTTTAGAAAAAAGATTAGAGCAAAATATTCCTGTATTCTTAAATGCTGAGCATTTGATGGATTAAGAAAAGGTGTTAGTTACCTAACATGTTTACAAAGGGAAATGACTTTGTAGATATCTTTAGAAAACAAAAGTATAAATCTGTCTTTGCACTGAGCTTGGCATTGAGGATGTATGTCTGCATTTTCTGCAGCACTAGATACTTGACAATGTTAACAAATTGCGTTCATATAATTTTCCTAGCAGAATCTAATGGTTCTCATCATGAATCTTTAAAAGGAAGATATTCTTATTAACACTCAGCTGTATGAAACTTATTTTTCTCTGCCAGCCTAATAGAAGGTTTTTTTTCCCCAGTTTTTCAGTAAAGAGATCCTGTCAACTATTTTACAAGGGCAGATCCTCAACTGAGTTAAACGAGTATAGAGTTATCCTAAATTACATGGCCAAGAGTTAAAAAAACCTGTGACAGACTGCTTTGTACCAGGTTTCTGGCCAAAATATTAGGGAGAGCCTTGGAAAAGGTGAGAAAGAGCTGTCTTCACAATTTTGTCTAAGAGCTTGAACTAAGCTTTTGTTTATTCAAATTGTTATTTGACCTGTGTTGAAAGGCTGATCCTACAAAACCAGCACAGAATAGGAGCCTTGTTTTTCTGTGAGGAAGAGGCAGATGTTTGACATCTGTGAAAATAGGGTTTAGCATATCTGAACTCAAAAAATGGGAGAACCACAAATTAGTACCTGTAGGCTTTTTATGTTGCTCTAAAGCAGTAGTAATTACCATACAGAGTGCACAGCCATGCACTATTATTGCATTTTACTGAAAAAATGGCAGTTTTTTATCTTTTTTTATCCTATGGCTACTACTGCTTGTTTTAAATGATAGATCATGATAATAAAAGCAAAATCCATCATAATATCAATATTGTACTAATTGCTAAGTGAAACAATTTGAACAGGAGTATCCACAGAACTCTATGTAAAGGATAATTGCAATAAGATGTATCACTGGAAGAAGCTAAATCACTAAGAAAATACTTATGTTAGATGTAAGACACAGTTCTTGTGGTTATTTTTCATACAATTTTTAGCTATAGCCATGTTTAACAACACCAATTTCCAACCCTAAGGATTTGCATTCCTTTGTTTTAAGTCCTGCTCAAAGATGACAGGCAGCTTTTGCCTTAGAGGACAAACAATAGAAACATTCTGTAGTGCTCTGGTATGAGTTTATTCCCATCTTCCAGGTTGCAGTGAAATACAATTAAATACCAAATGAACCCAACCTGTTCTTTCACTAGAGTGTTTTGAAAAGAGCAGTTAGCTATCCGATAAAATGTTAGTGCTAGATTTACGTATATTATAAGTCTGTATGTCACAATTTCTCTCTTTTTTTTTTTTTTTTTGGTGAAGCAGAGACTTATTTAACACCATTGTGAGCAATGAAAAGTTAGTCTTCACCTCTTCACAGTTAGAATTGGTTACCTGAAATGTTTTGCGTGTGACCCAATGAGATATGCCCGGTGTTTCTTTCTTATTTTAGGGTCTTGCAATACCATGCTACAGTTCCAGACTCACCCCTTATGATTGGTTTAGTAGCATATCCAGCTGATACGGCATACAGGAAAAAACAGTTTTCCAGTATGGCATATAAAGAACTCGTGCTGTTTCAGACTTTATTCTGGCCCGAGTATGCATTTAAGTGAACATATATTGGTGTACCTAGCACTAGAGGGCAGGGTACACCAGTCTTACAGGAGAAGCTGCCTTCCTCTAAAAGTTGTAGGCATAGAAGAAAGCACATTTGATACACCTGAATTGGCAACACTGACATTGCCAGTGACCGGTACTATCGTAATTAATTCCACAGACCCAGAATGCAGATTCAGCAGGCACAAAACCAAAGGGCAAATGGGCTGTCTGAGTCTGGCGTTCCTGTATTTCAGCTTCAGACAGAAAGATCTCGTACACTCATTGGACTTAATAATACAGATCTGGGGAATTTAGAAGGGGTGGGGGTGTGGGGTAAGGGTAAAAGCATTATGTTTATTTGTAGCAGCTCTGTTGTATCATTTTCTATTGCAGTGCATTAGTGCAGTGTTAAATAAAATCTGCTTATTTAAAATCCTTTTAAATAGTGTTTAAATATTTCCTGCTGATACAATCTGCTAAAGTAGTTATCCTTGCTGCAGATTTCAGTTAACCTTGTCGCAGATATTAAGCCTGAAGCTACACAGACTTTTAGGGACCTTGATTATAGAGCAAAACCTAATGGTGTCATTATAAAACCACAGCTGGACAAGCTTCTGGAGTCCTTGTCCTTTGATCAGATTTGGGTAACACAGCAAGCCAAGAGAGAGCTCACGCTAACCCTGCTGGAATTGCTGAGCTCTCAGGTTGCTTGAATACTGCTTTCTAAAAATTAAAATGCAACACAAATTATAAAATGAGAGTGATTGGTACCTCCCAATCTTCTGCATGTACCAAAGCAAACCAGAGAAAATAGCTTCTCTGGAGCTAATAGCTGCGGAACGAGGAGAGTCCTTTTTTTCTTCTATCCCTTCTGGCAGCATAGGAAATATTTTGGCTCTGGGCTCTTTTTTTTTTTTTTTTTTTTTTTAAACAAAGAGAAGAAAAACACTCATTTCCAGGCTTGTCTAATTCCATGACAAGAATTAAAACCACCAAAAAATGTAAAAGTCTCAGATTATTTTGCCCTTTGTTCTTACTTCAAAATTAGTTGTCAGAATTAGACATATATAGGCTTCCAGTCTTTTATTTTCTCCTTCACAGATATCTAGATTGGTCAGCAGACTTAAAGATGCTGAGATATCTTCAAAAGATAGTGTGTGTTGGGGAGGACAAATTAAATGAAGTGTTCACTGAGATCAATTTGTAAAATTCAAATACAGCCGCCTTCAATCTTTTTTTTTTCTTTTTTTCCTCTCGCTATCTTTTTTTTTTTTTTTTTTTTTAAGCAGCAGAGCTTACTGTCCACACACTGTTGTCTTGGTCGTGCTTTGCACCGTTGTTTGGATTTGCAGGTCTTCTCTAGGACATCCCCACAGCAGTTAGATAGCAGCAAATCCTTATTTTGCCACTTTCGGAGATCAGTTTGTTGTAATGTTGCATGCATGGACCTTTCTTGGGCAAACTGGCCCAGTCTTGTGCATCTTGTCTACCTTCCTCTGGGATTTTTGAGGGGCATAATCTGTTTATCTACATTTTGTCTTTCCTCAGTGAGCTTCATATAGGGCCCTATCAAGTGGTGTAGTTTCTCTTTGTCAGCAGTTGTCACATTGTGACCACTGTTTGCTATTAAACTTTGAGAGGTCTCCTTGGTTTTATAAGAACTAGACTATGGTTTCTTGGCCACGTTGTGCTCACAGCCTGAAATTCTTTTTGTGGGATTTTATTTTCAGCCTTATATCTGGTAATTGTTGTTTGCCTGAAGATAGTAAGGTGAAGGTTTTAATTTTGCTGATAAAACAGATGCATGTGCTTATAGTGTAAGACAAGATTTCATTCAGTCACACTTTTAAGTGCTTCAGAAAACATCAGAAACTGTGCAAGGTTTTATGTTCAACTTAGAAATCATATGTTTATAGACAAAGAAAAGCTTCTCCACTATCCTGAGAGATTTTTTTTTTCTTGCCAGGAACATTTTGAAATGCTTGGTAAATGATTTATGCTTAGTTTCAGATAATGCTGGATTCATGTAAATAAAAATATGACACTTCTTGCACAGATGGACTTAGGCCAAACCTATTCTTTCTGTCTGAATCTCTTGATATCCATTCATAAGGATATATCGCACTTAGTTCTAATTTAATAGGCTTGGAAAGAGTGGAGCAGCTTTCTTGGTGTTGCAAGCTGCACAATGAAGTCTTCTCTCTGAGGTTTTCCTTATGCCCTGGAAAACAGGATCGTATTTCTCCATACTCATTTAGGACCATTTGGTCTCCTGAACTGCCAAACACTTGATGCATATTTAATTTAAGATAGGTATTTTCTTCCATGCTGCTATTACAAATTGCATTTGTTTATCAGCTGTGATAATTATTTTGACTGAGCAGTACATGTGGTCCTGTTTGGCTTGCACTAGACACAGACCTTTCTCTCCATACCTGATATGCCCCAACCTTCCTTTAACACTAGTGGAATATTAATAAATGATGACAGTGTACAGGCAGGTAACACCACAGTAATACTTCTGGAGGGTTCCCAACGAGAGGGAACCTTTTCCTTGGATTTAGTAAATGCATGGCCATGAGGATGTTGTCATTAGCCATTACTTAGAGTATTTTCAGAATTTTATTTATTGAAAAACTAGAAAGTTATAATGAGGAAAAATTAGGAAAAGGGGCATCTCTGATGTTTGCGTATGTTTCAGACTTGTTATTTCCATAAATCTGAGCAACTCCCTTTCAACCTGCGTTTCTAAAATGCTTCACCAATTAATGTCTGTTATGATAAGTCCAGACCTTCCTGAGTATTTTTCATCTTTCACAAGCCTTGTCTTGTGAACTATACAAGCCTGGGTGTTACAAGGTCCTAAAATAGTTGGATATAAGTTTAATTTTAAATATTTTTTGTTTATGTGATTGGAGGAGGATTCCTGTATCTTCAATATCTGTTTCCCTATCCTCTTAAGTTATTTGAAAACATGTGCAAGGCGTAAATCATGTCACAAAAAGCATGAAAGACATTTTAGGATACTTCCATTCCTGTTGAATCACTGCCAGATATCTAACCTAGGTTCCTACAGTGATTGCCTAAACCGTTTATACAAAGCTTAATAGCCTTTTAGTCGGTACTGAACTTCATCATGCTTCCCAGTAGTCTTCCATGAAATATTTTATTTTTATAACGATCAATTTCTGATTGAAGTATTTAACGTAAATTTTAGTTGGACTTTGAAAGCTGCTGGTGTCCCCCATCGTCCACCCCCCCACCCCCACCCCCGGTTTTTATTCTATACAGTGACACATTAAAGTGATGTGTTACCAGGAAATTAACTAGTGCATGGGAAAAAATATTTATGTGAACATTAAACTAAACATGTAAGAACAACATCAGAATAGTATGCTTTAAGTAAGACTTAGACTCATGGTCTTAAAACAGATGGGAAGATGGATGATAAACATAGTTATTGTTTCTGTGATGACTGTTTTGGGATATACCATGTTCCTTTATAATAGAGGCACATTTACAGTATGCATAGCTTGATTTCTTCTTCTGCATGTCTGGATATGTTTATGGCTACATGTAAATAAGCATCTGGATTTCTAATTTAAGAATGATGCCATTCAGTCATTTTGGTGAGGAGTGGTGCTGCACCATTTATGTCTGCACATGTAAGAAGATAAGTGATCAGGTAGGAAAGAGTGATTTTTTTTTTTACACTGGTGGTAATATACTGCCCATTTGCTGTATCTAGAAATATATCATTAGCAATTTCTGATTCTAATTTGTGATTTAATCAAGTCAATCAGTAAGTTTCTGTGTTCTTTCTCTGAGCATATGTGCTTTCTATCAACAGACATGCATAAATATGTAAAATTTTATACAAATATACTGGAAGAGACTTCTGATATTTATATTTTAAATTTTTTCTAGTTGGTATAAATTAGAGTTGGAACCAGTGCTGAATAGGTAGTAGAGGCAGCTAAAAGAGTTCTGCCCACAGTTGAAAGCTTTCTTGTTGGCACAGTGGGTGAATAGCTTTGCATCCTCCCTGGCAGTCAGTGGAAAAGGCTATTTGAAGGCAATTAGAGAATCATAGAATCCAACCCTGCTGCCACGGGCAGGGACACCTTCCACTAGACCAGGTTGCTCAGAGCCCCATCCAGCCTGGTCTTGAATGCTCCCAGGGTTGGGCCATCCACAGCTTCTCTGGGCAATGTGCTCCAGTGCCTTGCCACCCTCACAGTGAAGAATTTCTTCCCAATACGTAATTGAAACCTATCCTCTTTTAGTTTAAAATCATTCCCCCTTGTCCAGTCACTACAGACCCTACTGTAAATAAAAGTCTGTACCCATCTTTCTTATAACGTACCTGTAAGTATTGAAAGGCTGCTATAAAGGCTCCCTGAAGCCGCCTTTTTTCCAGGCTGAACAACCCCAGTCCTCCCAGCCTGTCTTCATAGGAGAGGTGCTCCAGCCTCCAGGCCTCTGAGCATCTTTGTGGCCTCCTCTGGACCTGTTCCAACAGATCTATGTCCTCCTTATATTGGAGGTGCTAGAGCTGAACTGTACTCCCTAAGTCAGAATCTGTCTTATTAAAAGCTTTCGGGATCCTCATTGCTTACCTTTCCAGGATCACTGTTCATACAAAGGATGCATAAGTGGTGAAAATTTCCACCGTCTATTCTAGGGGAAATGTAGAAAATGAAGGAAATTATCAGTAGTGGAAATTAACCCATGTTGGTACAGTATGTAAATAGCTTCCTTTTGAAATCTGAATTTCATACTGACTTGAACTTTGGAGCTATTTATGATCACTTAATTTTCTTAGTCATTTCTGATCAAGGAACAATAATTTAATCAAATTGACAAGGTCACATGCTCTCATGAGCTGGCATGCTAGCCATATCGAAATAACTATGGTACTTTTTGATAGTCTTAAAAGGGTAAAAGTGTTATTTTCATTTCAACTAATGTGTTTGGAATTTTTAGAGATGACTCTTGAGATTTAATACCATTGTTGCAGTGTCACATCACAATTTTTAAGCTTTTATATTGTACTGGGACTTAAAATACAGGCATAATTGAAGTCTTGCTCCTAAGTTTACAGGCAGAGATAAAGTACATAGAAAGCTAGTCAAGGAAAACTCAGTGAGGTATGCTGAAGAAATTAAAAAAATGAAAAATAAATATTACCAGAAAAAGAGAGATACAAGTCTTAGCTTAACTATGAAAAGAAGTTGCATGGCAGAGACTGAGGCAGAATAAACAGATTGTAGTTAGAACTAGAACATAATTTAAAATATTTGCAGACAGGACAGGAAAATCCAGGGAACTAAACTAAGTTTAAAACAATCAAGAGAAAGTACATGATGACTTCTTCCACTAAAAAGCCTGTCCATAGTGATGCTTCTTCAGGAGGTACATGAATCAATGCTGTAGTGCTCCAGCCAGAGAACCAAAAAATATTGAAGCAACTAGACTAAAATAATTCCTTGCTCCTACACCTTACCACCAGGTAACAGAGTGCTTCTTAGAGGTGGAACCGCTGCGGGGGAAAGCCACAGGCTCTGCAAGATCTGTGGCCTTTGCGTGCTACCATTTCAGTTGTGGTCATGACAGGTATTCACAGGCTTCAGCAGAGATGCTGAGGGCATGAATGGGCATACAGATTAGTCTGCTCCTCGAGGATTTCTAACTGGAGCAGCAGTACATCAGGTTACCTATGAAGCATAAGGAAGTTTCAGTTGTGAGTTCTGTGTTCTCTTCGTAAGTTAGGTAGAGGACTGCAGTTTACTCTGGCACCTTCTGAAAGCACCGCTGTTTAAAACATGCCTCTTACAGTTGTGTCCCTGAGTGTTGCAAGAAAATTCAGGAAGATGACACCAATAGTGTAAAGTAAAGTAGTTACATTCCCAACAATGACTACTGACATATAGTGTCTGTTGCTTTTCTGCAAGAAAGAGAAAGTAGCAGTTATAAAATCTAAAAAGTCTAGCTGGAAAGAAAAAGAATTGTGGAGCAGCGGGACAGAAAAATATACTATGTTCTACATACACGAGATTGGAGGGGGGAGAGGGTTGAGGTGAAATACGAAAGCCTCTTAAGGGTTTGCCACTTGTGAATTACTCATCTCACTCACACTGGTAGGCGTAAATGCATAATTCCAATCTGTTCTTATTACTTATTTATAACATGCAGTAGAATGTAAATTCTATGCCTCCTTTGTAGAAGCTTAACATGCCAGCTAAGGTATGCAGATATTTCAGGGAGCCTATACAGACAACTTTCTTGGCATAGCGCACTGTTGCCAATTAAAGGGCATAAACTTCCAACAATAAATTAAACTAGCTCTCCCCCTCTGCTTACAGGAGGAATATAGACAGGATGTAAGAAATAAGTGAGAGGATCAACACATAATAAGAAAAGCATTCATCTTGAAATAAACTACTCTGCATTATTATTATTTATGATAGTTACTGTTATTAATAAAGTACATGTGGGATAGAGAAAAAGCCTGCAACAACCACTGAATTTATGAGACTGGGGACAGATGCATGCTCTTTCTTTTATATCGCTGGCACTGATCGATTTGTATTTTTCCCTGATGATGGTTTATGCCATTATAACTGTTTGGTGGCTCCTTACTATTGAGTTATGGTTGCAAAGCACTTCACAAATGAGAGCAAGCCTCCGAACATTATATCCTAATCTGCACATCCTATAGATACGCCATAATACAGAGCAGCTGACTGCACCACCTGTGATCTGTGTACCCACAAACATGATTTATTCTGGTAATCCCAGTTTAATGCATCACATCAGATTTGGCAGTTATGTTATCTGATGACATTACTGACACTACATGACATAACTGAGTAGTGCAACATGTCAAGTTGAAAAAAACTTTGGGCTTTTCAGAGTTTTGGTTTTGTTTGGGTTGGTTGTTTTGGGGTTTTTTTTTTCTTTGTTTTGTTTTTTTTTGTGTGTGTGAGTATATGTTTTGAAAATAAATGTAAAGCAAGTAAACTTTTCTTTGGAAAAAGGGGAAAAAGAAATCAAAATAATTTTCCTTAACCACTTGTTGGCTGTATTAATGACCCAACAGCTGGGGCTGATTGTTCCAGTAAGGGCAGAGGAGAAGAGGTAGAAGTACAGCATATTTTACTATGCTGCTAATTCTGTGGCTAGCTGAAAACTAGCTCAGCTTTTGTAGTCTTGCAACAGATTTAACTTGCTATAAATTGTCCTGTTTAGGAACAATGCTCAGAAGCTGAGTCCTCCCACTATCCTTGTTCCAGCACTACAGTAATGTTTTAGCAAAACCCTTTATTCTCTGACTATAATTCAGATACACAGAGCTGTTCCGGTTCTGAGAAGGTGATAGTATCTCTTCTACAGAAACTCTTAAATCACATGATGCCTTGCCTGAATAGTGAGAGCTGTTCTCTAATCATCTTGCACGCCTGGTACTATACAAAATGGTGGAACGAGTTACCCATAATGGATGTAAAATGTATATATTACTAAATATAGCTCATAACCTATAAATCACTAATCTGTAACCTCTATTTTATAGCAGTTGAAACAGCCAGTGTCAACATTTTCTTGCTTAGATTCCAATTTCTGGTCTGAGCATGCTGTCTCAAGTTTTTGCTTGCGTGATGAATTTTTGTTGACTATTTTGTTGATTAAAACAATTGTTTTGGGGTTAGAATGGTATTTTGGAATTTAGTATGCATATTCAATTTTAAGAAGTAAAGATCTTCTAGTAAAATTGTTTACTTTTTGACAAAGAAAATATTTCCTTTGGAAATTAATTTCTTTCCTCTCATCCCTCTTTTTCTTTGCTTAGGAAGGAAAGCTTAACAAATAGAATAAGATACAGTGCTGAAGAGTTCTAAGTAGTCTCAGATAAAGTATAGAAATCTTGCAGGAGTCTTACAGATTTGCAAATTGCAGTGATGCTTATAAAAATAATTTGAAAAACATGATGTTGGTATTTAATATCTGTCCCCCAAAATCTGATTTATAAATACAAACTTGAATCTTCTTGTTAGTGATAGATGTTCCATGATTTTGGGTGGGATGAGTTTCTCTGAAAATTCAACTTTTTTGGATGTCCTTTTCCCCCCTGTATTATTGAAAGGGACTTCATGGAAACACAGGGTCCTAATTGCTTTTCTGAGTAGCACTTAATATCTTATATACCTGTATGATGTGTCATCTTTGTTTCCTTTTCTCAGGTTGTTTTTTCAGCCTCTCTTCCTAAGAGAGTGTACATAAGCCTGTGCTTTC
The DNA here is from genome assembly GCF_963210335.1 of Falco punctatus. Classification (NCBI taxonomy): domain Eukaryota; kingdom Metazoa; phylum Chordata; class Aves; order Falconiformes; family Falconidae; genus Falco; species Falco punctatus. The sequence goes on along the minus strand of NC_137592.1, from coordinate 24,647,222 downwards.
TCACTGCCATTTTCCAGACAGACACTATTTCTGCACTCTGTAATATATGCTATTCCAGTTGAGACTGCACTATTGATTTATTTAAAATGGGTAGTAATAGTTGCTGTATTACTTACCACATGTTCTTGTATAACTTAATATCTTACTGGCTTCTCTTACCACAGTGGCACATTCATATGTGCTCTTCAGTGGGTTGTAAAAGTGGCAGTCAGGCACTTCTCTTGACCTGATACAATTAACTCAGCACCAAATGTAAGGTGGTTCTGAATTCTGTTTCTTCCACTGCAGTAAAATCAGAATTACTTGGGAATGCCGGATGAACTTCTGTTAGGGAGCCGAGGGATTCTTGGTCACACGAATGTCAATCCAGAGTAGTTCCAGTTTTGTAGCAGCAGGTATGTGAGATTCAAATTCACAACAAAGATGCCTAGCACAAATATATTTCCCAGTTGTGAACATAAAGCTGAAGTAATACACAAGAAAAATGTTAAAAACACTTTTTTTTCCTTTTTCACTTTTTTGGACGTGAAGTTGATTGAGAGGTCATGGTTCTTATTGATGTATAATAACAAATCCCCTCTATTTAAGCTGATAGCAATACAGTGACTGGATTGGAAGCATTCATGAATGGAAATTTTCATTTAAATCTTAAAATGGGGCTACATTATGCCACATGATGTGCAAAGAAATTACAAAGAGAGAAATAAAACTATGATAGTGATATTGGTATGACCATAATTCTCTTCGTCTGGTAAAAATTAACATGCTCTGTCCCCTTTCTGCTTTCTCCCCCTCCGGCTTTCAAACTCACCTTATTTGTCCAGCTGTTGTAACGAGGTAAACTAGGAAGACAATGCATGGTTTTAATTCTACTAAACAAAGATGTAACTTGGAAGCTCATTAGGTTCATTTGATGCTCAGTGTTTGCACTGGCTGGTTATGTGTTGTTTTGACAGCAAGAGAAGCCTTTCAAAAAACCAGGGACATGGCTTTAAAATAAAAGACTGGAATCGTTGTATTCTAACTTTTGCCATGGGAAAGGAATAATATGCATGTTTAATTAAAAAGATGTGTACCTTGCTCTAGGGAAATTTAAAAAAAAAAAAGGAAAAATGAAACAATAATCAGGAATGGATGCTAATGTGGGCTTGTAAAATGATCAGGATGAAACAACATTTGAGGGATGAGTTTGTGCTCAGATAAGTACAAGAGTTTGGGCTGATTAATAGCAGAAAGTTTTTCTGGGCAACAGTTAAAGGTTGTAAGAGCATAACTGTTACTTAAGAGCACTGTTACTAAATGTGAAAACAAATAGACCTTACAATCTCTGCTGTTAAAACATAAATATATCTAAAAGCACTAAAGTACTTTGGAGCTACCACTTTTCCAGAAGTGGAACTGTAGTTCTATATTAATATTCTATATATATGAAGTATATTCATGTAATATCTTTATTAGGTGTTTGAAACAATTGCAAGCTGAAATTATTAAAGATCCTTTGGTTTCACATTTGTGCTGAAGAGTATTTCTTCTAGAATAGAACTTTTACACAGAGTCTAACCCATGACTCTCATGGTTTCGTTGTTCCCATATGATACATGGTTTTGTGCAATGCTCTTGAATTCCTCAGATGGGGCCTGGAAATTGTATATACTTTTCTGAACTCTTCTGAAGTGTATAAATCTTAAATGGAAATGCGGATTTACTCTTTTATGAGTAATTTGAAAAACAAGGGATATTTACTGCTGAGCAAATAGCTTCTAAAACACATCAGCATTTGTTGGCCAGCTAGAAGCAAAGTTGGTTTGTCCACATGCCATTGCGTCAGTCTTTGCTGGCTAGAAAGCAGAACAGCAGGTTACGGTGCTTCCTGAAAATAATTATTTGTGACCATGAGTTTATTTGTGTCTCTTTATTTCTTGTCCTTGTTTTTAGTGGCTTCAAAAAATTCTTTCAATTCTCACTCTGGAACATTCTTAATTAATATCCAGCAGAATTTGATGTTAACTTCGAAGACAGCTGTTGTTTTTTTTTTTCAATTAATGGGCCAGTGCCACATGTGAAAGGCCATTCATTGCTAGTCTATACAGTTAGCTATTGTGTGAGCATGCTGTTTTCTTGGACCTGATCAAGTTGCCTGAAGTAGGCAAGTGGTGTCATTTGCGACACCCTGTTTTTTCTGAAAGATTTTCAAAGTAGTGATGAGTATGGCATGGGGTTCACAGATCTGTGAAAAAGATGCAGCGTTAGTATTATACCTTCCCAGGAGGAAGGTTGTATGTTAGTGATGGTTCTTTGAGAGTCAATATAATTAAGTGACTGGTGCTTTATAAATACAGAAGGCAGGATATACTGTTCTAAAAGTTATGTATGAGTTGTTGCTTGCTTTCAGAAAATGGTGGAAGGGATAGAACTGCTAATGAAGTCTGATGGAGCAAGCTTGATAATACAATCTTGGCACTTTATGATTTATTTTTTTTGGGGGGGGGGATAGTGCATAAAGATCAGATGGAGATATTTTTGTATTTAGTGATGCAGATTTATGGTCCCAAAGAGTTTACCTTCTAATTAAATATTAAATTACTGTGAGTTTATTTAACAAACTATGAGAAAGAAGATGAGAGAACAGAATAAGGATGTGAGTAATGAGCTGAAGCAGTCATACAGTCTACCTACGTAAACAAACTGGTGATTGGAATTCTTTGGAAGTTTTTCATCTTCATACTCTCTCAGCAGGTTTTCTTTGTTGTGCTGCTAACAATCCCTTGCTACAGTGCTGCTGTATTATTTTCCTTTGACTATAGCAATAGCATAGCTATTGTCTCAATTATTTTCTTGAGAGAAACTATGTGGGGCTCCTTACGCAAGTCACGCTTCAACTGAGTGCTCACTAAGACAGGACTTTGCCATTTCTGTCCCTTGCAATAGCTGCCTGAAACCAGGGAGAGTGGAAATAGGGTGGAAGAGCGGAGGGAAGGAGGGTATGTGACTCTCCTGCTGGAAACCTGAATATAGAATGCTGCATGTTACAGAAAAGTTAAAACATTGTAGACATTACTACCATGTTATTTTTGAACTGTGACGTACTCTGACATCTTGATAGTAAAACTCGTGTTTTGAGTCAAGTTCTTAAATCTCTAATTTCAGCGTTGTTGGTGGGGTTTTGTTTGTTTGTTTGTTTTTTTAACTCTACTAACTATGTTTTTCTTTCTAGCTGGGTACCATCTCTCAAATTCCATGCCAAAAGTAGCACTGTAGTGTTGCATATTATCTTTCAATGACTACCCATTAAATTTGATCAAAGCAAAGTGAATGTTCTTATTGACCATGCAAACAGGGTCATTCTTTATTCTTTCTGTCTCATGCATTGATTGTGCTATCAGGACTTATGCTAGTGGTTATTAGAAACTGGATATATACCAACCACTGTAGTTAGATTTACCATGATATTTAAGATAGTTGCCTTGGTTAGTGTGGGAAGTTTCACATATACCACATTTATAATAAACATAGTGGTATGCAAATGTCAATTATAATAATAGTCACTATTGTTAGCAATTCTCTTGCAGACATATGAGTTTAAAAAGAATTTAGTCTGTTTGTATTGCCTCTGAGATCAAAGAGATCAAAAGGCAGATTCATCCCTTCACTCCTGGCCTTCCCCCTCCCCCCCCCTTTTTTTTTTTTTTGGGGGGGGGGGAAGTAATGACTTTAAAAAAGATATGTGGGGGTTTATTTTAGTTTTCTTCTTCTTTTTCTTTTTTTGGATGCGAAAAATGCATAATTATTTTTTCTGGCTATTTGCTACCTTAATAGGATGATTTAAGGGAATCCTGTACCCCCAAGATAATATCTTTTTTCTTTGCCTTTTGGTGCTTTTTGCCCTTCTGAGTCCAGAAATGAGTATAAGGCCAAATCCTGAATTTATGTTTTACTCAGTAAACCTCTATAATTTTTAAGTTTAGCTTTGTTTTGGTAAGAAGTGATTTAAGGGAGTAGTTACTGGAAAATTGTAATAACAAGCATTGTTTACTATTTTAAAGTAATGCATGTGACTGGAATTGTGGAACACACAGGAGTATAACCTGATCAAGTATATGTGTAAGAAAAATATTTCAGTTTTTGCTGTGTTAAAAAGAAAAAAATTGCTTATTGGGTTCGTTTTGTAAATTGAGATCAATGAAATTCTTCCAGCAACAGCATGAAATCAATTGTAAAATAACATATAATTCATGCCTTGTATTGTAAATTATAGTTTGTTTGACATTAATCACTGAGTTTTCCATGCACTGGGGTGCATTTTCTTGTAACACATTTCTGGATAATGCTTGTGGATCCATTTCTAATGTATTTGAGAGTGATCTGTTTTTCATGTCCACAATTGCCTACATTTGATCTTATGCAAATCATGCAATCAAGCAAATGGAAAACAAGGCGTTGTTGCTAGAGGACCTTGACAAACAGTGGCTTTGTGGTTTTAAGAACCTCCTCCCTCCTCATTCAGAATCATGTTTGTCTCTGTAGTTGCTTGAATCCATTGATCCATTAGGAAACACTTTGAACTTTAAATAGGAAAATATTTGCCAAATCAGATTGTGGCAAATAACTGCATCAATTATGATGTAATAGGATTTTTATTGTTCTGTTTGTTAGTTTCTGGCTCTAACCTTTTAGAAATACTACCTACTTTATATTTATGGGCTCATCCAAACCTTGGTGAAATCTATGGAGAGGTTTGTACTGACTGCAAAGCTCATGCATTGAGTGCCATTCCTAAGTCTCTAATTTCTGAGTTTTCTTCTCCTGCTCCCACTAACGTAATTTTTCTTTTTAGCCTTTATCCCACCTAAACTTTTCAGATTCCATAGAAACTTTCTATTTGGCATTTATTAGTCAAAATACATTGGCATTATTGAATCAAGAGGAGGAATAAGATTTCCTTTGATCCTGGTGACACATTGCTTTTTTCTTTATTTTATCTTTCTACTCCTTTTTTTAACCTCTTGCCTTCTTCCCTCCCCTCTCAATATGATTATCAGTTGATCCTAAAGGATCTTGTTGTTCGTATGTTCTCTGTTTCTATTCCTTGTTATTCCTATTCTTTTACACTTTGCTTGTCTCCCTGTCTTGTCTTTTTTGCTTTTTCCATTCCAGGCACACATAGTAACTTACAGTCATTTGTGGTTAGTTTTTTTCTTTTCAGGGAGGGAAATAAAACATTTTTTCCACCTTCATTTTTATTAATCCTTGACAAAGTTCCTTCCTCTTCAAATTTAACTGTATATTTTCAGAAACTCTTATGCATGCAAATAGTCTCAACAGCTACAGTGTGCATCAAATCATGGTTTCAGTACAAGCTACCTTTTTAGAAAAAGCAGTTCCTTGATGAGGAAATTTCCTTAAAGGAGAGAAAAATACTCCTCCCCAACCTGATCCCATATCTGTATACAAGGAAAACAGTGATTCATGTTAAACAAATGGAAAAGGAGAAATCCACTTTTTCTTTTTTTCTTCTCCCTTCCCTTATGTTATATTCACTCTGCTAAGTGAAGTGCCACAATACGGTTTCAACTTAGAAGAATATGTATTCACTGTTTACAGGGACATGAATTAAATAGGTGCCATGGATTGCTGTCATCTGTTCATTTTAGGATTGCTAAAAGAAAAATCCTTCTGGTCACTTGTTTGCCCACCAGAACACAGAGTATCTGATACTTGTCTCACAGACCTCCATCTCCATCTGTACTTTTTGTGGCTTCTCTAATGGCAGCTGCAAGGAACAAGGGATCCAGGAAGGTGTACACTAATGAGGGCAATGCAGTTGGTGCAGTATGTGGAGTTTACTTTCTCTGGTTGCTGAGCCAGCTTGAGCACCTGCTCTGGAGTGTGCGTTCCCCCTCTCACCCACATAAGCACTGCTTAACCCTGGTAGAATCAGCCCCATTATGTTGATTAAACATGTCACTGTGTTACAGGCATTCACTTGATGATTTTTTTTTTTTTGGGGGGGTTATGGCATTTTCTTTTAACTCACAGTTTGCCGTGTTCTCCATAGAACAATACCACTGAGTGATAGTGTGTTTTCAATAAAAATGCACGAGATTGTTCTCTCCTCATACAGAGTAAAGTAAATCAAAAGGAATTCTGTTCCAGTGGGGACTGGAGGCATTATATGAGGGGAAAACCAATGAGAAAGAAGTTGGGTCTACAACATTTCTGCTTTAATGATGCCTTTGTCAGTTGCAATTTTGAATTGGTGCTTACATATGGATTTGTACAAAATGATAGTTTGATACTATTTGGCTCTGAAAACACTAGTATTTGTTACCTCTTGCAAAAACACAGAACTTTTCTGGCATACTAAAAATGTGTATCTATAACATACGCATTTTACTTGTATACCTTATATTGTTGCCAAAACCTCAATTGTAAATTCCTTCTTAAAGGATTTGCTCATTAAAATCTGTGATTTGTATTTTAATAAAAAAATGGAAAAGATTAGAAAATTATATCTGCATTACTCTCCTGTAATGTTTCTGATAAACATTCCTTTATTAGTATAGGGAAGAATATATGATGCTAAAGATCTTTTAGAGTACTTATTCAGCAAAGTTGCTACATTTTATTCCCCTTTTTTTGTGGTAATTGAAACTCAAGATAGCTTCATCGTAAAAAGACCTGTTTAACAGTCATTTTGTTATAGCAGTAGACGGGTTTTCTTTATAGAAATGTATTTTACAAATGTTTGGTATTCATGCAGCTGAAGAGAAACAGGCAAAGAGAGAACAGACCATTATTAGTGGTGGCAACAATGAGTTTCCTTTGTGTTCATGCTTATAGTGAAGTCTGCATGGAGTGAGTCATTGTATGTATTGATGCTTGACATTCATATATCATACAGCACATTTAAAAAAAAAAAGCAACACCAAAACCAACAAACTGGCTGTGTTAATGAACCTGTACTTGTTTTTCAATTAATTTGATTTGATTTAATCATCTTAAAGGTGTTCATTTACTGCTGTAGAAAATTGATGTAGTATGTAGCACCTAAAAGGCTAACATTTTTGTTTTGGTAGTGTATGTTCTAGTGTAAATGTACTATATAACACGGTCATCTCAACCAAAGTACATCTACACCTATTAGTAGTCAAAATCTGCAGTTATTAAAAAAACAGTACCTATTCACTCCTCTGGGACAAGGCTGAAACATTAAAGAGACACAGGTCCCTCTTCCTTTTGATTTTCTGAATTCACTACCCTCTGGAAGTTACAGAAAAACAAGGTAAAATGAATATACAAAGTAAATTCGTATTCCTTTTTTGCCCTAGATTTAGCAGTTTTTACGCCACACCAGTTTCTGCTCACTGCATGCACGCTTGCTGGCTGTACAAACAGTTCCCAGGTCACCTTGTTTACAGCACAGCTGCCACCATCTCACGTAGATGCCCCGGTCCTGACGGTTTTGGATTCTAGAACAATATATGTACAGTAAGTAAGGATTTCTTCTTTCCTGACAACACAATAGTGCATTGGTTTATTCAAGAATTCCAGTGAGTTCAATCAGGAGAAGGGTTTGTGACATAAAATTAAATTTATTATGATTAAATGCATAGAAGTGATTAGTTTAGTGGTTCTGTGAACCTTCTGATTATCACTTGCCAACTTAATTTCCATTTTGTCTTTACGCAATCAGTATAACCTACATATGGGCATAGCCTCTGCAAACTTCAGTGCAGGAAATGTTCTGGTGATATGCCCATTTTGTAGCCCCTGCTTTGTGTGCTACTCTAATCATTTATCTATTGAGTACAAATACTGCATTAGAGGTATCCTTAGATTTGTTTTCATGGTTACATAACTATATTTTCAAATTCTCAAAATAAACCCCGCAAAGTTCCCTAAACAAAACCTTACATTTTTCAGTATGGTCTGAATCTTTGCTGGTCTTAATCATATTTTGCTCTTATTTACAGATGGAAAGAACCTGTAGAAGTAAATGGAATCCTAGATCGCTATATAATTTATATTGCCAACAATGAGCAGAATTTTACAAAGTGGAACGTAATCTATAACAACACAGAACTTTTTCTGGATTTTACTATTCAGCAGCTTTTCCCGGGTACTGAATACCTCATAAAACTAGCTGTAAGTTGTAAAGATGTGTAGTAGAGGTGTAAAATGGTGAAAAATATTCTGATTTTGTTAACATCTTAAATACTTAATCGTTCATGTATCCACTTTAACCTGTTCTTTCTGAAAGTGGATGAGCCTTCCTGAACAGCAGTATGTGTTTTGTTTCAAAACAGGCCCTCAAAAAATGTACGTAATTTAAGCACAGATTTTCTTCAAGGAGAAGTTGGATGATAACTAATAGAAAATTGACCAGAAATATAAGAAAGACTTTAAAAATATTTCCTGCCCCCAACTAACAAGAAAACAGTGAATGTATTTGAAAATGTTAGCCTTTCGTATTTTGTACCAAGATGATTTGTTCTTTCTTCATAAAGTCTGTATGTAGAAGGAAATGGCAGGGAGGGAAAGAGTTCAGTGTAAAGTAGCAGTCTGTTTATTCAAAATACTTTTAAAAACCTTGCTGTTTTCATTGCATGTCTTTATCGTTGGTTTTATTTTGTGATGAAATAGAACAGCTTCAGCTCACTAACAAACCTGAAAATATGTGCATGAAAGCATGGGATTGTCCCTTGTTTTAAGCACACTTCATTTTATAACAATACCTATATAAGGATATTTGCTTTGATAAATGCCATAGAAAAATATTCTGCTCTTGATTATGAATAAATTTACATTTATGTAGACTGGGTATGCATTCATTTTTTCTTAACATGCTCTTGAATGTTCTAAATATTATACCACAGAAAATAAACTACCTTCAGGTCATGACAAGGATCTGACTTGAACTTGAAAAAACAAGGATATTCAGTCTAATTAAAGCTTAGATTCATGTTGAAATTAATTCATTTGTGCCTAGATATTTCAGCATAGTAAATTGTATAGCATACAAAATAGCGCCATGTCCGAAACTAAGGCAGTACTTCAACAAGCATGTTATATGCCTTTATAAGCAAGCAGGGCAATCAAACAAATTTGTGCTGTCCTCCTCTCTGCCAAAGCTCTTCTCTGCTCCTGCCCAGCTCCTGTACACGGGGGAACAGGGAGAGACAATCAGGGGAGAATTAACAGCTAGAATCTGGGACTGCTTCTTTTGGTGACTTTGCTTTGGGATATGTTAAAATAAGCAAGTGTTGTGTGGACTTTGTTTTTACTTCATCAAAGTGTACACCTTTTCTAGAAGTTACTGAATACATTTTTAGTATTCCTAAATTAACGTAGAAATTCTCATTTCTTTTGAGTTTTGTTTATTTAATATTTACATTACATCAGCGGTAACTAGAAAGTAAGAAAAGATAATTTCTTCTGCTGATGAAGATAACCAGATTTACCTGGATAAAATGCAATGGTCTGTGATAGACAGGTTAGAAAATCTAAATGTCCTTGCAGCTTTGAAAATTGCAAGTCTAAAAGGGCATGAAATGCCCAGTATCTTTCAGGTGGTGATAGGTTTCTTAAATCATTTGGACCATTGTATTTAAAACTTGTCAGACTAGTCTGAGAAGAATGTAATATTAGAGATTTTCAAGTTATGAAGCTTAAATATAGCCAAATGTTACACTTGATGAAAGGAAGACAAAATAACAACAGCAAACACACCCCCCACCCCCCACCCCAAAACAAACCAACCACAAAACACACACACACACCCCAAATCAAGCACATATACATCTGGAAAGAAATGTTAATATTTAGTGTTTAATATATAATTTGATCTGAATTTTGGTAAAACTTTTCAAGTAAAAGCAGCAATAGAATATCTTCAACAGTATAAACTTAACTAAATGTTTCCTTTTTTTTTTTTTTTTTTGTTAAAAAGAAGTATTTCTATCAGCTAGAACCTTTTTCTTTTCCTTGTTTCACAAGTAATAATAGTTTTGGTTTGTATCCATGCAAAAACTAGTTTTGGTTTACATGGGAAATAAGTTGAGTTAAATAAAGTAGCAGCTTTGATCACAGGAATCAGGATCCACATCGGAATTTGCAGCACCTCACAGGCTGCTGGCTTTAACTTTTGTGTGACGCGTTAATATAAGCACGTTAAATAAAATTAAAAAAATGTTTGTCCTTGCATGCTGTTACCAATTTTCACAATTGATTACTGCCTTTAGTATGTAGCAATTGCATTCATAAATGAGAGCAACAGCTTTTAAAAGCAAATCTAATGTATCTTTCCAAAAGTCAGCTGGCGAGTTCTAAGATCATGTCTCTGTGGATTAGTGTAAAGGAACTTGCTTTTGCTCTGTTCATGCTCGAAGCTGGCTGGGTGTGAGCCACACCAATCTGAAAGCAAATGAAAAGCTGAAAGGCTGCATTTAGTAGCTGGGATGGCACATCCCTTTATATGACTTGACTGTTTTTGTGATTTACCTGTTAAACAAGTATCTCCTCAAGGCTGTGTTGTGTGGGTACACTAGCTCAGGTGATAGCTGGAAAATCACTGTGGTCTTACATGGTTTGTATCTGTCCCTTGGCTGTCTACACGCTTTGCCTTTTTTTCAAATTTTGCCTCCAATGTGTTCTTGGTGATGTTCGGAATAGCACAATGGGGCTCAATTGAGGTGTAGGATTTCATAGCTTTGAACATCACTGGATGTTATTGCCAGAGTCCCAGAGATGTCCAGTCCATTTGGATATACTGATCTAAAACCCCACTATTTAAAATACAGATGAGCTTTCTTTCACTAATTTTCATTAGAAGAGTCAGAAAATTTGTATCCCACCAAGATTCAGAGATACAAAAATTAAACTTCATGAAATTCAAGAAATAAATGAATGGGAAAGCCCTTACCTTGAGTTACCGAGCCCCTTGAGTGAAAAAGCCCTCCACTGAGGAAGTCTTGGTGTGGTATTTGTTCAGCGAGGCAGAAAGGAATGTACAGTGAAGAGGCCTTACAGAGCTGTTCTTTTTGGCTTCTTTATGAAGCCAGTAGATGTGAAATCATTTGAAGAATAGCCTGCCTTTGCTGGAAGGATGATGTTCTTAAATCTCTTCCTTATCAAAATGCTAACAGTTGTTTGAGCATCCTTCTAAGCTGATTTTTTTTTTCCTAAATGCTATCATGTTTAAAGTAAATGCCATTTTCACGTGTTCCCAAAACTGAGGCTGGATTCTTTTATCTTTATTTGATAGCCCAGACTGAACACAGGGAGTCATTCTGTAGTTGTGCTGGAAGTGCAATTTCCAGTGAAATCAAAACAATCTTGGTGTGTAAAATAGCCTCTCATTTACAAACAGTTCTTATTTTTACCCATGGGGCTAGTATAGACTTTTGGAGCAGGGTAGGAAATATGTTGACTGCTCCCTGATTTGAAACACACTGGGAAATGGGAAATTGAAGTTAATCCTTTCAGATAAAATATACTATATTGAAAGAAACATTTTATTCCTGAAGAATTGGGCAGCAAGGTTATTTTTCCTTTGTGTGCTGATGATCCAGAGCAGGCTACTTGTCCACTTCAGCACATGGCTTACTCTTAAAAACACAGGTGATCCCGTAAGTTTTAATTAAGAGTATGTCTGAATCTGAATCTTTGCTGAATTCAGCTTTTGATTTATTGCTTAACAGTAAAATTAAAAATAAACAATAAACTAAACCAAAAATCTTTAAATCCAGTACAGAGTTGATGTATTCCTGTATAAATATATTTTTTTAACTTCTGTAAGAACTCCTGTCTCTTACTGATCTTAGTGCAAGTAATTGGAAAATGTGCACACTTAAGGACCATAGCTACCTAGTCTTATGTTTGTGCATGTAAAACTTTAATAGCCAGTTATATAGGGCAATATGCAAATTTTGTAACACATTGTATTGTTTCATAATCAAGCAAAATATAAAAATCCTGTAATCAATCTTTTCTTTTCTAGCAACTGAAATACAAATGATTTGAATGTTATCCATAAGCATGTAATAATAACTGTTACATATTGATTTATGATAGAGTGGGTTTTCACTTTTTTAATTGCATCTGCACACCACGCTTCTGTGCTGTCATGAAGTGCAGGACTGTCTGAATGGCTGTTTTTTTCTCAATGATTATTCATCAAGATAACTTTTTAAGTGTGTTGCAGGTTTGTCACTATATTCTATGTCTGGAACTTGTAAGAACTTTTCAGTCAATTCCAGAAGAGTTTTGCACTGTAAACAATATATGTAGTACTGTCATTTTCTTTAGCTGCAGCTGCAAAAGCAGTGGAAATCTAATCGTGCTTATGACTCACAGTCAAATGAAAAATGCTGCACGTCCAACAGTAGTACAATGTTCTAGCTAGATTATACCTGAAAGCTAAATACCATGAGTAGCACATCTTGTTATTTAAGAAAAGAAATAAATCTATGCTAAGAAAAAGTATCTTCCATGAAAAGCATAATTTACTAAGTTTAGATATGTAAAAATTATAAAACTTTACAAAAAATCATGGCTGAAATTATCGGTATTAGATTGAAATATGTTTATTTGTTTTGATTCATATTTTAAGGCTTGCACTGGAGGTGGATGTTCAGTAAGCGAAGCTAGCAGAGCTGTAACAGATGAGAGTACACCAGAAGGTGTTCCTGCTCCAAAAGCCCAGTCATATTCATCCGACTCCTTTAACATCTCATGGACTAAGCCTGAGTATCCGAATGGTAAGTGAACTCTTTTAGCCTCAAGTTAAAAAGATGATTAGTAAAGGTAAATTAATATTCTAAATGGCAGCTTATATGTGGTGCTTAATTTTTAATGATCATTTTAGCACATAAAATACCTGAGATAGTATCATTGTCTGCAGCTAGGAGATTGTGGGTTTCAGCCTATTGTACAGTTTCAGTGGCTCAAAAGTGCTCCCTTTTGATAGTTCTTGTGTACTGCATCTCATTGTTTAATGTTTTCCAGGACAACTGAGCTGAGGAATAGGCTTTCTTGGAGAGTTTCGGTCTAGGGTGTTCATTTCACCCTCCAATTAAACATTAATTTCTTTTATTTGATTGCTATGTAATAATCATTAGATTTGTGTTCTACGTAATTGTCCTGAAGGTGCACATTTCCATGGCTGTGGAAGTTAAATAATAAACTTTCTTTTGTTTAGAAATATTTTCCATTGTGAAATACCTACCTGTAAAACTTTTGGACATATTTTACATTTCTAATGGTATTGCATAGTATCATATGACCTCGGAATTCACCTTGATTTTTTTATCATGCACGTAACAGTTTAAATCACAGCAGAGGACGCTATGCAGAAATTGCTGAATTTAAAGCAACAGAAATTGTTTTCTTCATTAGCTTATCATATTGATATATATAAATTATTTTTCACAGTGGTTTCACATGAATTTACTTTTTCCCCTGCAAGTTTTTCCCTGCTTTCAGTTGTGGTAGAGCACATCCTACCTGTACAACTTTATTACAAGGTGCTTTCAATGATTCCGCAAAAACTGCTGATTGTGAAGTCATACATATATGTGATATTCTATAAAGTCTTACATCAATTTAAGAAAGGAGTAAGAGTATGTCATCTGCTGTTGAAGAATTTATTTAATAATGGTTCTTTATGTGGGAGTCATATTGGAAGACTGCCTCCTAGCCCCTTAGAAACATTCTAACCCTGTTTCTAAAATCCCATCAGCATATGTGGCAAATGCTTAGAGGAAGGCAAGAAGGAAGGAACAAGGGGAGGGGGAAGGAGGGAAAAGGGGGGAAGGAAGGCTGGAAGGCCATGTGTGTAGCTTAGTGGATAAAGTCTGAATAATTTTCAGAGGAATGGGCATTTTTTACATGTAATAGTTCATGTCAGGATCTGATTCTGTTATCATTGCATTGTGGGAAAAAAAATCCAAATAGTTTAGAGCGTGGTTTAACTATTCAAATAAATATATATGTTTATGTACACATATCCACGGCACAGGATAAAGACCTATAGTTTGATAAATAAATTTTCACAAGCTTCCTTTAAAACAACTAGAAGTTGGGAATACATGACTAAATTTGCATGCTGTATCTTGTTAATAAAGAATTTACTATGTAGAGCTTGGCTCTCCTTTTAAATTTAATAAATAGCTTGTTAGGAAACAAATGAGGGTGGTGTTTCAGACTTAAGGAAGAGTGGCTGGAAAGCTGCCCAGGGGAAAAGGACCTGGGGGTGTTGGTCAACAACCGGCTAAACATGAGCCAGCAGTGTGCCCAGGTGGCCAAGGCGGCCAACAGCATCCTGGCTTGTATCAGAAATACTGTGTCCAGCAGGACCAGGGCAGTGATCACACCCCTGTACTCGGCACTGGTGAGGTTGCACCTCAAACGCTGGGTTCGGTTTTGGACCCCTCACTGCAAGGGCATTGAAGTGCTGGAGTGTGTACAAAGAAGGACAGCAAAGCTGGTGAAGGGTCTAGGGAGCAAGTCTTATGGGGAGCAGCTGAGGGAACTGGGGTTTAGCCTGGCGAAAAGGAGGCTTGGGGGAGATCTTATCACTCTCTACAACTATCTGAAAGGAGGTTGTAGGGAGATGGGTCTCTTCTCCCAAGTGACAAGCAATAGACAAGAGGAAACGGCCTCAAGTTGCTCCAGGGGAAGTTTAGATTGGATATTAGGAAACATTTTTTCACCAAAAGGGTGGTCAAGCATTGTACGAGGCTGCCCAGGGAAGTGGTAGAGTCCTCACCCCTGGAGGTATTTAAAAGATGTGTAGATGCGGCACTTAGGGACATGGTTTAGTGGTGGACTTGGCAGCACTAGGTTAATAACTGAACTCAACAATCAAAGATCTTTTCCAGCCTAAATGATTCTACGCTTGTATGAAGTACAATATATAGCTTGTTAGGAAAGCTTTGAGTCTGAACTGGATGAACAACAGATGTGATAAAAATCAGGAAAGCTTTATTAAGGAAATTATATTCTGTCCCTTGCGCTTCATCCATAGAAACTGAAAGTTTCAACAGCCTTGATGACAACACTGTTCATCTCTGTATTGGGGTTTTGAACAATGCATTTAATTACCCAATTTGCTATATAGCCTACTCCTCTGCAATCCTGTATACAACCTGTGTAGACCTCCTAAGTGTATTTCTCCACTTTAAAAATGTTCTTTGGTATTTTCACATCTTCTTACCATTTGAAGCCAATAGAATATTTTTCCCTCGTTACTGTTATTTTTTGGTAATATGTGGATGCCATGCATGTTGCTCGTAGAGGGTTTTCCTTACGATCAGAACTGATGGAAGGGATTCAGCAAAGTCAGCTGCTGCTGCCCTGCCTTGCAGGGAAAGGCTGCTGGTTTTCACCTGTGTGCTCTTGCTGAAGAAGTTGAGTGAAGAAGTTGCTACCACATGAGTGCTTGGCAGCCAGAAGGGCATTAGGGGAGTGGGGACTTTGGTTTTTTACCATAGCATGCTCATACTTGCACAATGGTCGAGAAGGGATATGCAAATTTTCTCTCATTTTTCTTCTTTCTTTCCCCCATTTTTGGGCGAGTTTCAAAAAGATCACGTAACTGAATGGCACATTTTCCCATTCTCCTATTTCTTTCTTTCCAATTTCCCATTTCCATTCCTTTCCTTATTTCATAAAAATATATTTTTAAAAAGGCTCTAAAACTTTTCACTGAGCAACTGCTTAATCAGGAAAGCTTGCATTGTTCAGTGATTTTTTTGTTCATTCTCAGCATATCTTTTGGGCTGCCTAGTGGCCATGTCATTTATAATCGCTCTCTGTGTCAGTATTGTAAGATTGTATAGGAGGCTGAAAAATATCATAGTTGAGAAGACTGAAATATGAGAAACACCAGGAAGAAGGAACTTTCTTTTTAAATTTTCTTACTTCAGCATTTTACTGATGTATTCTAATAGTCAGATAGAAGTTCTAATGTAGTAATATAGCTCTTTTTTTTTTTTTTTTTTTTTTTTTTGCAAAAAGGTAGAAACTGTTTCCCATTTCTGACTTAATTGGTTGAAACTTGGTGAGTTTCAGTATCCCAGGTGCAACTAGTGCTTTTTGAAATTACTGAACTTGGCTTTTTTTCAGATGGAAACCTCAGAATTGCCAGGATTTGCATATCATACATCGTCACCCCCTTGGTAGATCTCTGGGGCTATTCCTCTCTCTCCTTCCTTCTTTCTTCTGATACTATATGACAGAAGTTACTGTTTATTTCCATGGGCTGGGGAAGCTTGTTAGCTGTTGCTGATGTTGAATGGGTGTGTAGGCTGACTGGGGGGTTGGACAGCACAGACTGTGCTATCGTCTTTTGATATATATGGTGTCCAGCTGCTTGCTACCAAACAGAGAAAGTGAAGGGGGATTAATATGCTATCCTTGAGGCCAAAGGTGGCAAATAGGATTAAAGGTTACTTGGCTTCTTCATAAGGATGGCTCAATGGGGGAAGTCAATCTTTGAGATAAGGGACCGTCTAGAAGTCAAAGGCTAATGTTATCCAAACATAGATATTGAATTTCTGGTCCCTAGTTTTGGTTGAATTTAAGGCTGATTTATGTTATTTTGTGAAAAAAAATCCTTTCATAGAAAATGGGAAATGATAGACCTAATTCTTTATTTAAAGTTGCTTCAGAAATGTCCTTTATGTAGCAGATGTAAAAAAACCAACCAACCAACCAACCAACAAAAATAACACACCCCCCCAAAAAAAACAACCAAAAACCAAACCCAAAAACAACAAAACCCAAAGAGACATTTGGAAGATGGTATGCTGCATATATTTATAATATGCACATTTTATTTTGTCTTATTTTCAAACCAACAATAACAAGGTTGATGGGATGTGGCCCAGAGGTATGCCACTTTAGAGCAGAACCCTGCTCTATTTCTATCACATACATGTCACATAAGCAGGTAGTGTAATACAAGCCATATTGACCATTTAGCTGAAGGCAAGATATGGAGAGGCTTGTGAAATGGCATGTGGCATCAGATATTCTGTTTTGAGCCTTCACTGTTCTAGTGGCCTCAGTAAAGTATCGTGTATTCTTCAGAACATATCCATTACAGTCTTGCCGTATAGCTTGAGGTCTGGCACTTTTAAAATCGGTTCATATAAAAAAAGTGATTTTATCTTTTTTCACCACTGAAAATTTTCCTTAGATGGTCACTTTTCAGAAACTTCACTTTTCTTGTATACAGGTAATAGATAAAATGAAGTCTTGAAAGGGACTGTATCTTCCCAGGCTATATGGAATCTGTATGGGAAATATTAGGTATAGGAAAAACTGATTTATAGAATTATTCAGTGAACTAATCCAGTACTTGTTCCTGCAAATCCTTGTGCTTGTGAGAGGTGACTTCTGTTTGTAGTCAGTGAAACTGATGTAGGTAAAAGTATGTTTGCTTAAGATTTGACCTCTAGATTGTACCTTAAAAGTAAAGTGCTTGTAGCATTTTAGATTCAAAACCTCTTTTCATCTTTAATGTCTGGAATATCATTGACAGATCATATGGCCTTACCCAGGGAGGGGAGAGGAGGAAGAAAAAGGGAACTTTCTTCAGTTTAAACTTCATTTACATTGTTGGATTTCTTTTCAAAAGTGAAATGTAATTGTACTATAGTCAATAGAGATTTTTGTTTTCAATGAAAACAAGATTCCATCTGGCTACCTAGACTTACTAATTATGAAGAAATGGTCACCATGAAAAGATGCAGTGTGTCACTCATGAAGCTTTGTAAATCACAAAAAAGTGCTATACTCTTCAATATTTCATGGATGGTAAACTTCAGGAATATCTAGCATGTCTTCAGAAGTACGTAAACTTTGGTCCAACTTGAACTTCTCTGTGTGCTTTGGAAACATATACTGGTGAAATAGAGAGACTAAGTTATTTATCCCTGGCTAAAAGAATTATTGCCTAATTTATAAAAATTACTTTACATATCAAAGTCAGACACTAGCCCTTTTGTTCTGAAATGTACCTTTTTCTTTCCTTTTGTTCTGTAATTTTCTCCATAGGAGTCATATAAGGCAAAGGCATAAGTAAAATCAAGAGATAATGGAACAGCTTATTAGAGATTATTGTTCTCTGACAGTACTGGGAGGACTAAGAAAAGCTCACAGCATTGACCACAAGCATAGTGTAGATGCTACATAGTGCTGGGTTTTAGGAACACTTTAAAATAACAGTGTAGTCAATTAATACTGAGTTATAGTGCAGATCCCATAGAGGTACATGAGACACCCACGTTAGTATCAAAGATCTCATTATGATTCATGCTGTTACCATAAATATCAAAGGAATTAATAATGATTTGTCAATTACTTTAAAGGGTTAGTGCTACTGGTATAGGTACTTAAAGTATTTGAGTCTTGTCTTTTTTCCCTGTAAAACACATTCTTAATGCCAGCATTCACGTTTTTCTGAGATAATATTTTTTAACATACATATATAATTTGTTTATTTAATGTAGGGCAAATATCAACCATTAATGCCCTTGCTTTACAAGGAACTAGACATGGAACCCCAAGTGATTTTTGCTTTAGGAAGCCTGTCAAACGTGGTAGGATTGATAGTGTGAGATTTACCAGGACTTCCTCCCACACACACGTCACTGCTGTCTGACTTGAGTTTAGCCTCTCACTTTTCTGGAAGAGAAAAGAATCAAGGAGTCTGTGAATCTCTTCACCATACTCAGCTCTGCATTGCTTTAGCATATAAATCTTTTGAAGTATAACTCTTCAAAGCTCAGCTGAAACAGTTGTGTATACACGTTTATTTACGAAGCATTTCTCCATTCAGCAGAGGGGAAAATCTTTTCTCAATTTCAAACAAAATCTTCCTCAATGTACTTTCAAGCAATTCAGTTTTAAGGGAAGAAAGGATGAACTGAACTGTATTTTTACAATACAAATATGTTGTTTATAACGGAAAGATTAGAAGGCATCCTCTGAACTGAACTCACTTTTAATGAATCCAATAGCTTTGCATTTATTGGTCTTAAGATTTCACACTTAAACAGCTTT
Source organism: Falco punctatus (assembly GCF_963210335.1). Classification (NCBI taxonomy): domain Eukaryota; kingdom Metazoa; phylum Chordata; class Aves; order Falconiformes; family Falconidae; genus Falco; species Falco punctatus. The sequence goes on along the minus strand of NC_137592.1, from coordinate 24,628,154 downwards.
CAAAAAAGGAGAATATTCAGAAGTGAGAAAGGTGGAGGAACAGTCATGAGAAAAAGGATTCCTGTGCAAGATCAACTTCCACAGTCTAAGCAAATCTGTAAAATTCAGCCTTTAGATGATTAAATTCAAAACATTGTTTATGTGTAAGTCTGTACAGGATTCATGCTATCCTGTCATGCACCTTTGGAAGAGCAGAGATTTAGATTTCCTTATAAATGACCCAAGCAATCACCTGCAATTTTTGAGCTAGATTTAGCCAGCTACACCAGAAGGAATGTTGTCTTTTCTGTCTAAGAATCTTGCAAATAAAAACATATTTGCAAATATGTTTTCTTTCTTTGAATTGAGTAGGTCAGGAATAGTTTACTTCAGGAATTTTTCTACAGCATACTGAGAAGGAAACAGCCGTCCATACTGTTTTGTGGTTTTGTTTAGAACAGTGGGTAAAACTTTTCCAAAAAACCCCAACCAACCCAAATTAATGAGGTATCTAGTTTGCTGGCAAAATGCAGAAAATGTAAGAGAATTAAGAATGAGTATCAATAAGGTGTTTTCTGTGACAAGATTATTTGTTACCTATTTTTTTGTAGTTATAGAACTGGCCTGAGTTGTCCATCGAAGTTTCAATTATATTGTAGATGACTAATTTTCTTCTGATTCTAAAGCTGTTAAGATGTGAGATGTTTTTGTGTGTCTTTCCAGTTCTTGTTTTGATAGCCATATGCAGAGTAGGCTGTGAAATAGAATTGCCTTAGTTTTCCTGATTCCAGGATGATCTTAAGTACTATTCAGAAACAACTTTGTTAATGGGTAATTTTTGGAACAGTGTAAATTGTTTTCAAAAGATGCAACCCACTTGCAAGGTTTTCAACAGTTAAAGGTGGGAGAGCATGTTTCTTCTAGGTGTTGTATACACAGTCCTGCTAAACACTTACCGGCTTAACTGTAAACTGAAATACTGATACTACTAATCTTATGTCCGTAGCATTAGTTTTCTTCTAAACTCTGTAGCTCTTTAGATATTGAGTGACTGCTATCACATTATTTTATAGGTATTATTACTAGCTATGGATTGTATATGGATGGCATTCTGATGCAAAATTCATCACAGCTAAGTTGTTATGCTTATGGACTTGCTCCTTGGAGTCTGCATTCCTTCAGAGTCCAGGCATGTACTGCAAAAGGTTGTGCTTTGGGTCCATTGGTGAGTACCTTAATTTGCATTCTGGGAATGTAATAAATGTCAGATGACAGTGAATATCAGAGTAAATGGTGATGATTCACTCTGGTCAGTACTAACCCATCTGGCAAAATGTGACATTTAAAAAGAAATCCTGTTTAAAAGCTGCTAAAGATTTGATAGGTCATTGTTAGGCACTATGACAAAGTAGAACATAGGTACAGTGAAGAAAGGCAGAATTTGAGGCTGAAACACACATTATTGAAATTAAATAGAGTTAATATGTTTGAAAGGTGCAGATGTGCTTTAGCCAGATTTATAAGGACGTATATAAAGAAAGAGTTACTGTTCCAGTAATGAGCAAATTTCTAGCTGCCTGACTGAAAGGACTGACATTAATTTGAGAATTGCAGAAGTCAGAGTGGCAACAGGAGCAAGGAAAATATGGTGATTCGTAAATATCTTTTGAATGCAAGTATGTGATCGAAATATTATACTGGACATATTTTAACAGTCTTGTTCGACACCCCATTTTTTCATGATTTGAGAATACAGGAATATTAAATTTGACATGTGAAAAAGAATCCTTCTGAGGCTTCTTTATTTTGTTAAAGGTTTTTAGATATATAGCTGAACTGATAAATCCAGTATAATTTCATAGTACTGTAGCCGATGAATAACTGGAATAATATCTGCTGTGCTTGGTTTTGTTTTCAAACATTACTGAGAAAGAAACCTGTGATAATTCTGAGATATTTTTTTGTTTAATTTGGCTTTGCATACACTTTTAATTTTGCTAACAAGAAAAGAAAGACAAAAAGGAAAAAAGGAAGATTTAAGAGTTTTTCATGTTGTTCTCTTTATTTTTCCATCATAACTTATAATACCATATTTTGTGGGGTGGAAAGAACCTCCAGGTTTTATTTTTTATGATTATAATTAGTTAGTCACATTTCCAATATTCATTCCAAGATTGCTTTCCTTCAAATGCTGGTAACATTGTCTATCTGTAGAAGACTAAACTTTATAACCATTAAACATTTTATAGCTTGCTCTGCTTTGAAGGATATTTACTCTTAAAAGCTTGAATGGCTTTTTCCCAGTTTTTCTTGTACATTTTTTACAGCTTCACATATACCCCAAAAGAAAACCTTGTTTTAAGGTATTCGATGTGCAATAGCCTAATCCATTGTGTTAGTAGTGATGTTTAAGACAAGTCGTTACCAGACTTTGCATGCAGATGAAATATGTATGTTTTCAGTACTTCTGTCCTATCAAATAGGCAGCAAAAGTACAGAACAGAATGGCAGTAGTTAGGGTTTTAAAAATATTTTTAGTAGCCTTTTTCCACATCTCTGCTGAACTACAGACTAATAACCTGACTTTTAAAACAATTCAAAGTAGGGGTCGCTGTAGCTGATACTCATCTGCATCCCATGATCAGTACGCAAACTGTTTTCCAAAGCCAGTGATCCATCTCTAATCATAGGAATTGAAGTACAACATCTTTATTTAGGCTCACCTGAGTGCTGCCAGGAAGTTAAAGCACTGCATCTTCATTTTATTTTTTGAAAGATTTTTGTATCAATTACAGAATAAACCCCACACTTAAAAAAAAAAAAAAGAAAAGGAAAGGAAATGTTTTGCCTCTACTCTAAATAGTATGTGAAACATCTCCCAGCAGTAAACTGATATGCTTCCAGCTATTTTTGTTGCTGATCTTGTGCTTAATGTGCCCTAAGTGATGAACGAATGCTGTATGACTATTCTAAATATGGGATTTCTCCAGCTTATGTTTTTGAAGGTGGCTCTGAAGATCTTAATCAATTATGAGAGCATTAGCAGTTTTTCAGTAATATTTTTATTTGGGACAGATAGTTTTTGTTTAACTTCTTTTTCCCAGTGACTATGATTTATTTTCAAGTGAAATGCAAATTGGTAACATGTAAATTAAGAAATGCTAAATTTTAATCTCTTCTTAGTAAAGCGAAAATATTGCTTTTGTGTCTATTCCAATTGATTTTTGTTGCTTAAAAAGGAAAATGTTTCTTAAAAAGAAAATATGGTTTTTCAAGAAATAGTGTAACTTCTAATAGATTTTTTTTTAGAGGAATTCAGGAGATCTGAAATTCTACCGGTTTTGAAATGTTACCTTGTAAATATCTTGTATAATAAATGGAAATGGTCAACACTGAATATTTGTCATCTAAACCAACTGTTATTAAACTTAAATTTCAGGTTTTTAGCTTATGTGTATATTAGGACTTTTTTTTTTTAACTTAGTTGTATGACAGCATTTTCCCAATACTAATATCATTCCTATTTTTGATTGTGTTACTTATATGATAGCATAGTATTTTTTATTATTAATAAACACATCTGAAAATATCACAGATTTGTGAACAAAATAACATTTAGAAAAATGGCTATGAAACAAGTTTTCTGTGCTATGTGTTTATTTACAGAATGTACATTTACACAAAATATTATTTTCAAAATACACTGCAGAGGTGTAGCTGTAGAGAATAGTACATGTACTGATTCTAAACAGTGTTTCAATACTTTTTATACTCAAAAGAATAGCAGATCATAAAAGAAGGCTAAAGACACAATACTGCTGTTGCAGCTGTTTAGCATGTGGTATAGATTGCTACAAATCTGTACCGTTTTAAGAATATTTTAATTCTCTTCTGTAGGAAAAATAGTTGGTGTTCACTTCTCCATTTTTCTGATGTGGTGAGATCAGAGTATCTGCATTTAGCAGCAAAACTACAGGAATTTATTTTAGTTTAGAAAGCATGGTTTAGTCAAATTCTTCCATAAGGATGGTTTTGACTGAAAAATCCAAATAATCAATGTGGCACTGATCCAAAAAATCCATGAAGCATTTGTTTATCTTTAAGCATGTACTTTGTTGGCTTTACTGCAACTGCTCACCTATTTTAAATATAAGGGTGTATGAATATAGAAGCACGTGTACCTATACTGATGCACATCAGTGCCTGGCACTTGTAAACAATGAGCTTTCCAAATTTTACATTATAAAAACTAAAACATTCATGTTTCAAGGACAGAGAAATATGTCTAGTTATTTTGATGACAGAGCAGGTGTGGCAGATTTAAAAATAGCATTTATTAGCACTCCCATGAATTGGCTGCTGTGAAGCACTTCGAAAGGTGTGAAACCATCTTATACTTTAGAAAACACCAAATAAATAATGTATGACAAACAAACTTGTTGCCATAAATAATGTAATAGCAAATTATTTTGTTCCATAGCACTGAATGTTTACTACAAGTTGTGAAATTTAAATACTAAATTCCTATAATATTGAATGAATATTTATTTATTTATATTTACAAATCTTTCATATTCACTATGTTTTCCAGCTCTTTTATCATATTTTGATTTTTCTTAAATATCTACTTTTCATTGCAACTTAAATTTGTTCGGTGAATTTAGAAGTTAATTCAGGGAGTAACCAATATTCCACAAAGGATATTCTTTCCTCTATCAAATATCTATAGTAATCTATTACAGTATTTCAATGCATGTTCCTTACAGTTGTCTTTTAAAATGCAGAAACTGAAAAATCTGTGATCTTCTATTACTGCTTCCTCCCCTAGTGCTGACAACATCCATCCACATGAGTTGCAATAGTGTTTTCAAGAAATGAATCTTTTGTTCTTTTCCAGTATTTATTTTCCGTTCCTTACAGGGATCTCTGTATAAAGTATGTTAGTTGCTGGATAGCTTCAAACAAATGTAGATGAAAGTAAAATGCTTAAAAACTAGGACACTTGCAGTGTTAATATTATTTTTTTTCCTGAAGAAATAACTTTTCTTACAATTTTGCATTTGTCATTCCTTCTCTGTTTGTAAGCTATGGGAGCAAACCTTGATCTTGATCTCATGGTTGAACTTACAGGTAGAAGCTCGGACCATGGAAGCTTCCCCCGAGGGGCCAGTTGATATATTTGCTACTGTTGGTGGGTCCAGAGAAGTTCAATTAAAATGGCTCACCCCAAATAAACCTAATGGAAAACTGACCTACACAGTCCTTGTCACTGGTCCCTTCTATGCTGATCAAGGTACTTTTTTTTTTTTTTTTTTCCTTTATAGTAAGTCTAATGATGACATTGGTATTCCATTTTAGATTTTTTTAAATTCCTTTAGCACTAAATTTTTTGGCTTTTTTTGCCAGTCCATTGATTATTTTATTATTATCAATTTTATTCTTTAAGAACTGCCCCTTTGATTTATGGTGCTTTACATTTGTACAAACACATAAATTGGCAAATAAAGATAAGCCCTCTGCACTCATTTAGTCTCTAGATATACACATGGAGTCTTATCTCACAACCTTCACTCAGATAAGGAAGCTGTACTCACAAAATTTCAGTTGGTTTGCTTATATAAGTGGGAGCCATTCATGTGAACTGTTCATAATATGGTTGATCGTGGGTATATTTGAAATTTATATAAGCTGCTGTAAAGAAGTACGGTTTGCAAACAGCCAGCTACCTAAAATGTATGCAATGAGATAAGGTATTTATTCCTAAAACAAAGGAAGGAAGAGAAAACCACCTCTTTCTATAAAACAGACTCATCATACGATACAAAAGCCTGAAAAGTAATAGTTATCTGTCAAACCTTATTGTCGTGGGCTGCTGTTTTGTTTCCACTGGTTTATGTTGTGGGCTTTTTGGATTATTGCTTGGTTGTTTGGTTTTTTTTTTTTTTTTTTCCTCTCTTTTAAACCTAAACATAGCAATGTGGTCTTGGGTGAACATGTTGCTACATCACAGCAGTTAGAGTTA